>NC_133543.1:73134603-73763603 GCF_048773025.1 Camelus bactrianus
GGTGGTGGGGGGGGACATGGCAAGTGGGGCGAGGAGAGAGAGCTGGCTGCTTCAGGACGTGTTATTTTTACTGTGGCTTCTTGCTCCTCCCCTCCCCCACCTCTTCCAGTCTGAGCTTTGAGTACAGTTGAATTTTCACCGCAGAACTTGGCTGGGTCTCCTCAGGGACTTTCTCTTTCCCATCTTTCCATAAATTATAGGTTTGCACATGAGAGCAGAACAGATGATTCCCATTATCTTTTGGGTTGGGTTAGGATTTTTTTTTTTAAACCTCCTGCCCACTCTTAAATGTGTATCCTAGTTCAGGGAGGTAGAGTTTTTGTTAACAGTGGCCCATCCAACAAATTGGTCCCCTCCTCCTCAATAGGATGGTTTTAACCTGGTTTCCTTGACCAGTGTGACTGTGATCATTTTCCTTGGCCTTTAAATACCCTGGGGAAGTCATTGCTCCAGGAGAACAGGGCCTGTTAGAGTTACTCATCCATATCCCCAGCACCTGGAATGATGCCCAGCACACTGCAGACTCCCCATGAAGTATACGAAGATTTTCTCCCTTATTTCAGTGGTAAAGTGACATTTATAGGACACTATTATATTTTCATAAATGACCCATTGAGATCATTGTAAAGTAATCAGACAGATCCAGAAGAGTTCATTTGCCCCAGAAATGGGAAGGGAGTTCACTGCATTGCATCTGAGCTCACTCTACTTTTTGATCTCTGAAAGCACTCAAGCTAAGTCTTCTGAAAGAGAAGGTCCTAGGGAAAAGGTGCAAAGGAAAATGAAAAGATGTGCCCTAATTCCACTTCAGGGTATGAAACATTCTATTGTTTATAGACATAAAGAGATCCAGAGTGAAGGAATTTTTTTTTAATGTCCTTGATGGTATGGGAGGAAGAAGAGAAGTAGGAAAGGATAAATAGCATTTTTAAGAAAGCGTAGTTAACGTTGAATGCCGAATTCACTAGGGAAGTTGGGAGACCTGCCTGAAAGAGCAGAGAAAATGAGGACAATAACATGGTCTCATCAGAAGTCTCACAATGAAGAGGTCTGTGGAGACAAGGGAGGCGAGCTGCAGATGGGGGATCGTAACAGCAAAAAGGAAAAGCTAAGTGTTCACTTGGGGACACTAGAGGAAGGAACGACCAAAGTGGAGCAGAGAGGAAGAGGGGAGAAAAAGATGTTACCAAGAAGCATGTTGTGGCCATGGAAAAAACTGCCGTACAGTGAATAGACACAGAGACTAGAGAAGACAGATATTTTTAAAATCCAGATCCTTCTGAATGAGGCCACCATCATGTAGACCCAATAGAGGGTCTAGAGATGACTGTAAATTTCCAATATGACCTTATCTTGTTGTTTAATAAACTAAATATGTACTTGTCCACTATCTCTTGCCCTAACCTTGACCCAGATCTACTAAATTAATACCCTCTCTTTCTACTTGACTGCCCTGGCAGCACTGTTGTTCCCGCTGTACTAAATATAGTTCCAGGGACAAAGGAATGAGACACATGAAAGGCAACAGCTTACGATATGTTAATATATGTCTTTCTTGTTCAAGACCAACTAATCCATCTTAGGAGCCCCCCTAGAACTACTGCTTTTTGATGTTAGCTTACTTATTTGATGATTTGGTGATGAGTAAGTCCTCCTGTACTGTATTTCATAATGCGAATTAAATCATAACATGTGAGGGTTAAATCCACCCACTCTTGAGAGTTAAATCCTATGTTAATTCTATTGCTTACTTTAAATAGAGGAGACACTGATTTCATTCATTAAAAGCCTAATGTATCTGGATGGCCTTGTTTACCTCGTAAGTAGTGACTTGTGGTTAAGATCCTGAAAACCTTTCTCTATGGTGTAGATTTTTTGTGTCAAACACGTTGTGTCTTTGTGTACCATGCCTTAAAGACAAAAACGTATCATTCAGACTTGCTCTTGATCTAGAAAATAGGCCATGGAAGGAAACTTAAACTAAATGAACAATAAGTTGCCTTAGATGCATGTGTACTAAGTTATTCATTTTAATTCAAGTTAGCAAAAGAATTGTCATTCTTATTCTCCAACTATATGTTCTTCCCAGAAATGTGTTACTATATTACTATGTGCCTGACATACTCTAACTGAGGCCTAGACCTTTAGGGGTTCCTCAAACTGTGGGACAATAAGAATACCTACTAACATTTTTAAGCTCTTAATATCCATCACTTACCATTCTAAGAGCTTTACTTGTGTCTACTTATTTGATCCTCACAATGATGTGGGTATTATGGTTATCTCCATTTCATAGATGGAAACCTTAAGCAGAGAAGGTAAATAGCTTGCTTAAGGTCACCAGCTCATACATGGAAAAAAGTCTCAGAATTTAAATGCTCTTAATTATTATGCAAGGATACCGCTGATTCCATGGAATGTCTACCAAAACAGTATTAGCTGGTACAACAGATGCTTTTAGGCAGCACATGGTCATGGTATTAAATGACATTTAATTGCATAATGAGAAAGTTAATCTCTTCAATTCTCTCTCTGTCCTTGAAGTTAATTCGAACAGTTTCATTCTGGTGCTGGTGTGACTTGAACCCCTCACACCTGCGTATCTCCCTTTTCAACAGTGTTGGCTGCAGGCTTGTGTTATCCTGATTTCATGGCAAGAGACACTGGCTTTCCATTTATGGTATTCATGTAAGACTTCAATCTTTAAATAAACTTATTTAAGTAAACAAATGACTCAGCTGAAATTAACACAGGTGGAATACAGCTATGAAAATGTGAAGGTGTTTTCACATGATTGAAGTTTGGGAAACACTTTCCTGATTCTTCTGTTTTAAATTCACCTTAAAGCAGTAGCTTTGGCAAACAGTAAGATCCTTGTTCTCTTATCACCAAGAAATCCCAGTTTCTCTCAGTGGGTTGAGGACTCATCTGGGATGGAGTTTTCATGAGGTTATACAGAAGGGAGGAAAATAAATGTGATGAATTTTTAATAACACCACATATATTCAGTTTAAAATATTTTTCTGAAATCATACTGTCAACTTTCTGGTGTTAAAATCCCCTTCCTTTCTTGTGAAATGACAGTGATAGTATCTGATAAGTTTTATTTTGTTTTTAATGTCCTTCTAGGCAAAATTTAAAACTGGACAATTCTAAAAAATTGTACAGATCCAGAAGACATGAAATTCATATGCCCTTGTTCAGTCACTCTCTGTTCGTGGTGTGATTCCTCCCAGTTGCCCAGCAGTCTTGAATACTTCAGGAAGGGTGATATGGAATCATGCCAGTCTTTCTTTCTAAAGTACATTCAAGTGTTTTCTTCAGGGAAATTATTAAAGAGCTCTTGCTTATGGAATTCTCTTATGTCTGTTCTCTAGGTTTATAGTTTTCCTATCAGGACCACAATGCTAATTCTTAATAAAAATAGTTTTTGAAAGATTAAGTATCTGAAATAACCATTATGAGAAACCAATTCATTGGAATACTTACACTTGCTAAGATACATTTATTTCATCTTCACTTCCAAAATGGAGAGTTCAGAGCACAATTAAGAAATACTTTGTCATTGTTTATGTTTTGTTTTTCTTTAATGTTGCTGCTGTTGTTTCTGGGGCTCAGGAAAATAGAGAATTAAAAATCTTGGACAGATTTAAGAAAAATTTAAAAAGTTGTTCTTGGTCTAGAAAGAGGCCATTTGGAAATACAGAAAGATTTGTGAAAGGAAAAGCAAGAGGCCCAAACCCAAAGTCAACGAGACTAGAGTAGGAAGGGTTGACTGTAGGACTAAAACACAAACAAGAAGCAAAGTTCAATGACTCCAGCAAGATTTAAGGTGGTCTGTCAGGATATATCTGAGTTAGCCAGGAAGATCTGGCAAGTTCAAGACCAGCATTGGCCAGCAAACCCAAAGCAACAGAATCACTGCTGTAGTCAATGCTCTTAAGGAAGAGAGTACAAACTAGTCAGTGCTTAGACCAAGACATTCCCAAGTATCTGGATCACTCTGTAGACTCAATGGATGTTACTGGCTTACATGGAGCTCTTATTTTACTAACTCAAAGATGTCTGAGTAGCCTTATCCCTTACATGGCTTTCCTTGTGCCTTAAAGGATTTTTGTAGGGGGACCTGAAGGTTCTCATCCTCATCTACCCTAGGGCCTCAGTTTCAGCAGCAGATAGTAATGGCTTGTTTCCAGTCTGACTCTAAGCTCCATGTCCATATGGAGTCTCTTATGACCTAGTACAAGGGGACCTGGAACAGGCCTATCATACTAATGTCAGCTTTGTTCTCTTAGGAGTGGCCATGACCCAGAGTGCCTGCAGGAGACACGGCCAGACTGCAATATGTGGATACCCAGGCAGGCTATTAATTTGGCATCCTACCCTATGATACTCTTTAAATATATTTTCAATATGTACTTAAATAGTATTTAAGTAGATAAGGGAAGATAACTGAGTTTCTATTAATAAAAATACATATATATGTATATATATGTGTGTGTGTGTGTGTGTGTACCCCTTTATGTTGAAATGAGG
Organism: Camelus bactrianus; assembly: GCF_048773025.1. NCBI lineage: Eukaryota > Metazoa > Chordata > Mammalia > Artiodactyla > Camelidae > Camelus > Camelus bactrianus. Next base: position 73,139,140 of record NC_133543.1, read on the forward strand.
AATTTATTATATACTCGGACAGTAAGCATTACCTTTTTAGCTTATTTGGAATGGGATTCCCAGTAAGTGTTTCCATAACTCTAAACTGGGTAGTGTTAGTCACTCAGACTCTCTAAGAGTATAAGCAACATACATGGATACAGTTACAAAGTCTTGCTCAAAAATATATAAATTTTTTCTGATTTTCATATCAGAAAAAAATATTTCCAGCTTTTCTACATACCAGATCTTGTCATCAGAGACTAGAGATGGTTTTACTCCATCCTTTCCAATCTGCAGTTTTAAATTTATTTTTCTTGCCTAATTGCCCTGGCTAGAACCTCCAGTACAATGTTGAGTAGATGTGCTGAGTCTGTTCCTGATCTTAAAGGGGAAAACATTTAGTTTTTTTACCATTAAGGATGATCTTAACTGACTTTTTCATAGATAGGTAACTTCCTCGACCTGATACAGGCTTCTTTTCCTAGTTTGTTGAATGTTTTTATCATGGAAAAGTGTTGGGCTTTGTCAAATGCTTTTTTTGAATCCATTAAGATCATCATATGGTTTATTTTTTTTTTTCCTTTATTCTATTAATGTGGTAATTTAATGTAATCAAGCTATTACATTGTTTGGTGTTCAGATTTTAAACCAACCTTGCATTCCTGGGAAAATCCCAGTTGGTCATATTATATAAGTCTTTTTATATGTTGCTGGATTCAATTCACTAGTATTTTGTTGAGGATATTTGCATCTTTTTCCAACTTGTCTGTAGTTATTTTCTTTAGGTTTTTTGTTTGCAATTTGTACTGAATCAGTTGAGTTTAATCTTTACTTAATAAAATTAATCTCCTGCACCCATGTTGGTAGATTGCTAATTCAGATGACTGTCCACTGCTTCATTCCAGGACTGTTTTCCTGGCTTAGACTTGCTCTGTACACCTTACACATGCTTACCACTGAAATGCTCATTATTCTAAAGTTTTGTTTTTTTTTTATTGCTATTGTCTTATCCTCAAATGGGGCTAGATTACATTTGGCAGTAATTTAAGGAGTGGCTGTGGAAACTCATCCTCACCGGCACCTCATTTCCAATTTATTTGGTAAGACTGTAGTACACTTTACTAGGTCAGGTCCCAGGACTGGCTGGGGCAGACCTTAATTTAGTACTGATGGTGGGGGCTTAGAAGAATCTCATCATCGGACCCTAGCATTAGGGTTCATAGTCCCTGATGGTTGGAATAGATCTAAGGTCAAAGAAGAGAAGTCTCTGAGATTCATTACATTTTGTATTGTGCCAGCCATTGTTCTGGAAAGCATAGTCACAAAACAATACTCACATCGTAACTTCCCTTTCCAGTTATTTTATTTATTTATTTATTTTGGGGCAGGGAGAAAGAAGGCGGAACACCTAACTGAACACATGGTACCAAAGACTAGCCAGCTGGTGGTGAAGTGGAGCCTTCCAGGTTTCATGTGCATGGTTCCATGTGACTGAGCCTGTTGAGCAGGGATGGCAGATACCAAGACACAGATGTGGATCTGCCTTTAGTCTGAACTAACTACATCAGTGCAAAATGACTTTTGTTATTTGATTAGAGCTGTAGGAATAGCCAACTCTCATTGTGATAACTCAGACCTTTTATAACTGTTTTCAAAGAGAGAGAGAGACAGAGAAAAGAAAATAAGAGAACAACTCTGACCATGGTCTAAAGCCAGGCTTCTGTCACTAAGCAATAAAGAAAAAGTTCAAGTAGCCCTTGCATAAGTGGGAATTTGTGGTTTCTAAAGCTGCCCATTCCCCAAACGACTAAAATATGTTATTGGCATTTGGCACTGTTTGCTATGTTTTGCTCTCCTTAAATTTCTCTTTTAAAGGGTTTGAGTTTAAAGGCAGAACCGAAATGAAAAATGCAGTTTAATCATAGAACTGTGAAAGTCCAGCCCAGAGTTAACCCCAGGATGCCCCATTTTGTTTAGTTAAACCAGAACTGTGAACCAGGCTTATTCTCAGGGGATGCTAGAAAGGCTAAGGGTAGGCAGGAGAGAAGGAAAAGAGAGAGACAGAAGAAAGAAAGCGAGTAGACCAGCCCAGCCCTGGAATGGCTCTGCCATGCATCAAGGGCTTCCCTCCCTCACCGGGCCAAGTGATTCCATGATGTACACTGGACTGAGTAGGGAAAAGGGAAGGGAAATTGAAGGAGAACCCAGAGCAGAGGGAAGGGTAAGAGGACCCACGGGCGGAACAGACTCCCATACCGCAGGCTGTCATGGGACAGAACACAAAACTTCCAGGGGCCTCTTGGCCCCAATTCACTGTTTAAAAAGTTATGTGTTTTTTTCCAGATTATAAAAAAATACTCATGGCAGAGAGTTTGGGAAGCACAGTTACTGAAGAGAAAATAACCATCCAGGCAGCATGACAGAGAGGTTCAGATCCCAGCCCTTGAAAACCTTTGGGTTTGAGTCCCACTACTCAGTGTCCTCATCTGTAGAAACAGGGGTAGTGGGATCCCTACAACGGTCATGGGAGCATTAAGTGAGATCACGTACCCGGCCAGTGTTAGCTGCTGTGCCAGCTGTTATTATGCACCGGCTACCACCATTAACACTTAGACACACATCCAGCAAGTTCTTTTCTATGCATGCGTAGGTATAAAACATGGCTTATTCTTTACAGCATATAAACTTTTTTCATTGAAGTGTAGTTGATTTACAATGTTGAGTTAGTTTCTGGTGTACAGCATAGTGATTCAGTTATATACATACATATATATTCTTTTTCATTATAGGTTATTACAAGCTATTGAATATAGTTCCCTGTGCTATTAAGTAGGACCTTGTTGTTTATCTATTTTGTATTATAGCATATAAATTTTTATCTTGCTTTTAACTTAAAAATAGCCAGTGCTTCTGAAGATTGTTAATTCCTATGTAAAACCCCCTTGCTGTAGTTAGTTTAACCTCCTTTTTATTGTACATTTTGGGATTTCCAATTTTGTATTATTATAGCTAATACTATGATATACATCTTTGTGCAAAATCATTTAGTTTCTGACTGTTTAAGATAAATTCAGATGAGCAACTACTAGAGGGTCTGAACTTCTTAAAAGCTCTAGATACAATTTACTACTTCTATACCCGCCACAGCGTAAGCAGATTTTCTCTTTATATCATGGGAACACTAGCCATTATCACTTTAGAGATGCAAATCTTTAGTAATATTAGAGGCAAAAAGAGACTTCTCACCGTTTGACTTTGCATATTTTCTTTTTATTATTTGTGAGGCTAAACATTTTTATGTTTATTGCTACTTCTGGTTTTTTTTTTTTTTTTATGAGTTGTTTGATCACATCTTTTGCCCATTTGGGAGCAGGATATTTTTTCAGTTTATGTGAGTTCCATATATATTAGGCTATCAACACCTTATGTGTGATATTTTCCCTAGTTTTGTTGTTGCCCTTGGGTTTTATATATGATTTTTTTTTTTTTTTTTTTTTTGGTAAACAGAAGTTTAACTCTTAGGTGTTCAGCTCTGTCCATCTTTCCCCTTGTGTGATTTTTTCCCCTTGGCTTTAAAGCCTGAAAAGCCTTTCCTCATGCACAGATCAGATAATAACCATTTGCATTTTCTTGTCTTTTTAAAATAATTTTATACTCTTAATAATCTAATAGATGCCTGGGATTTATTTTACTTCATGACATAAAGTAAGGATATAGTTTGATTTTTCCCCAAATAGTTAAGCAGTCATTTCAGCTCTGTTTTTTAACAATCCATCCTTTCTGTACTGACTTCAGATTCTATATTTATCATAATATCATTACATGTGTGTTCTGGGGTCTGTTTCTGAGTAGTCACTTATTTCCTCAGTAGCAATTCTGATGCCAGCACCAATTATTTGAATTTTATGATAGATTTTGATGCCTGGTAGCATAAATACAGTCTCATACTCTTATTTCACAAAACTGACTTACTTATACCTGCCTTTTTATTCTTCTAGATCAACTTTGGAATCACCTTGTCAACCCAATTTACTTTTTTAAATTATTTTAATAATTGTGCTGATTCTGAGTTGGATTTTTGTACCTTTTCTCAACAATGAGAATTTTTAGCATGGGGCTTGAAATACATATGTAGTTTAAATTTATGGAAGAATAATAAGCTAAGAATCAAGTGACTTATTTTACACTCTCAAACACAAGTATGATTTAGTGATCACAACCAAATGCTGCCGCCACAATTTGTCAGGAGACAGTTGCCGAGAAGCCACTTCCCGTCAAGTTGGGAGACTCGTACAGACAGCACGTTAATACTCACTTTGGAGGTACAGAAGGAGCTGAACATGTACCAAATGTTCAAATGCTCTGGTATTTTTTATTCTGCATAATCAACAAGAATGTTAGCTATTCCAATGATAAAATGCTTCTCAAGATCCATTCAAAAATTGCCCACTACGGCCTTTCTAGCTGCGCACAGAATTCATCCTCCATTGTCCTCATGTTTGAAAAGCTGGCTAGCTCATCCCTCAGGAATTCTGCGTGTCCCAGGAGTGCATAAATCACAGCGCCTAGAGGATCTGCTGCGGTACATACAGCATTCAGCTGGCAGCAGCTTCTCCGTTTGCCTTCAGTGTTCATGCCATTAGACCGTGACCCCATCTGGTCAAAGACTTGCCATATTGTGTGGACAGAGTTGCCATTTACATGTTTGGTTCCAGAACCTGCACTGGAAATATTCCGGAAATACTCAGTTTCGGGTTTTTTTTAAATGCAGAGGTTGAGAGCACTTGGAAAGTCCTAGAATTGAAAGGGAGCAAGAGCCATTCTTCCTAAACTAGTCGTCTGTTTATACGTGTGGAAAGCAGCAGAGCAAGAGGGGGCAAATTGGTGGCCAAAGTCACAAGTGCCTTAGAAACTGGGTGGCACTTGAGCTAGGTATGAGAGCATGTGACTTGAGAGGAATCTCAGCACAGTAGGAAGGATCATACACTGAAATATGACAGCCCGAATTCAGACTCCCGCTTTGATGCACTCTCTGACCATGAAACAAACCCCATCATCTTCCTGTGTCTCAGTTTACTTACATATAAAATGAGTATGGTAATATTTTGGACAGTTGCAGTGAGAATTGGAAATAGACACAGAAGCATCCAAAACTCATACATGATGACAGCAATAAAGAGTAGTTATCAAGATCAAAACTGTTTCAGGGAATGATGAGTAGGTGGGCGTCTAAGAGCAGGAGATGGATGCGTGGCAGATAAAAACCGGAAGCAAGTGTGGGGAGACAGGCTGTACCCAGCTTGTGGGAAGCCCTCGGAGGGCCTGCTAAGGAGTTGAGACCTCGTCCTATAGGGGCTGAAGAGACTTCAGGGAGTTTTCACTAAAGAAATGCCAGCTCTAGAATGGCTTTAGCCTAGTGGTAGCACTTGGGCTCTGGGAGTCCAGATCCCTACTCTACACATCCAAGCTGGGTGAACTTGGGCAAATGACTCAAGCCTTCTAAGCCTCAGTTTTATCACCTATAAGTTGGTGACAATAAAAATACTGACATTTTAGGGCTCTTGTGAATAATAATAATCATCATCATCATCATTATCATCATCATCTATTTAAGGCTTCCTGTGTGCCTGCCAGTGTCCTAAGTGCTTGACTTGTATTATCTTAAAGGAGATCATGAATGAAAAAGCTTAGGATAGTGACTGACATATATTCGACAGTTAATCACCGCTGTGGGAGTGGTGCAAAAGCTGATGTCATCATTTTTATTGTTTGGTCAAATCTGTATTTTAATAAGATCCTTCTGGTGATGAAATAGAGAATGAGTTGGAGCAGCTGAGGCTGGAAGCCAAGAGAACAGGTAGCACATGTTTAAAAGTTTACTGGGAAAAACAAGTTCATTAAGCTCAAGTTCATTAAGCTGTGTGCACCATACCTCATGTATGTTATACCTCAATTTAAAGAAATACAATCCTTGCTATTTTCAGGGCAAAAGTTGTAGCTCAATATTTTGCTTTTATTTGAGTACTGATGAGGGTGAACTTTTATTGACCATTTGTATTTTTTCCATAATGAGTTATCTGTTCTTTAATAAATACACTCTCTTTGGAAAAAAAATAAAGAAATATAATAAAAGAAATAACCAATGAAACCTCTTCTCCCAGTTCACATCTGCTATTCTACTGCTGCTTGGCATTTCAATCAGCTGAGCTCTCTTCACTTAAAAAAAAGGTGGGGGGTAGTTTTGAGGCACTAAATAAAATCTTTTTTCAATGAACCATGTTCCCAGAGGACAGGAAGTTCAAGGAAAGCGAACCTCTACAACTCATACAAAATTGAGTTGATTGTTACCCTTTGCTCGAGCTGCCTACCAGCTGTAGTGAATGAATCTAGCGGAGAGTCTCTCTCTTCTTCCAGTCCAGTGCAAAGACGCTGGAACCAAGAAAGGCAAGCCATGGGGGTGGTGTGGAGGAGGATGCTGTGTGCTGGACCAGATCACAGACTGTCTGCCCTTGGCCCTCTGAAAAGTTGACTGTTTGCGGGGCTTCCTACCTTAGGACACTTTTCCATTTAGATTTTACTGAACCTCTAAATGTGTCACAGGTGGACATAGTTTTCAGCATGCTTTCCTCTTTGAACCTAATCTTATCTTTGAATGTCCTCCTGTTGTAAAACCACCATTTTCATTTCTCTCTTAAGGCCAAGTCTAAGACAAGTCAATCAGTGCATTGATTTAATTTTTTTTTTTTTATTTTTGGATTGACACCAAACTAAGGGGTACTTTCCCAGCATAGTGCTCTGGGCGATGTGGAATTACTGTGACCTCTGAATAGATGGGGGAATGGATTTTTAAAATCTGATACCAATTCTGTTTCTCCTCCTGTTGAGTACAAAAACACAACCTAAAACGATTGGAATTTCAGGACCAACCAGGTGATCAAGATCAAATAATGTGCCTCAGGGGATGGAGGGTAAGGTCATTTCTGATAGGGCAGGAAGAGAAAAAGCCCTGGCCCAGCAAAGCTTAGAAAAGGGCATTTGAACTGTTTAAATGAGATTTGTGGAAAATGCAGTATGTATCCTAACCGATTGCTTACTTACCTAACTCCCAGTTAGGTATTTAAAGAGATAAGATTAAATGTCTAGAATTCAGAGATAATTATGTAAACAAAAACCAGTCTTGAATTGCCTGGTATTAGATATAGCTATTGACACTCTGCATGTCTTATAAATCATTCTAATTGAATGGGGCAATGTTACTTTCCAAACCTAAAAAAGCCATAAGTCAGGGAACATTCTGATTAGATGAACACGTCTCCTTGAATGCAAACATTGAGTCTGATGTGGCCATGACAAGTTCACTGATAGGCAATTTTCAAGAACTTTTGTGAAAATAAACATGTTATGGGAATAAGTGAACACACAGGTCATATAAAACCAAAAAAATGAAGGTTCTCTACGTTTTTATAATGCACATACATAAGCAAATTACACATATGTATTTCTAAAACCGTGCTTTGTAGCACTTTTTAAAAATAATTTAAGCATTTATCATAAAAGTGGCAATCTGCATTCATTTAAACATTAAAAACTACAGAATTATATACATGTATATTTTTGAAGGAATGAAGTGGTTTACTACTTACATAACTGAGGTCTCTGGGATGAGCAGATCAGTCTCAAGCTGGTTGAAAATGGCTGGAGCGGGCAGTGAAAGCAGCCTGGCTTGGGGCTTTTATTGTGGTTAGGGGGTGGGCCTGGGTGAGGATTCCCACAGGAAGGCAGGAGATTGGGTGGTTTGAATCTTCTTTATCAGCTTGCCCAGGTGTGGGGCACAAGAAGAGGCAGGTGTAAGGCTTAAAAGCAGTTTGCAGTCAAACTTCAAAAGCGTTTAACTCTTTATTACAAACATCATTCACACAGTCACCAACATGTTCTTCCAAAGTTACCACTCAATTTTTTCCTTAAAAATTTCCTTCCCTCTCCACTCTTACTCCTTTGTCTGAATCTCTGTGGCAGATTTTTTAAATTGAGGTATAATTGACATATAGCATTATATTAGTTTCAGGTATGCAACACAGTGATTCACTATTTGTATCTACTGCAGAATGATCACCAAAGTAAGTCTAGTTAACATCCGCCACCAGGCATAGTTACAAAATTTTTTTTCTTATCATAAGAACTTTTAAGATCCACTCTCTTAGCAACTTTCAGATATGAAATACAGTATCATTAACGAGCCATGATGCTGTAAATTACATCCATGTGACTTATTTACTTTATAAATGGAAGTTCGTACCTTTAACTCCCTTCACCTGCTTTGCCTACCCCCACCTATTGCCTCTGGCAACCACCAATCTGTTCTGTGTATCTGTAAGCTGGTTTGTTTTGTTTTAGATTCCAAATATGAGTGAGATCATACAGTATTTGTTTTTCTCTGTCTGATTTATTTCACATAGCATAATGCTGTCAAGGTCCATCCACATTGTTGCAAGTGGCAAGGTTTCATTCTTTTTTATGGCTGAATAGTATACTATTGTATGTGTGTGCTTATATATATATATGTGTGTGTGTGTGTGTGTGTGTATATATATATATATGAATATCTACACACTATATATATGTATATTCACACACCCTCCACATCTTTATCAATTCATCCATCAGTGGACACTTAGGCTGCTTCCACATCTTGGCTATTGTAAATAATGCTACAGTGAACATACAGAGTGCATATATCTTTTCAAGTATTTGTTTCCTTTAGGTAAATACTCAGAAGTGGAATTGCTGTATCATATGATAGTTCTATTTTTAATTTTTTGAGGATCCTCCATACCATTTCTTATAATAGCTTCACTAATTTACATTCCCACCAACAGTGCACAGGGTTTCCCTTTTCTCCACATCCTCACCAACACTTGTTATTTCTTGTCTTTTTGATAATAGCCATTCTAACAGGTGTGAATTGGTATCTCATTGTGGTTTTGATTTGCATTTCCCTGATGATTAGAGATGTTGAGTATATTTCATGTAACTGTTAGCCATCTGTATGTCTTCTTTGGAAAAATGTCTCTTCAGATCCTCTGCCTATTTTAAAATCAGAGTGTTATTTTGCTGTTGAATTGTATATGTTCTTTATATATTTTGATATTAAACCCTCATCAGATATATAATTTTCAATTATTTTCTCACATTTAGGGGGTTGCCTTTTCATTTTGTTGATGATTTTATTTGCTGTGCAGAAGCTTTTTAGTTTGACATAGTTATACTTGTTTATTTTTACTTTTGTTGGCTTTACTTTTGGTGTCAGATTTAAAAATTTATTTCCAAGAGCAATGTCAAGGAGCTTACTGCCTATGTTTTCTTCCGGGAGTCTTATGGTTTCAGGTCTTCCATTTAAGTCTTTAATACATTTTGAGTTAATTTTGTATATGGTGTAAGATAGGGGTCCAGTTTCATTCTTTTGCAGGTGGCTGTCCAGTTTTCCCAGCACTGTTTATTGAAGAGGTTTCCCTTTCCCTATTGTATATTCCTGGCTCCTTTGTCATAAATTAATCAACTGTCTTATGCATTGGTTTATTTCTGTTCCATTGATCTGTGTCTATTTTTATGCCAATACCATACTGTTTTGATTTCTTTATTCTGTAATACAGTTTGAAATCAGAGCATGTGATGGTTGCAGCTTTGTTCTTCCTTCTCAAGATTGCTTTGGCTATTCAGGGTCTTTTCTGGTTTCATACAAATATTTGGATTGTTTGTTCTGTTTCTGTGAAAGATGTCATTAGAGTTTTGATAGAGATTGTTTTGGATAGAATGAACATTTTATTGATTCTTCTAATCCTTGAGTATGAAATATCTCTCCATTTATTTGTATCTTCCATTTCTTTCATTAATGTCTTATAACTTTCAGTGTACAGGTTTTTCACCTCCTTGGTTAAATTTTTCCTAGTATTTTATTCTTTTTGGTGCAGTTGTAGATGGGATTGTTATCTTAATTTCTCTGATAGTAACATAGATAGTTATTTTTAAAGTCTGCCCTTCTCTCCCTCACATCCCACTCTGCAGAGTAGTTTTTGTTAACTGTAGCCAGTCTGTATTCTTCCAGACATTTCTACACACAAATGTGAATATTTTATTTTGTTTTATTTTATTTTATTTTATTTTATTGCAAATGAAATCAAACTACACAACCTTTCTGCATCTTGCTTTTTCCACTTAACAGTGGACTGTGGACATCTGGGGACATGTGCATCTTCACTACACATAAAGGTTTACCTCATTATTTTATCAGCTGTATAGTATAGTTACCTTAATTTTAACCTGTGAAGTTTTTCTCTGTTAGAACAAATACTGCAGTGAACACCCACATACATTTTCCTGTGCACTTGTGTGAATGGGTCTGTAGGGTAAGTTCATTAACATGCAACTACCAGGTCAGAGGATATGCATGCTTTGCTGATATGTATTGCCACTTGCCTTCTGAAAAGGTGAAGCCACTTTTTACCTCCATTCAGTATCTTGAGAATCCTACACCCACATTAACTTTCTATGTTAACAGTATTTTTAATCCTAGCTGATGAATAAATACTCTGATAAATAAATTAATAACTTCAGGGGGGAGGGTTTAGCTCAGTGGTAGAGCATGTGCTTGACATGCAGGAAGTGGTGAGTTCAATCCTCAGTACCTCTGTTACAAATAAATGAATACCTAATTACCCCCCCCCAAAAAACCCCAAATAAATAACTTCACACCATTTTTTTTTCCATATACATTAGCTGTTTATTGTTCACACCGTTATTTTAATTTGTATTTTTTTCATTGTAAGGTTGATTACCTTTTTTATATTTTATTGGCCACATGTAGTTTTTGTGAATTGCCTGTTTATTTCATTAACCTGTACTTAAATTATATTAAGGAAATGGCATTCTTTTTAGATAAATAGGGGATATTTTTCCCAGTTTTTTGTTAGGTATGTGACTTTGTAAATGGCATTTTGTGTTGTACTGATTTTTAATTATATATATTCAGATTTATCATTTTTCATGGTTTTTAGAATTAGATTATAAAATATTTACCCCACATAAATGTTTTCCTAACATTTTTATGTAAAACTTTTACAGTTTGAAAAATACTTTTATGGTTTACTTTTCATATTTAAATCTTCCATTTATCTGGAATTACATTTTTTAGGAAACGAGTTAGAGATTCAGCTGTATTTTTTCCCCTGATGGCTAACCAGTTGCCACAACATCATTTATCAAATAATTTATCTTTTCTCATTTTTATTGTAAATAAATTGCCACGTGTATTTGAATCTGTATCCTGAGTATACAGATATCCAGCGTATAGACACCACAAACACAGCAGATAATATTCTTGAAAATCAGGAGGTATGAAATCATAATCAGCACTGGCTGGTGGTTTGCTACTTGTTGACACCTTGAGGCAAAGAATAAAAGCGACCAACAATCTTAAGACAATGGCATGCAAGCTAATAAAGAGCACCTACTTCATTTTATACGCAGGGTTTGTTTTTCCTAACATCAGTGACCCAGCAGTTTATTAGATCACAGCCTTCTAGTCAGGGACTCATTTTGGTCTCTCATTTAATCTTAGGCATTGCTGGTCTCATAAAAGCTGTTAAGTAATGATAATGTTGAGCACTTATATTGTACTTTTCATCCCTAAGTGCTATCTAAACATTAACTAATTAAACGCATTGATGAAAGGAAGGGATTTGCAGACTTCTTCAGGAAAACAGATATCTGGTTGCACACCTGGGAGGGGATGATTCCTAAAAAGCATTAACTCTTTGAATGGCACTCAGCAAGCAGAGGAATAAAAAGCTGGTGACATTATTTCACTTCTTTTGAAAATTTTCTTGGGTATCTTCTAATTAGTCTGGTTAAACTCACCTTTTATCTGTCTCCCCAGATATTTCCTTTCTACATTCCTGGGGGTATTCAACAAGCTTCTTTTGATGTTTTCCATGTCTGTTAATCACAAAATCATAGAATCTTCAAGCTGAGAGAGCTCCTTATTGATCATCTAGTTTTGAATGACTTAGCACAATCACTTTATTTTGTAGATGAGGAAACTGAGGCATGGAGAAGTTAAGTGACTTATAAAAAAGGTCAAACAGCTTACTGGGGACGTAACTGGGAATAGAAATGAAGATGTCTAGCTCCCATTTCAGATCTCAGTCAGCTTTGATCCTTTTTTCTCTTTGTGAGCATCTGAACGGCCTTTCCCTGTTTTTGTAACTTTTTTTTTCCTCCATCCTTTTCCTGCTACTTCTTCCCTTCTTTGCTTTCTGCCTTTTATGTCTCTCCTAACTCCTAATGCGTTACGTGACCAGGTAAATGTTGCTTTTATTTCTCCTCTATTTCTCTATGCCTTTAAACATGGAGTCTTCTGTTGTTTTTCTGTTAAGATGTCCTACATTGGCCTCTACTCAGGTCCTCTCTGAAAAGCTGTATTTCTTCCATCTCTCCCCCGTGCATGCATTCAGTGAGTTGCTTTGTTTTGCTTTGGTTTTTTCCAGCTGTAGTGGCTGCTTCCTTTAATAGTTATTTTTCTAGTTTTGGTAAATAGCCTAGGGCTTAAGTTGATGTTAAGTCCATTTTCATCCCAGAATTTTGTGTTACTTTAATTGATGAATTTCCCAGTCATTCGATCAATAATAAGGCACTATTCAAAATCACACTCCATGTTCAGAAATTCAGACAAGATGTGACCGCTTAAGAGAACTTCAATACAAGGAGTAAATATGTTGGGCAGTAAATCTTTCTGTATGCCAAAGACAAATCCAAAACTGATCAAAACTGTGGGAGTAAACCTGGACCAGTCAGACTGTGCATCTTGTTTCCATGCAGGGGCTGAGTCAGTTTAGAAATCCTTCATTTCTATATGGAGGCTCAGTAGGCATCCAGCAACCTCAGGATTCTCAGGCTGAACCAAACCCCGAGGCTGCACTCTGACCTTAGATGCCCTCAGACAGGCCCCTTCAAGAGTAGTGAAGGGTGCTTAAGAGGTGGGGGTCAAGGCCTGACACTACCCAGCTGGGCGATCTTGGGCAGCTCATATCACCTCTCTGGGCCTTAGGTTTCTCATATATTAAGAAAGGAAGCTGAGTTAAAGAAACCACTTGGGGGTGGGGTGGGAGGTATGCTCAGTGGTAGAGCATGTGCCTGGCATGCACACAAGGTCCTGGGTTCTGTCCCCAGCACCTCCATTAAGGGGGGAAAAGAAAAGAAACCACTGAGGGCCTTTCCTTGTTTACTATTCAGTGAATAATAATGATATAACTTGGGCCAAAATGAATAGTAGAGACCTAAATCAGATTTATTTTAGATGCATAACTAAGTAACTCAGTAGAGAAGTAAGATTCTGCTGACCATACCCTGAGAATTTTCTGGAACTGTCTCAATTTAAAATATTTTAATCTATTTCCCCATAAATAATAATGTGTACTTACATGAGACCGTGTGGCCCGTTTGGGGGCTCAGAATACATGGACCACATAAGTGTACTTACTCTGTGCAGATGCTTCTACTGAAGTTACATGAGGTTGTGGCTTCACGGGGCCACACCCCTTGAGACACTTTCCGTAGTGCAGAAAACAGAAGTAAGCCCCATCCCATATATTTTTGTGAATAAGAAATTAGTATTCTTGGGTTCAGCTTTACCATTCAACCACTGAAGAAAATGGAAATTAAAACTGGAACTCCTTTATCTTTTATTCCCTAAGATAGTTTCCAGCAGGAACCAAAATATAATTTGGTAGGAATGGTGATGACCACTCACAAATCTACCCAATTACATCAACCCAGATCAACCCAGATTAAATTATCACATAGTTTTCAAAACTAAGTAGAACTTGTCACCTTTTGGAGAGGATCAGATAAAAGCTAATTGGTGACATTACAATCCACCCTCAGTGAAGTACTTGATTAGCCAAAATCTTGGTCCTGTTAGAACAGTCCCATAATGGATAAAGAGAGGTGTGGAGCAGCTAATTAGAGGAGGCACAGTTTTCTGTTTATATACAAACATCCCAACATTAAGCTGTAAATAGGAGCTCAAAGGTTAATTATGGGAAAATGAGGTTTTAACAAACTTTTTGAAATAGGAAAATCCCCTATGCTTTTTATTTTCTATTTTTAAGGATTTATTATTAAGACGGGAATCATTTAGTTAACTAGTAACAATCAGTTAACTAATTTAGTGATCATTTTGCAATATATACAAATATTGAATAATTATACTGTACACCTGAAACTAATATAATGTTGTATGTCAGTTGGAAAAGAAAAGAAGAGTGAAATTTAGAATTGAATGAGAATTTAGAATATTCTCGCTGAGTGGGGAGGGTATAGCTCAAGTGGTAGGGCACATGAGGTCCTGGGTTCAATCACCGGTACCTCCTATAAAAATAAATAAATAAATAGACCTAATTACCTCCCCCTACAAAAAACAAATAAATAAATAATTTTTTTAAATTAGGATATTCCCTCTGTGTATTAGGTTGTCAAACTTGAGCAGACTCCACAGGCTGTTTTTCCTCTCTCACCTGGCCTCGATCACAAGATGTCCCTGTCCCCACCTGTTAACGCTGAGAAATGGCACTCAGTGAGAAAATAGTGAGTGCAGCTTTCCTAGTCCTCTGGCCAAGCAAATGCAAACTAAATTATATTTGAAGTCATTTTACAATGCATGACAGTTTTGATTCTTCCATTTCACCAAGCTAGCTTGTTACTAGTGAGTGGCAGGTGGCTTTGTTTACCATGAATGGGGTCTTTCGGTTAGACCTTCAGCGGTGGGGCCGTTTGTCAAGTGCAGCAGCCCTCTTCATCAAAGTATTCCCAACAGTGGTCCAGAACCTAGATGTTGCACGACGGCTGAGGAATGTTTGTATTGAAATGGAAGGTAACTTGACAAATCAGGGGGAAGGAATTAGTTGATGCATAAATTCAATGAGAAAGAGCTTGTTCTTTCTTTTTTGTTTCTTGTCCAAGTTACCAGTGCTCGGTCCCTCTCCCCCTGTAGATTTCGGATTTTGTGGCAGTGCCAAGGGAGTGAAGGTAATGGACATAAAAGAATCATTTGTGCCCTTTTCCCAATCCCACAGATCTCTATTGGCCACAGACCTTGAACATGACACTGCAATTTCCTGGTGCCACACATGAGTAATAAGCAGCTGTTTCTGAAACTGTGGTTTGGAGAAGGCAGCACTAGGTTATTTTTTAACTTAATTGTAATTTTTGATTGGTCTGCAAGAAAGTAAATCAAATAAAGTCTGTTGTCTTAGTCTGCAAGAAAGCCATAGGCCTCAAATTCCAATGCTGACCATCTTGACCAGAATAGAAAAGGGGGGAAAATGTGTGTATCCCTGAGCTGGAAGTTCAACCAGGCAGCTTTCGTGGTAAGCATATTTGGTATATTTGTAGCTAGCTGCATCATAGAAAGTGATATTTGACTAGTCCTTGAGTTCGAGAAGAAGCTGACATGACAGAGTGAAAAGTAGAAAAATCTTGATGAAGATATCAGCTTAATATTGCCTTTTGTCTTTATGCTGCAATGCAATAAAAAGACACATAATTTTAAGTTACAAATGGAAGTGTGTATTCTTTGAACACCTGGTCATATGAAAGCTCTGAAATAGTCATATATGCAACCCTCCCAAGTTGAATTAGATTAGGACCTTCCTTAGTTCAAGAAATTAAGTTTAACATGGTTGATCGCCCACTGTGGATCAGGTGCCCCTGAGGAAACACAACTGTCACCCAAATTTGGGTGATGTGGCAGTCAACATGGAAAACAGAAACAAACTCTTCCACCCTATTTTGGACATCTGCCTTTTCTCAAAGAGATAGGGCAGTTTGGTACATGGAGAGGTAAGGGAGGTTAAAGAGATGGACAAAGAGCTACGTGTATTTTCCATTAATTACTTTGTCGTGATTTTGTTCACGTAGACCAGTACTTTGGGGAAAATAACTAAACCTGGGGATAACTAAACCTTATCTCAGAGATCTGTTTCACCATCACTTATGACACATCCAAATGACCACCTGGTTAATTGAAACCACCAGCCTTCTAATGCTAAAGATGAATGGCCTTGTGACTTGTGATGGACTGTTATGAAGTTATATTAACCTGTGACCAAGAAAAGGGTAAAAAAAAGAAAGACTCCTCTGGCTTTGGTCTTCTTTGAGGCTACCACCTTCCTGCTGTTTGTGGACTATTGTCCTAACTTTAAGCTCCCACCAAGATGTCTAGGAAATGAAAGTGAAAATTGCAAGACTCTTAAGGGCAGGAGGAGATGGTAGGAGGCAGGACATATGATTTCTTTTTAAGCAATTATCCCAAGTAAAGGTTTATCTGATTTTTCAAAAGAACCCTAGGAAGAAGTCACACCTGGAGCCTGCTTCTCTTAGTGATGAACCTGTAGATCAGAAGCCAGAAGAGTTTCCCAGTGCTGCTAGTAGTTATAGTCAAAGACAAGATTTAAACCTCCTAAATATACCTTAATGATGCCCCTGGAAATATATAAGTATAAAGTTTTTCTGCTTATAAAGTTAAAGAAATGTTTATACATTCTAAAATAAACTTATGGAGTATTATTAACTCATTTTTTCTGGAGGAAAAACTTGCAGCAGCTTCAGCTTTTTGGAACATGGCCATGAACCTAGGCTGACAAATAGGAAGAGCAATTACTCAAGTGTAAAGAAGCAAAACAGATCTCTGAAGAGCTGGGTGGCCACCAAGACCATGTATTCCTTCTGCTCCTCCCTAAATCACATAGCAGAATGATTGAACATGTTGTGACACAAAGATAGCACTAAGATGTGACTGCTACGGCCCAGGAAGAAGACTGGAAAGCATCCTTGGTCAGTCGACAAAAACTTAGTGCCTGACAGAGAGGGGATAGCGTGAGGCTCAGTCTTTGCCTTTCTCTTAGGTTGCACCATAGAGAATTGCCATTTTTATAGGCAGAATCATCATTTTATTTTTATAAATAAAATTGCCATTTTATAGGTATATCTCCATTTTTATATGTTCATTCTACAGTTGGATAAGCAAAACAATCACATATTAAACAGTAGCAAAAAATACATAAGACAAGCATCAATTTCTATATTAAATTATGTGATGTAAAAATAAATTATATGAAGCACAAGAGATCCATGACAGGTGAAATAGCCAAAGAGGGCTCTTCGGGGCAAGCCAGAATAGATCTGGACCTTGAAGTCCAGGAGAACTAAGTGTTAAAAAAGGAAGTGAAACTCCAGATGGAGGAAATAACATAGGTGAAGGCACAGGAGCAAGAGTAAGCATATCCTACACAGGGAAGAGTTGCCCCACAACAGAACATACACATTAAGAAATGGAAAATGAATTTGGATAAATAGGTTGGAATCAGCTTACAGAGACACTTGTACACCAGGCAAGATGTAAGCTCCAGTTTGGTCTTGTTCACACTTTTGTCGATAACTGAGAATAGTAACTCAACGCAATTTTTGGAAATGAACAAATGGAGAGTTTTTATTAATGATAAACTAAGAACTCAACCAAAGGTTTGAGGGAAGAGATGACACACGATGGAAGTAATGTCTAAAATTGACCAGTATATGTGCTGGATGGCTCAATGGAAGGACTGTCATCTAGAAATACAACCAGAAGATTATTTCATTAATCTAGAAAGAGGGGATAGCCTAGGGTAGGATGGGGGAAAGACTTACATTAGAGACATTTAAAAGAGAATCAACATGAACCTTGAAAACATTATGCTAAGTGAAAGAAGCCAGTCGTAAAAGACCACATATTGTATGAGTCCATTTACATGAAATATCCAGAATAGGTAAATCTATAGAGACAGAAGAAAGTGCTCCCCTAGGGCTTGGGGGACAGGTCAGGGAGAAAAGACTAGTGATTACTAACGGGTATGGGGATATGGGGGAGAACTGATGAAATGTTCTAAAATTGATTGTGGTAGTAGTATATACTCTTCGAATAAACTAAAATCCATTCAGTTGTAGACTTTAAATAGGTTAATTACATGGTGTGTGAATTATGTCTCAATAAAGCTGTTATTTAAAAAGAAAAAAGGAATCAATAAAAAGTGATACATGACAAGATATGTGTGCTTGAGGGAGAAAATGACCACTCACTGTAGACCTATATAGTTTAGTTATCATTGAAATAACAAGACTGTACACCAGCACCATTATTATTTAATATAGTGCTACATGATACAGTGAGACATGAAACATGAACAAGAGGTATGATATTAGATAGGAAGGGACCAGGTCACTATTTTCAGAAAACCCAAAAAGATAACCTAAAAATGGTGGGCATTCATGAAAATTCAGTCATATATAAGATGTACAGAAATGTCAGTATATTCTAGTACACCAACAATTGCTAATAAGAAAAAATATTATACAAAAGTTTAACCTTAAAATAACCAACATGAGTGGCTTATACAAAGGGAAAAGCCAAATTTGTATTCATAATAAATGAAGATTTAATAAAATAAAGATAGGGAGATTAAATATTATAAAGATATTAGTCCCCAAATTAATTTTTAAAAGCTTATTAAAATCCTTAGTGAGGAATAAATATAAATTGCTGGCAGTGTAAACTTGGTAAAACACTTCAAAATGTTCATACTGTCTACCCTTTATCTCAAGAAAATCTTCTAGACAAAGAAAAAGCTTTATGTATAAATTCCCCAATCTTCTCTTTTAGATCCTAGATGATAACTCCTGTGTCTTCCTTAAAGTGTTCTCTTCTCATCCTCAGTTCCTTCAAACAACCTTTACTCACCTGGTTTCCAGACTGTTCTATATCCTGATGTTTTCCACTAAATGACCATAGTTTGTTAGTGCCTCTATTTAAATGTGTCATTAACCTTGGTTGTTTAGAGTAAAATAAGTAAAACCAAACTCAGCTGAAGTATTGTTACCACAGTTTAGAAATAACCCTATGACACAGTGTAAAGTGTTTACCAGCAGTTGGCTATATGATTTGGTAGTGGTTATTTCTTAGAAAGTGAGTATCATGCGTTGGTATTGGGAGCACACTTTCCTGGGGTTTATTGGAGTTAATGGTCCTTGAGAAAAAAAATAAAAGGAGGTCTTATTTACAGCTTCCTAAAGGTAATAGGGAAGAGAATAAATCTTAAAATGGTGGAAAGTGTACTTGTTTGACTCAAAAAATAGCCAGCATGATTTCTAGCCCCTTTAAGAAAAAAAAAAAAACTTATAAAGCCGTGAACCTGATTTTTTTGTTCAATGTCTGCATCAGTGCAAAAATAATACACATTTTTAAATGCCAAAAAACAATCATATACAAAATGAAAGATTTGCTTTTCCAACTTGTTCCCTTCCCTAGAGTTAACCACAGTGTTATATTCATTTTTAAAATATCATGATGGGGGTGGGTATAGCTCAGTGGTAGAGGGTGTGCTTAGCATGCACGAGGTCCTGGGTTCAATCCCCAGTACTTCCATTAAAAAAACAAAGTATGTGTGTGTGTATATATATTATTATTATTAACCACGATTATTAAGTGGTTTATAAACTTAGTTTTTATCTCCAGTATTATGTATAGTTTCATTTTTTTTTTGCAAAATACATTACTATATTCCTTGTAATCTTTTATTTTTGTATTATCAGTTACTACTGTTCACTTTGGCCTTGTCATTTCTCTTTAAGTGTGATTTACTTCCCTCAGATGTTATTTTTATGTAAAACTATCATTTTACCTATGATTCATTTGAAAGTATCCAGCTGTTTCTAAGTTAAATTTAATCATTTTTTCTTATATCAAAATCAGCATGTATATGCGTGTGCATTGATGAGAGAGAAATACAGATTTTATCTTATTAGTGTATGAACTGCGAAAGTCTTTGAAGCCCGTGCAGTATTAGTTAAGTGAGGAGGGCTCTGATGGACCATTGGTTCCAAACTCATGGATGTTTGCAGGCCAGCAGCTGAGGGGACTGTGGGAGGCAGGCAGATTCAAGACACTCAGGCCTTGTGGGGACACTGTCAGTTGGTGAGCACGTGTCTCAGCAGGAGCAAGCAGCCTCTAGTCACAGCCAGGATCATCATCAGGTTGGAATTCAGGCCTAGTTTTGCCAGATCTAATGATTTTTCAAAAGAAGCCAAAAACCTGGATTTTTATGTGAAATCCCCCAATTATTAAATTGGATGATTTTTTTTAAAAACACTAAGATTTTTTTTAAAACTCTTCAGGCTAAATAGGGCCCTCAGACTGCCAAATTGCAACCTCTTTATATTATTTTACTTAACGGCGTCAAAAGAAACTTACTTTTCCACATTTGTTATATGTTCTCAGGGGAGATGGTGAAAAAAACTACTAACTCATCAGAAAACTGGTATTATTGAATGTACAACATAAAATTCTCATTAGTCCTTACCTTGTATATGTTCAATCTATTTTGGGAAATCAACCAAACACATCTTATACTACACCATAACTGTCAAGTTGGTCTGTGAATGGGTTGGACCCATTGGTTGGTCCTCAATCCTCTATAACACACTACAAAAAAAAGGGGAATACAAAAGAAGTTTCAACATCTTCATTTTCCGACCTCCAGTGGTTTAAACCAGAGAGTTCTTTTGGAGCAAAAATACTATGTCTTTTCTTTTTCAGAATTGCTGAGAAATTATAATTAGAGGTTTTCCTGTTGTGTAAAGGAAAGGAATTCCAATCCTCCTGCATCTGCAAGACTTCTTTTCTCAACAAGTTTGCTTCTTCCCTGTTCCATTTCTCTTTCTGCAGGTGATAGAGGGAAAGCTGGCTCCATTCTTGGGCAAGGTCATTAAATTTGCCACCTCACATGTGTACAGCTGCAGTCTTTGTAGCCAGAAGGGATTCATCTGTGAAATCTGTAACAATGGAGAGATCCTCTACCCTTTTGAGGATATTTCAACAAGCAGGTACAGAATCTCTTGTCTTATAAAAATATAGCTGAATATGTCACATGCAGTGTTATGGGGCCAGATCAGGCCAACTTTTCTTCAGGTACTGTATCTCTGTATCAGATTTCCCTTATTCCTGGAGAACATTTTTTTACCCTTTGGTTTCCTTTATTTATTTCTAACTCACCTCACTACCTTTATCCAGAGTGAGATAAAAACTAGCTCTGTCTTATTAGGTAACAAAGAATGTTCAAATTTGTTTCTAGAATGGAGATGGGAGAGGAAGAATCCTCACACCCATTCCAGGGCCAAGTGATGGGCAGTGGGAAATCACAGTCTCAGAGGAAGACCAAAACTAGGTGGACCAGTAGGAATAAAACTAGAGGACACTGGTGAACAGCTGTCAGGCTCACCACATGCTTTTCTCCATAGATGCACTACATTATAGTGATGAAAGTTTTAGGACCCAAAGGAGAGAAAAGTAGGAGTTTATGTGGGATTATTTTTCTAACCAAAGTAATATTTGGGTATCATCACATCCATTGATTGATGGATGATTTTTCCCCAACTTGAGAGCAGGGTTTTTACTGTTGCTATTCTTGAGTCACAAAATGATACATATCACTTTTCCGTTCTCCCAAAAGCCTAATAGAAATATATATTGTTTGTGTATATATGCACTGGCTTCTTTGGCATGAATGTCATGGCTCATTTCCTACCCTGCAGGGCTCACTTACTCTGTGGTTCAGAATAGAAGGTGAGGCACGTAGCCAGGGAGGGTTGAGGCATGTGTGGTAGAGCTAAAATATTAAGAGTTGACTCAGCCCTTCTGGCCTCTTCTTAAACCCAAAGACTGTTTGTAAACAACCATGAACTTAGGTTGGCCCCACACACAGTAAGACACACATAAAACAAGACCCCCACACACACACATACACACACTCCAGCCTCTAGTGTCCTGAGTACAAATCCTTAGCCCACAGCCTAAAAATTACATACTTCTTTAAAAGGTGCTTTATACAAATGTTCATTAGCAGCGGTATTCATAATAACCAAAAAGTGGAAATAATATAAATGCCCATCAGCTGATGACTGGATAAACGAAATGTGATATATCTACACAATGGAATATTATTCAGCCTAAAAAGGAATGAAGTATATGCTGCAATGTGGATGAACCTTGAAAACATTATGCTAAGTAAAAAAAGCTAGACATAAAGGGTACAGTAATTAAAAGAATTTTAAAGATGTACTATAAACAACTTTGTGCCAATAAGTGAGACAACTTAGATAAAATGGATACATTTATAGAAAGACAAATTACCAAAACTGACTCAAGAAGAAATAGAAATATGAATAGACCTATAACAAGAAATTGAAATACTAATTTTTAAATCTTCTGAAGTAGCCAGATGGCTTCACTGGTGAATTTTGTTGGCTGTTTAAAGAAACGATACCAATGCTTTACACAGTGATAAGGAGGCGCATTAGATAACAGTAATGGGGTCAGTTCTCCAAAAAGACTTACCCATCCTCTGTCTGTGAACAGAGTCAAAATACATGAGGCAAACACTGATAGAACTGCATGGAGAAACAGATGAATCCACTATTATATTTAGACTACAACACCCCTCTGTCAGTAACTGATAGATCCAGTAGGCAGACAATCAGTGAGCATATAGTTAAACTGAAAAGCACTATCAGCCAAATGAATCTAACTGACATCCATGTCAATTCAGAACATACATTCTTCTCAAGCTCACGTGGAATTTATTTACACACCATTCTGGCCATAAAATACATCTGGACAAATTCTAAAGAATAGAAAGTATGCAAAGTATGCTCTAACATCATAATGAAATTAAACTAATAAACAATAACAGAAAGATACCTGGAAATTCCCCAAATATTTGAAGATTAACAATATACTTCTAAATAACAAGAGTTTATAACTTAGTTTACACAAAAACCTGCACATGGGTATTTATAGCAGTTTTACGCATAACTGCCCAAACTAGAAACAGCTAAGCTGTCCTTTAATAGGTGGATGGATAAATAAACCGTGGTATATCCATACAGTGCTCCAAAAGGACATGGAGGAAACCTAAATGCGTACTACTGAGTGAAAGAAGCCAATCTGAAAAGGCTACTTACTATATGATTCTAACTGTGTGACATTCTGAAGAAGGCAAAACTATATTGACAGTAAGAAAATCAGTGGTTGCCAGGGGCTGGAGAGGGGGCAGGGAGGGATGAATAGCGGAAGGGCAGGAGATTTCTAGGGCAGTGAGATTATTCTGTGTGATTCTATAATAGTGCATACATGACATTATACATTTGTCAAACTCATAGAACTGTACAAAACAGAATGAACCTTAATTTGAACTGAGGACTTCAGTTAATAATAATTAATTGTAACAAATGTACCACATGAATGCAAGATGTTGATAATGGGGAAAACTGGAGAGAGTGTAATAATATGGGGACTCTATACTATCTGCTCAATTTTCCTGTAAATCTAAAACTGTCCTAAAAGATAAAATCTATTAAAATAAAACAATTCATCCAACTGAACATCTAAGTCAGAGATCACAGGTGAGGAGTATAAAATTTTAATAGAACAGTTTTAGATTTATAGAAAAATTACAAAGATAGTACAGAGCTCCCATATGCCCCATACCCAGTTTCCTCTGTTCACATCTTACATTAATATGGTACATTTGATATATTATTAGCTTAAGTCCATAGTTTTTTTGTTTGTTTGTTTGTTTTTTGATTTTCTTAGTTTTTACCTAGTGTGCTCTTTCTGTTCCAAAATACCACGTTACATTTAATTGTCACATCTCTTTAGGCTCCTTGGCTGTGACAGTTTCTCAGACTTTGTATGTATGACCTTGACAGTTTTGAAGAGTACTGGTCAGCTGTTTTGTAGACTCCCTCTATTGGGATATACTTGATGTTTTCCTTATGATTACACTGGGTCCTGCAGATTTGGGAGGAAGACCGCAGAGGTAGTGTCATTTTCATCACATCACATGGGTACACGCTATCAGCATGACTTATCACTGTAGTGTTTGTGTCAGGTCTCTCCACTGTAAAGTTACTCTTCTCCCCTACCCCCCTCACTCCCATCCTCTTTCCAGACTGTCCTTCTAGAAGGAAGTCATTATGTGGGGCCCATGCTTAAGCAGTGGAGAGCTTCACCCCCTTGTGAGCAGACTATGTACAAAATTATTTGGAACTCAACTGCATAAGAGATTTGTCTCTTCTTCCCCATTTTTTTCAATTATTTATGACTATCTGTATGGACTCATGTGTATTTATTTTATACTTTGGGTCATTAGCCAACACTGTTTTATTTTGTTACTCAGACTGTTCCAGTTGTGGCCACTTAACTTTTGCAGTTGGCTCCTGTGTCCCTTTGACATATCCCAGTGATTGTGGAGATTTCGTTTTGAGCATTTCCTTACTTTCTGCCACTGCTGGATGCTCCAGGCCCGTCTTATATGTCTCCTGCCCTAATCCAAGAAGCAGCCATTTCCCTAAGGAGCCGTGGTTCCTTATATTGGAGAATATTAGAAAGCAAGATCAGGGCACTGGGCTGCACACAATTTTTTAAGCTGTCAGTCCCAGGACTTGTCCCTTGCAGGGGCAGAGGTACTCCCCTCTGACTGCACATCAGAATCTCCTGTGAGACTTTTTTTTTTCAATTCCCAGATTTGGTATCTTTGAAGACTCTCCCTGCAACTCTAAATCACAGCCAGAAGAAAGAATTCCTCCTATAAGATAGCTGTGGTCATGATCAGAGGTGCTGGGTTCATACAACCAGAAGGACCACATTAGCATGACTGTGGGCACATAAGGGCCTTTACATAGCAGGAAAGAATAGCTAGTTAGAGCCCTCTGTTCCTCCCTTGGTCAGATGCAATTTTCCAAGCTTGCACAAATATCTGAGTCCAAAGGAACCCTGATCTGCCTTCCTGGAATTCCAGGTGGATACTATTATGCAAGAACCATCGCGCTTTCTCTTGGTGTTCCATTTCCAGTTAAACACTGGGAGTGGCTTATGCACATCGATGGAGAAGGACAAAAAGAAACCCTAGTAAAAGATTTATTAAAGGAAAACTTCAATCAGAAGTAGAATTGTAGACTTAAAACATGTCTATAAAGATGTGCTAAATAAATAAATGTGGTGAGTAAAATAAACCTGAATAGTGGTATAAATTTTGAAATCTATGTGCAACTGAAATCTCTATGGATGAAGTGATGACATCTGGGATTTGCTTCACAATAACCCGATGGTGGGAGAGAGGGGATAAATATAGATGAAAGATAGTTGTTGAAGCAACATGATAAGTTATGCTATCCCCTCTACTTTTGAATATGTTTGAAATTTTCCATAATAAGACATGTTTTAAAAATCAATATGTAAAAATCCTAGAAATGAAATATTCAGTGAATTTGTTACCACCTACATATCTTTGACCATCTTGTCAAATTCAGCACCTCTTTGTCCTCAGAACTATATTTAATATCCTTTCAGATCCAAATATCATGTGAATAGCATAATTACAATTCAGTAAAAAAAAAAATTCCACAAGCATTAGAACTATTCATTCTTTCAATAAATGATTCACTGGACATACTATGTTTGTGCACTGGGCTGGGTTCTGGAGACACAGTAAACCTTCCCATGCTCCTTGCTCACAAGTAGTTGACAATCTCTAGTAAGAGACAGACAAGCCATTAGGCAGTTGTGTTAAAGTGTGGGAGGAGCCACGGGAAAGGGGTGGACCTGGAGCTCCAAGAAGGGAAATGACGTTTGCATTGTAGGTGGAAAGATGTCCCACAATTTCTAAACATGTGAACAAGCTCTATGTTGAACTCTAAAGCATTGATTTATGCACTTTAGTATGAGAATATCCTCAGTTTTAACAGGCTTATTTGATGACGACCATATATCACACATTGGTAAAGTCTTCAGACTTTGTTTTCCGTATTAAATTAATTGTTATGCAGGAGGAAACATCACGAGGGTGTAACGGAGAAATGTAGCCCTGGTGTTAATTTTTAGAACACTGTCTCTGGCAGATACAGAGAATGTTCTGGGATCTGGGAATGGCATTGGTCTTTGTCATTTTGCATCTCATTGCAGTTCACACCACCCTGCCCCTGAGGACCTGAACTTGTTGGTGCATGAACTTTATGCTTTGTCTTGGCACCTTCCACCCTTCTTTAAGCTTCATGTAGCTTCAAATCACTAACTGTGGTCAAAACCTTAAAAAAGTTTGTTTAAAAAGAGAGAATGGAACTGCTTTATTATGAAGTATAGAATGACTTTTTCCCATAGAAGATGCTGATGTGCACATTTCTCAGCACAACTTGAACAGTCCATTAAGAGCTGTGTTTTCTGTCACCCCTGTTCCCTTTGATTTGTCCATAGAATGTAAATGTGGAGAGGGCTTTGCCCAAAGTTGCCACTTATGTGCCTAGAAAATCATGAAACCCCCTAGACTTGTCAGCAGTCTTACAAAGGCTCTTCCATTTTTCTGGGTAGCCAGTCTGTCATTTTTTGAAAGGGTTTCCTGTTTGGGCAGGAATTGTTTAGGGGGGAGTAGGGGAGTAGAACAAAACTCCAGAGGAGGAGGGGAGAGAAGCACTGCCCAGAAGCTGGTCTTGGCTTCCTATTTGCTCAGCCTTCGTTTTTGAGTCCTTGCACAAACAGACTGAATACCTGGATTATGCTCTCATCTGGACTCGAATACACATACATTACATACCCTTTTTTCACTAATCAGCCTGACACATTCCTCTGTTGGTAAATGGTTCCAAAACAAACACTGTCAGTGCACCTAATTAGCAGGTTTGTGGGCTGTGCTTGGCAGTCCTGTTACATCCTGTTCAACAATAGAGAACAACAGCCTTGGCTGGGCCGGGCTTCAGGGAGGGAACAGCTTCCCCGAGCGCGTACGCACTTCTTAAATGATATTTCCTTTCTGTGGCTTTTCTTGGGAAGCTGCCACTCAGGGAGTATTGCAGTGAGGTGTGGGATCCTTGCTGCAGCCAGAGGGAATCTAGACTCCCCATTATAGGTCCCTTTGCTGCAGAACCAGAGTTTCCATCTGATTATTGTTCTCTCTCAGGTGTTGAAGAGGAGCATGCTGAGGAACTTTCTCCATGGTTCTCTAACCATGGTGGGTGGAGGACAAGACTCCTGCCTGGGTTCCAGAATCAAAACTAACAAAGATGGAAGGGCCAGTGAAGACCATTTAGACATCTCTAGGGTAGAAAACCCAAAGCCCAGAGAGCACACAGATTTTGTGAGTGTCAGAAGCAGGGTGGTGACCTATCAAGATGGAATTCTGCTCCCTTAGACTACAGGACTGCCCACTCTTAAATGTATTTATTGAGTTGGTGAAGGTTCTCCTTGATAAAAAAAACTTGAGCACAATGCTCAGTTTTTGGCTTTTAAACTTTGGTCAAAGAGTAACTTAGTAAATAGCATTTCACCTTGGCCTGGTGGCTCCTATATTCACATGTCAAAATGTTGCAGAATGTCTGCTAACACAGACAAGACTTTTGTGAAATCCTCAGAGCTGACCTGACCCTTTATGCCATTAAGCCTCTTGATAAATACTGCACGTTTATAAACACAGCCCTAGCTGGTGAGGCTGCCATTGTTTTTTGAAGCCATTTCGTCCCTTGAATAGATGGCTGTGGTCTCCCCCAGACTCATTTCTTACCAAGTTTCTAGTTAGGTGTCTGGTTAATACTGTGCTAATCATCTTATCTCTAAGCATTTCAGGCAACCTGATTTTCTTGTTGTTTGGAGGGGGAAATGTTTATTATTATTTAACTCTTGTTTTAATGTTCTTAACTATAAAAATTAATTGATGCTCATTACAGAAATTTTTAAGGTACATAAAAGTATAAAGAAAAAATTATCCATACATATGTATACATATATATTTTTTAATAAAACTGAGATCATGTTGAATACATAATTTTATATCCAGCCTTTTTATCACATCATATCAGAACCAGGAAAATAGTCATATTTAATCTATATACTTTTAATGATGGATACTTTTACAGGAAAAAAAATTTAATTGGCCCTAAAATTGTTAAGATCCATTTAAGAAGTAAAGGCAGGCTAGTCAACAGAAAGATCACTGGACTAAGAATATAGAAGTCTAGATGTCATTCCTAACTCTGCCACTAAATTGCTGTGTGACCTTTAACAAGCCACTTCCCTGCCCCACCCCATCTATATATCAGGCATATAACACTGTTTCAGCACTTATTGACCAAAGAAGTAAGAGCTTGTAAGAGCGTTACTTCAGCTCCACTGCTTAGCATTTTGTGTTAGTCTGTATGATAGTCTGTCATGACATTTTCAGTGAAGTTGACTGATTTTTGATACAGTTTACCCAAAGGGATTAAGATATATCATTCAAATAGTGATTCAGTCCAACATTTTCAAATAATATAAGCTCCATGAGAAAGTTGACTTTTTCTGTTTTGCTCACTGCTTCATCCTCTACCTTTAGAACAGCACATAGTAAATGGTCAATAAATAATTCATGAATAAATAAATGGTTTACTTTATTTTAGCTTTTCTAATCTGTACTTACTGTTTTCTTTTATTTTAAGTCATTTTTAAACTAATTTCAGGGAAATTGCTTAAATGTAGACATTACCAAGATATCTAACTCTATCAAGTGATAGCTAACATTCTATTATATATTAGGGGCAGATGTGTTTTATAGGCCCAATGGAGATTTTCCTGTCAAAAATTTGAGCTTTGCTAAGCTAGCCAAAAACCTTCATTTTCAAAATGTCTTTTAGGTCACTTTTTAGTGTGTGCTTTTTCCTTCCCCATGGGACTGTAAATAAGTAACCTGAACACACACTAGGGAAGAGCAGGAGTATTTACCTTTCCATACAAAAAATGTTGACTTTTCAGCCTGAGCATTATGTTCTGAAATGAACTGTTTTATGCTTCAGAATTACAAGAGGTACGATAGTATCTTGCTTTTGTCCATATATACGTATGATATTTTGAGACTTTTTTCATCCAACTAATTATGGAGTGCAGATAGTACCTTGTTAAAGTTGTCTTTTAAAAATCTCTTTTGTTTCTACTTCAGCATCTAATGTATATTATCGTATCTTTATTGAACCCCCTCAGTATTCTGAATATTAAACCATTCAGTGCTGCATCAGGAAACACCTGCATATGCTATCTGTAGCTACCATTAATAATCATCTGTTTGGTTCCTGATTCTTTCAAAGTACTTAAAATAGAAATAAAAGCACAGTTCATAGATGTTTACAGTCTATACAAAAGTTGCTATTTGGACGGAATTCTATCAGAGCATAGAACTTGGGGACCTTAGCGATCTTTTGCCCATCACCCCCACATCCTACAACACACACCCCTTCCCCACCCCACCCTTCATGGAAGCGAGCATCCCCACCCAACACCACACCCATAGCTAGTGGGAGATTCAGGCTGTGGAACCCCTGTATAGTACCCTTTCTGCCTCACTCTGTTGTCAGAGCACTAGCCTAAAATCTGACAGACCCACAAAGCATCCTAGGAGGGTAAAAGACTACTATGTACTTTCAACTAGTCTCACTCACTTCTAGTGATGGTTAGGAGCGGGGAATAGGTGTTCCCACCAAAATTAATGGGAAGAATTTTCTAACCTTTTGATGAAAAAGTAGGGAAAGATAGCATTTTTTTAAAAAAAGTAATTCATGTGAAAAAGAGAAACATGGGAATTGCCTTTTACAAAACCAATAACATAATAGACTAACTTGCAAATAATGAATCAGTGGCTGGTTTAAAGACTGCATTGGAAACATTGGAAGCCACTAACTTGACCTGATACAATTTAAAAGATCTAATTTGGCCTTGAGAGTGGGGAGGTTCAAGTATCTTAAAGCCATTCTTTAAGAGGGGAGTTAACACTTTTTTTCTAGAAAGAGAATCCTTGATGCTGGAGAGAAAGGGAATTTGAAAGACTTTGGCGGGAAAGCAGCATACATCAGTGATAGGAAAGAAAATTTTTCAGAGTTGAGAATGAAGAAACAAGCAGATTTTCCTTTGGCAGTGGGGAAGGCACGGGATGGGGGGCGCAGGATAGGATTAGGGTGGGGGAGAGTGAGGCCTGAGTAACATGAGGGGGGAGCAGGGTTTTCAAGCAGTGCCTGAAAGAGGCACCAGTCCAGGGATTTAGGGTCAGAAATGATGTGAATGTCAAAGCAGCAAGCAAAAAAAGTGACTTTTTCCTTCCTCCGCTTCCCTGAGAGGTACATGAGGTCTCCTGTTTAAGAGAGAGACCTGACCAAGGAAACTCGTACATAGAGAGCACATAAGAGCAGTACTTAGCCCTTCTTCTCTCTGCCTTATCCACCTGAAAATCTCTTGCCTCAGTTTCTCTCACCGAGGGGTCTAGAGAGCTTGCCCAGGTGGCAATGAAAGAGGAAAGGTTTAGTTATCACTTAGCAGGCATGTTGCTAACCAGAACTAAGCAAAAGGCTCCCACTGGCTTCCCGCAGTGAGTGAATGCGTTGTTCCCTTTGAGAGTGTCCTTTGCTGATATACTACCATCTAGCCTTCTCCACCCTAGTCCTTTCTTATGAATATACACAGCATTGAAAGAAATAAAATTTTTTGTGACTTCCAGGTGTCTTACATGCCTGTTTATTGCTTATGTACATAGCATAACTATTCATAACTTTTTATTATTGTAATGATCAGTTCCACCCAACTTTTACTAATGAGCAAATTAGAACAAAAGTTCCAAGTAGTAACTCTCACTAAATGAAAGGGGCTGCTAAAACAGGCACTGTTGTTCACATCTTTTTCCCTCATTCAGTGTTACTATGTACCAGGTCTTAAGACTTATTGCAGTATTTTTCCAAGGTAATAAATATGTGCTTGGTTCACACAGTAGGATAATTTTAATTACTTAAACTTTATACATTATTAAACAGTTGAACCATGTTACCTGATTCCATAAACATGTAAACAGTTAAAGAATACCTTTGTCACTATATAAAGATGAAAAAAACCTGAAATGTTCAAAAAGTCAAATGTCTAAGGTCAGAATTAGTCCTTGACCACCTGAGATGTTTACACAGGGGCACCTCTTTTTAAATAAACATAATAAATAAACCTATAATGTAAAATTTTTAATTAGTTTATTGATGATATACATTTCAAAATGTTTTCATTTAACAAAGGTGGGCAGCAGTAAACTTCGCTAATATATTCAATGTAGAATGTTACAACTTCTCTATAGAGTTATAAACTCTAAAGTTGTTTACTTGAAGGGAGATTGTTTTTACCAGCTATAAAAATGTATTATAAAACAGTATAGTGTTGGCATAGGAAGACAGATTAATAGAACAGGATTTCAGAAGGCATGGAAACAGACCCAAGTAATATGGGAATTTAGCACATGATAAAGGTGGCTCAGCAAATTAGTGAAACAAAAATGGATCATTTCATAAAAGGAACTAGGAACCAGATAGCCATTTGGAGAAAGAATAATGCTGGATTTTACCATACTCCTTGTATCAAGATAAATTCCAGATGGATCAAATATTTTAATGTAAAAAGAAACCCATAAAGCACTAGAAGAAAAGATGGGTGAATATCTTTATCATCTTAGTATGGGGAAGGTCTCTCTAAGCTTGTCACAAACCCAGAAACCATGGAAGCAAAATGCTTTTAAATACATTTTTAAAATGTTAAAATGCTTATAATTCTGTAGATAAAGGCAAATGTAAACAGGAAACTTCAAGAAATATTTTCCACACATCTGACAAAGAATTAATTTCCCGAATATACAAAAATCTGTAAAAGTTGTTAGAAAATGGGCAAAGGACACAAACTGATTTACTGAAAAATATGCAAATGACTAATAAATGCAAGAACAACTCCGTATTGTTATTAGAGAAAGCAAAACAAAATGAGGTTCTTACTTACCAGCTATGAGAAGATATTAATAGATATGAAATGTAAAGCCCTCTATAGAAACATTAGTTAATACCACTTCCTATTTTCATTTGTAAAGTCTGTGTTTTTGTCCTAAGTATGTAGGACAGCCCTGTTTAATATGTTAGACACTGTCTTTGGAAATGATTGGCCTAGGACAGTGGTATTCAAACTCTTCTATTTATCAGAATTCTCTCGAGGGCTTGTTAAAACACAGATTGCCAAGCTCCACCCTGGAGTTTATGATTCAGTAAGTCTGGAGTGGAACCCAGTGATTTGCATTTCTAACAAATTCTCTGGTGATGCTGGTTTGCCTAGTCCAGGGACCACACTTTGGGAACCACTTGCCTAGAACACACTGAGTATTAGGAAATTATGTAATACCGTCTGGCAGAGAATTATATTGGTGAGAAGAGGCAAATAGGGGAGCAGGCTAAAGAAATGGCCAAATACTTCTGGTCTTTTATTTGAAAGCTTTTCTCCTTTTAAATTTACATCTCTAACTTATTCCTATGCAACTAATCATGCTGTTTATAAAATTAAATTTTTACCTTCTGAACTTTTTTGCGTTTTTCTAATGTACCCATGCTTGACAGTTTCTTTTATTTGTGTTCCATTAAGCGTCTTAGTACTTTGAGGAACTAAAATGTAATATGTTAAATAGAAGTAAATCCTATTCAGAGGCTTAGATAGATACCATCCTTATAAATTATTGTTTCTTTTAAAGAAGCTTACTTCAAAAACTTGACGGTTAAATTTTTCATTTTTACACTAAAAAGGTAGGCTGGTGAACTAACAGAAGTCCATATATAAGCCAAGATATTTTTTTAATCTGCATTAGCCTAATGATATCCTTACATTCACTGCCTTTTTCTTAGAGGTAGCAAGACATTTCTGAACATCTCTTGGACTCTTACATGTTTTGAATTACTTTAGAGATTTTTGCAGAAAGCCATCACTCTTATTTATGGTTATTTAATGGCTACAATAATGAGATAGTCTAGCTTTTTCCAGAAATTGTAGAAAATTTTTAAAGCCTCCTTCAGATCCTTTACTTTCTCTAAATGCTAAACAGATTTTTCTGAAGTAATCCCAAGAAATGAGGGACACTTGTCTGCTGAGAGTGATAGTAAATGTCAGGTGAACCATTAAAACAAACAAACAAAACACTTAGAAGTGTCAGAAATTCCAGTTTTTCCCTATCCCCAAAAAACTATTTCATTCAGGTCAAAACTATTGTTATTTTATATACATAGAGTATTACTGAGAAGACTTGTGACCATCTGCAAATTAGTAGAAGCATTTATTAAGCATTTGCACTAAAGATAGTAGTGAATTACTGTCCCCAGTAGGGTAGCAAAATTATCAAATGAATTAATTAACCCTCGTTTACATTCTATTTCAAAGCCAAGATTTCAAGTAAAGCTCTTATCAAAGGTATTAGCTGAGCTTGGTTTACAAACTAAAAGTGCAAGACCTGTGAAAGCCAAATGCTTTGTGGACTACAATCGGGAGGAAAACCTTACTTAATTAACTCTGGGGATTAAAAGGTAAATAAAAAGATCATTGCAGGACATGCCAATTGTTCTCCCCAGATCTGAGTCTTAGCAGGTATTTGGGGATACGTTGAAGGACCATGTGGCTAGTAACTGGAGAAGGAGGGCCATACTGAAGTCAGATCATTTACTGGTTCTAGGACCAGATAGGCCACCAGTTATTTTATCATGTCATTTCATTTTATCTATTTACTGACTGACTGACTGACTGACTGACCAAAAAAGGGAAAACAAATAGGAGAGCTGTTGTAAGGATAATATATGCAAAGGGCCATAAAGATGTTGCCTAATTTGATATTACTGTATTTGCATTTTACAGTTCAGAACTACTGGAATGGCTTTACAAATTAGCACATACATGCCTAAATCTGCCAGACATTTGGCCCAAAGGAGCTGGATCTTTTCCAGTCTCATGTAGTTCCAGTCAAACCATATGGATACCTTTTTAGCCTCCACCTCTCTACCCCAACCCAAAAAAAGGAAAAAGAAAAAAAAAAAATCACAAAACACCCCTAAATGTGATGGGCCCAAATGCAGCTCATTCCTCACTCTGCAAGGAGCCAGGACAGTTCTGTAATCCAGTGTTCCCAGACACTCTGCTCTCTTCCTCCCCTCCCCACCTGCTTCTCCTGGGGCAGAATAGAGGGGCGCCTGAGGAGGATGGATTTCTGAGAATCCTGGCACAAGGCTTGACTGGAGGTGGTGCTCCAGGCAGCGGCTATGAAACTTGGACCCTCCCCACCCATGGCACCAACCATAATCGGTTTCTAACTGAAATTGTGTGTTAATATTTCTTTATTTTAACCCTTCTATTTCCCACAAGAGAATGAATCTGTTAGATTGTATCATTTGTTTAAATCATATTTAACCATCGTCTCACCATTGCATATTTAGTAACATGTTTTGGGTATTCTTCTAAACAGCACACATATACGTATGTAAGTACTTACCTAGCACATGCACGCACGCACACATACGCCATATGTGATGTTGGCTGATTTCCTCTTTAAGCAATTTATGTTTGCTTACATTGATTTACTTACACAATAACAGAAGAAAACACCAACCAACCCAAAATATTAAAATAACCAGGCCCCAGTAACTACCTCCCTTAGCTAAGAGATTTAAATAATCATCTTGGTTTCTTGGAAAAACCAGTAATAGCTAGTGGCCCTATGGGGCGTCTCACATAGTGGCCACACACCAGACCACACTCGCATGCCTGATAACGTGCACTTATTTCTGCACCCCACCCTCTCCATTGTGGGCTCTGCAGAGTGGAAATCAGCCAAAGCTCTGCCCTGCTCTGTGGGCCTGTCCTTTCATTTGTCAGAGATCCAACCAAACTCAAGCCTGAATTTCAATCCTAGTGAAATATCTGAGGTCATTGCCTGAGCCAAAAATAAAAATGCAGCAGGGAAAGAACCCAACATGAACAGAGCAGAAGCGTCTCAGTGACCTCAACCTGGGGCAGAGGCCTTTAGCAGTTTCCTGTGACCTCCCTGTGAGCAGCTAGAATCTGGAAGGGCACAGACAAAGCCATCATCCAGCCTGTCTCTAATTGGTCTCACATCATCAGCATTCCAGAACAGGAAACCATCTGCCGCCAGGAATTCTTGCTTCCTTGCCATAGTACTTAAGAAGCAAACCTTTTTCCCTGCATATATTTAGTTCTGTTAGTTTGTCACAGGTTAGTTTCCTTGGGTTTGATAGCTATCATAAGAACATCCTGTCTATCCCATCTCTTGGCAATTGACTGATTTCTAAGTTCTGAACCACTCTCTCATTTACTGTAGGTCACTAAGCTAATTTTTAGGTCAAAGACTGTTTATAAAATGTGGTCTCTTGTGATGGTGCCTTTACTAAAACATAGAACGAGATTTGTATGGCCCCTAAATGGTAGAGCTATTCCTCTGCCGCATCCCAAAGAAGCGGACCAGTTTGCCGGGCACATAGACCTTTAATGGCATTGCCTCTTAGAGCTTCCAAAGAAGCAGACCTCGAGTTACTCCTCCCTCCTTACCTGTCCTCTGGTGTATCCAGTGCTGATAGGCACCTGGTCCACCCCAGTGTGGCTGTCCCAGTGGTTAAAACATAAAAATCCTTCTATATAGGGTGGTAAATGACTACTGCCTCTAGCCAACCCCCACTGCCCCAAATAAAAACCCCTCAGCATTTAACAATTCTCAGAGAGAGGGGATGCTGATGAAAGGTGGAAGAAGGCTTAGGAAAAAATCCTTCACGTTCAGCTGAAATTTTTTTAGAAAGGGCAGAGTCAGCTCCTTGTGGCCAAATTCCTGATGATCAGAGTTATATGTACTAGCACATAAAAGCTGTTTCATAGTTTGATTGATCAATGCAAATAAATAAAATGTAAAGTAATGCTCTTCACTTTAAAGCTCATCTCATTCAATCCCAGCTTGTCTGAGGAGACGCCAGTCAACATTCCCACTTGTTCATCCACAGACCTGGGGGCAAGAAGGTTTGGAAAGAGGAGGGTAAAACCCAGAGTAGCTTTTTCCCCCCTACACAAAACCTGCAGGTTGGAAGGAAGCTTAGACACCATCTAGTCCAACGAGGTTCAGGGATAAGTAACCTACCCAAGATCCCAGTGATGCTAGGGTCACTGGGCCAAGAACTCGGGGTTCCTCACTCTAGTTGAGCCCTCCTCTCTGCAGTAAGTGGCCTCATTGATATACCACTGGTCTCCTTTTCATTGTAGAAGTTGCTAAAACCTAACTGCTTCACAGCTATACAAAAGCAATTTGTTTAATGGAACAAATACAGAAGTTTATAGTTTTAGTTCGTTGGATGGCC
Source organism: Camelus bactrianus (assembly GCF_048773025.1). Classification (NCBI taxonomy): domain Eukaryota; kingdom Metazoa; phylum Chordata; class Mammalia; order Artiodactyla; family Camelidae; genus Camelus; species Camelus bactrianus. The sequence goes on from NC_133543.1 coordinate 73,175,455, forward strand.
TAGATGAGGCATGAAGAAGCAAAGAACACCACAAAGAAATACTCCAGAAGTTCTTGGCCAAAAGAGCAAATAAATGTGACTGAAGGCCAACCACCAAGATGATCTTTGGGGAGGATGGAAAAATCAGAACGAGTTGATAGAAAGCTAAGGGCTACTAATCAATGCATAGAATTGTGTCATGGGTATTAACTCCTTAAATCATGTTCTAAATTAACTTTGTATATGTATTTTTTATTGAAGTATAGTCAGTTCACAATGTTGTGTCAGTTTCTAGTGTACAGCATAATGCTTCAGTCATACACGAACATATATATATATTCATTTTCATATTCTTTTTCACCATAAGCTACTATAAGATATTGAATATAGTTCCCTGTGCTGTACAGTATAAACTTGTTGTTTCTAAATTAATTTTAGAAACCATGGGATGGTTAATGCTAGTGCGTTTCACCTATTTTAATCAAATGATGTATTAAAAATATGTATTTGTGAAAATGCTATGAATAAATACACTATGCTGGACCTTATTGGTTGGTATGAGCAGAAGCCAGAAGGTGACACTTGCAAATTCCACCTGGGGAGGGAACTGTTAAGTACTTCCTGGGTACCCCCTCTATGATGCTTTGTGCAGATGGGTTAGGTCAATGGTTCTCAACTGGGCTGATCTCACTGCTCCACCAGGGACTTCTGGACATTTGGCAGTGTCAGGAGGCATTGACACAGGAGGGGCGGCAGGTTGCTACTAGCTTCTGGTATGTGGAAGGCAGGGATACTGCTAAACATCCTGCAGTGCACAGGACAGCCCCCACAACAAAGAACTGTCCGTCCCAAACTGTCAGTAGAGTTGAGATCTCTGGATTAAGTGAAGCAATGAATGTTTTCAAGAAAAAAATGGGAAAACCCATTGGATGGCTTTGGTCAATAGCAAGTCCATGTCCCTGCAGGCGCATCCTCTATGACATGACACTGGGAAGGGAGGACATTCCGTCTTTGTTCTCTGTGGTGCACAGAAGCAACAACCAAAATGCAGTGGAACTGCTGATTGCTGGGACTGGGTGACTCAGAAATGAAGGTGCTGGCTTTCATTTGACTGCTCACGCAGAATACCAAAGGGACTTTGCTCTTTCATTATCTGTGGCAATTTTCTGCGCAGATGATTACACTGGTAGATTTGCCTTATATAAAAGACATGTATCTAAAAAGTTATGTTTGTTAAATCATATTTTAAATCCAGTCAGGAATTCAGAAAACACGAAGGAGCCAGTGAATCTTTTTAAAGTGAAAGGTCCTTTTGAATAGAGCCCTATTCTCTAAGAGGAGCATACCTATATATTGCATTTTTAATGTAAATATTTTCCCTGCACATCTCATTTTTATTACAGAGCACCGTAACTCTCACGTGAGAAACAGTTTCTCTTCCTCCTTCCCTTTCCTGCCCTTGTTCTTTTCCTTTAAAGAGAAACTCAGGGGGGAAATTAACAATACAGTCTGAATTTGAGAAAGTCATTGATCAATCTGTCCATTATGCCACTCAAAAGATGCCTGCTGGGTTACAAATTGTTAGAAAAAAATAGGACTTGGTTCTACTTTGAAATCATTAATTTTTTATCTCAGACTTTTTTCAGTTACTGACCTTTGGCTGGAAAGAGCAGGTGTACTCGGTCCCTCCATCACCCCATGGGTGTTTGTTGCACCAGAAATATCTGATAAGGCTCAACCTCTTCACTCACAGCAGGGTGGGAGGGGGGTAGCAGCACAGATAAGGGAGTGGTACTGAAGGAACCCAGCGGTTCTCTCCTCATCAATCAGTGCCCGAGGGCAACCTCCCTAGGTGTATAAGTCACTGACTAACTCAGCAGGGCAAAGGGGGCAGGAAGGAGGAAATTTATTTGATAACGTTATCAGCAGTGTCACTTCAGCGGTAGAAGGTTACAGAGGTATAACCCACTAGGGACAAAGCCACAACTACTGGGGAGGAGCCACTCAGACAAGACAGGCACTAGGACACCTGGGTCTGACCTTTCTCCCCTGGGAAGGAGGGAGGGGCTGAGGGCAGGGAGACACTAGAAATGACCCCACCACGTCAACTGCCCGGGCGGCACAGCTAGCTCCAGTGTCAAGAAGGCAGGTATTAGCATCATCATGAGAGGTGTTGTCACGGTGCTGTTTGAATGGTCCTTTTACATAGACATCCACCTGGTTTAGTCTCAGGACCCGGTTTAGTCTCAGTGAGTAGAAAGGAGGTCATTGTGAACAACATTTTCCAAATGAGGAAACCAGAGCAGCTAGAATGTGAATAACGTGCCCAAGGTCACTCAAAAGAGGATTTGAGATTTGAACACAAATATTCTGACTGGAAGCCCTGTGTTTCCCTCCACGATGGCACACTGCTCTCACTCAGATGACCAGGCCTCAGTACGAGCTTTGGCTGGGCTGCCAGGAACCCTGGGTTCTAGTCACAACTCAGTCTTTAACTCATGGTGTCCTCGAGAGACAGTCACTAGCCCTCTTAGAATCTCAGTTTTCTTATCTCTGAGACGAGGGGATTGGCCAAGGTGTCCTCAGGTCACCATGGTGACATAGGTGAAACCAGGCCGAAATGAAGGCCTGCAAGAAGGCAGCAGGCAGCTGCTTGCACTGGGAGGAGCTGTATTGTTCAGCACTTACCGTGTTCCGGGAACTGTGCTAAACGCCTTACCCATCATCCCATTTAAGCCTCCCAACACCAGACAAGTACCTGTCAATGGAAACTCAACTTAGCAGATAAGAAGAGAAGCTCAGGGAAGTGAGGTAACTTACTCAAGGTCCCTGTCTTAATCAGCTCAGGCTGTTACACAGAACACCATAAACTGGGTGGCTTCCACATCAGATACTTATTTCTCACATTTCTGGAGGCCAGAAGCCCCAGATCAAGGTCCAGCAGGGCTTGGTTTCTGGTTAGAGCTCTCTTCCTGGCTTGCAGACAGCCGCCTTCCTGCCCCAGTCCTCATACAGCCTTTCCTCATACAGGGGGAGAGAGACCTTTCTGTTGTCTCTTCTTGTAAGGAACTAATCCTATCAGAGCTGGCCTCACCCTTATGATTTCATTTAACCTTAATTACTTCCCTAGGACCGCATCTCCAAATACAAAAGGGAGCACACAGTTCAGTCCATAGCGGTCATACAGGCAGAAAGTGATTTGAAGGTGGGGTTTGAAGTCAGGCCATCTCACTCTGCCTGCTCTTCTGACCACTGTTGTGTGATATTTGGTCCAGAGAGCTGAGCTGCGGGGAGAGACAGCTGGGTACAGTGAAGCTTCTGTCTTCTGGCCTCTCAGCTGGTAGATACAGCCCTTCCCCCCTACACTAGTGTCTCTCCCTCTAAGTCCCTACCTTCTCTCCTGGGTACGAGGGTGGGTGGGAAGATCCTCCTGTGACCGAACTTTCTGAGTCCTGAACGGTGCCAGTGGAGAGTCAGTAGCAGGCCAGGGAATGGTGCCCCAAAGACCACCCTACACCCAGCACTGAAACTCAAGGCACTCGAAGAAAAGCATAAGAGGCCCCTGGGGACTGGCTCCTTCGTAGCCGTCTTTGAACCCGGTCCAGTGCTGGATCCTCCCTGGTTCTTGCTGGTTGAACAAAATCATGTGGGCTCAATTCCCTGGGCTCCTGGGATGAGGTCATAGTCGGTTGTCACTCATGTGTGGAAGGATGCAAACTTAATCCACGCTGGCCAGCCACCCACTGGAGCAGCTCTACTTGTGCTTGTCAGTTACTCATCATTAAAGACTGTGCAGTAAAAACAAGCCGTTTAGACTCCTGTAAAGGCTTCCACCAAGCCAAACAACAAACTAGTCATCCACCTGGAATGCCTCCTCTCTATAAATCACAATATCTATGTGTTGTTTAAAAAAAAAGTTCCCTGCCCCACTCTCCCATGCTTCACTGTTCCCGCTTGTGTTATAAAGGTAGATTTAGAAAGGTTGGGAGAGGTTCCTGATTTTTTTTTTAAACTCAGGAGAACAATAGACCAGAGGATATCATTCAGAAAATGAAAATGTATCATTGTACCTTTCCAAAGCATCAAAAAGGCAAGGAGTCCCGGGGAGCCACTGTGCTCTTGTTACTGGAAGTGGAAAGCCGCGTTTTCACAGCTGTGATGCGGGGCTGTCACTGTGTTGGGAGTGTCTTCCGCGGGCAAGGCACTTCAGTCTTATTTTCTTTCATTTCACCCTACAGTCACTGCCCTCTCTTCTTTCTTGTTGGAGGGGAAATGAACACACAGGGCTTCCAGAGTTCTGTCTATGGTCATCATGATCACAAAATTGCTAGTTGACTGCCGACTCCCCTTCTCCCAGAAGCCATAAGCCTCTTCCCAGCTAGTTCTAATCAGGAAAAAAAAAAAAAAATGTTTTTCAAGTGAAATTCAACCTTGAGCCTTTTGGAAAAGGGAAGAGCCCATTTCTATGAGTCATGTCTCTTCCCAGGGGCAGGGCTGTCCCGAATAAAATGTGGCTCAGGCTGCACAGAGGCCACTGGGCTTCCAGAATCCTGCCTTGCTCATTTCGACCTTGTTTATCATATCTGTGGTTGGCTTTTGCAGGTGTGAAAGCTGTGGAGCCGTTTTCCACTCTGAATGCAAAGAAAAGTCTGTCCCCTGCCCGAGGTGTGTACGCCGAGAGCTGCAGAAGAAGCAGAAGTCTTTCTGGCGGAGGCTGAACATGGACGAGAGCCTGGAGGAGGCGTGCAGCATGTTTGATCTGTCCTACCAGAACACCTGACTCCGCAGGAGCCCGGGGCAGGGGAGTGACCTCTCAACCACCCATCAGCCGTGGTGGCTTCCTAACTAGCCAGTTAGACCCCTCTAGGAGAAGAGTCCATCTCTTCTTCAGCTAGATATAGATATATATTTATATATACACACACCCACTCATACCTATACATCCTGTACGTATGTTCTGTATCAGTCGTTGTCTAAAAGGTCCATAGAGTTTTGTGGCTCAAAAAATTACCAATAGCCATGGATTTCAGCTGCTTGCTCCCAAGCAAAACGTGGTTTACACACAAGGCTTTATAGTTCAGGGTTTTTTGTTTTGTTTTGTTTGTTTGTTTGTTTGTTTTGGCTCTCAGGGGCCATTGATTACATAGGACACAGGAAAAAGCATTTCCTACAGAACAGCGCTTCGTGTTATTTTTGTGTTATTTATTTTTAGCCTTCACAGAGGATGAAGTCACTGAGGCGAGCAACCATCATCATCTATTTCATAAGAAAATCTTCAAAACACAGCAATGACTTCTGGGTCCTTCCAGCAGGACCCCGTGTTCCTGGCTTTCACCTCGGTGTCTTGGCAGAGGCAGGGATCACCTAAGCTGAGTTGAATGGCTTGGAAATCTGGAGTGTGAGCTCCCTCTGACAGAAAGCAAGCATCCCTAATTTATCAGAGGAGCTAGTTCTGGTTTTGAAGTTAAATCTCAGAAGGGGTTTTTCTTGAGAAGAGACCTCAGTGACCAATAACTGTGTTGTCAGTCTGTTTGCTGGTACGAATCCCAACGCCCACCCAATGTGAGGCTCCATTGTATTTGCCGGGTTGGAGACGGGGCTCTCTTAAGAGCAGACTTCCAGGAGTTTCATGGATGACAGTTATGACTTTTTAATGGTACTGGCCTGAGGAAATTGCCTAGGATTGTTGTTAAATACATCGGTTTGTAGACCGGGGGAAGGATGTGGAGTGCGTCCATTCCAAGACACAGTCTGCAGTTTCCTTACATAGAATCCTGTGCAGGCAGTTCCTACCTATTCATTTTAAATGCTTCATTTTTCACTGTACTTCATGGCACTTTCATTTTGACCTTTAATTTGTCGACGTAACCATGTCTGCTTTCAATTTTTTTTAATTGTTTAAAAAAAAAAATCAGAGTAACTTGGAACTTCAAAACACCAACTTTAGACTATTAAGAAAATAGCAAACTTGTGAGTATAATTAATGAATTAAATCTAATATTATTTAAATGAATATATATACACACATGTAACTGTCACCGTAAAGTGAAATGAGAAGTTTTAAAATATCACAGCATAAGAAATACGAGTTGCTTAGGCATTTGGCAGGGTGGCGCGCTCCCTCTGTGGTGCCCCTTTTAAGAGCCAGCGTAGCAGTCACCGCGACTGATGTGGCAGGAAGGATGGCACTGGAAGTCATGGCTCCCAATCCTACCTTACGGAACAGAAAAATTAGCTTATATTGAAACAACTCCCAGGAGACGGTATGAGAAGATTCTGTTCATTTCCTTTGAGCATATGCCTTCAATGCCTTCACAGTTTAGTAGTTTCACTGCTAGTAGGACCTGAGAGTCAGCGGCTCAGAGTCCAGGGTACGTTTAACCCCGCCGCTCCTCTCCCGCATGCCTGGCTCCCTTCGGAGCCCAATTCGCGATGCTTCTGGCGGTTTAGAGGCGTGACAATTCAGACTTACTTTTGTGCAGACGGTTAGGTGTGAGCCTTTCACCTCCCAAGCTGTGCCAGTTCCTCTGGCCCCAGACCACACATTTCAACTGAATAGCTCAGCACCACACACGTGTTTATTTTCTGATTACACAGTAGCTGTAACCAAGGCATGAAAACTCGTTAAAAAGGGCTGGGGCCCCATTCATGAGACGCTTTACGGTGCCTTTTACTCTTAGAAAAGTAAGTTGACTCCCCACCTCCCCACTCTACTTTATAGTGACTGTTGCACACAAAAGGAGAAGGGTGGAAAATCTCAAACAAGCACTTGGCAAACAGGCAAACGAATTTGATCATCTCCCCTTTCCTCCTCCCCTTCATGAAATACAGTATTTATATTTTCCAGCCTCAGAGAAGATAGCAGAACATGATCTTTCACAAGAGAATTATAGACCTGCTTATTATAAAACAGATGTGCTCCGATGGCAAAGTGCCTTTTCCCTCCGCCCCTAGCTCCCTGTCACTGTAGCTTGCTTCTGCCTCCTCCGTAATTAAGGTATCTGTGATCCCGACTTGGAGACCTCAAGTGCAGGGCCGTCTCCCCACCTTCTAGCATGTTCGCCGTGTATACAGAATTTCCCGTCCCATCTCATAGGCCCCCAGGGTCAGACTGGCTGAGAGGCGGGGTGAACTTCTGCATCTCTGGTCTCTATGCTTTCACCAGGTCCATGCAGAGACCCAGCTGAATATTGGCAGTCCTGTCCAGTGAACTGGTAAGGAGAACTTTCCACCCACATCATTTTCTGCTTATTTTCAAAAGGGAAAAAAATAAATATGCTATCACCATCAGCCACCCAGAACTGGACGCGTAACCCAGCTGCTTCTGTTTTCTCTCCTTTCTGTAGATCCCTGACAGCTGGGTCGGTGCCGGCCGCAGGCCTCCATGACCCGCTCAGCCACCACCACCAAAATCTGATAGGACAGAGCAGAGCCGGCTTGGGGCTGGGTCTGCCATGAAAATTCAAAATTGCTGTTTGCAGCCCAAATGCCTTAGCACATGTAAACGCCCTGTTTTGAACCCTCCCAAATCACTCGATACACTGTAAGTAATTGTTCCACTGCTGAGAAACTGTTGAAACAAAAGCAAATCTGTGGATTACCACCTCCTTAAGACCAAGCCCATACCTGCTTTCCCTCGTGGTCCTTTTTTCATCCCATGTTAAATATCTTGCACATAAAGCACAGGAGAAAATGGCCAGGGAATCCCCTAGAGCTGGCAGCCGCTCAGGGGAACCTCTTTTCTCTCGAAAGGCCCACTCCCTGGTGCATCCCTGGAGGAAATCTCCGCGCGGTGCCAGAGACTCGTGTGTGAGACAGTCCGTCCAACCCTGGTGAAATGTTGGCATCTCATCCTGCAGTAAAGAAGCCAGTTCTGAAAATAGACCTGAGTTTGCACCGCGGCAGGAAGGCCTCAACATACTTAAAAAGCAGTCAACTGGGATGTGTTCTTTCCAGGGCAGCTCTTTCCCGAACTTGAAAGCCCTTTGTATGAAAACCTTGTGAACCCTCGTCTTCCCCCTTTGCTACACTGCCTTTTTGGGGGACTCTGTTACAGTCGTCTTCATCTCTATAGTGCTAAAGGGTAATCTCTTTAGGAGCTTTAATATCTGATTAGCTGAGAAGGTAATCGCTTTTTGATTCTTCTAGACTAGGCCTCCCCTGAAAAGGGTCTATCTCTAGAACTTGGGATTTGTGATTTCCAACCAGCTCAGTGGCGTCCTTCAGACTCCCGCCTAGGGACCATGCCGCAATTCCCTTCCGGGCTGTTGACATTGCTCTAGCTGCTGTAGGCAGCCTTCGCTAAGCTGGAGTGAGTCCCCTTGCATGGGGTCTGGCCTCTGTTTTTGTCTCTGCATCTGTACACACTGAACGTTGACACTGGATGGTTTCTTCCCATGCCTTCTCGAAAAGGCTTGGCTTCCAAACCTGTGGATTTGTTCTCTACCCATTGGCCAGAAAAGGCCACATGTAAATTACTGTGTCAGAGTAGGACTTTCATGATGCCACACTGAACACTTTGTGCAAAAAGAGAAATTATCTGAGGAAGCTCAGATACACTCTGCTCCTCATTTAGGGGTTAAGGCAATGCTGCTATTCCCGTGTTTGGGCAGAATTACTCACCTCCACTGATCAGCCGCACTTTATTGAAATAACTGGACAATGAAGTCAGTCTTCAACTCCTGATTCTGATACTGTCTGGAGTCAACACAAAGGCGATTTTACTTTATTTTTTTTACTTCTCCTAGTAAAGAGAGATGCATGCAGTTTTCCCTCTGTATTTCTTGAGTTTTCTGTCTCACTACTTTTCTTCTTCCAAGATAATGTGAAAACGTAGAGAAGTGGGGGTGAAACTGACAGAAGCGAACATGCCCTTGTTGGCATGAATGGAGTCGTTGGAAACACTGTTTTCCTTTCCCTGGTCCTTGTTACCAACCAGGCATTAACAACACAGGGATGTGTGTGTGTGTGTGTGTGTGTGTGTTTATGCTGCATCTCTCTTGACCCTGAGTCTTGTAAAAACTAACTGCTCTACTTAACTACTTGAACCCAGTGATAGGTGAATAGCCCTGCTCAGTTCATCTAAGCAGACAAACGTAATTTCTATTATGTGGGACAGTGTTTCAACAATTAAATCCCAGCAGCCCAGGTCATCGTTAAACTCTAGGTAAAAGTCAAAAGACAAGTGTGGAACACCTTCCAAGACACCCACAGTTGCCAGGGGGCTTACTTTAAATGGGTTCCAAATGATTATGTGATGGAACACTTTCCTCCTACGGTGGCCTCCAGTGTGATGGAAGGCCCTGTTAACCTCAAGTGAAGAGACAGCTGCTGTTTCACTTTGGTTCCTCCCTGTGGAAGGAGAAGCCATCTTGTTAGAAAGGTCTGGAGTGAAGATTCGGGCACCTGTAGCACCTCCTAGCACAGTGACGATTCCCTCCTAGGCCTTAGAGCTGCAGACCAGCCTCTCCCCTTTCCTTGATCTTCCTTGCCCCGGTCCTAAGCCCTGAACTCTGATTCAGGCCTCATAAACTGGCTGGTGGACCACTAGGGCCTGTGGCTCCTTCTCTTGTTGGCCGTCGCATTGTTTCTTTTCCCCGTAGGAGTGCCTTACAGTACTGCCTAGTGCTTCTAGTCTAGACTCTGTGACCCGCTCGAAGCCCACAGGACCCTTCACCTAATTGTGGATCATTTGGCTTCTTCCCTATTGGCTGCTGCTCTTTACACAGGCGTGCTTGGAGCCTGCATATTCCATACACGTCAGACCTTCCACCTTCATTTAACCTGGTGCCTTAACCCCATGAGTGCAAGGATTCCTGTTGGAAACATCATCAAAGTATAACGTGGAAACACTGGCTTCTTGGCACTTTTTACCAGGAGATACAAAAAAGACACCCACGTAATGTTTTAACTCTGTTTTATGCTGTTTTTCTAATCACTTTTTTTTTTTTTTTTTTTTTTTTTTTTTTGCTTCCTTGCTTGCTTTTCATTAACCAAACTCAGGGGAATGTCATGATGTCACCAAGGCCAATGGGTAGAGAAATTAAACCGTTTATTCAGATTTGAATCTGAAAAGTCAGTGAACTTAGCCTTTTTTCAGGTTAAAACATTACACAAACACAAGGGTTTTCTTTTCCTTTACTGTATAAAGATTTTCTTTCATGTTGCCACCTGTTTTCCAAATGGGAAGCGGAGAGCCTCTTGGATGAACTGCGGTGAGAACATCCCTGCGTGGCGCGGGCAGACCGCCGAGCTATTTACAGCGGGCTTTCAGTGCTGGAGGCCTCGCTTCTGGTTCTGGTCACCTACCAGGACCTTATTGTGAACAGCTAGTGGGCTACCTTAGAAGATTTAAGGGGGAAAAACAAATCTGTATTTAAGGAATCTGTAAAAGGAGGTAAAATGTGTAGATTGCAAATGAAGAGTACTGAACATGGGCTGCGGAAGACCTGTGCACAACGTGCTCTCACACTCCTGGGTCAGATCAGTGTCATTTTCTCTTATTTCTGCTCATGCCGTACAGAACTGCCTAAAATTTGGGGTTGGGGCTATTACTATGTCACTCTGTGTTGAGCTGTTTGTAATGGCTGTTATGTGCTAAGTTATGTATGTGCTGGTTCTGTTTTCAGGATTGTATTGCCTTTTGTTTTGGCATAACTTATCCATATTTTTGTTTACATCATTTTTAAAATATCAACCGTAATAATAGAAAATGAAGTTGTATTGTAGAAAGGACCCCTAGTTTTTAATGGTCATCTGTCATATAATTTAAGTGCACCAGTTCCTAGTGTATAAAGTTATCTCTCTCTCTCTCAATAAACAATGCAGAAAGTACTTTCTCATCTCCTAACAACTTCATTAGAATGCTGTTTCTGTGGGGGGAAATGAAAGTCCAAGAAGAGCCCTGGATGTTCATTCAAAGTCAAGATTTGAGCTTTATTGAAAGGGAGCTACTGAGACTTTAAAATAGCTCTTAATATTAATCTTACAGATGGACTTTGGGTTTTTTCTAAACCCATCAACCTCAATATTCTCATCAGCCCTTCCTATGCTTATGAAAAATATAGTGTAACTTTTCAAAAGAAGCAGATATAGTGTTACAGGCTTCGTTTCTCAGATCAGGCGGAGATTTCTTTCAGGTCTGAGACAAATCCGCCAAGCCCACCCAAGGACCGTCCTGCCACAGCCTTCCCCCAGCCCTCCTGCCCCGGTTTCGTCTCGCCACTGCACTCTCCAAGTTAGAGGGACAAGTGCCAGGCAGTAGGCAGCAGGCAAGGACACTAGTCATTCCTGAAGACCATGTTTTGGGAGCAAAGAGTGGAAAGGAAAGAGTAGTGACCTCTGTGAGGACAGCAGCCCTCTGGGGGTGGAGAAGCGGTTGGGAATATCTGCACGACCTTCCCTGGGCTGGCCCTCTCCCTGCCACCAAAATAGTCACAGGCACAACCGTCCACTTGGGACTTTTCAGAAGCACCATTTAAACTCACTTTCTCAAAGCCATGGAGGAGACCAGCAAAGGTGCTTCTGGTTAAACATTTACCAGCGGTGGACTCTGAGCCTCACTCTCCAAGACACACCTAAACCAGTTCATGCCCAGCAGCCCCTCCCCCACCCTCAGGAAACCAACTGGGGCTCATGCCCATTCTGCCCAAGGAACAACTGGACCTCATCTTCACTAGAAACCTGCCACAATCCACAATAAATAGAAACGAGTTAATGTTTCACTGAACCAAACGACACGACGCAGGCAGAGCCCTGCTTCGTCTGATTCACAGGACAGGTTAGCTTTCCCCCCAGGGGTGGTAAGCTGGAGTGGCTGGATGACTGCAGGAAGTTTCCATGTTACCAAAAAGAGATGTTTCCAGAGGGTGGAAAGAGACACCATTTTGTGTTCCTCTCTCCCCACCCTCAGGAGGGACGGTGATTTGCATCTCCCTTAACTGTCGCCTCCCCATCCTGTCCTTTGATGATGGCTCAAGATGATGGCTTTATTCAGTGGTCCCCACATTAGAAACACAAAAACACAAGCAAAATGACAGGACCCTATCACAGCCAATTGAATAAGAATCTCTCTGGATGGCACCTGCATAATTGTGTCTTTTAAAAGCTCCCTGGGTGATTTCTATGTGTTCTGAAAATTAAGAATCACTAGATTAAATGAAGCAAGTTGCCCCAACATAGACATTTGCTTGGCATACTGGTGGTCCGCAGTGGGAAGAATGTCAAAGGGATGGAGAGGGGCTGAAGGTCTTAGCTGCCCTCCAGCCAACAGCTGTTGCCTCCCATCCACCCAGCAGACACAGAACAGTACTTTGGAATTTGCTGCTCATAGATTGCCATTGTTTTCAAAAACCTTACCTTTATACCCTCTTTATTTCCTTCCGGGGTGTGGTTAGTGTCTGTTTATCCAGTATATACCGATGCCAGACAGCCTACTGAATAGAATTGGCCAAGTCATGGCTACAGGTGACTAAGCCGGCCTACAAAGGGAGCCTTGTACCCTCCTTTTCTTTTTTTCATTCCTCCTGGTTATGCTGCAATTGTCCTCAAATGCATGTGACAGTCTGCTCCCAGTTCAGGCCCATCCAACGAACACGAACCTCATCAGACTGGAGAATGGTGTTTAAAATGGGAAATCATTAGATGCTTGTTGCCCAGAAAGGCCTGGGAAATTCAGGAAATCTTGAGCTGTGTCCATATTTTCCTTGGTTCAGTGAAAGAACAAGAGTTTAAAATGAACCAGAATCATTCTGAATCCAGGCATCTATTGAAGGGACAATTTTCAACCTCAACTGCCCAGTTACAGGTGAATGGAAACTTAGATAATCCTTACCCTCTCCTCTCTGTATGAGGTCAGTGACTTTGAAGATGACAAGTATTCTTCATTAATGGAGCACTTTTCCAAAGATTCGGAGTCCACAAAAGATGTGATCTTCTCATCTTATAATACTCAGGAAGCCCAAGGAAAAACATACCCAGCAAAAAGGTTCATTCATTCTCCCTATCCTCTAACCTTCATAGGCTGGGCAGAAAGTTCCAGCAGAAAGAACAAATTGTTCTCATAGCTGAACATACAGAAATTTTGATTTATGTGCAATGACTTCCGGTTTACCTGGACAATCAGGAAATTCATTATTCCTGCTTCTATTTCATATTCCTCCATTAGGAGCTACTGGTTTTAAGCAAATCAGCCAGAGTTCATGAGTTCATACACTATTTCAGGTCCCACCACACAACCTCGGGCAGCTGTCGGTCTGGGGGAAATTCCTCCAGCCTTTGTCCAGACCCTCCCAGACAGAATGATATGAGAATCACTCTCAGTGACTTCCGTGTTCTCCCAGGATGGTCTGTTGTTCTGAAGCCGAAGAGCTGCTATTAGCACTGTAATTTTTTCAAATGAACATTGAGCTAAATTATCTCAAATGTATAAAGGAACATCTCTCCCTGTGTTATGGAAAATTGCCTTCCAAATTACAAGACTATACAAAGCTCATATCAATTTTGGGCCCAAGGACATCCAAATTGCCTTAGCTCCTACACTGTATTGTGATGACACACTCTTAATAACGTCGGGTTCCAAGGATGCCGCAAGGCGCACACTGTTATGAAAATAAACCAGCATCTCGCTCCATTAGGATCACTGCACACAGACTCAAGCCCAGCGAGAGGTATTTTGCTCTGAGAGTCAAGCCTTTTGCAGAGGAAATAAATTCCAATTACACAGGCAGGGAAGTGAATTTGAATTCTAAACTGGGTCAAGCTCCCCAGATGGTCTTCTCACTGCTGCCCAGGGTGAGGCAACTGGGGAAGCAGCCATCGGCAGCCCCAGTGCCTAGAGGAGACCGCTGACAGATGTCTCAGGAGGTAACTCCAGCTCCCGCAGGTTCAATTCCTCACCAAAGTGAAGAGGGCAGCGGAGGCCGGGCACCGGCTGATAGATAGATTTTGCCAAGTGCCAAAGCTTATAGTGAACACATGTCAACATGTGGTCTGACAGCCAGCAAGCCCTAGAAACTAGCCCTCAAACCTGGCCCCGGGGCAACCCAACTCGTCTGCTCGTGGGCAGCCTACTACTACAGGGCAATTCTAACTAGGATTTTCAAAGATAAAAATAAACATTTTCAAAAGTAAAAATGATTAGATTTTGCTTTGTTTGCTCCATCTGTTCTTGTTTTCCGTTTACTTTGAGGAAATATCACAGAGAAAATCCCAGACATAATGACACTTCATGCCCACGTGCTTCAGCACTCATCTAAAAAAGATGCTTGTTTTTTCCTGCGTAGTCACAGTGCCATTACACACTGAACAAAATTAACAATAATTCCTGGTTATTGTCTGATGCTCAGTTCCAAATAAAATTTCCCACTGTCCCCAAAACACCTTTTTTTCTTTTGTTTTGTTTGTTCCGGCAGCAAAGATTTTGCAAAATTAAAAATAAGAATACGAGATACCCCACCTGAAGGCCTGATAAATTGTAAAGGGCTATGGTGCCTCCCCAGCTTCCCTTTTTCCTTCTTCAAGGTGCAGGTGTCCCACTCCCCCTTCAGGGGACGGCACCCCCGCCCCCACCCCAGTCATGCCAGGCCATGCAGCCGACAAGACACTGCAGCATGAACATACATCTGCCAGGGTGAACTCATGACCTCTGGCTGATTTGCTTGGAAGCTGTACCAAGGCTGGGAGGCAAGTGCTCTTTAATTGAGAAGAGATGCTACTTTAGGAGCTTGCTGCACCCGCAGCACGATGGTGGTGACTTAGCAATGGATGATGAACACCTGACTAATTGAAAAGACTGGCTCAAGAAACAGGAAGTGAGTGGACAGAGAACCCTTCATTTGCAGGGATGGCAGCTGCCCCCCTTGCAGAAGGTCCCATCTGTCCCCTAGCACCACGCTGGGACCCATGTTGGCACTGGGTCTTGAGCCAGCACCCTGATTCCCGGGGGCAGGTTCCTCACTTCCTCACCCATCCCCTGAGATGCCGTCACCAAAAAGACTTGAGAATTAAAATGCTCTTTATTCAGTTCTTCCACTGGATGAGGATTTCACTTTAAAGTACCTGATATTTGTGACATAAAATTAAAAGGCACAACAATCTGTGAGAGAGAAGGGCTCTCCAAGAGTCTTCTTCCCAAATAAAAGGCTCTGTCTAGATGTTTTCTGAAAATGTCATTGTTGGCAATGTTGTGAGTTGGACATATCACTGATCATCTTTTTCTTTTTCATCAGATATAAATGGCTATTTGATTAAGATTGTTATTTGAAGCAGAAAAGAGCCTAAGATTATCTATCATTATGGTCAAAACTTTTCCACTTTAATTTCTCCTTAGTAAAAGTTCCGATCTCAGGACACAAAAAGAGATGATGGCAGGCATGGAATCCCTGATGCAGTGTGAACATTACGCTAGAACCAGAGCAGCTGTTCTCAGACTGCGGTCCCAAAACAGCACCAGCAGCATCAGTGGGAATGGACTACAAGTGCACGTTCTCTGTTTGAACTAGACCCAGGGGATGGAGAAGGGCAAGAGGGGAGAATTATATTTTAACAACTCCCCCCAACAGGGGATTCTAATGCAGGCCAAAGTCTGAGACCTACAAGGACACAGAGGATGTCTGCTAATAACTCAGCCCTCCCTGCCTCCCCTTCAGTCAGCAAACCTGTTAGGAGGCCTCCCACATGCCAAGTACTCTGTCAGCTACTGGGGTTGCAAAGACACAGCCTCTCTGCACCCCACACCCACCCCGACCCCGCCACCCCGATACACAGAGTGAACAGGGAGAAGTGAGCACGGAAGCCAAGAGGGTGACATTAACCAGTGCTGTTGTTGCAACTGTTAGATTCCTGGCTCCTCCGCTTTGGTACCCAGTGACCTTGGGCAAGTTATTATCCCCTTCTCTTTGGAGATAATAATAGACATCAGGTTATGGGGTGCTGTGAGATTTCATTGAAATAACGTGGACACTAACGTGGAAATATCGTGGCACACAGGTCAAGTGCTGTTACTTTTGGGTGCAGAGGGAGTGTGTGAACAAGGATGTGGGTTGATCTCACGCAGCCAGAAAAAGCTTTCAGGGAGAGGGCCCCTTTGAGGCTGGCCTGGGAAGGTGTTGTCCTGTGTACAGCAGGGATGTGGGCTGGAACCAGGTGGCTCTGGGGCTCCAGGTGACACTGTGAGGTTCCCTGGGGGCCCAGCGGCATGGTTGGGCTACCATTTTGTTTTCTACCATCCTGCCTAGCTCCCCTTTTGGACCATTGTGAACATCAGAGTTACCTCCTGCAGCTCCTGGACTCTATGAAAACCTAATCCACCGTCCATCAAATGTCAACTTCTCCCTGTCTGGCGTCTACCTCCTTGAGAAACGTGGCTGAAGCGAGGACTTCACCAGGCAACCCGCTCAGTACCTGCTTTTCAACCATCCTGTCGGGAGTTTGGCTCAGAGCCTCTTCTCACCAGCGTGTCCCACTTTTGCATCGGTCTGCAGGAACACGGGAGTGCTGGATGTGCAAGTCGGCTGATTGCAGCTTCCCTTCCCACAGAGTCATCCTGGAGGGGCGCTCACTCACACCTCAGCCCCACCCCTAGGACCCTGAAGTTGTCTGTGGCAAAGCCTGTATTTTTTCCCCCAATAATTTTCTCCCGCTTTATTATTAATTTAGAAAGCCCACACAAGCCCCAGCACTGCGCCCACTCTGTGGGTCTCTCCCCCTCTCCATCAGGAACCAGGGCCTCCCGTCCTCCTCCTCCTGTCCCTTTATTCGGTGGACCGCTGATTGGAAAAGAGGCCCCCCCTTCCTCCCCAACTCCACAATTGTCACCGCCAATTAGTGCATTGTTAGGACACACAATGGCGTTACTGTAGCCAGTGGAATGGGAGGCCTTTGTGCTTCTCCAGCCGGCCGTGGGGGCAGTCAAGTTTCATTTAGAGACTTAAAACACAACGCCAGAATAAAAATGCCATCAGAAAAGCAAAAAAAAAAAAAACCCAGAAAGAAAGAAAAAAAAAGCACCAAAAAAGAAAAGAAAGGAAAAGCAGTAGGAAAGAAGGTGAAGATGAGGAAGAAGAAAAAGAAAAGCGGGCAGAAAGCAAATGCTGAAAAGGAGAAGAGAAAAAAATCTGCTATTCAGGAGTTCACCCAAACTCATGAAAAGACCCAAGTGGTCGCTACACACTGAAGCCCCCCTCAGGACACAAAGAGGGGCTCGGGCTTAACAGTAATTAGTGGTCTGATTGTGCTTGTAACACTGTGTGTCTTTAGAGGATTTTCCCAACTTTTCAGTTTTTTGGGTTTTTTTTCATTCTTCACAAATCAAGAAGGTGGGGGGAGAAAGGTGGGCGGGGGAGGGAAGAGGCCGGCAGCCAACCTTGCCCCCGGCCGTCTGGGGTGGGGAGATTCGGCCTTTCCCTTTGACAGGTAAATTGGATTTTATTCTCTAAAGCTTGTAACTAATTACAGAGGGTGCTTTTCTGGAAGAACGTGACATATGGGTACGTTTTAGAGTCACTATTTTATTTGTTTCAAGTGCCCTTCGAGCAGCCTGGCCCTTTTTGCAGCCCGGAAGATGCCCCTGGAGACCCGGTCCTTTCATCCAGAGCCCACGGGCGGTGGACTTCTGGCAGCCCATCTTTCGTGTCCAGGAGAGCTTTTTTCTGCTTGTAAAATTAATATCCCAGTTTAAACATGCAACCAGCCTGCAAGAGCAGCCTTGGCTTCTGAGCTGTTATTCACTCGGAGCCTTCTTCAGAGAGCTCTGGGCTGGAAACAGCTCCCCGGGTCTTAACTCCCTCTCTCCTCACTGCTTGTCGGAGCCACAGGCACAAGGGGTGCTCTCTGGGCCCAGAAGCCACCCTCACATTAGGCTGTTCTCCGGATGCTCAAGTCACTCTCCCCTCCCACCTGCCCCACCACACCCTCCAATTTCTAGAAAGTGCCAAGACTCACCACGTCAGACTTGCCACCTAACAAGGATATTCCTGTGTTGTTTTTAAAATTTTTCTTGGAACAAGGCAGCCCAGTGCAGCCAATTCATAACTTGTGCCCACTTCACTCTACTACTTGGAGTTTTTATTTCCCTTCAGAGGCATTAAATGTGCCTCCCCTTCCACTCTCTCTGAATCAGACCAGAGTCCTAGTTTTTGGTTGTTTTAAATTTTACAAATAAGCTAAGTAATGGAGACATCCATTTCATGTGAGGTTGAAATAAAATTGCCCTCACCTTTGAAACAGTTCACCCAGGACCAGCACTGTTGTGCCTTCTGTTGTGTTTTTCCATCTGTCAAGCAGAAGTGGAGGAAACTGGGGGCTGTTCCCAGGCATCTGCTGAGGCAGGAGGGATGGAGGGTGGGTGGGCACCCAGGAATGTGAAGACCAGAGTTCTAATCCACATCCTGCCATAGGCATGAGCAAAAGGGGGGCCCTGCGCTCACCTCCAGGCATTGTCATGAGGATGAGGGGGACAGGTGATGAAAGGGAGGAGCCCTGGCACGCACTGTGCGGGCACTGAATACACACTGGCTTCCTTCCTTCCTTCCTTCCTTCCTTCCTTCCTTCCTTCCTTCCTTCCTTCCGAGTCGTCTGCTGGTCAGGAGGCCGCTGGAGGGGCCCTCAGGTGTTCATTTTCCCTTCCCTCCCTGCTGCGCTGTGGGCTTTTTCCCGCTCTAGGTGGATTGCCTTGTCACACACTGGCTCCCTCAGCCCCACCTCCACCCCCCAAAAAAGCACATGTCCTGATTCAGTCAGGAAATAAAAAGTGAAACCCTCTGATAGTGGGCCCTGGAATGTCACAAACACCCAAGTCAGGAAATGCAAATCCGAGGGAGGCGGTACTGAAACAATGCTGACAGAGGCTCCTCTCAAGGCTGGGTTTCACGGACTGGAGCAGAGAGGGGGTGGATTTGGGTCCCCCAGGTCTGGGTTAGGGAAACATCTGCCCTGCATGGCAAACAGAGAAATTGGGTCCCGAAAGGGTTCTTGGTGGGGCTGGGGTGCAAACCAGCACCTCCCACTTTCCTCCACCCTCAGCCTTTAGCTCTGGGAGGGGTCATGGGAACCCAAAGACTCTAGAACCTGCAAAGAAGGAGGCACGTGTCACTGGGGAGGACAGCCCAGCCATGGCCACAGCAAACGGGACTTCAGTCAAACCTGTGAGTCCCCAAGTTCACGTCCACAACCCCATCAGGCACCCCCAACATACTCACTATCCAATCAGTGATCTGTTATCAAGTTCACCACCTACACATGTTTGAGTCCCATCTCCTCTCTGTCCCGCTGTCACTTCTGTCCTCGTCCTCTCCCTCCAGGCCATTTCAATCGCTTCTTAACCAGCCTTCCTGCCAGGCCCTTCGAGTGCTGCCTCCAATGTGGTTATTTATTGTCAAATGCAGGCCTCATCTTGCCTCAGCCCCTCTTAAAAATCTCTTAAGGTTCTCGGTCACCATCAGGACACAGTCCAAGCTCCAAAGCATGGCCCAGGAATCCTTGATGGTCTGGTCCTGCCTCCCTTTAACTTCATCTCCTGCCATGGGAATGTCCCCGTGGGCTGTGAGCTGCATTTGTGAGGGGTCCCTTGCTGGATTTAATGCTCGGCTGTAGCTGTCTAGAAGTTCTGAAGCATTTCTGAACAAAGAGCCCCACACTTTCACTTTGCACAAGGCCCCAAAATGCGGTGACTGGTCCCGCTTCTCTCCCTCCTCCCCCTTCACATTCCTCTGCCAGCAAACTTCTTACACTTCTCCTAAGTTTTGTGCAGTTCTTTCTTTTTGAACTTTCTCTTTGTCTCTTAGCCAAGCTTCCTGTCACCCATCAAACTTTGCTTGCGTGTCTCCTTCTCTGAGAATCTTCTCACACTCCCCTGTCCAAAAATGTATTGCCTTTGCAATTGTCCACTTTTCAGCTTATCACAGCTTACTCTTATTTTTTTCCTGCTCAACTGACAGGTTAGGAATTCCCAGATGATACAAATGGTACCTCACACAAGTACCAGGATTTCTAATGCTCATTTGAGTGACATTGAATCATGTGCTATATTTAAAGAAATAAGTGTTTGTTGAAAGTATCATTAAGTTTGCACTCCAATGACTATTCCTGTGCTCTGCATGCAGATTTATTGCGACTCTATATTCTCATTCTAGCCTCACTTGGGTCCCTCAGGGCCACAGTGCAGGTCACCACTGTCTGGCACTAGTAAAGCAGTGTGCCTTAGAGTGACACTGTCTAATAGAACTTCCTGCAGTGACAGAAATGTCCAGTATAGAAGCCACCAGCCACAAGTGCTACTGAGCATGTTACATCACAGCAAGTGCGACCAACAACCTGAATGTTGAATTTTATTTCCCTTTAGTTCACTTAAATGTTCCTAGCCACACTGAAGCTCCCACAGTGGACAGTGCAGCCCTCCATGGTGTTACTGATCCTTGCCATTGGCCAGGGAGCAAGTCTGCTCATAAACCTTGTTGCTTCGGAGACACTTCTATGCAAATCACAAGCCCTTGAGTACAACCCGAGAAGACAGATTTTTAGTGAAAAGGAAAACGGTCTTTTCTGATTCCCTTGATTGAAATCAGCAACCTCTCTCCATCCACATTCTGCTGACAATCACAATTTGGGGCTCCCTGATATAGACACACCTGCCTGGTCTTACCTGGGAAGTGAGACTAGAAAGCCTTCCACACCTGGGAGGGAAGTACCTGTGGGAGTCAAAGGTTTCTATTTGGTTGCCAAGGGGAATCAGACTCGGCTACATTCCTTTTCTCCAAGGTTGTCAAAGATTTCTACTAAGGTTAATTATGGCTCTTCCTGTGAGACCAGACCACAGTTCCGGGCAACACCAGAGGATGATCATTTGGATGCTGAGTTGTTTAAGACTTTGAGTGAAACAGAGACAGAGGGAGAAGGTTCTATTTTCAAGGTGCATTGTTTCTTTCAGTGAGGACTTCTGTAACCGAGACGGGTAACAGTAGATCACCTGGGGACAATTTCAAAGATGGGAGCAGCTGGGTAGGTAGAAATCACAAGTCTAGACGGCCAAGAATCAGGACAGCACAGACAAATCACAGCAGAGTGAGCCCCTTGGCTTCTTTGTATTTAAAAATGACCCTCAAACTTGCAGGAAAAAACCGCTACAGGATTTGGATTATAATTCCAAATGCTATTTTAAATTATTATCATCAAGACGGGTAGAGAGGTAGGCAAAAAAGGTGAAGGGGATTAAGAGGTACAAACCACCAGTTATAAAATAAATAAGTCACAGGAATGTAATGTACAGCACAGGGAATATAGTCAACAATATTGTAATAACTTTGTATGGTCCATAATGTATAAATATTGAATCACTATGTTATACATCTGAAACTAATATGTCAACCATACTTGAATTAAAAAATTATCATCAAAAGAATAGATTAATTTTCAGGCCTCCAGGTAAAATATGGGTCCTCCCCTCACCATCACTGCCTCCCCGCCTCCACCACCCCAGCCTCCAGGTTCCCTAGGGGCACACTCCCTGTTTTCACAGGCCCCGGAACAGGCAATTCTAGAAAATGAGCTACATCTAAGACTGGGAAGTTAGGCTAAGAACAGGGGAAAATGAGAGCTGATGTTGTGGGCCTTTCCCTAAGATTCTGCTGATCTGCACTTTAAAACAGGTTCACCAAGAATTCTCCCCAGAAATAAAAAATTCAATTTGAGGAAGTCTTCCCCATCTTTCTTCTCTCTGAGAACAGTTGTTCACACTAATTATCCTCAGCTGACTCTAAGGGTACAGAGGCTCTGAAGTGGTTCACTAAAAATATACTTTATCTGTCAACATAGGGCTCCAGGGCTGTGTGTAAGAGAGGTTGTGTACCGAAAACTTAACCCAGGCCTCTGACCCCAGAGGCGTCACTATTTGTCTGGTGTGACAAGGAACAAAGTTTAGAGAGCAACACAAGGATGTAAGTTCATATAAGTTACCAGCTGCAAACTCCCAGTGTAACCAGACTTGGGAGAGGCAGAGACCTCTGTGGGCTGCGGTCAGGAGGCAGCATCGCTGAGGAGATAAGCAGAGTCATTCCCAAGCGATGACAAACTGGGGACATCAAGCTGGCCTTAGGAGGCTCCTGCAGCCCCAGGACCTTGCAGCACCTTGGGGATGCAGTCCCAGAAGGAGGAGGTACTCGGCCAGTCAAGCTGTGGACCTTTGAGGTTCAAGGACTTGCAGTCACTCCAACTCGCATCCCCACACCCAACCCTGGGGCACCGACCAAAACCCCGATTCCCTTCCTGCTCCCCTTCCACGTGCATACAGGCAATGTCCCCCACTCCTGGCCAGGGTTCCTGTTAGTAACCCTGATCCAGCGATGGGGAACCATGAACACAGTAGGAAAACAGTCAAGAAGACTGCAGTGCCTGCCACTGAAGGGACAGAAATTAATTCCCAGCTCAGCTCTTTGATATACCAAGAGCTGTGTGACCTCCAGCAAGTGACTGAGCCATCCTGAACCCTCTACATCCATCAGATGGGGATGATAATGGTTCCCTTGATCCCTCCTGTTGGAGACTAAATAAGATTAAATAACAGATGTACAGTGTTCAGCAAATTATTTGGTACATATTAAGCCATAATTAAGATTGACATCTTTCCTGGAGAAGAGGTAGCAAGTGAGTTAAGAACCACTGTCCCTTTTCCACTCTTGTCTAATCTGAGTTACTTAATCACTAACTATTCTCATTTTGACAAAGCCCATTGCAGTACAGTTTCCCTGGAGTGCTTTTCAAATAGCAGAAACTTGACTTATCCGCTATTTTCAGAGCAGTGTGGCTTAATTTTTTTTTCTGAGACTGGTAGACTATATGAAACTGTGCTGTGAGGTATTATGAAGAATTTAGTTTAGTTCTGGACTTGACTGATCATATAAGTCCTAAAACAGAAACACTAATGAAACTGTGTGCTGTTCAAAAGTGATTCAGTCATTTGATAAATATTTGTGGGCATCTACTCTGAGGTAGGCTCTGTGCTATGTAGAGATGGCTGCCTGCCTGTGCGCTCTTATTTTTATAATACTAAAAACTCTTATCAATAACCATTCCTTGAATAATCAAAGTGATATGGACAAGGTCTTGGATCTGGATTGATGTAGAAACTTAGTTTTAAGTATGTATAATTTGCCATATATGTAACAGATAAAAGAAAGATTATCAAGATTATATAAAGATCATCTAAAACCCCACTGAAAATCATACCAGACAATGAGCCATTTACAGAAAAGAGAACTTAAATTGCCAATAAACACATCAAAGATACAATGGAAGATTATGTAGTATTTAAAAAGAATGAGTTAACACAGAGTTATCATATGATCCAGCAATCCCACTTCTGGGTATACACCCTACCCAACAGAATTTAAAGCAAGGTTTCAAACAAATCTTTGCACACCTGTGTTCATGGCAGCATTATCCTCAAAAGCCAAAAGGTAGAAATAACCCAAGCGTCCATCAACAGATGAGTAGGTAAACAAAATGCACATACACACAATTCACTATACTATTCAGCCTTTAAAAAGAAGGAAATTCTATCATACGTGACAACTTGGTTGAACCTTGAAGACATGATGCTAAGCGCACTAAGCCAGACACAAGAGGACAAACACTGTATGATCCCACTTACAGGAGGCACCTAGAGTAGTCAAATTCATAGACAGTGAGCAGAATAGTGGCTGCCAGGGGCTGGGAGAGGAAGGAATTGGGGAGTTAAGTGTCTCATGGGTGCAGAGTTCAGTGGAAAATAAAAAGGTTTTGGAGATGGAAGGTGGTAATGACTGTACAACAATGTGAATGGACTTAATGTCACTGAA
Source organism: Camelus bactrianus (assembly GCF_048773025.1). Lineage (NCBI taxonomy): Eukaryota > Metazoa > Chordata > Mammalia > Artiodactyla > Camelidae > Camelus > Camelus bactrianus. The sequence continues at coordinate 73,199,262 of NC_133543.1, forward strand.
CTGTACACCTAAATGTGGTTACAGCAGTCACTATGATGTTATAGATATTTAATCATAATTTAAAAAATATTTCTAAACTTGGATTCCGAAGTAACTATTTTTTTTTTAATCTTTAATTAGGCTAATGGACTATTCTTCCTTCCCTCCCATCATTGAACTTCTTCAGTGAGCCTTTGCTATTAAAAAGGCAAGAGGGAAAAAAGAACAAGGTAGACAAAGGAAGAAGAGAGAGGTCTAAGGTAAATCAATACATGAAAAAGGCTGGTTGGAAGGTTGATATATATATTTTGATATATATTTTCCATGTATATTAAGAAACACACCATATGTATAAAAACATAGAGAAATGACTCCAAGGAAATAGCCTAAACTGGTCACAAAAATTGCTTCTGAGGAGAACAGGAGATAATTGGGAACTCCTGATTTATTTGTATTGTTGAATAATTTTAAAATTTATCCCTAATTTCCTAGTCCGGGGAGAAAGGCTGGGGTCTCCTGCCCAGTGGGCTTGGCAAGTGAGGCCTCGGACTGCCACATCTGACTTTGACAACATCCTACAAAGTGAAAAACAGGCTAATGCCTGCCAGGGGTAAAGGAGACCGTTCTAACTGCAAATATCATAAACCGTTGCCTATAAAAATTCAAGCATATCTGTGAAATCACCAGTCTCAGTTTTTGGTGTGGAAAATATGCTCACCACAGTTCTACTTGGGAGGTAACAACTCAGCTTGGAGCCAGAAATATAGGAATCTAAATACACATTTTATTGGTGTGAAGTAGGCAAACTATTTAACCTCTCCAAGCATCGGTTTCCTCGTCTCTAAAATGAGTGTAACAAACACATAGATCTGTCAAGGGGTGAGGACTATAAAACACCCAGCATATACCAAGCCCCTGATAAATAACATCAATATAAAATAATGAAGTCTCATTTCTTTAAAAGAGTACCTGGAGTTAAGATCTCTCAAAAATCAAAGCCAAAGCTATTTCTCTCCTTCATGGCATTTAGAAGGCATTCAGTAAATAGGACCCTGGGCCTCACCCTCTGGATCGATGGTTCTCAAACCTCAGTGGGCATTCAATGATTTAAGGAGCTTATTAAAAATACAGATTCTCAGAGTCCATACTCAGAAATTGTGTTCCATTTGGGTTGGAACGTGACCCCGGTATCTGCATTTTACTTTTGGTGTTAAGAAATTTCAAACTTTCTTCAAAGTTAAGAAATCCTGTTCTAGGAGTAGTATTTGAAAAACAGGAGGCAGTGTTCCCCACTGAAACGTTCTTTTTCCTACTCTGTCATCCTCTCCTTTTCTACAGGAAAATGACCACTCCTTCTCTTCCTTTTCCTGAGTTTTGGGAAGCACAGTTTCTAGAAAGGATGTCCTTGCTGTTTCTTGACTAAGTCTCAGCGGGTCAGTTTTTAAAAGAGAAGGGAGGGGAGGAGAGGGAATTGGGGAAGTTAGGAAGGGAAAAATGACAGCTTCTTGGAAATGGGGCAGGAGGAGAAAGCAGAGGACTTGGAAGCTTTTGGCATTTAAACCAAAAAGACTAAAAATCCTTAAATATCCCATCTGCTGGGCAGACAGACCTTTCCTGTCCTCTGGGACAAAGTCCAAAGTGTTTTCTAGTTGGGAGAAATAGCAGAAATGAGAGATAGAAAACAAACAAACAAAAAACCTGGGCTGGAGGAAGGGGGTGGGATAGGGAGGGAGGGAAACTGACAACCGTGAGGCGTAGCCACATAACTGGGATGTGAGTTCAGACCAAGGCAAAGGTCCTTTTCTCGGTACCTTTTAAACAGAAAAATAAATAAATAAAAATAAAAACTCACCTAATGCTTTTTGGGGGTTCCCCGCAGCTCTGCAAACACCAGCTAATGAACTCATCTGCCCAGGACAGCCCCTCCAGAGGCAGGTAAACAGTTATGAGCTCTTAGGCCCTATCTGCTAAGTAAACCAGAACTACAATGGGCTAGAAGTTAAGCAGCTTGTGTGGCCGGGAGGCTGCGTAATGTTAATTAATTGTGTCACGTCTGTAGCTGATAAAGCAGGTCTAGTGGGGTGGCTATTTTACACTCACACAGCTTTAGGTGGAAGTTGAAAATTAAAATTGTTACTTCTCCGGGAGATTTGAGGCTCCAGAATCAAACCTTATTAACACTAGGGCTTCAAATGAAGGGGCGAGGTTGACGAGAGAAACACGAGGAGTTGGTGTTGGCCAGGAGGAGGAGAGGGCCTATTAAAGGCAGTAGCTAATGCAGCCATTAACCTGGAGTTTTAATTAAAAGACAATAAAGACACGTGCGCCAGTACAAAGCCTGTGAACATCACACGAATCTTTTTGTCTGGTTCTGTATCCAAAGGCCGTCCGGCTGAGATCCCTCCCCATCACACCTACACTACTTTTGTCCAACACGCTTAATTTTTTTAAAACACTTTTTATTACAGAAAATTTCAAGCATACATATGACAACCCCTGACTTCAACTTCAATTATCCACTCCTGAATCTTGTTTCATCTGAACCAGTGGTTCTCAAACTTGAGCGGGCATCAGAATCACCTGGGGGGCTTGTTAAAACACACTGCTGGGCCCACCCCTCAGAATTTCTAACTCAGTAGGTCTGAGGTGGGACCTGAGAATTGGCATTTTCCACTTCCCAGGTGATGGTGTTGCTGATTGCTGCTGGTCAGGCAAGCACACCTTGAGAACCACATACCTCTATACCCACTCACCCCTTCTCCGACAGCATCTCATTTCATCTTAACTATTCAGTGCTCTAAAAGACAATGCGGGCAAGGGGAGGGTATAACTCAGTGGTAGAGTGCATGCCCAGCATGCATGAGTTCCCTGGCTCAATCCCCAATACTTCCACCAAAAAATAAATAAACCTAATTACCTTCCCTACCAAAAAAAAAAAAAAAAAGTCATTCTTACAACTAAAAATAATGGTAACTTATTAATACCACCGAATACCTAGTAAGTGTTCAAATTTCCAAATACTTCATAAATGCCTTAACTTTTAAAAGAAGTTTTGTTTATTTTAATCAGAATCCAAATAAGGTGCACGTATCGTGACTGTGTGATAGGTCTTTAAGTCTCTCTTCATCTTTAACCCATGACTCTTATTCCTGGCAATTAACTTGCTGAGGGACCTTAATGACTTTTTAAGAGGTAGAAGAGTATGGTGGAAACCTCTCTGGAGTCTTGGCTCCACAACCAGCCTTGTGACCTTGGCCAAGTTAGTTAACTTCTCTTAGCACAGGGGTGCTGGTAAATGTTTAACCACCAGTCTGGGAGTGGGAGTGAGGGCGGAGGTGGAATACAAGCCCTAATTTGTACATTTGCTGATTTCTGTGATGTAAGTGCCCCGACCAAGGCTGATTCAAGCCACCAGCATGATGTCACAAAACGGAAGGTTGGGAAGAGGTGTGTGGTGGCACATTTGGTACACAATAGGCCCACCACACAGGTACAACAGACAGAAACAACCTCCAAAGCACATATGCTAGTGAGATGTAATAGAGTAATTAGGAAGTGATGACTTTTCACTATTTGTTACCTTTGTTTTTGATATAATTTACGTAATTATACATTTATGTATTTAATTGTTAGTAACAGCCATGTTTAACCACTAGCTTGCTGAACTCCTGAAAGTTTACCAGTCAGTGCTGCTCTGGCACACAGCTGTCTCTAAGTCTCATCTTTCTCACCTGTGAAATGAGAGGCATAATAGCATTATTGCTTAGTGGTGAGGGTGAAAGGAGATGGTGCATTTGAGCACACGGTAAAGATTCAATTCGTGTACCTGGTCAGCTGGCCACCACATAGTTACTTGCTCCCCCTGGCTAGGCAGGGGAAGAGCCATGTGGGGGCTTGCATCAGATCACTGGATCCAGGGGAGGCCATTTTCAGAATTCCAAGGGAAGCCGCAGCCAGAAAGGTGTGAGCTCTCCCAGAAATTGGCTCTTGGGCTTGACTTGATCACCGCACAAATTCCAACTGCCCAGAAGAAATGCACTTCAGGCGAGCTGATTCAGGCCTGCCCCGCCCCTCCAATTTACACAGAGGCCACTTAAACTGTTTGCTAAAATCAAGACCCTTCTTTTGAGGTAGATCAGGTTACTCGGCAAGGTGATTATTGTTTCTAATGGTCTGCAAACACGTTCTCAACTGTTAACCCCTCCAGCCTCTAGGGACACTGGGCCAAGCCAGACCAGGCAGAAGCAAACACAAGCCCCAGGGGCTCAGGGGTTGAGAGATGCTAAAAGAACAAGGCTGGATTTAGAAAGGCCCATCGCTAGCCCACAAGTTGAAGCGCAGCTTCAGGCTGGGGGCTCAGCACCTACATTAATTAGTTTCCCAGACAGCCTGTGGCCCCCTCCTGGCCATCTCAGATTCCTAGGAGGCCCTGAGTTCAAGCCAGAGAGTTCATAAGCACAGCAATCATTGCCCACAGGATAAGGAAATAAACAAGGCATGATGGAATGGCTGTTTCATGCCTGTCAGACCCTGAGTTCTCAGGCTACCACTTCCCATCAGTGTGAGTTTGGATGAGTTGTTTCACTTCTCTGAGCCTCCGTTTCCTCATCTATACAATGGGGATAACAATGGCTTCCACTCTGTAGGGTTATGGGGTGAATTAAAGATAATACAGGTGGAGCACTTAGCAAAATATCTGGCACATAATAAGTCCACAATAAATAGTAGCTACTATTATTATTTTAATGCATGTAGATATGGTCATAGTTAATAAAATGCAAGTCCACTTAAAGACATTACATTTAATTAACAGTAGCTTTTCCTTTCCATGTATTTTCTCATTCAGTAGATACTAAAAGTGTTACAGGGAGTGTCTTTGGGGTGTTTAGAGTTTCTTCATTCCTGGGGAACCACTGACCTAGCCTATGAGAGATCAGCACTTTCTCCATGCACCTCAAGAGGGCTCGAGCCCGTGAAAGGTGACTGTTGGTTTGCACTGTTGAAATGGAAAAAAGGCAATGGAGATTAAACAGCATGACCTTAGATGTCAGAGAGAGGCAGGGATGAAGAGACGGGAGCCTGGAATGAGGTGGGATAGGAGGATGTACCTCCCTTAAGAGAAAAACCATTTAGAAAAACATGGTGTCACCGAAGCACTCCTTCACCCCTTAGTGGTGGCTACAGACTCTTTCTAAGCACTCTACCATGAAACAACAATGAATATTTAACATGACAACGGGAAATTGTTGTCACTCAGAAATGGCCATCTTTATCTTGGGGTTTAAGGCACAGAAAGCCTTCCTTTGGTTCTGTGCATTGACATGGAGAAGGGAACAGCACAAAGCACAAGGTGAGCACGTTTGTGTGGAAGTATATGCCTAAAAAGAGTCTCAGGAAGGTAACAGCTTATTAGGTCAGAGGTGAAAAATTTTGACATAAGAAAATAATACCTTTTGCTTACTTCATTACTTTGGTATAAAGTTTTGCAACAGTCATAGGCTACTTTTTTCTGTTTTTTAAATTTAGATGTAACTTATGATGTTGAAGTGCACAGATATACAGACTAATCAGTTCTAACAAATGCATATATCCATGTAATCCACACTCCCATTAATATACAGAACATTTTCATCACCCCAAAAAGTTCCCCCTCATGCCCTGAACTAGTTAAACCTCTCCTCCCCCTACACCCCAACCATCCTCTCACCCTTCCAGCCCCGGCAAGCAAACACTGGTCTGATTCCTAGTTTTGCCTGTTCTAGGACTTCACAGAAGTAGAATCATGTATGTCATCCACATATAGTGGCAATTTTACCTCTTCTCTCCCGAAAAGACAACCTATGGAGAAAATATTTGCAAACGATGAGACTGACAAGGGCTTAATTTCCAGAATATAAAGACAGCTCATACAACTCAATAACAAAAAACAACCCAATCCAAAAAATGGGCAGAAGACCTAAACAAACATTTCTCCAATGAAGACATACAAATGGCCAATAGACACATGAAAAAATGCTCAATATTGCTAATTATCAGATAAATGCAGATCAAAGCTATAATGAGGTATCACCTCACACCAGTCATAATGGCCATCATTCAAAAGTCCAGAAAGGATAAATGCTGGACAGGGTGTGGAGAAAAGGGAACCCTCCTACACTGTTGGTGGGAGTGTAGTTTGGTGCAGCCATTATTGAAAACAGTACGAAGATTTCTTAAAAAACTAAAAATAGACTTACTATATGATCCAGCAATCCCACTTCTGGGCATATAACTGGAAAAGACAAAAACTATAATTCAAGAAGATGCATGCACTCCAGTGCTCATAGCAGCATTACTTACAATAGCCAAGACATGGAAGCAACCTAAATGTCCATCGACAGATGGCTGGATAAAGAAGATGTGGTGTACACACACACACAATGGAAAACTACACAGCCATAAAAAGAATAAAATGCAATTTGCAGCAATACAGATGGAACTGGAGATCATTCTAAGTGAAGTAAGCCAGAAAGAGAAAGAAAAACACCATATGATATCACTCATATGTGGAATCTAAAAAAAATGACTTAATGAATTAATGACAAATTAATTAATTTATAAAACAGAAACAGATGCACAGACATAGAAAACAATGTTGTGGTTACCAGTGGGGAAAGGTGGGGAAGGATAAGTTGAGAGTTTGGGATTTGCAGATACTAACTACTATATATAAAATAGATAAACAACAAGGTCTTATTGTATAGAATAGGGAACTATATTCAATACCTTGTAATAGCCTATAATGAAAAAACATAAAAAGAAATATATATATATATATATATATATATATATATATATATATAACTGAATTGTGCTGTACACCAAAAATTAACACATTGTAAATCGACTATACTTCAGTTAAAATAAACTAGAATCATACAGAATGTACTCTTGTGTCTGGCTTCTTTCATTCATAATAATGTCTGACAGTCAGCTGTGTGGTCACATTTATCAGTAATTTATTCCTTTTTATTGGTTAGTAATATTCCAGGGCCAAGCCCACAGTTTATGTAGTCATCTGTCAGTGGACACCTGGGTTGTTTTCAGTTCTTGATTATTGTGAATAAAGATGCAAAAAATCACACCCAAGCCTTTTGCAGGGTGAGGGGGTTATGTTTTCTCTTTTAGGCAAATATCTGGGGGTGGAATTGCTGGATGGAGGTTGACTGTTTTATGCATTCCCACTCAGGGCCTCATGATCCACTGTGAAGATGAAATGGAGGCAGAGAACTGGGGGCAGAAAGTAAACCTGGAATGAGGAGGATGTGGCATTTTAAGGAATAAGATGCCAGAGACTGTGGTTTAGAAGTCCTCACCTCCAACCGGCTCTTTATCTTTAGGCAAATCAATCACTCAGAGTCCCAGTTTTCTCACCTGGAAAAAAGGAGCAATAACGCTAGAGATGGAAGGTAGGAGGGGACATTTTCAGATAGACACACCAAGAATGTGGGGAGGGGTCGTGATCAGACCTCTTGCCCCCTGAGGTAGGGAAATACGGTAGCATTCCCATCACTGAGTGGAAGTGAGGGACAGATGCCGTTTGTCGTGGCTTTCTTGATGTGGCCAAGGAAGAAAGAATGTGTGATGAGCCTAGCTCTGTGTGGCCTCCAGCTCCCAGTTTACCAGGACCAATTTACTGTCTTCTGCACCTCTTTTTCTTTCCTCCACAATCCAGCAGAGCAGGGCATTCCAAGCCCAAACTTCCCATGCCAGTATCTAAATTCTCCGGCGGGATGAACTAGGGTTCTGGTGGAGTGGGGCGTGCTGCTTGAATGATACAGGGATGCCCTTCAGTGCTTGGCAAGGGGAGCGTTGCTGGTGAGACTTCAGCCCCGGAGTGCCAACAGGAGCACAGCAGAGGCTGAGAGAGGACCCCTGGTGGGTCACCGATCACCATCCGCCAGGCCCCGTAGTTACTCCTGAACACACTGTCTCCCTGCTGCACTGGAACCTCCTAGAGGTCAGGGAGCTGAGTTTGCACTTCGTATCTCATCAAGTCCCCTGGAAATAGTGAGGGTCCATTGACTATCAAATCAATAAATGAGCCATCCTTCTTGTGGCTTCCAGTTGGGAAGAAAAGAAGCTGAGGCAACATTTTGAAGGCTGTGCAGGATGGCTGCACTGCCCAAGTGACCTAATGCTGGGATCATTATTTCCAGAGCATTAGACTTTCCTGCTGCCTGTTCCAATGTAAGTCTCCGAATTCTAAGTCCCTTCCATGAAACTTTACCCTTTGTTTATAGGCAGGAGTATTTTCCCACTGTGTTCCTTCCTCTGGCACAATCTTAAACATCGTCAGGGCAGAAAAGGACAAGCACAAAGTAGAACTTTGGGCAAAGGAGCGAGGTGGGGGGTAGGAAAAGTGAGGAGATGTGAGCATTAGGATTTTACAGATTACAGATTTCCCAGCCTGGCCGGTGCAGTGTCTGTGGCTCTGATCACAATAATTTCTCCCGGGTCTCTCAGCTCTTATTTGATTGAAATGACTTACTCTTGCTCCTGAAGGCATAACCTCGGGAGGGAGGCGATTTGGCAGCTGTGAGAAGCACAGGAGCAGGAGGGAAGGCAATGGCCTGATGGTAGCGTGCACTGCAGCTCCTTCAGGAACTGCCACCCAAGGAGCAGTAACACCATGGACTTTGATTTTGTTTCAAAAAAGAAACAAGGGTTGGATGAACTGGAGAAGAAAAAGGAGGCTGGAGGTGGGAGGCCAGCAGAGAGGCCCAGCTGTGGCCTGTGTGTGCACCAGCGCCGCTGTGGGGGTGACAGGCCGGGGGAGAACTCTTAGCAGGTGGAGGGACAGGGAAGACTTCAGGATAAATTCAAGTTTTTGTCATCCGATCTGCCATCCCTGCACTTGGCCATCAGAAAGTGGAACTCATTTGTCCCATGGGAACAGGTTATTTGGCCTGGGGGAGGGAACCTCCTCTCATTCCAGAAGGGCAGCGGGTTTGGTGTCAGAGAGTGCCACAGGCCCGACTCCAGAATCCAGGAAGCTTGTCTGATCCTAGAAAGCAGGGGATTTCCCACTGGCCCTGGGAGAAGGCAGCGGCCTAACCACCCCCCACCCCTCCCCACCCCACCCCCACCCTTAACTAGAAACTCTGTCCTGCCCACAACAGGGAGACTGGGCTCACTTTGGCCTTCAAACATAGGGAACAATTTCCCAGCATAACACAAAATGCCACAGCCCGAGACCCAAGGCCTGGAGACTGTCTGAGGGATAGAAACCGGGCTGAGCTCAGGAGGAGCTTAACTGGTTATTAGACAAACAGCATTCACTATACCAATCCGGGCCGTTTCAGCTTGTGCCTCCTGAATATGTAATTACCTGTTCCCACTTTACTTCTCTCCCTCTGTCTCTCCATCTGTCTCTCTCATTCTCTCTCTCTCTCTCAATGGTGTGCGATTTTTATATATTCGTTTACTTAACATTTACCTGTCAAGTGTCAACATGCTGGAGATGTAAAGGAAAACAAGATAGCATTCCTGCTTTCCAGCTTGGCAATAGTTACTAAAAAGTTAAATATCATCACAACCTTTGACTTAGCAATTTAACTCCTAAGAATTTATTCAAAAGATATATGCCCACAGGTGCCAACACTTTCATGTAAAAAGACAATCCCTGAACTATTTTAAATAGCAATTCAAAACTAGGAACAATTTAAATGCCCACCAATAAGGAACTGATAAAATCTAAACAATGGAATACCATAACTGTCAAAAAAAGGGGTCGATTTTATGGAATGATAAGGAAAGATAGCCAAGAAAGATTATTCAGTAAAAAAGCATGTGTATGATGCTGCTTTCCTTTAAAATTTGTGTAATTATATGCATACAAAATCTAACTAGATTGTACAGCTGAATGTCAACATGGTAGCCAGCAGCCACATGTGACTATTAAACACTTGGAATGTGGCTAATCTGAATTGAGATGTGCTCTATGTGCAAAATATACAGCAAATTTTAAACAATTAGTATGAAAACAAGAATGAGAAATATTTCAATAATTATTTGTTTTGATTATATGTTGAAACGATAACATTTGGAGATATTGGGTTAAATAAAATCTATTATTGAAATTTTACTTTAAAAAAACTTTTTTTTTAAATTGTATCTACAAGAAAAGGTAAAATCACATATGTGGTTCACATTTTACTTCTATTAGACAGCAAGCACAATTCTAGGTCAGGAGCCAGCAAACAATGTCCCCCAGGGCCAAATGGGGCTGAAGCCTGTTTTTGTAAATAAAGCTTTATTGGAACACAGCCACACCCATTCGTGCAGGTGTTGTCGATGGCTATTTTCCTGCTATAAAGACAAACTGAGTAGTTGTAACAAAGACCATATGTCTGCAAAGATATGACTATCTGGCCCTTAACAGAAAAGGGACCTCCAAGTTTCACCAACCTTTATTCTACAGGAATCTATAGAAACCACAGTCTACAGTGATTATCTTTAGTGGCTGAGATGAAGGCAGATTTTTAGATTATTTTTGTCATCAGGGGAGAAAAACAATTAAAAGAACCCTTCTTTGGAGGGGTGCACATTCTAGGTAAATAACTAAAGAGTCAAGGAAAAGTACAAGGTCATTGTTAGATGTTGGAATGTCACATAGACAACAATAATAATAATAGACAGTGATTACCGAAATCCTAGTAGGTGTGGCCACCATGTGCGAAGTAAGGCTTTATATATCTTATTTCATTATATCATACTATCCCCATTTTACAGTTGAGGAAATTGAAGGCTGGAGAGATAAATAACTCACTCAATGAAACGAGTGCCAGGTCTTAACCACACTTGACTCTATGGGGTAGTCAGCCTGGAGAAGCGATCTTTCAGATCAAGGATGACCTTTATTCTGGCTCTTCCACCTCTAATTATTTCTCTAACATTTTTGTCTGTTGTCCTATAATAGGCTTGAGCCTGAGGAAGGCAGTGTGGGGGCGCCCCTTCTCTGGGATGTATTAAATGCCTTTAAGAAACAGGGGGAGGGTCTAGCTCAGTGGTAGAGTGTGTGCCTAGCAAGCACAAGGTCCTGGATTCAGTCCCCAGTACCTCTATTAAAATAAGTAAATACATAAACCTAATTACCTCTCCCTAAACAAAAACAAACAAAAAAACATTATAAGCACAAACCTGCTTGTAAAATTCTACAATTCAAAATCAAAAAGCATCTTTCCCACTCCACATCCTCCTTCCCCACATCCCCTGTGTCCCAGCTGGAGGGTGGCCTCCCAGACTTCATACCTAAAGCATGTATAATGCTTTTAGCAGAAGCAGTACATAATGATACTGTCAGGAGACCTGCTTTTATCACTTAACAATAGAGCATGGACCGCTTTACATGGTAGCACTCATAATCTTCTTATTTTTTTTAACAGCTGCATGTTATTTTAGTAACCCCCTTTTCAATGAAAAACATCAATTAAAGTTCTGATCAAACACTAGAAAAATAACTGTTAAGAACCACGTTTACCCTGAACCCTTTTTTCAGAAATGGATTTCTGTTTATTCCTCTGTGGACACAGCAGCAGGCTAGGGGCAGCTCTGGATGTGTTGGAAGACAGGTCCCACATCAGTTTTCAATCTAGCAGTCTCCAGACAAAGAGCTAGAGATGCAACTGAACACAGTTGTCTTTGGCCCTCAGTGTACTTGCACAATCAACAGTGTTACACACCTGTGAAACCCGAGAGGGTAACTGTCATAAGAATGACGACTTTGCCAGGGAATGTCAAAGTCATGTCCAGGCAGGATAGGCTGAGGAATAATGCCTTAGTGTCTGCCCCTCTTTTTCTACTTTTCCAGCCACTGACCTAGCTTGGACCTCTTCACCTTGTCCCTGGACTCCTGTCCAGGTCTCCGGGAATCTCTTAACCTCAGATCTCCTCTGCTACAATCATAGGGTGGCCAGAATACACTCCCAAACACTGTCTTGTGCATGTTGCCCCTGGCCCAAATACCTGAACAAAAATTCCAGATCTCTATCTTGGCATCCAAGTTCCTCCTCCAGTGTTGCCCCAACCTATTATTCTGGTTTCAGCAGTGACTTGCTCTCTAAACTCATCTCCCTGTCTCCAGCCAATGTGGTCCTCTCTGCCCCCAACTCTCCTTGCTCATTCCAGACTCTGCCTCTACTAAGAGAGTCTCCCACCTGGCTCCCACAGTCCTCTTATTCTATCTAAATCCTTCCCTAACTCAGATGACATTCTCCTGAAGACTCCTGGCCCATTGGGCCCAAACGTTTCCCTCAGCCCAGCATAAGGTTGATTCCACAATGATTCTTGTGACGGTTTCAATTGTTAGTTATCTTTTACATACAAAGATCACCCCAACGAGACTGTACTAGATGAAAAGGATCTTCTCTCATATTATCTTATATCTTCTGTAGAACATACCTGAGCACCTTCCATATGATTCATAGTCAATAAAAGTCGGCACAGATTGATGAAGTAGGTCGAGCCATGTGCTCTTCTCTTCCTGGAGACTCGGTCTGTCCTCTTCCATTGTGTTATGATACTGTATCATCATTTAGCCAAACATCTTGGAAATGTTGCACGTGAATACACGAAGAGCTTCTTCCTTTATCTTCCCCTTCTCCTCTTCTTCCTCTTCCTCCTCCCCTCTCCCCTGCCTCCTCCTCCTCTCCTACCTTCCTCATCATTGCAGGCTATTCTATTTTAAAGATGTACCATAATTTACATAATTTAATTGATAGTTTTTTAGATTATTTCCAATATTTTACTAGGAAAAAATGCTGCTCTGAGTAACTTTGTAATCTGTGAATATTTCTGTAGAACAAGTTCCTTAAGTTAAAATTGTTAGAACAAAGACATATTCACTTGTAGTTCTGAAATCTATTTTCAAATTGCCTTCCTTGAGGGAATGTAATATCTACAATTCCACCTATAAAGTTTGAGGGACGGTCACTGTATTTATGTTTTCAAAGCATTCCACTGAACAGAAGAACCATACTTGATTATGAGCCATTCCCTTATTTCTGTACATGTAAGCTTTGTCCCTGTTCAATAAAGAGACCTACCTCCATGGCCCTAGAAATTGAGAACTTGATCCTTTGACTTATGAATCACTCAGCTTCTCCACTGAACAATAAAAACCCAATCGCCAAACTCTACTTCGCTGTATATCCAGGCATGTACTCCTAAAATGATGTGTAAAAAAAATTCTTGTAAATAAAATCAAACTAACAAGAGGATTCAGCATAATTCAGCAGAAAAAAAACACAGATTTTAGAGTCAAAAGGCACAGTTTTTCATCTTTCTAAGTTGTATGATTTTAAACAAGACAGCTAATCTCTCTGAGCTATAATTTTCCCCTCTGAAAAAGAATCTAGTATCACATGTTTTGACATGAGTGACAATGTAAGGAAAGTCCTTCTAACCTGAGTTGACAGCCAACTTAGAAACCACTTCTTACTCACTGTTTCATCCCCTGTGTCCAGAGCAGTTTCTGGGGTGTAGCAGCTACTCCACGTGGAATGAATGAGTGAAGTCTGTCTCCACTGGTCCATAGGACAGGTGACTTGTTCAAGGTCAGGTAACAAATGACCAAGAAAAGTTAAAGGTAGTGAAAGCAGGAGCACACACAGTTGTGTCTGACTGCTGATCTGGCCTGTTATCTCTCCATCTGACCAAAGACTTCATAATTGTCCTCAACTTTGTTTTATTCCAGATGAAGAGTTGTCAGGAAGACACTTTCTGTAAGTATTTTCAGAATCACTCTCCTTCCTTATTCATGGGTCCCACTCTTTTAAGACTGTGTCTTTGGTCTCTGGAGAAATGAGCCTTTATTTTATATCTGGGCTCCAACTCTACCTCTTAGCCTTAGATCAGACCTATTTAAAAACCATCCAATTCCACAGGGAACTATATTCATCTTGTAATAACCTATAATGAAAAACATTATGTATATATATGTATGACTGAATCTCTATGTTGTACACCAGAAACTAACACATTGTAAACTAACTATACTTCAAAAAAAAAAAAGAAGCAATAAATAAATAAAAACGTTCAATTCCCAATGCAGTGGATCTATCCCTTTTCTTTGAGTAACATTATATTTATACCCAAATAAAATACCTCTGGCCTCTCTCCCACCTCCCCTATCTGTTTCTTAACTCTCTGCCAATGATGTTCTAGGACCCATATTAATTTTCCGACATTATCTCAAGCTGTCTTGGTTTTGAGTCTGCAATCCAGCTCTGGGATTTTATGGCAAGATCCAGGAAATTTAAATTATCTGCCCAAGTTTACAGAGTGAATTGGGAGCCTGGGTGGATTTGAACTCAGGTCTTCAGGTTCTAGATCCAGAGCTTATTCAACAGTCCACTCCCCACAATTTTACAAAGTGGTTTTGTTTCTAGTTGCTCATATAATGATCCTAATAGTCTCAGAGGACATGGCCTTATAGTAATTTCTGGGGAGCAAACCACCTCCACATTCAGAGGCTTAAAACAACCATCACTTCCTACTCCAGCTCTTGCATTTGCAGTCCGTATGAAGGTGGGTTAGGCAGACCTGCCAATCTTGGCTGGGTTTGTTTGTGCATCTGTGGGTCAGCTGAATGGCTCTGTTCTAGGCTGGGCTGGGCTGGGCTGGGGCAGCTTCCTTGGGGCAGCTCTGTCCCACGTATCTCTCATCTCCCTCCTGGGAGCAGTGGACCAGCCCAGGCATACTCTTCTCAAGGAAATGGTAAAGATGCAAGAGAACAAGTCCAATGACACAAGCCCAAGAACACTTTCAAGCCTTTCCTAACATCCTGTTGGCCAAAGGAGGTGTCATGGTCAGAATCACTGGGTTGGGGAATATACTGATTTCTTGATGGGAAGAATGACAAAGTCACATGGCAGAGAGTAGAGATACAGGGAGGGATAAAGACTGGGGGCATTGATACAATCTACCCAGCTCTCAAATATCAAGCTGTCCTAGGTTAACTTAATTTTTCTTCTTGCCTCCAAGCATAGGCCAGTTCTCTTAAGCATGGTCTCCCCTTCACATAGATACCCAGAGCACATGGATGTAGCAAGAATGGGCCCTGAAGGTACTTCCTTTGCCGGTAACTTCAGCACAAGGCTGCACTTTGGCCTGCCGCAGCAGGGTAATCAGAGAATGCGGGTGTCAAGCCGGCACTGGCTCTAACCTCCCGGCTCTGTATCCAGCAGCCCCCACCCTAGTGAGTTCTTGGAACGTGATTCACTGCTCTAGGAAAAGTGCAGTAATTGGGGGTGTAATTTATACTGGGAAAATTGCTCTAAAAAAAAAAAAAAAAAAAGGAGAGATCAACAGACCAAACACTCTGACTTGAAGGGAGTTTCAAACCAAAAGTCCTGGGAAACTGAACAAAGCAGGAAAAGGGATGCGGCGAACTGGAAGGGCAGATGGGTGCCGTGCGGAGGTAAGAGGTGGGGGAGAGATCTAAGAACAGGAAGAACAATCAGCAATCCTACTAAGAATCTCCAAAATAATTGTAAAGGAGAAATATGGAAAAAGCAACAAGCTGCACATTGTCTGAGATTTGTTTTGCTTTCTGGAAATGCTCAAGAAGGAAGTCCTTGTGTAACATCAAGTTTTTAAGGAGAACGTCTCCAAGAGATTTCTTGCACACTGTACACTTCTGTTCCCAGAATAAATACACTAGGAGGCCCATGGCATATAACATGAAATCCAAACAACCTGAACAAACTCAGGGAAACCTGAGAGGATCCAGCTTCCAGCTCAGATAACTTTGTGATCATCAGTTTTCTGGATCAGTTTAGAAGCTCACTATACAGAGACTTTCATAATTACACAAATAATAATATTCACCTATGACTATACTATGACTGTCATAATCATAACAGTAACGCCACCAGCCACAAATCTGAGCTGACAAGGCCACACGCGTGTGCACCTGTGGGTGAGAGGAATGGCTCAGTGCCCGTAGGTGCCTAGCCTCTGCCCTGTGAGGGTTTGGTCTTTCCCTAATTTTCTCTCATTCGCTTCTTAAATCATCCCAAGTCTTCTTTGCTGACCCATTTCCTCAGCTGTGAAAGAAGGAAGTAAAACTCCACGATCATCAAGGTCCCCCTCAGCACTCCTAAGTAATTCTGTGACCTTTCTCCACCACCATCCCAGCTCATTCCACAGTACACTGTAAGAATGAACTCAGTGTGGCATGAATCTCTGTCTGGATACTTAATAGCAGAAGTCAGTTGACACACAAATTTAAAATAAAAGCCACCATGAAGATGCAGCAAGAAGACACTCTGCAGGTTAAGCTGTGCCAGTTACAAACTGCACCTTTGGGCAAGTTACCGCATCTCTTTACGCCTAGGTTTCCTCATCGGCAAAATGGGGGAAAGAAGAGAACCTACTAGTATTGGGTGCTGTGAGGTGTGAGGACCAAATGAGGTCATGCATGAGGCATGAGTGAGGGACTTGATACACAGGCAGCCCACCATACAGTTTTTAATTAGTATCAGCAAAGTGATTTTGGCATCACTTGGGATGGCCAGTGTTCTTTCACGAAGATGTGAGTGCTGAGAAAAGTGGTTTATAAATGAAAGATCTTGTTTAAAAAACAAAACAAAACTTTTCACCCTTGTTGACTTGCTGATGTGGAATAAGACTTCCACATGCATCACAGTGGGCAGCAGCCTGGGTTGAGGCATAAGCGTGGCTTGGGTCTCTTCTTATTTGCTTTCATTTTGGTTTACTTGTTTCTGTGCATTTAGCTGAATTCATCCTACTTCTCTGCTTTCTACCAGTGAGATAATGGCTCTCAGTGGTGGCTGCACACAATAATCATTTGGGGAGCTTTAAAAATCTCTATGCCCAAACCATCTAAGCTCTTAGAAGTCAGGTTGAGGGGTTTGGGGAAGGGGGGTGACTAAAAGGAAGCACGATGCATACTTCTAGGGTGCTCGTGACATTCTGATTCTTGAGGTAGGTGGTGGTTACCAGGCACCTTCAGTTTTTAAAAGCTAATTGTGATGTATACTCAGGTATGTGCACATTTCTATGTGCATGATATACTTCAACAAAAAGTTAAACACAAATCTCTGCCTGAAGTTGCACTGAAGAATCATTAAATCAAAACCTTTACTGGTGGGACCCTCGCATCAACGTATTGGTAAAGTTTCCCAGGTGATTGCAACATGCAGCCAAGGTTGAGAGCTGCCTCAGAGGTCCCACTGGCCACAGTGGGCCCAGATCTCAGAAGTGGCATTCAAGCCAATCGTAGCAAGCCTTTTTGGAGCAGACAGGAGTCAGTCGGGACTGAGCTGGGATTTGTTAAGTAGGTCCCAAATCTAAAAGTCACTGTGTGGTATTATGGGGACAAGAGCTCTGGACCTGGATAGAAATCTGGGTTTGATAGCGTCTGTCACTCTGGTTGAGAGACTGTGGGCTAGTCACATAGAGAACCTCACAGAACTGCTGCTTCCTCATCCATTAACCGGAGCTCACACCAGGACTCCTCCTTCCTTGGGTGTTCCTTCCCATCCAGCAAGCCCTCTATAAATGAGCTGTTATTATAAGATGCTGCAAATTTGCAAAGGACCCGAAAGAAGCCATTTTGTCTTTGCCTCTGATTCTGGCAGAGCTGCTAGAAGTATGTTTACATTTTCACTGCTATTGTTCCTACAACTCACCAGCTTGTACTGGATCAACAAGGAAGGAAGAGGCAGTGATTTGTTTTTGTTGCAATCAGTGCCTTGCTCATTACATGTTGCTTTGCAAACGCACAGACTCACAGGCACATGGATGGGAAACTGGCCATTGTGTGGCTGCCCCTTGTCTTTAGTATCTTTGGTGAGGCTTACCTAAGTCAACCCAACTTTGCACCCCTTGAGAGAAGACCCTAATTTCTCCTGTCTGCACTTTCTGCTTCCCTCACCAATGAAGACACACAGATGGCAAATAAGCATATAAAAAGATACTCCATATTATATGTCATTAGGGAACTGTAAATTAAAATAGCAATGAGCAATTGCAAATTAAAACAAAACCAAAACTGCATACCTATTAGAATGGCCAAAATCCAAAACACTGACACCAAATGTTAGCTAGGATGTAGATCAAGAGAATCTCTCATTCACTGCTGGTGGGAATAGAAAATGGTACAGCTACTTTGGAAGACAGTCTGGAAGTTTCTTACAAAACTAAACACACTCTTATCATACATTCTAGCAATCACACTCCTGGGCATTTACCCAAAAGAGTTGAAAACTTAAGTCCACACAAAATCCTGAACACTGCTGTTTAGAGCAGATTTACTTATAATTACCAATACTTGGAAGCCACAAAGATGTCCTTCAGTAGGTGAGTGGATAAATAAACTGTGGTACATCCAGACAATGGAAATTTATTCGGCTCTAAAAAGAAAAGAGCTGTTCAAACCACGAGAACAGACATGGAGCAACCATAGAATGCATAATAGTAAGTGAATGAAGCGAATCTGAAAAGGCTACATACTGTATGATTCCAACTATATGACATTCTGAGAAAGGGCAAAACTGTGGATTTCTAGGGATTGGGAGGAGAAAGGACTAATAGGTGGAGCACAGAGGATTTTTAGGGAGTGAAAATACTCCTTGTGATGCTATAATAGTGCACACATGTTATTAAACATGTATCAAAACCATAGAATACAACACTAATCACTAATGTAATTGAGGGTCCCTGGTGATAATGATGTGTCCAAGTAAGTCCATGTATTGTGACAAATGTAACACCCTGGTGTAAAACACTGATCATGGGGAAGGCTGTGCATGTGTGAAGGCAGGGAGTCTCTTCAAACTTTCTGCTCATTTTTGCTAATGTTTTATTATTTGCAATTTGTTCTTAAAAAAGGATATTAGAAAGAGAAGAAAAGAAATGCACTATCAAGCCCTGAAAAGACATGAAGGAATCTTAAGTGCATATTGCTAAGTGAAAGAAGGCAGTCTGAAGAGGCCACATACTATGCGATTCCGACTGTACGTCTTTCTGGAAAGGGCAAAGCTGTGAAGAGAGTAAAATGATCAGTGATAGTCAGGGGCTGAGGGTCCCGGGGGTGAGGCAGTGATGATTAGGTAAAACACAGGAGATTTTTAGGGCAGTGAAACTATTTTGTGAGATACTGTATTGATGGACATAAGACAGTTGTCAAAACCTGTGGAACTGCATAACACAAAGAGTGAATCCTAATGCAAACTATGGACTTTAGTGAATAATAGTTTATCAATACTGGTTCATCAATTGTAACAAATGTATCACAGTAATAGGAGAGACTGTGAGTGGGAAAAGGAGAGGATACATGGGAACTCTCTGTACTCTTTGCTCAATTTTCTGTAAACCTAAACTGCTCTAAAAATTAAGTCTATTAATTTTTTTAAATGTGCACCCCATTGCTTGACCAGCCCTGTACATATCATTTTCGTAAACAGTAAATTATCTTTGCAGAGTGCCTCTGGGCAACAAGCAGCATAGCCCACGTGCGCAGGAGGATTTTGGAGCCCATGAGCCTTCAAAGTCAAATCCCAACTAGAGTGTGAGCAGGACCGACAGGCGGGGCGACAGAACATGGTGTGTGGAACCCTGGGCTCCCCTTTCACCAGAACCGGAGCGTCATCGAGCACATGAAGGCAGCCTAGTGGCGAAAGCACCACTCAGAAAGAAGCCACACTTGTGACTGGCTTTTTTGCCCAAATAACTTAAATTACCTAAATAAGCAAATAGTAAACACATGGTCTTCAGTTTTCCCATTGGTACAACCGAGAGTATTATTTGGTTGTTGCTGTATTGTTTTCAAGCCTTCCTTGAAGGCCTTCACAAAAACATCGAAACATTCTTGCATATGATGACGGTGAGGAAGTGGCTATGTGTGATCATATGTGAGATATCTTATTAAGGACGGAAGGGGAGGTTCTTTAGAATATTTTCCAAAAGCTCTTCTAAGCACTAGATATTTTTATTACTTTCACTGCTGCTCTTCTTCTACTTGTTACCTGAAGTTTTGTCTTAGCATCTATACCCTCCATGAATTATAAGGACCTCAGGGGTTTTTGTTTTTGTTTTTTTAAACTTGCTAATAAATTTCTGTTGAGTGGAGCCTGATCTCACTACTTGTTGCTGTTGAGAGTTTGTTAACCCAACAGCGAAAGCCATCTGTTCTCCCAAGAGTGGAGATTCTGTAACAAATCTTAAAATCAGAGACAAGAAGCTTTTCTCCCACTTGGGATTGGAAAGTGAAAATTCAGGAAGACAAAATAGGAGGCAGAGCTTCAGAAGGGGGTGAGAACCCATTACGTCCTAAGGATCACAGCCGCTGAAGAAATACTTAGCAGATCAGAAAATAAGTGAAATAGGTCCAGGCGGAGTGAAACTGAATGCTTTCCTTAAGTCCCACGTGGTGACTGCTTTTTTTGTTTTCTGCTTTATGGAAAAAAAGGATTGGGAAGAGATTTCAGATTTCTTGAGATTCACTTGAATAGTTTCTACTGCATTGCTCACTGGGACAATATTCTTTTTTCTCCCCAACATGGCCAGTTCACCCATTCATTCTCCTCACTTAGCATGAAGGTGTCCCAGCACAAAAGTTCAGCAATGGCGCCTTGAGAATTGACAGGTTCATGAAAGCAAGACTGACAGTAGCCCTAGGGGTGCACCCCAAAACTGAAAGGACTCGGGTTGCAAGAACTGTCACTTAACAGTCACGGCGGGAATATATCGCTGGTAATTAAAGCCCAATTTGGATTCTGTTTTTGGAAAATGATAGCATTTGTTTTTTAGAAACTAGAGTATTTTTGGGGGGAGGAAGGGGATTCTCTCCAGTCCCATTTTAGAGCTAAAAAGGCAAACTGTTTAGAGTACAGATTTTTTTTCTTCCCATGAATTTGTGTAGTAGACATTTCAAAATGACTAGCAGATACATAGAATACATAGAATGTTAGAGGCAAAAGAGTGCTACTGGACCCTCTGATTGAATCTCCTCACTCTATAGTTGAGGAAAATGAGGTCCAGAGAGGTTACGTGTTATGCCCAAGAGCGCACAGTGGGCTCACAAGATAAGATCTGAATCCAGATTGCCTGTGTACTGGCCAATTCTCTTCCCACTACACTATGTTCCATTTCCCAGCACCACAAGAAGATACCCATTGCATCTTGCAGAATTCAGACTATTTTTTGAAAGCTTGGAACTAAACTAGTGACTAATTAGAATACAGCATTCCACCACCTTTAAGTCACCAGCTAAAACCCACTGTTCCACGTCGCAGCACGCCCGAGGCCTTCTGGATGACCAAAGAAAGATTATTGTCTCAACTCAGTTCTCTGTGTCTAGGTACCCACAAAATGGAAATCACTTCACTTGGGGAAGAACAAGAGGACAAGATGAGATGAAAAGGAAGCATGTTTAAAATGGATAAAAGGAGGTACTTTTTTCCCACTACACACAATTGACCTGGGGAACTAACTTCAGCAGGATATTAAGATCAATGGTGCAGATTTGTGTTTTAGAAGATTAGACATTTCCCATGCATATCATCAACAGTGAGACTCAATAGGATGAAAGTAAGATGGATGAAAGTTCTCAAGCTTCAGTGCTTAAGTTGATCACCAACTGGGTCAGGTAAAAAGAAAAAAGTTGTCTACTCCGTTAAGATTTCACAGAAAGGCAGATTTGGGGGTCTTCCAGTCATTGCTACTGTGTAACAAACTACTCCAAAGCAGTGGTGTAACAGGCATTTCATTATGTGCTTGGATACTGTGGGTCAGGAATTTGGAGAGGGCACAGCAGGGATGGCCTGTCCCTGCTTCATGATGTCTGGGGCCTCAGTTGGGAAGAATGGAACAGTTGGGGGTGACTTGAGGCTGGGAACTGGAATCATCTGGAAGCTTCTTTACTCAAATGTCAGACACCTGGCCTGGGATGGCTTGAAGGCTCACTCAAGTGGGACTGTCAACTGGAGCATCTACATGTAGGTGCCAAGAGGGAGTGTCCCAAGAAAAAGCACTTCCAAAAAACAAATATTCCAAGAGAACCAGGTGGAAGCTGCATGGCCTTTTATGACCTTTCCATGGAAGCCCCATAGCATCACTCCCAACAAAGTCTCTGGGTCACAAGCCCATTGAGATTCAAGAGGCAGAGACTTAGGACCTCCTACATTCCTCCCCTATGGCAAATGGTAAGATCAGATTGCAGAAAAAAACACGTGGGATGGGAGAGGGTTTTGCAGCCATCTTTGGAAAATGCGATCTCCCAGGAAAGGGATGGGTGACGTGTGGTTGCAAGAACACACAATCGAGTAGAAAAAAACTGATGTATGAACAGATGATCACTGTACAATAAAATAAACTTCAAGGTAGTTATTTCCTTCTCTTTTATTTTTTACTTATTTATTTTTTAATGGAAGTACTGGGGATTGAACCCAGGACTTCGTGCATGCTAGGCACACACTCTACCACTGAGCATACTCTACCCTCACCTCCCTTCCTCTTCTTTTAAATGCCGCCATAAGAATTTTATTTTTCCTTTGATAAGAGTCATCCCATTTAAATTGTTTTCATTCATTTTCTGCCTTCCACTAGACTGGAATCTCCACGTATCTAGTTCTCTACTATAACCCCTGTGCCTAAAGAATTACCAAATCCCAAAGAGGTACTCAATAAATATTTGTTGAAAGAGTCGATGAGTAAAGGGCCATAATGGAGAAGTAGTGACAGGCTGTGGGAGTACAGGCAATCACAAATAACTCAGCTTGACGGAAATGACAATTGAGTGGGTCTCAAATGCTTTTGAAGGATGAATGATAGTTCTTCTGATTAAAAAAAGGGGAATAACTTCTTGTCCTTAAATCTCCTCCAGAGACTTCCATTAGCCAAGTTTAAGTGGTTCTCATCCTAAGAGTACAGACTGCATTACATGTAGTAGTTACAATGTCCTTGGTAGCAAGTGAAAGAAAACACTGACTCAGATGACTTAAAAAATAAGCAATGTATTGTATCACATAACAAGAAGGCTGGGGGCAGGCAGTTCAGGCAGCCTCAACACCACCCTTCCTCACTGGGTCAACTTAGCTCTTTCATATTGCAAGATGGCGCCCACAGTGATTGCCATCCCATGCAGACAAAGCAATACCCCTCAGGGGAAAGGACTGCTTCTCCTTTGAAGTAAAACCTTTCCCATAAGCCCCTGACATACTTAACTCCCGTTGGTCCACACACCATCCTTTATTGGCCAGAACTGCATCCCATGCACATGTGTAACCTAAATGCTGATAAGAAGAGGAGCCACATCAGCAGTTGGACTAGGTCTCGGGGCTTGACCTGAAGCTCCTGCCTGTCCTGAAGCACAGGGCTGTGCAGAAACAGGTGGATTCCCCAACAAAACAAAACAAAACTGGGGTCTTGTTAGGAAGGAGAAAGGGGAGATGACTCGTAGGTATGTAATCAACAGTGTTTGCGGCAGTTAGGCTTGGAGAATGTTAAGGTTCTGTTCTCTTTGTGGATGAATACTACCTAACACTTTTGTTTATTCTTGTTTATGCTTTTTGCTCCTTTCCTTTCTCCTTCTGCCCTAGTAGTCAGCTGAATAAATCAAGCACTGTATCAATAGGAAAAAGTGTTATGTGGAGAGTGTACATACAAATCTAATTAATCAAAAATATGGTGTTTAGACATGAGTGTACTTTCAGGTAAAAACCTTGATTCAGATGCTTCTCTTACTCCCTGATAGCCTAGTCATGCCCAGCTGTTCATCACTTGCACTGTGCTTTTTCATGACCTTGTGCCCTTTACTTGTGCTGATTCCTCTGTCTAGGAAGTCCTTCTCAGTTTTCTCACCGGTAGTGGATACTGGGGATTGCCTCTCCAGCCTCCATTCTAGCCTTCTAGCAATTTAGTTGAAATTGGAAATTGCAAAACTACTTTTTTCAGACTCCCTTGCAGCTAGGGTCTAGATCGGAAACAAGTTCAGTCAACAGGTGTGCTCCTGTGAGACCTGGAGGCAGATGCAGGGACAAGGCATCATTCTGCCTCTGTTGCTATTGGCAACCAAGTAACATTAAGTGTCATTTTAACTGTTGGACTCAATGTCCTGTCTCCGTGTCTAGTTACCAGTTTCATGGGTGTGAAGAGCCGCTACAGCAGCTGCACCAGCTTGACTTCTGGAACACAGCTTCTGTGGTGAGCCCTTTAATTCAATAGTCCAGGGGTAGCCCCCTGACTTCTGGCCCTCCAGCCCATCAGTTTTGTAAGCCCATGCTTGATTCTCAGTATTAAATCTTTCTCTGTTTGAAATATCACCTAATTCATTTTCAGCCTTCCAGATAGAGCCTGGGTCTTCCCTGAGCCACCAGGTTGGGCCAGGTGCCTCCCCTGTGCTCCCACCTTGCCCGCCCTGGCAAGTCTGTGCCTCTTCATCTTTGCTCCTCTGGCATCAGGGCTTGGCTTTCAGCATGCACAGTGTCCATATTTGCTGAACTGAAGCTTCCTCTGCCAAGATACCAGGAAGGTTCTGAAATCTAGTCTAAGCAGTACCCATTCTTAAGCCAGATCTGCAAACCCCAAAGAACAAGTTGGCTCTAGATGTATCTGGGATTCTAGATGAATCCAGAGCCCTCAGCTTTCCCATACTTCAGCTCCACACACAAGAGGCCACCAGAATTGAAGATTTGACCTGATCCCTGGGAAAGGGATGCTGAGGAATGAGGAAGTTGTTTACCTCTGGAGTTACCATTTGGTGGTTCTCAGGACCCTCTACTGCTGCGCCTGTAACGAGGCCAGCAGTCAATGGCAGCATAGGCTTTACAGTCAGGAAAACCCAAGATGGAAGGTGTGTGACCTGTGGAGCAAGTTACTTGTCTGAACCTGAGAATCTTCATCTATAAAATGGGATTAATAATATCAACCTCACAGCACAGTGCAGGCACATTGGAAATGCCCAGTTGCTATTATTATGGTCACCATTGGTGTCGACTGTGTCATCACTGTACCACAATTCTGTTACAGATTTTATAGACATATTTTTTCCTTCAGCCCACACAGACTCACATGCAATTAGGCTAGAATGCTCTGCTTTATACTCCTCCCCCCCAGAGGTATTCCATTTTCCATAGTGGTGTGAGTAACCCTTTTTTGCAGAAGATCTATCTAGGCCCAAGTTTGGGGCTGTGCTGAGGAAAGAACAAAACCATTTATGTCAGTGACTCTGGACCCTAGCTGAAAATCAGGGTCGCCCAGAGAGTTGAAAACAAAACAGCAACAAAAATAAGCAAACAGAATGAAACCAAGACACAGTGCCTGGGTTACCAACCAGAGATTCTCATTTAATAAGGCCCAAGCTTCAGTAGTTCTTAAGGCTCCCCAGGTGATTGTAATGTGCGGCTGAGAGCCACTGCTCAGTGTGGGAAAGATTAGCACTTGCATCCCCTCTAGGGGAGAAGAAAGAAGCTCTTACTTTTCTATAATCTCCACCACAGTGGGGGAGGGGAGAGGACTGAAGATTATAGTTGAATTACTCCACTTATAATGTGAACAAGGCATTCTTATTATGAACCTGGATAAATGACTCATCATGTTAATCCTCTGGTTAGTGTCTTGGTTTCTCTTCTAGAGGTGTCTGATCTGATGAGAAGAGGAGTGATCATAAATGCTCCAGGACATGGAAAATGCTAGGCTGGAAATACCCGTGAGGGATTCACGTTGGCTCGTGGGTGTCCATTCCATGGCGGGCTGGTTGCTGATGTCAGGTGTGTGCACTTTGATCTGGGGCAAGTGAAGTGATCCCTGCTTTGTCATAAAATCTAGCAAATATCTCAATGGAGATAGTTGCTGACAGCTGGGAGTGTGCTCAGACATAAAGAACCCGCATATCTCATTTTACTGGGTTTCGCAGATACTCCATTTTTACAAATTGAAGGTTTGTGAACAGCCCTGAGTTGTCAGATGATGGTTAGCATTTTTTTAGAAATAAAATGTTTTAAAAATTAAGGTATGTACATTGATTTTTTTAGACATAATGCTATTGCACATTTAATAGACTGAAGAATAGTGTAAACATAAGTTTTATATACTCTACTGGGATACCAAAAAATTCTTGTGACTCACTTTGTTGCTGTATTTGCTTTACTGCAGTGATCTAGAACCAAACACAGTATCTCTGAGGCATGCCTGTACATCTAAAAACCTGTAACTTCTTTTCCCCATTATTAAAGTGATATACAAAAGAAAATAAAGAAGATCAGGAGAACAGAAAAATAGAATGAACCCAGTAGAAACAAATAATAACTAAGGCTTATAGAGTTATGAGGTTCTAGACATGGTTCTAAGCCCTTAACCATATAAATTTACCCCTCACTACAACTCTGTGAGGTGGATCACTATTTGAACTCCATTTACAGATGAGGAAAGAGGTGACTATTGGGTGACTTGTCCACAGTTAGTAAAGAACCAAGGTTTAGACTCATACTGCATTTAACGGGGTATGATCAACCTCAAAGGTACAGCTCATGAGGTAAGCTTTATCCAAGGATTCAATGCCACTTGCTAAAGTTTTAAAAGTTAATCTTAGTTGCTATTCACTCAACTGCTTATTTCACAATTACTTATTGGAGGCATCTTAATTATCAAGATTTTGAAGAGTATAGAGGCTACCTGTCTAGTCATTCTTACAGCATTGAACTCTCAGGTGTCTCAGCAGAATATACATATGTAATCAACACAGTATAGTAAGATTAGAAATGTAGTAACTATTCCCTTCTAACAAAATTCAAAACCAACACTTCAAGACTCCTGGAATGTCACACACTTAACTAGTTGGAATGTTTAGCACTATCCTCTGTATTTTCATCAATTAATAAATACACCTTGGACAATAATTTAAGCTGCATCTCAGGAATTTGGTTTTGTAGCAACATGCCTAATATAGCAGTAGTGTCTTCAACTCAGAAATTTGGTGTTTTTCATGGATGGATGGCTAGATGGCAGAACAGATGAATGAATGAACAGAGGAGAATGCTTTGCAATGTTCTAGTTGCTTAAAAATTACATCTTTAAAAATAATTTGGTGTTCTCCAGTTTGTCAAACAATAAACCCTGACTCAGGAGAAAATTTTTATTTCTGTCCTTTCCATGGGTTAAATATGTAACTTCAAGCAAGTTATTATGGTGCCAGTTTTATCTGATTGTCATCAGGATTAACAATGAGCTAACCTAAATGAATTATTTAGCACCCTGCCTAATCCATGTCAAACAGTCAGCATATTTTAAACTGCCTTTAAAGTGAAGTAATATATGCAAAAAAAACCCCAAATTCAAATTATATGAAAAGCTATACAACGCAAAATAAGTTTCTTTTGGTAAAGTTTTCCTGTTGTTATTACTACTCTTATTAGAGATCTCCAAGCAAAAATAACCTTTTGCTGTTGATTAAGAAGGGAAAGGTTTACGGACTAGTAGATAACCTCGTTTGAGTCAGAACCAAGTGAAATAACAAAAGTATTCTGGCTAAATTCCAGCATGAGTGATTAACATTCTCCAACTTCAAATAATTTTTATTATTAGCCAACACTTGTCCTTCCCCAATAATACACATGTTGCATAAAGGCCACAGAATGAGGCGGTCTCCCTTGGCATGCTCACTATCTGTGCATACTTTCCACTGAGGATTTCCCTTTCTTTTTGATTGCTATTCCATAGCTTTACAACTCCCACTACTTTCAACCCTGGGATGTTTGCCGACACTGAGTGCCAAGTAGTTCCAAAAAACAGAAGAGATAAAATACGAGCACCTGTAGAATTCCAGGGAATGGAAGAGTAATGTACATTTTAAACATCTTTATTAACAGTTTTGATATTTGTGAAGCGATTAATATGTATTTCTTTTAACTTTGAGGCTGGGATTAATACACATATTCTTCATTATTTTCCGCAAAGTCTTACTGATAAGCAGGAGGGAGAGGGCTGTTCTGCAATTTAGTCTCCCAGTCTGTATAAATGGGATCCAGGACACAAGAACCACAGTAACCGCGGTCTATCTCAGCCCTTTAGTCCAGTCCTGAGTTCTCGAAGAACTCAGGCCCTCTTGCCTTTTTTCCGCCTTCTTCCCAGGAGAAGGAAGGGGTGGGGCAGCGGGAAATAATTCAAACCCTCTTTGTAAGCGTGTGAATGCATTTCAAGAATGCTAAACACCTCACTCTTTCAACCCAATTAGAACGTTTAGAAAAGAGGCATTTTTAGAACATTTAAAACTTGCAGCACAGTAACCCATCTGGAGAGCGCCACTGTGCGTCCCAGCAGTCGGGGCGCTCAGCAGGTCTTCCCGCGGGCTTCGGCAGCTCGGTGCGTCCCCAATTCCCAGCGGCGCGCGGGTGCGCGGTGAAGCAGCGGGCAGCCCCCGAGCGGGGGTGGGTGGTATGCGGCGCCCTGCCCATTACAGAGCCTGGAGCCAGTGTTGCTTCTCTCTGCGGGCGACTTCGGAACTGCCTGGATTTTTAACCTGATAAACGGATAAAGGACTAACATGTCTCGAGTCTTCCAAACACAGAAAGAAAATCACTTGTCGCAACAGTAAGATTTTGTTACGAAATGCAGAAGTAAAGGTTAAAGCCTGGGAGATAACCGGTAGCACATGGGGGAGGGGCGGGGAGGAGGTGGATAAAATTGTGGACGCCGTGGCGATTTGAACGCCTACTCTGTGCCGGGCGCTCGGAATACCGCGCTGAACAAGATTGTCTAGGTTGTGGCTTTTTGGGGGGAACTATAAATAGCTTGGTTGCCTTGATCAAATTTCTAAACCTCCCTTTCTTCACCTGTGAGGTGTACTTGCCTCGTAGAATTGTTGTAAGAACTTGAGACATCCTGTATTAAGTTGTAAACAATTAACGCGCTGTCCGACACACAGTAGGGGCTCAGTAAGCATTTGTTCTCTCAACTTGAGCTCACCTGGTCTGAGGATAGCGCAGAGGGGAGACAGGAGCCACGGTTAAGACCGATTCTTTTGAGTAGTTCTTTGAAACAAGCGCTGGATTCTAATAATGCTTAGCCGCAGAGGGGGCACTGGAAGCAAGGGTTCATAAGCTAGAACATCACAGGAAAGTGAGCCCGGCACCGGTGGGCGCCGGGAGAGAACTCAGGAGAGACTTCTAACTAGGCTTTCCCGCCCCGGGTCTCAAGAAAAGCGTGATTAGCATGCGCCCCACCCCCATCGCTTCCGGGTCCGCGATTGGCCAGCGCTCCTGGGCTGCACGCTTCGGGCGGGGCCCGAGGGCGCCCCGGGAGAGGCAGAGCCTGCGGGGCAGTGGGCGGGGACGCGCGGAGAGCGTGGCAGGGCGGCCCACCAACCGAGCCCCAGCGCTAGGGGGCGGGGCTGGGGCGGAGCCTCCCGACGGGCATTAGAAGCAGGTGACCCGGGCGGGGCTGGAGAGGCCAGGCAACCCGCGGCCGTGACTCTACCGCAGCTACAGCTGCTGTTGCCGCTGCTGCGCGCCGTTTGTTATCCTCCGGAGGTGGGCGAAAGGGTGCTAGAGCGCGGGGGAGGAGTCGATCCCGGCGCGTCCTGGGAGCGCCGCCACCGCCCCCAGGAGTCCGCTGGAGCGCGGAGCCCCCTGCAGGGGAGGAGGGGAGCGGCTGGCGGGACGCGGCGGCGGGCTCCCACCATGCAGTCCCGGCGGGGCCAGCGCCGGCTGCTCCCAGTGCTGTGAGGCGGCAGGATCCTCCGGTCGCCGCACACCGCCTTTCTCTCGCCCAGGTGCTGCCAGGCGCGCTCGCCCTTCGTCCGGCCCCCGCACCCTGGTGGAAACGCACAGCCTGCCCCCGCCCCGCCCTGCCCCGCCCGGATCATGCAGGGGGCCCCGGAGGAGGAGGGGGCGAGTGACCGGTCTGCGGCGACCTCGTTTAGGGGGCGGCTCCCTCTCTGAGACGCCCCCGCCCGCTGCCATGTGCTACCTCCTTGGGTACCCAGCCTATCTCCAAACTTTCCCGATGCCAGCCCAGCTCTGAGTCGCGGTTCTGAGTGAAGTGTCCCACAGACGGAGGACCCAGGCTGGCTACGGACTATCTGCTTATCTCGGGATCCTCGGAGGTGAGAGCCCGCGCCTTTCTCTTTCTCCCTATTCTTTTCCCGGTCCCTCAGCCATTTGCCGGGGGAGACTGAGTGCTCTGAGGCTGGGGTACAGCCTGGAAGGCCCAGCGGAAAGGGAGGTGGGGTGGGAGGGAGGCGAGGAGTTGGTAGTTTAGTTTCAGGAGGTGGGAGGGAGGGAGGGAGGGGAGAGAGGTTAACTTAAGAGATTTGGAGCCCGCTTGCGGGGACTGAGCCGTTATCGCCCCTCTAACTGGGAGTGGTTTCCATTTTTCTTCTCCCTACTTTCTTTTCTAAAGAGTACTTGCGCTGGAATCTAGAGCCCTAACCGTCCCTCTCAACCCTATTCGGCGAAGAGCTGGAGAGGCAGCAGAGGCAGCGCCTTTCTGAAACAGTTTATCTTTGGACGGATTTCTTTAAAAGAAAAAGAAACCAACAGGTTGCCAGTTCCGGCGCCACACAAGTCTGCAGAGAGGGAAGCCGCGGTCCCGGTTTCCCCTGCTTGAGCTGGCCCCTTGCGGGCTGCGGCAGGCGAGGGGAGGGAGGGGGCTATGGCTCGGCCTGACCCGTCCGCTCCGCCTTCGCTGTTGCTATTGCTTCTGGCGCAGCTGGCGGGCCGGGCGGCGGCCGCCTCCAAGGCCCCGGTGTGCCAGGAAATCACAGTGCCCATGTGCCGCGGCATCGGCTATAACCTGACGCACATGCCCAACCAGTTCAACCACGACACGCAGGACGAGGCGGGTCTGGAGGTGCACCAGTTCTGGCCGCTGGTGGAGATCCACTGCTCGCCGGACCTGCGCTTCTTCCTGTGCTCCATGTACACGCCCATCTGCCTGCCGGACTACCACAAGCCGCTGCCGCCCTGCCGCTCCGTGTGTGAGCGCGCCAAGGCCGGCTGCTCGCCGCTCATGCGCCAGTACGGCTTCGCCTGGCCGGAACGCATGAGCTGCGACCGCCTCCCAGTGCTGGGCCGCGACGCCGAGGTCCTGTGCATGGATTACAATCGCAGCGAGGCCACCACGGCGCCCCCCAGGCCCTTCCCGGCCAAACCCACCCTCCCAGGCCAGCCGGGGCCAGCCTCGGGGGGCGACTGCGCCGCCGGGGGCCCAGCGATGTGCAAGTGCCGCGAACCCTTCGTGCCCATTCTGAAGGAGTCGCACCCGCTTTACAACAAGGTGCGGACCGGCCAGGTACCCAACTGTGCGGTACCCTGCTACCAGCCGTCCTTCAGCCCCGACGAGCGCACGTTCGCCACCTTCTGGATCGGCCTGTGGTCTGTGCTGTGCTTCATCTCCACTTCCACCACGGTGGCCACCTTCTTAATAGACATGGAACGCTTCCGTTACCCTGAGCGCCCCATCATCTTCTTGTCAGCCTGCTACCTGTGCGTGTCGCTGGGCTTCCTGGTGCGCCTGGTCGTGGGCCATGCCAGCGTCGCCTGCAGCCGCGAGCACAGCCACATCCACTATGAGACAACGGGCCCTGCGCTGTGCACTGTTGTCTTTTTACTGGTCTACTTCTTCGGCATGGCCAGCTCCATCTGGTGGGTCATCCTGTCGCTCACCTGGTTCTTGGCGGCTGGCATGAAGTGGGGCAACGAGGCTATTGCAGGCTATGCGCAGTACTTCCACCTGGCCGCGTGGCTCATTCCCAGTGTCAAGTCCATCACTGCACTGGCACTGAGCTCCGTGGATGGGGACCCGGTGGCCGGCATCTGCTACGTGGGGAACCAGAACCTGAACTCGCTACGCGGCTTCGTGCTGGCCCCGCTGGTGCTCTACCTGCTGGTGGGCACGCTCTTCCTCCTGGCCGGCTTCGTGTCTCTCTTCCGCATCCGCAGCGTCATCAAGCAGGGTGGCACCAAGACGGACAAGCTGGAGAAGCTCATGATCCGTATTGGCATCTTCACACTACTCTACACAGTGCCCGCCAGCATCGTGGTGGCCTGCTACCTGTACGAACAGCATTATCGCGAGAGTTGGGAGGCTGCGCTCACCTGCGCGTGCCCAGGTCCAGATGCCGGCCAGCCGCGCGCCAAGCCCGAGTACTGGGTTCTCATGCTCAAGTACTTCATGTGCCTCGTGGTGGGCATCACGTCGGGCGTCTGGATTTGGTCCGGCAAGACTGTGGAGTCGTGGCGCCGCTTCACCAGCCGCTGCTGCTGCCGCCGCCCGCGGCGGGGCCACAAGAGCGGCGGCGCCACTGCTGCCGGGGACTACGCCGAGGCGAGCGCAGCTCTCACTGGCAGGACCGGGACGCCGGGCCCCGCCGCCGCCGCCGCCGCCGCTGCCGCCGCCGCCGCCTACCACAAGCAGGTGTCCTTGTCGCACGTGTAGGAGGCCGAGAGGGACCTGGCCGGGAGTTGAGGGAGGGAGGGAGGTTGTTTTGTTTGGTAGCTTTGCCAAGGTCACTTCCGTTTACCTTCATGGTGCTGATGCCCCCTCCTGGGGCAACTTGGAGAGAAGGGGAAAGGGGCTGGTTCAAGGGGAGTACCTGCCCCAGGACTTCGCAAAGGGGCTCAGCTCACGTCTGTTCTATCTTACTGCCTTTTCAAGGGGAACCCTGTTTTTAATTTATATGTAGTTTTCTTAATTTTTAACTGTTGCATTTTGGCAACAAAATTTACCTTTGCTTTGGGGGCTTTACAGTCCTAAGGTTGGCATTATAACGACGTTCCACTTGGTTCAGGTTTCCTTGAACTGTGTGGTCTAAATTGGGAAAATAGTTTCCTATTCTTGTGTCTTTAAAAATAATGTGAACAGTGAAAGTTTGGGTTGTTGTGACTGGGAAGTTGTCCCGTGTGTTTTTTCAGCTCGTTTCTCCTCCCACTGCTTAAAGTGTCCAAGATGCTTTAAGGTGAGCTACTTGTCCCTGATCATGGTTCCTAAGTTAGGGGGAACCCCAAGTCATTCCAAGGAGGGGGAGCGGGGAGCATAGTGTGGTTAGGGCCTCCCAAAAGTGACAAGGTTAGGAAGTGTTTAGAGATTTTGTGTCCATCCTATCCTAGCTTTGTTTAGCAAGCTTCAGTTTCTGTTCTGTCTTACCTGTAATTATTCTCATTCTTAACAGTGCGAGCTTTACTTCAGTAAGTTAGGGGTGGCATTACAGTGTCCGGCCGGAATAAATATTTGGAACAGTGAGAACCTGAGGGATGGTGATTGGTTGAATCTGAATTCTAGACTAAGATGGCAGCTTAGTGCCAAAGGAGTGAGTGGGTGGTTCTTAATAGGCTTCAGTGATCCCACTTTTGGAAAAAAAGAAACTTGTGTTATAATTTTGATAAAAGTAAACCTACTCCCTTCTTCAGTAAGTACTTAGTGATTGTGCTGAAGGGGGCTCCTTTTTAAATTCAAGGACTAAAATGGATATACCTCCTGTAATTAAGTAAATTTCCAACACTTCTCTTATCTGCTCCACCCCCTCCCACCTCTTTTATCATGTTAAACAGTCTTTTTGCTTTTCTTATTCCTCCTCTCCTGGAGAGCTGTGATTAGAAACCACACCCACCCTTGAATGAGGTGCTTAAAGGGGGCAGGTGGGGGAGGGGAGGTTGGCTGGCTACCTGTGAACAAACACTGGCAGCAGTGAGGGAAAGTAAGTGCCCCTGGACTTTGGACTAGTTTACAGCCAGATATTCCAAAAGCAGCAAGACACTACTCGGCAGTCTCTGAAAATAAGTGAGACCCGTAACACACTTGCATAAGTTTTTAAAGTAGGGATCAGTGTAGCAATAGGAAAGGTGTCCCTACCCCTACCACACTTGAATACATTTTTTTCCTCCTCTTCTGAGAAAGCCTGTATATGTTGATGAGCACACACACACTTTACTGTTAGAGTTCTGTTTGCTTTTCTAATCTGTTTAACCATTTCCTCATTCATATATGAAAGCCTATGTATTGATGAATACACACATACAAACCCCCACACCTGCCCCCCCATACACTTCACTATTAAAAATTCTGTTTGCTTTCCTAATCTGTTTAGCTATTCATTCATGAAGAGTGTGAGGCCATTACTGGGGAAGTGGGTGATGGTGCATTGGCCAGCAAAATACCAATGACCAGAATGGAGTGGGGACTAAGTTTAAGAAGCTAAAATGGCAAAAGCAATTACAATTTGAGAATGCCTCCCTTAGAAAACAAGTCTAGGGATTTGCCCTTCTTTTATACCAAAGTTGGAAAAGTAAGATTAAGCCCAAGTCAATTTTTACTTTATGGTTATGAAGAACAAGTGCATGGTTTTCATAGTGGATTTAAGCACTTTGCTGGTGGGGAGAAGCCTGGTATTATAGTTTTAATGGACTCTCAAAAGCTGTTCACATTTATAAAAATTCACTGCCCTTATGCACTCATCCTGTGAATCAAAATTCAAATGTCAGTAGATTAAACAAAACCTAGTACACAGAACTACAGAACTTTTTTTAACATCTAATTCCTCTGCTTATTCAGAAGCTTCTTAGCACCTTGAAATAGATCCCCTGCCTGTGGGCCAATTCCTCTCCAAGTTTTCAAATGAGGACCTTTTCTGATCACCTTGACCTCCTCCCTCATTTAACTTGTCTTCCCAGAAAATACATAGGTTATTCTGCTGCCTTTGGTCATTATGCTTAATTTGGGTTCTCTTGCTTCCTGCTTTTTCTTTGTGGAGGAATCTAAAGATGATGCTGAATGTATCTGAAAGTTGTGGGATGAAGTGGGCAAAGTGATTTAATTTCTCCTTTAAAAACTTAATTTTTTTGTTTTGGCAACATGCCAAACCTAAAAAGACCCATTTACTTAAAAAAAATAAGACAGTTAAGACAAAGGCTACTAAGCCAAGGAGAAGCAGTACAGGTCATGCATTTGGGGTCTAGTTCCAGACCAACTTTCAGAGGTGCCTCTCCTTTTCAGTCTCTGTTCTCACCCCTGCTCTCCCTCTCCCTTCCGTCAAAGATAGAGCCCACCTGCTTCCTTGAAGTCCTATCAAGGAAGATCTGCCCCACCTGCTACCCAAGGCAGAGAGGTCAGATCTACTTATGCTCAGCCCCTATTTCCATCCCACATGCTGTTTTCTCCTGATTTGCATTTTTATTAGGCAAATGATCCATTCTCTTGAAAATTATAAAATGAAAGGTCGTGGGTGGTTTAGCAACTTTTTCACAGCCAGCTTTGTGATTTTGGAGAGGATTTAGGGCCCAGTTTAGCCTCACATGTACAGCGTCCAGGCTTTCCCTTTCACAGTTCAGTTTTAAGCAACATCTCCCTCATAGATCAGGTGTTAAAGATTTAGAAGAAACTAATATGTGACCACTCAGTGAATCAGTTGACCAGACTTTAGGTAGTCTTTTTAATTTATATTTCCCTCCTCACATTTTGAAGTTGTCTAAATTGGCTGAAAATAAGTTTTCTTGTTGCCTTATTGGTTTATCCTCGCAAACCTTTGTCATTGTTTCTTTCACGTGATCATTTCCAGTGATGAGCCTGTGTGTGTGTGTTGTGTGCAATTTGTGCGCATGTACAAGCTTAAATAATGTGCCGACAGCACTGTTTCCAAGCTGGCGTTCATTAGGCCGTTTCCTCCTGGGCCAGGGCTGCACTGATCCTGACACCAGCTGGCAGGAGAAAACCTCCTGGATCCCACATGGAACCTTAATAACAGCATCCATGACCCGCACTCCCAAGTACAGAATGGGAACCCCAGAGCTAGGAAATGTAGTTGTGTATTTTAATGAACTACTTCTCCTGCTAAACAGGCTTCTTTCACTTCTGTGCTCTAAGGAAACACCGAGGGAGGTAGGAGAGACAAAGCTTTGAATAACTGCTTTCTAACACCGAATGTGGCAAACAGGACAGAGAACATCACAAATCTAGGCAGGTGTGAGGTACAGTGGCTGAGGATTGCCTGCTCCCCCTGCATGCCCTTTCTTGCCTCCAAAGTCCAGTCAAGTGATCCCGGGAAAGAAATATGCCTGGGTTAAGGAGGGTGGTTCTGAAAGAAAAAGCTACCAAGATATCAAAGCTGGGTGAAGGGTAGGCAGGATGAAAGTAACTAAGTAACCGGACTCAACTCTCAAAAGCTTCTAGCAGCTTGATGACAATTACAGGATTTATCTCAGCCAGGATAATGTCTGTGGTACATCATTTGAAGACAATATTACTTCATGTTGTTACAAACTGTATGTATAGTATGTATGTGTTGTGGGTATGTATATAAATAATATACTATATATATGAGAGATTTAGTGACTTTTGATACGGGTTTGGTGCAGGTGAATTTATTACTGAGCCAAATGAGGCACATACCGAGTCAGTAGTTCAAGTCCAGGGCATTCAGTACTTTTTATGATTTCCATATATGTATAGTGCCTATCCCATGCAGTGTCGTCAGTGTCATTGTCAAATCCAGAACTCATAAATAAGAGCCAGCGATACTTTATTTGTAGACAATCAACTTGAATCTGTAAATTATTACTGGCAGATGATTATAATTTTGAATTCCTAACACTAACAAAAGGAAACCCAGAGCATCCTGATAACAAGTTTTTTGTTTCACTTGGATCCTGGGTCAGTAGAATAGTAATTGTATGTGGTTATGTTAGTCTCAAAATACTTAATTTACTGACCATATTATTTCAGAAAAATTTTGTATGTATTATATTTGTGGGAAGGTTAAATAATGGTTTGAGATTTTTATCAAATATGGAGAGTAGTTATTTATGAAAAACAAAGAAATGTCTATTTTTGTTTCTTTGTTCCCAATTAATGTAGATAAATTTTAAAGTGCATTAAAGCAATGGTAAAGAAAATAAAAAGATGCTGTACACGTATTTTTCTCCTCGTGCTTTTACGGAGAGATGCACTGCTTTCTAAGAGTATCTGAAGGACATATGTGGATTCTAACTTCATGATCATATTTCTCAGATGTACTTAAAATATAAGTGGCAATGTTTTTACTAATAATAAAAACAAGCAAATTCCAATCACCAGAAGCAGAACTAATGAAAACATGTTTTACTTGAATATACTTCATAGGTGTCTCCTGCTGATCCTGTGACTGCTTTACGATTCACTTGAATGAAGGGAAATACGCATAAGAACAGAGACATTGCGTGAGATTGTATTCTGTTTTATTAACCCTCTGTCTATGCTCTCTGAAGCAGTTTAAATAGAGGTGGTGCTGTTCTGTGTGTCTGGTTGGGGGACAGGAACTCCCAAAACTTTATCACTCAGCAGTTAGACCCACCACTTAGTATTAAGGTCTAATACAGTTGGTCAGGGAGCTCAGATAAGAGGATATATAGTTCTGTATCTGTGGGGGATTGGTTCCAGGAGTCTCCCTCTCCCCCCAGATACCAAAATCCACAGATGCTCAAGTCCCTATATAAAGTGGTAGAACTTGCCTGTAAACCTACACATGTGTATCTTCCCACCCTCCAATATACTTTAAATCATGTCTAGATTACTTAAAATACCTAATACACTGAAAATGGTATGTAAATAGTGCAGTAAATATAACAATGATATGTAAATGGTTGGTGATGTGCAGCAAATTCAAGTTTTGCTTTTTGAAATTTTCTGGAAATTTTTTTCTCCGAAGTATTTTCAATCCACAGTTGGTTGAATCCATTCATGCAGAATCTGTGGATACAAAGGGCCAACTGTAAATTGATTTAGAGTTGGCCTCTCCCTGATAATCTGGACAGAGGCGTAGTAAACCTGAGATAATGTAATTTAGTGTGAGTGCTGTGAGCATAATTAGATTGTAAATTTTAGGGAATTTGGGAGAAGAGTAGAATATACAGCAGTTGAGCTGGTCCTGGTGGAGGAGCCGCTGTCTTACATGCACAGGTCTCTGTAGCTGGCATGTCTTCCCAGTGCTTTATCATTGCTTATTGTCACTGTCACCTTTTCCACTGAGGGGACTACTGGACTTAGGTTGGAGAGATAGATAATGCTTCTTTTAATGATTTAATTACAGAGCCCTTTCATTTGTCACCTCTAACAGAATGAAAGGCAGTAGGTAATCATGTGCAGATATTTGGGGGTTAAACTAGGGATTCAGATTCCAGCTCCACCATGTATGGGCTATAAGATCCTGGACAAATTACTTAACCTCTTAGTACTTAATCTGTGCACTTGATCTTACTACTTTCTTATCTGTGAAAGGGGGATAATAATAATACTTATATTTTAGGGTTGAGACGATCTTAAGGACTAAGTCAGGTTAAGGTAAGTAAACAAGGAGAAAGGAGCCATTCAGGTGTGGAATAGAAAGGGAATTGAAAGCCTAGTTTTTCAGATTTCAGTCTGCATAAGAATCCTTTGGGGTTCCTTTAAAAATGCAGATTCCCAGGCTTCAGCTACAGGAATTGAGATTCAGTAGGTCTGGGGCCCAAGAAGCTGGGTCTTTGTTTTGTTTTAGTAAACTTTTAGAATTATTTTAGGTTGCAAAGATACACCCATTTTGCCCTAAATTATTATAGCACATTTGTCAAAACTAAAAAGTCAACATTAACACTTACTGTTAACTCCAGAATTCATTTGGATTTCACCAGATTTTCTGTCCTTGTCTGTTCCAGGATTCCACATTGCATTTAGAGAAGCTTCATTTCTTACAGGCACTTTCAGCTTGTGAGAGGCAGTTGGCCTGGGGACCAGTTTGCAAACCACTAGGACATGTGAAGGACTGAACAAGGTCGAATTGCCCTATCTTCATGTTGGGAAGATGAATGCAATTTTGAAGCAGAAAGGAATAAACTGGTGGAGGTAGATTCTATTGATAACGTTCTTGAGGACCTTAGGCCCTGAGACTGTCACTGAATTTCTCTAATCA
Organism: Camelus bactrianus; assembly: GCF_048773025.1. Classification (NCBI taxonomy): domain Eukaryota; kingdom Metazoa; phylum Chordata; class Mammalia; order Artiodactyla; family Camelidae; genus Camelus; species Camelus bactrianus. The sequence continues at coordinate 73,238,155 of NC_133543.1, forward strand.
CATTACTTAGATCCCTTCACAGCAGTTAACTAGAATCACCCAACATGTTTCTTTTTAAAAGAACAATAACCTCTTCTGACTCAGGATTCCTCTTACTTTCTATAATTTCACTTTGTTAGTTCTTTCTGCACTGTAGAGATCCTAAACCACAAACTTTTAAAGTTTGCTTCATATCCAGTACCTGTTCTCTCATCTGCCAAATCTCTTTAAAATAGAATAGTGGAAACGGCCTCAGAAACCAAACAGTTGGCACCTGTGTACTCAAGGAATGGGCTTCACCCAAGGGCTCCTAGGTTTTTTTTTATTCCTGCTGGCGTAGTGTCAAGCTGACCAGGTTGGTAAATGGCTAACAGTTAAGATTTTAGGTAATCTGATCCTTATTTTCAAACATGCTGGGTATATTCTATGATTCTGCATAGAAACTAGCACTTACTTGGGAGAACCTATGCCAGCTGTCAAGTGCTTTTCCAAGTAGGTCCATACTCAAGAATGCAGCTTCTGGGTGAGGGAACACTCCTAGTCATTTTATATGTGGTTAGAAAGAAGGCTTGGGTGATGAAAGATTTTAGCTAACCTACATGCTGTAGGTAAACATTTCTTTCCAAAAACATTGCATAACCTGAATACAGAATGAATTGTTTTCCAGTAAATTCTGGCTTCAGCATTTTTTTTTAAATTAAGGAATGGTATATTTTATAGATGGGGAAAACTAAACCAAGAAATGAAACTTCAGCTATTATAAAACCAGGATTTAGTGCTGCTGAATTTCAGTAATGTATGGGTATATGGGTTATGTAGGAGTAAATGCGGAAAGAACGTCATAATGGAATCTGACACAGGATAGAAACACTGGGCCCTAAGAAGTTGTCTTAGAGTGAACCATATGAAATTGCTGATAGGCAACCATTTTCTGACCTGCTAAAGTGGCAATTCCATTTGGTTCAAAAGTAATTTCAAACCTTTTGTCTTTTCCTTGTAAAGAATACTCAAAAGTTCATTTCACAATATACTAGAGTTAAAATTTCATTGAGGTCAGTATTCCAATAGAAAAAAAAAAACTAAAAATGAAAATAAGTTGGGAGTTGAGGTGCTCAGATATTCTTTTAGTCATTATTTTAGGGAACCCCCTTCCTAGGTATAGAACCCTCAAAACTGTCATAATTGCCACCTACTGGTAACTAGTTTCCATGCCCCACAATATTTGTCAGAGAATCTACTTACAGTTATATTTTTACCCTAAATTGACTCAATTTCCCATTTCTCAAAATGGCTGTATTGCCTTCTAGAATTAAAGCCAAAGGGGAAAGAGCAATTTTTAGCAATCCTTCTTTTCTACCAATTTCTTGAAGCTACAGTCCTGTCCAATGTCCCTCCCCCAAGGTTTTTTTTCTTTTCTTTTCAACTTTCACCACTCAAGATATGTCAGATTTCTGCCTAGTAATTGGCATATTATTACAGGGTGCAAACTATCTTATAAACAGTATTTGCGATATTTTTTCCCTTCTGAACTAAATCAGATCGTTTCTCCTAATCAGCAATTTATCAAGAACAAAGTTAAAGATTTGACCTTAGGTAGTGAATGAAGGTGGATGAAAATAAAGCAGTACTGTCTCAGGACAGATGGCATATTGCTCAGGCACAGTGGGTAAGGGCTTAATTTTATGGAGATTTGGTGTATTTCTGTGTTTGAAAGTAGCATTTTAAAGTCATATGTGGCTTGTTTAAAGTCACCCTCTTTACAGCAATCACAATTCTACTTCCTGTTCTTCCATTTTCTTTTCTGTTTAACTGCTTGAAATCCTCAAATAACTCGTGTTCTGAGTCTACGGTATTCCTGTAACTCCTTTCTCTATGGCATACTTTTTATCTTCCACTGTGCTCTTCCCTCTTGACACAATTCAAAGATGCCATCGAAAGTACTACACCAACTGAGCACTGTGGTGTTAATTTTAAGTGTATAAATTTATCTTCAGTTTGAAAAGAGCATAAGCCAAAGGAATAAATGACTATATCTTAACTAAAGGCAAGGGTCAAATCAACTTATGAACTAACAAGTTAGTCTGAAAATGCTTTAAGTTTCGAATATCGGAGCGGATGGAAAACACTAAGGTTAGGCATGGTGTAATGTTATGTGAATAGTGAGAAGAGTTACAATCACAGTAGCCACATATTTTAATTAAAATAGAGTTTATTAGCTTTTCTTTTAATATAAACATGAGAAAGAAAAACCACGTTAAGTTGTAGCATTCTTTTCAAAATAAAACTGCAATCAATACTTCAATCTCCAAGCTCCATAAACAATTATTTTTTGAGGTGGTAGATTGTAGTATATTATATACCATTATTTATCATTTATGTCTCTGTCCTTTAAAAATGATGGAACCTGCAGCACTCAATATGTGTAGCCTTGCTATACAGAAGAGAAAGTATTCCTGGCCCAGAAATGCTTTGTTTACAGGCAAAATTCCTAGGATTACATTTAAGAAGGTAGGAGGAAGATTTCACATATTTGAGAACATTAATCTTTTAAAAAGATTTCAAGTTAAAAAGATTTCAAGTTTAGGTGACATCGTTACCAATCTCCTAAAAGACTAATACTTAAACCTCCCTGCCTCTTAAAGCCTTGAAGTAAGGGTTCTTAAGGTTTATATGTTTCCTCTCAAGCAGCACTTGAAATGAGACACCTATAGCCAGGTGAACATGTAGGATAGAAAAGCTGTTTCATATCACCTGCTTTCACATCACTACTATTAGGGTCCAGTTCCTTTCAACGTATTACATGTGAATTAACACTGTTCTTCATATTCATAATTCCTTTACCAAATCTAGGAAAAAGAAATTTCGGTAATCAAAGCAGGTGAACAGCCCAGCCCTGCAAAGAACTATTTTAAAAAGAGGCGGGCAGGCCTATGAAGATGCAAGGTATCCCCTGAAGTCTTAGTGCAATTTTAAGCTTTGATACTTGTAGAAGTATAAATGCTACAGACTGGCAGCACATCACCTGAAAGTTTAACCGAATTTCTTCTAAACACTAAGCTTTTAATTTTAATTTCTTGTTTCAGCCCCTCACTTGAAAGTTTAACTGAATTCCTTCTAAATTCGCTTAGTTTTGCAAATTTTAAAATTAAGCTTTTAATTTTAATTTTTTGTTTCAGCCCCTCACTTGAAAGTTTAACAGAATTCCTTCTAAACTCGCTTATAGTTTTGCAAATTTTAAACATTAAGCTTTTAATTTTAATTTTTTGTTTCAGCCCCTCACTTGAAAGTTTAACTGAATTCCTTCTAAACTCGCTTAGTTTTGCAAATTTTAAACATTAAGCTTTTAATTTTTTGTTTCAGCCCCTGAACTAAGCGAGTTTAGAAGAAATTCAGTTAAACTTTCAAGTGAGGGGTTGAAACAAAAAATTAAAACTAAAAGCTTAATGTTTAAAATTTGCAAAACTAAGCGAGTTTAGAAGGAATTCAGTTAAACTTTCAAGTGAGGGGCTGAAACAAAAAATTAAAATTAAAAGCTTAATGTTTAAAATTTGCAAAACTATAAGCGAGTTTAGAAGGAATTCAGTTAAACTTTCAAGTGAGGGGCTGAAACAAAAAATTAAAATTAAAAGCTTAATGTTTAGAAGAAATTCGGTTAAACTTTCAAGTGATGTGCTGCCAGTCTGTAGCATTTATACTTCTGCAGCAGTGTCCTGGAGTGCCCAAGCACACTATATTAAAGCTTAAAATTGCACTAAGACTTTTGGGACACCTTTTTCACTACCTGCTTGTTAACCATTTGATCACCATGTTGGTTGGAATTATGAAATGTTAACCACTTGATCACCACGTTGGTTGGAATTATGAAAATATCTTTTAATACAAGTATTTAACTAAGAGGAAAATCATCAGAAAATGAGAAGCACCATTATAGTTCACAAAAAAATGCAGCATGGACCCAATAGAAGTAATACTTTCTCCGTTTATGATCTCAAACATGCTAATAAGTAGTGCTTGCGAAGAATTTGAATGACAGGTGTTATTCAGCAGCTTTTTGGTTTAAATCGATTGCCAATAATGACTAGCAGCTTCAATGATATAGTGGGAGGAAGAATCCTTCAAAATCTAACAATGCTACAACAGTCTGTTCCTAAGTGGCCTTATGAGTTGTTAGGAGTCCCATGTTTTGACAGTAATGCTGCACCAATTCTAAAGGAGTATGCAGCAATGGCCCATGTTTTGACGGTAATGCTACACTGATTCTATAGAAGTATGCAGCAATGGCCCATGTCTTGATGGTAATGCTGCAGATTCTAAAGGAGTATGCAGCAATGGCCCATGTTATGACGGTAATGCTGCACTGATTCCACAGGAGTGTGCAGCAATGGACCATGTCTTGATGGTAATGCTGCACTGATTCTATAGGAATGTGCAGCAATGGACCATGTTTTGATGGTAATGCTGCACTGATTCCACAGGAGTGTGCAGCGATGGATCATGTTTTGATGGTAATGCTGCACTGATTCTATAGGAGTGTGCAGCAATGGACCATGTTTTGATGGTAATGCTGCACTGATTCCATAGGAGTATGCAGCAATGGCTCATGTTTTGATGGTAATGCTGCACTGATTCTACAGGAGTGTGCAGCAATGGACCATGTTTTGATGGTAATGCTGCCCTGATTCTATAGGAGTGTGCAGCAATGGACCATGTTTTGATGGTAATGCTGCAGATTCTAAAGGAGTATGCAGCAATGGCCCATGTTTTGACGGTAATGCTGCACTGATTCTATAGGAGTGTGCAGCAATGGACCATGTTTTGATGGTAATGCTGCACTGATTCTATAGGAATGTGCAGCAATGGACCATGTTTTGATGGTAATGCTGCACTGATTCTATAGGAATGTGCAGCAATGGACCATGTCTTGATGGTAATGCTGCACTGATTCCACAGGAGTGTGCAGCAATGGACCATGTTTTGATGGTAATGCTGCACTGATTCCACAGGAGTGTGCAGCAATGGCCCATGTTTTGATGGTAATGCTGCACTGATTCTATAGGAGTGTGCAGCAATGGACCATGTTTTGATGGTAATGCTGCACTGATTCTATAGGAGTGTGCAGCAATGGACCTTGTTTTGATGGTAATGCTGCACTGATTCCACAGGAGTGTGCAGCAATGGACCATGTTTTGATGGTAATGCTGCACTGATTCTATAGGAGTGTGCAGCAATGGCCCATGTCTTGATGGTAATGCTGCAGATTCTATAGGAGTGTGCAGCAATGGCCCATGTTTTGATGGTAATGCTGCAGATTCTATAGGAGTGTGCAGCAATGGCCCATGTTTTGATGGTAATGCTGCAGATTCTATAGGAGTGTGCAGCAATGGCCCATTTTTTGATGGTAATGCTGCAGATTCTATAGGAGTGTGCAGCAATGGCCCATGTTTTGATGGTAATGCTGCACTGATTCTATAGGAGTGTGCAGCAATATGGGGGAGTGGGGATGAAAAATAGGAAAATCATAAAAGTTACACAGTTAGTGTCTTTAAAGTCTATAAATCTAAAATATTCATTTAAAAACCTCACATAGTTCACAGCTATCAGCCTACGCAGTAAGGAAATATCTGTGTGTGTGGGTTGGGAGCTTTTAGCTTTGGAGTAGTTTTTGTAACTGTTTACATAAAAAAGGACAGAAGAGTGTGTTGCACTGACAAGGTCCCATTCTTTCCTATGAGCATAATCCTTGCTGTCTATGAATCTCTTGAATTCAGTATCTTTCTTTTAGATGAAAATACTGACTTTGCTGGTTTTCGAGCAGAGTTGGGAGCTTTTAGCTTTGGAGTGGTTTTTGTAACTCTGTTTACATAAAAAAGGACAGAAGAGTGTGTTGCACTGACAAGGTCCCATTCTTTCCTATGAGCATAATCCTTGCTGTCTATGAATCTCTTGAATTCAATATCTTTCTTTTAGATGAAAATACTGACTTTGCTGGTTTTTGAGCAGAGTTGGAAGCTTTTAGCTTTGGAGTGGTTTTTGTAACTCTGTTTACATAAAAAAGGACAGAAGAGTGTGCTGCACTGACAAGGTCCCATTCTTTCCTATGAGCATAATCCTTGCTGTCTATGAATCTCTTGAATTCAATATCTTTCTTTTAGATGAAAATACTGACTTTGCTGGTTTTTGAGCAGAGTTGGGAGCTTTTAGCTTGAAGTGGTTTTTGTAACTCTGTTTACATTAAAAAGGACAGAAGAGTGTGTTGCACTGACAAGGTCCCATTCTTTCCTATGAGCATAATCCTTGCTGTCTATGAATCTCTTGAATTCAATATATTTCTTTTAGATGAAAATACTAACTTTGCTGGTTTTTGAGCAGGAGAGGTGATATTTCTCCAGTCCTTGTTATTGAGGGGTTTATGATGTTACAACCCCTCACTTCTCCCTTAAGAGAGGATGGCAATGGAGCGCTGAATACCAATGAAATTATCAGCGCTGAAAGATCTTCTCATAGCGGCTCTGCACATGTCTTTGTATTTGTCATCACACAATCTGGAAATAGCCTGGGAAAGTCAAACAGAACAAAGGTATAATTAAAAAAAAAAGGGCCCAACCTTGAAAAAAAAAAAAAAAAAGCATCATCAATGAGCCACACATCCATACCTGACTGGATAATTCCTAGTTGCTGCTACTTTGCACAGCTGATGTCTACACTCCTAGATTATGGGATGCTACAAACTGCCAATTCACTGGATTAGATTGCTGGGGCAAGGGGAAATTTAGAGTTATTTAAAAATTGGGTTCCCAAGATAGGCTCCTAACTGCAGTATCAACTGTTACCTACACACTTGTTCCTTAAAAACATAACAAACATACACTTGGACAAAATCAGTGTTTACTCAGCAATTCTATTTCTATCCAATCTTCATTAGTTATTATATAGTCTAAGAAAATATTAGTGAGGCAAGAGTGTGGACTTGATTGGAAGGTAGGAGAGGTCTAATGACTGAAAACACTGGAGGTGCTGCTGCACTTACACATTAATTACGGTAGAGAAACATCTTATTCTAAAGTACCACCAAGGTACCACAAAAAGTGTCAATTTTAAATGTGTCCATTTCAGTGGTGAATTTCACTGTACACCCACCAAAAGTCATAAGCCATAAATATTACTTTATCCCACATACATTACCATTTCCATTAAAAACCCATGTACACTCAGTATTATTCATTCCAAGTACAGGTCTCTCAGGTTTGCCACTGATGCTCTGTCTAATAAACTCATGGGACTGAACTGTGATATATATACAGAAAACACTGACATGAACTGCAAACTGAGTTAAAGTTAAGAGTGGTAAGTAGACTATGTAGGTATGATTAGGGATTCAACTGTAAGAAATTATTCATGTATGGTTATATATAAGTGTAGAGGTTCAAATGGAAAACTATTAAGAACAGACTAAATCTGATTTAAAATATTCTGAATTATAATATCTGTAGTTTTTTAATGTAAGCTCCTTGTATAAACCATAAAAGACATAGAAAATATGATGCCAAAGGGTCAATAAGCTCTTCAATCTGATAATTTAACAGCTTTCTTTTTTCCTAATCACTGTTTAATATAATTTAGCCACAAATGTTGGCTTTGGTGGCTGAAAGAAAACCATGCTTAGTGATTTTACAGCCTTACCTCTAGGTTCTGTGCTCGCTCTCTGCTAAGAGGAGCAAATAGAAAATTCAGGTTGTTGTCATCTGCTAAGGAGCGAAGGTCAAAGTAGTATTTGGCATAAACACTAGCAGGAACATTAATATTAAACTGAAGTAGCTCCAGAAAGTGCCTTTCCATCTCATTCCTGGGGGAGGAGGAAAAGACAAAACCAACACAGGACAATTTTAGTCAACTGGGCTATCTTCAAAAATATTCTGAGCTACTGGGATGGCTCTATATTCTGTTTTGAAACAAATAATGGCTACTCAGCTGGATTAATACACTAATGTTCAAAAAAGGTACAGCTATTTGTGGTCCTTTCTGCACCCCAGCACTTTTGAGTTTGGGACAAGGGGGAAGAGGTTACGGCCCTCTTATGCACTCATGCTGCTGACTCGGGGGCTCATTCTTCAGAGTTCCATTAGTGCAGCTGTACGATTCATGCTCCAAGCTCACTACAAGGCCCCGCTATAGTGATCAGATGAAAGGAATGATGTATGCTGTTTATTAGCTCTGAAGAACTTGCAGACATTTTCACCGGGCCGATAACAGGAAGGGGCTTATTGAAGTAGAGACGCGCCAACAAAAGGAGTGGGCACATCACCACGGCAACAAATGGATCCATCGAGAGCCACTGCTATTATCTCCGAGGGGGGAAAACTCTTGAAGCAACAAGGGTTCATCTCAAATAAATAAATAAATAAATAAATAAATAAATAAATAAATAAATAAATAAATAAGCTACATTCTATGGGAAAGGGAATTCCCTGCCTCTGCCCCAGTGCATGGGGGTATGTCAAAGGGCATAATGCAAGTTTCAGTTCACCTTAACCTCACTAGCATGAGAAACTGTCACCCGTGACAGGACAGGATGCACTTTTTAAGCTTTGGAAGGCAGTAAGATTAAAGATAAGATGTCTTGGCTAGACGAAGCCCACTCTATGATACGACCTCTGACAGAGCAGCTGTTTCTCCTGCGCTGGGAAAGCAGCCCAAGATGCCGAGCACCCGCTGCCCCTTGCTCACGCCTGGGGTGGGGTGAAGCGAGTTCAGTGAGGTGGGAAAGCAAAATGTTGGGAGCTGGCCTCTGCTGCATGACCATACAGCCATCTGCTTATCAAATGTTTAAGTAAATAAATATCAAATTAGAGTAAATCTTAATCACTTTGAAGAGTTCATTACATAAAAATGATAAATACCTGGACAAACATGAGAGAGGCTTATTTTACATTTGGTTTCTTGGCTTTAAAGTGTTAACGTTTTATCCACTGTAGAAATCAACAAATGCTTGAGGTTCTCCTGAATGGAGAACAGAATATGAGCAGAAATGGGGTTTTCTCCTTTGTTGAACTTTAAACCCAACTGAACCTACTTCCAAAATTAATTTCCTGTTCAAATGGCCATAAGTCTATAGAAATGTAAATCAGATAATGTTTTGATAATCAACTAATCAGGACTTAATTTACTGCAGGAATAAATGCACTTCACTATCCCTTTTATATTTTCTCCACTAATACGTTTTAATTGTGTAGAAATACAGTACTTCATAGGATTAACATGTCTATTAATAGAGGTTTAATCACTGAAGAAAAGTATTATGCCTACAGAATATGCATCTTCTGCGTTTTTTGTTTTTTAAATGGCTAGATGGCTGAATACCACACCATTTACAGGCACAGCATCTTCTGAAAAGCAGCTGCTCTGTTTAACTTATTGTTTTGAAGGGAAATATATTCTAACAGGACACATAGATGTTGGAAAGTTTTAAGGAAAAGCTTATAGACACCAATTTTTCAATTTAGACTCAAGATGAGACCATTACAAATAGTAGTCAACCGCAGGGGGATAAAACAAACATGTACTAAACATTCTGTTGTAATGCTTTTCAATTTCCAAAGATCATAAACAAAAGCAGCCTATTAAAAACAGCTCCTGGTGTTTCTCTAGTCATACACAAAAAAAGCATTGTCTAGAACTAGTTTCTTCCTGTAGCTAGACACTGCCGCTGCTGCTCCCGGGCTCACATCTATGAAAACCCACATGTTTCCCAGAACCAGAACCCCAGCCAGCTTAGTTGCAGGTTTTGAGAAAATTTCAGCTGCCTTCACAGCAAGGCTACTGTTCATGATCATAGATTTTCCTTCTTTCAAGGGACCAGTCTGAAGACTGATGACCGTGGTGATAAATGTCACTTAGGTTCTTAAACTTCCAAAAGTACTTCTAATTAATTTCAAATTCATTATCTGCTGTCACACTGTTTGCCAAGATGGCCACCAGCAATATCACCAAGAATACTTTGTTTACATTATCACCAAAGTGGGCATTTTCACCAAAAACCTCTTCAACAGCTACCGACAATCACTGGTCCCTTCTCTTAGTCACAAGTTTCCTCACTTCAGTTGTAAATATGTACTTTGTTAATTCTGAATTATCTAGACTAAGGGGCAAAGGTAACAAAAACAAACTCTTGTCACTGCCTGCCGTGATCTCGGTCGGCCTCTGCTGTTCAATATAATCAAGAGGTGTCCTTTCACATTTTCCTGAATGTCACCCACAAAGACGTTTCCACTGTCAAGTTAGCACTTTGACAGTCTGCTGGAAATACCTCTCTAGCTCTTCCTGTCTCCCAGCCTCAGGGCCCTCCACAGCGCCCAGGATGGCCAGACTGGAAGCCCTCATTCAATATGGTGTTTGATGCGCACCTGTGAGGAGCACAGTTCACTCAGCTTCCCCTGCCCCCCAACTCCCCAGGCGCTGGTGTGGTTGCTGAGTGCCCTGTGTGATGCACCAGTGATGCTTCTCAGACTGCCTGAGAGGAAGGGAGGCGTTTCCTAACTCATCAGACCTATTTCTAAACATGGGCAATACTCCTAATAAGGGACGAGGCAGGAACATAGGCATCTGCAAACTTTCTATGAGGCTATCTTTGTATCATGGTTTCTGTAACAAGAGAATCTCAGATAAAAAGGAAGAAAAGACCAGCAAAAGTAAATATACAATGTGCGACTCAGGCTGAAGCTGTAACCTCAGTAGTCTTAGAAGACCTTAATAGTGGCCACTTATTTCAGAGGCCAAACGTGTGCCCCTTAAAGATGAACTGGACCTGGTAGACAGCTTCGAGAAATCTATGAAATTATTTACTGTACTGTGTTGTTCTGGTAGTGAGCTTATAAAATGCTAAAAACCACCAGAAAAATAATTTCAATTTATCAAGCAGATTGTTACAACAATAACACATTACATCAAGACCTACCAATTAATGATGGGAAATATGATTTGTTATACCACAGCTAGAGAGAAAGATGTAATTTTATGCCTAGTTCAGCTCTCTGCACATTGTAACCTTTCTTAAAATGTAACATTTCTTAAAATGTAAACTTTATGGGAGCAAATGAGGTAGTGGAAAATGGTTAGAAAGTTCACCATAACCTTACAAACTCACATGTCCTCAACTGTAATGTCCTTGAGGATCTGGCAGTAGTCCACATTCCATACAGCCTGATCGTCCCAAACTTTGGAGGCAAGAAGAATGGCTCCCAAAACAATTCTTTTCCAGTTAGTGGGACAAATGTCGATCTCAGCATAAGTTAAAAGCCTTTCTAAGTAAACCTGCAAAAGTAGAGCACTGGTCTTTGATTTTAGTTCAGTTTAAGAGCTGTGATAAGAACTGTTAGGAGTGACAGATTTCATCTGATTTTGACATGTCTTTTATTCTTAGGTTCTACAGAGACTTTGCTCGGCCAGCCAAGGCCAGAGGCCAGGTCACAGTTGTAAGTCAGGTATTTTTGTTGCCTACTCTGCCCATGTGAATTTCCAGCCCAATTTTGGTCACAAGAATGAAAGGACATCTCAGCAAAGGGCATCCTAAAGACAGGTATTGTGTTACTACTTTCCCACTTGTAAAGGGCAGCATATACAGACTCAGCATAGATTCCAGCTGTTCAGTAAACGCTTGAGTGCCTGCCGTGGGCAATGTACCTACCGTACTTGGTGATTGTTACCTGGTGATTTTACATTATGCTTGAGCATGTAAAACCCTGGGAAAACTGAGCACATCTTTATTTTCTCCTCACAGTAACTAGTCCTTTTGTGGCTGTAACTTAAGAGATAAAAAACTGGTGGTCAAGAGAGCCTCCCAGTGGCTGCTGTGTGGCACAGCAGGACAGGCAGTACACAGGGGCTTTACAACTGTCCAGAAATCCTGTATTTAGTGTCTTTTTAAGGAATACATGCACACAAAGGATAGTCTTTGTCATATTCCCTATTTTTCACATCTCCATTATCATTACATAATTCATTTCTCTTAATAATGTGCAGCTTAGCCTATTCTGTTGGTTTTAAGGTAGTTAACAGAGCTGCTGGTCTCTGTATCCTTGGGGCTCTTCTAAACCTGCCCAGCAGTTTGTGCGACAATTCATGACTTCTTTTACATGTATCAAATGTCTATTCCACAAAGAACTGGGTGAAGTTAACAGCTGAGTAAAGATTATAGAAGTAAGCTGTGATTTGCTGTTACCTTGTGATTTGCTGTTATCTCAAAGAGTGCTCTGCAGAAGAGTATATATGCCATTTGACAAAAAAAAAAAGCCAATTTAAAGAGTATGTTTATTATCTGAAGGTTATCAGATTGACAGCTCAGATTTTGCCAATTTTCTCCAAACTCAACTGTGTTTTCAAACATGGATATTGAGATTATATGTTCTTAGTGAAATTCTGCTCCCACTCCCCAGAACTCAGCACTCTCCAATACCCTAAGAATGAACCTCCCTGCAACTCTCTACTTTATGGGAATAATTAGAGGCACTTAGACAACATTGGCGTTCTCTGAATTTCCTCTCTCCTTTACTGGCAAACTTGGTATCTGCCAATACTCATTTACACCACTTGCCCTCCTGTATCAGTGGAGCGGAGATTCCTTTCTTTTCACTGAAACTAACTCTTCTGTGAATGAAGTCGATCCCATCTCACTTCTGCAGAACACCGTGCTTGTAATTAATCTCTTTTTGAACAACTTCTCCCCTCCGTCAGAGATTTTCTCCAATGTGAATGTTTATGTGTTCCCAGCCTGGCCCTCACGACCCCAGAATACCTCCTCAGTAAATGCCCTGATGCTGGTGCCTCATCCCCCATTCTCTCCCTAACCTACTGTGGTCAGCCCCTGCTGCAATCCCTCTACTGAAACTAACAAACCAGAGCTCTTCATTCCAATGCTCCAACCCCTCAGCCTCCCTAATAACGGAAAGGGCACTGCCACACGCTGAGTTGCTGGGACCAAAAACCTCCACTTGAGTTATCCTGCTCCAGTCTGTTAGCAATTCTTGTTTTCTCTACCTTCACTGGTAGCCTGACTGCTTTCTCGTCGTCACTTTTGACTTGTATCACTGTCATCGTCCCCTAACTTCTCTGCCTCCACTGACTCCCAACTAGTCTGTTCTCCCCAAAGCAGCCAGGAGAGCCTCTTAAGAGCACTTCACTGATCTGCTCAAGATCTGCCACAGATCTCCTATCAAACAAGGAACTTCCTCCCATGGCCTGCAAGTTACAGGGCCCTGTGAGGTAGCACTGCCCTTCTGTGACCTCATCTCCTAAGTTCTTTCCCTCATTCCCCACTCTGACCACACTGGCCACCTTGCTGACCTTGCTGTTCCCTGAAGTTCCTGTCTCGAAGTCTTGTGCTGGTCCCTCTGCCTGTAATGTTGGTGCTCCTTATCTTCCTCAGTCCAGCCAGGCCACGGGTTTAAACGTTACCCCTTTAAACAGGCTCTTCCTGATCGTTCTATCTAGTAAGCCCTTCTAATCACTATCCCTTTACCCTGCTTTCTCTTCTTGGTTTTTACCACTATTTGAAATACTCATCTTTTTAAAAACACTCATTAAAAGAAATACTCGTGTCTTCCACACCTGCTCCATAAAGGCAAGAACTTCGTTCAACCTGTTCTCCCCTCACCCCTGCACTTAAAATAGTGACACAGAAAAGGTTTTCAGTGGGTATTTAGGACACGAGCAACTTCTTGGCAGCATGTAGCATTTGGACCACACTCTCCTCGAACCTCTTTTATGATTCTCCCCTGGTTTTCCTACCATTCTAGCCACTCCTCTGGGGATTTGTCCCGTAAGCGCTGATAATCCTTACTGATCTATCTCCTATCCACTTTTTATTCTATATACTTTCCCTGCATTTGAACAGGTACTCTTAATTCTCTACCCTTGGCTGAGGTTCCTGGTCCAATGCATATATTCAAATGATTACCAGACACTGCCACTTTGCTGTCTCACAGGTACGTCAAGCTTGACTTGTCCACAAAAGACTGCCCCTCTTCCAACCCAGATGCCCTTCTTCCTGCCTTTCCCAGCTCTCCATGTGCAAGTGCCACTCCTGCCTCTCGCCAGCACGTGATAAGCACTCCAAATGGCTTGCAGCTCCCAGAAAAGGCCCGTGTCTGATCCAGTGCCCACTGAAGGGTCTCTATTCAAAAGCACAAGCCTCCTCTCCTAAGTTCTGCCTGGATACTAGAGGAGTAGGCAGTGACCTAAGTATTCCTTCCTTCCAGACCACGCAGCTGATTTTCCCCTATAGGTCTGCTGTAGGGAGGAGTTTAGCCATCTCAACTATCTCTCACTGGAATATGATTTATTATTCAGACGATAAAATCTGACCATAGGAATTCTGTATGGATGACACAGAGGTCCTTACACAGCTCTAGCTTAGCAGGCTAAGCGGAGCAAAGCCTTTTCCAAGCACTACTGGCACTATGTTCCCAGGCAGCCTCACAGGCGGGCGCATGAGAACAGCGGGGATGGATTAACACCGTCGTCCGAGGGACAGAGAGTCTGCGGGCGAGTTCTCAACTGGGACACACGTCGGAACTGCCTGGGCAATGCAGCCTGGGGCTCGGCCCAGCACTACACACCTGCCTCTGCCTGTGGACCAGGCAGTCACGTCATCGCCCCGTCCTACCACCCCCAGCACACCTCGTCTGTGTGTGTGTGCCTGCACCATATGCACATGTGTGTCCTGAGGTGTGGCGGGAGAAACCAGAAATCTCTCCTGCTGCCTTTAATAGCAACTGTTTTGTGATGAGAAAAACAATGGCAACATTTTAAATCATGATGATGATTAAGCTCAAATGCATGTATTTTCCTTTGATAGGTTTCTCTTAATAAAGTTCTGATGATCATTTCAGGAACTTACTTCCATTTGAAAAACAGGACCATGCTTTGTGTACAAGACAGAAATTTCTATAGATGCTTTATAAAAGAAACAGTATCTTACCAATGTTACTATTGCACATTCAGCTGTGAGCTGTGCAGCACTAAAAAGAGTACGAACAAATCTGTAAATGAATTTGTGCTCAGGGTCATGCTTAAAGTATTCCTCTGGAATCTTTTCCCGCTGAAAGAAGAAAAAAATGCAATGTAAGTATCCACCAAAGAAAAATACTTAAAAGTACCCTAATGACAGCAGTCTTCACACTTGGACCCGTGTGCCTCTTGAAATAATTTTGATTGGGTGACATGTCTTTTGAACATAAATAATAGGATCCTAAAATACTATAGTGATTCAATACTCACCATTATTCATTCAAGAAAAACACAGGCACAACCTCAGAAAACATATGTATTTCCACCTTCCTCCCCATAGAATTCTATCCAAATGTAAACTATTTTTAGACTCCGAAGTCTTGCTGATCAACCATATGTCATCATACTTCTCTGCAATCAACTTTGAAAAAACATTTTCAGTGTCCTGTAACCATAAGGCTCTAAGGCTGTTCTGTCCTATAGAGCAGTCACCTGCCATACGAGTTTTTACACTTTTGTCATTTTAATTGATTTAAAATTTTTAAAGTTTTCTAGTTTTCTTCTTAGAGGTATTACCGTATTTGCTAGTTTATTTAAAATATTTATATTGCTTGATGATACTAAAAATTATCTTTTAAAAGGAAACATTTTCTGTTATTTGGGTATGTCTACTCACCTTAGCTCACTAATCATACAAAGCTGAAACTCAGTTCTTAGTCACACCTCTTATGCAACGTGCCTTTTGTAAAATGATCAGACACAACATGGGGTGGGGAAGATTTAAAGGAAGATGATTTTGACTTCAAACTGGAGGGAGTAATTTTCTTCTAGTAATTAATTTCAAAGCAAATCAACATGAAATAAACACAACTATGTAAGAGGAAAATACAACTTCAGTAAAACTGACACTTACTGTGAGTGGATGTGATCGCTCATCAAAAATATCCAAGGATCTATCTGCATCTCTATAAAATAAGAATGTGCATTGAAAAAATTAATACAAGAATTACTATCTTAGTAAAATATCTACTGGGAGTAGAGAGAGGATAGAGGAAGCTTAACATTCAACAAAACAGTTCATAAATTTTTCTGGATTCTGCCTTTAGAAAGGTTTCCTATTTTTACACAGCATATCAAGTTCTGTGAAGTCTCTTTGCAACAACCAGCTAGAGTTGCCTTTATAAGCACTGACCCTCCCTAACAGGCAATGCCAGTAAACCAAATATATTTTCACTCCTCTAAACTCCAACTGGAATATATTACAACATTTTATAGGGCAGTAGTGGTGGGCAATAAAGTCTTCTAACTTCAATGAATGTGAGTATGAAATTCATGTTTTTTTCCCTCGCTTAGTTCTTTACATTATGAACTTATTGTGTATTTCTTCTTGTCTCTTTTAAATAGTTTAAATGAAAAATGTAATTGTCTTTTTATTTTGATAGACCAGGTTTTTTATTTAAAGGTTCACCACACTAATACATGGTGTTCATTTAAACAGCGGTTTAAATGCCTATAGTTACCACCCAACACTAAACTTGACACCTCATAAATTAATTAGCTAGAATAACCAGATAGGTTTTAAAAAAGCTCACCTGTTCTTTATGTGATAATATATTGCTAAGGTCACACTGTGGAGGGAAAATAAAGAAATGTTAACAATTGATTTTTATTATATTAGGCCTGAATACATTTTTCAAAAACAGGTTGGCAGGGACTTTCCAGATGCCCGGTGCCCCTGAAGTCCTCTAATTCAGAATAGTGCCATGTGGGTGCTTCCCCCTTGTTTTAGGTTCTTCGGCTTTTAGCAAAATTAGGAGAACCCAAAATGCTAGACATGCTGTTAGAACATATGTTTGGGTTGATTATTATAATATATAAATTATTACACATTTCCCACCATTTGTCCTTCTACCCAAAGAACCTTTCATCCTGTACAAGTTATATCTATTTGTACACATGCTTAAATTTAAGCCATACATTGGTTTTTCTGTGTTTTTTGTTAGGCCCTGAATTTCAATTGATTAAGTTCGTTATCTACCTACCCATTTACTTCCCATTAGTTTCCTAAAAGTAAATAATCAAAGTGCTCTATACCAAATAAAATGATTTAAAATCATTTTCCATAACTAGAAAGTTTAACAGCAAAATTCTATAGCCACAAAACCGATGCTAGGTCTAGCTATCCGGAAATAAGCAGTGCTAATAATGCAGCATACTACTACACAATATATTAATGACGGGTATTTCCAAATTATTTTAAATAAAGTATTAATGAATAGAGAGATACAAGACGTCAGATACTGTAAATTATCATATACCTAAGTTATTCACAGAGACTGTATATTAGGCAACAAAGGGGTTCTCTGGTTAAGTTACATGCTTCCGTTTGTCCTCAGTGTCTAAAATGAAGCTCAAAATAACTGACGGAAGGCAAATCTGAATTTTATGACAAGGTCTATAGAATCTTAGCACTTATAAAAATGCCTGTAACATTGTTAGCATCAAAGATGGATACTTCTATAGTGCTTCAAACAGTTTCATCTTCAAATTGATTTTAAAATCGTAGAATTAGAAATTATATGATGAAAAGGACCATTGAACCTTAGATGACATTTAATTAAACAACCCATTTTACAGATAAGAGAACCGAGGCTTAAAACTGCCTTGCTTAAAGTCCCACCAATTATCAGAAGCAGTTCTCTCTCTTCTATACTCTAACCAGTGGTTCCCAAGATGGGCTGCACACTGAGATCACCTGAGGGGCTTTAAAAACTGCCTGGGCTGTTGCCTCGAGATGTTCTGTCTTAACTGGCACTGGGTATGACTTGGGCATCAGGACTGTATTTAAAGCTCCCCTGGTGACTCCAATGTGCGGCAAAGTTTAGGAATGAGTAAGTTACAGATAAGATCAGAATCACCTGGGATGCTTTTGTTCGTATAATCATGCCTCACATCCTTCCCCAGCTTGTCAAAAGGGTGTGTGTGTGCACGAGAGACTTGGAGCGAGAAAGAGGACGATAGAGACTGTGTTTTGGGGGGTGGGATGCATGTGTTTAGAGATATATTTTGAAAAAGCTGCATAAGTGATTCTATTAAGGTTCACCTACCCCACTGAGAACAACTATCCCATTGAGAACTAACCTCATGATAAGCATTTTTCAAAATAATTCCTAAATGTTAATTTGCACAAATAACTTTCTCAGTAAACCTTTATTTCACCAATAATGAATGTACTGAATGATCATTTTTATTTTTAAAAATTCATATATCTGAGCTTATATTTTTGGGGGGGGCTTGGAGGTAATTAGGTTTGTTTATTTATTTTTTTATGGAGGTACTGGGGATTGAACGCAGGACCTCGTGCATGCAAAGCATGCACTCTACCACTGAGCTAAGCCCTCTCCCCACCAGTCATTTTCATAACCTAATGAGAGCAAATTAAAATTTACTGTAGTTCCAAAAATTAGACTAGGTTGGGGGAAAAAAAGCATGAAACCTACTTGTCTGAGCTAGGTTAATCTTTAAAACTACTTTTGAACTATATACTGAAACATCAGAATCTTTTGAATTCAAAAACTGTGACTCTAAACAAAGTAGAGTGGTTTTTTACCCATGGATTTAGTGTCTTGGCTGAATGCAAACATTCAGTGATTATACGGTAAGTGTCAAAACTGAGGACTTTAGAGAGAGACAGAGCTTAGTTTGTGCTGAAATACGATTTGACCGCAACTATTATTGTAAGCGGGAGAGGAAGGTTACATTATTATGATTGTGAACTTCCTGTTTTTAAATAAAGTAGAACTTACTGATAATGTAATTAGCTAAAAAAGCTGGCACATAAAATTAAGTCTATAAGCTAATTATGTTTTCAAGACTAAAAATAAAATTAAGGATAAGGATATTAATATTTTTGAGTACTATTTCCCAAACTGTTTTCTGGAAAATCAATACATCCTAAGATGTTAATGTTCCTTGGATAACCCCACGGGAATCAGGGAGTTCTGCACCTGTTTGTTTTTTTTCTTTCTCTTAAGTAAACCTGAAAGGTTCATCTTAGGGTGTTTTGACAGTGCATCTCCAATTGGACTATGAGGTACTCCCAGAAATTAAGGAATCGTTTTCATCATCATGACACTGCTCATGTTTTCTTAAGTATAAACCTGACTGCAGCCATATTTCCAAACTTCATCTCTTTCATTGTCTTCTGCTAGGACTGTCTTACATGTATAGTGACATAGCGTCCTGGAGATTTATTTATATATATCTCTACACATAAATAAAATTAAATATACATATTAAGTTAAAACCTCAGTTGAACAAATTTCATCTATAAAGAAATTAAGCTTGAGAATGAGTTCCTTAAGACTGGTTTGAAATATTTTCCCCCTCTTTGTGAGACAGGAGAAGTGAAATTTTATACAGAAATGGCGCAGAAAAAAAAATGCACGATGGGATAAATCTGACAAAATCCAGTTAAATTTAAATGCAGATACACTCTGGTGCCAGTAGGGGACAAGCTGTTCCTTCTTCCAAGAGTAGCTTCCAAAGTAGTACACATTGTTTGAGGGCTATAACTCATAAAGAAATATTTTTTTTCTAGACATATCCAATAAAAAGCATCTCTCTTTCTCATTATGTTCAACAATGTCTTAACAACAGAAATGCATCAAATAAAGATTTATACTTTTTCCAGAACTTTTTATTTGCTAACTGGAAATTGAAAATTTATATTTAGGTCTTGAAATCAATATATAGTTGACACCAGTTTTCTTAACCTGATCACTGAAAAGGACAATTCAAATGAAAGAAATTACGTATGGCTAGGCTGCTTTTAGCATAAGGGGGTCTGTCACTCAGCCCTTGGCAACCTAGTTGTACTCACCATTTTATTGTGGTTCTAAGATTAGGCTGGCTGACTGTGCTGTCATCTAGAAATATGGTTGAGCATGAGCTATACTTTTTAGTAAGCTGCCCTGGAGATACCTGAAGGGGAAGGGAAATAGAAGAAAATGTCACAGTAAGTTAAACCTATAAAAGTGTGTTTTTTTCCTTGGTTAAAATGTCAAACGATAAAGCATTAAGATTTTTCTTACACTCCATGAACTGCTTGGGTGTGGTATGTGCAGCTCTATGGGAAACCTCTATATGCTAACTTCCACAGATAAGATTTGAGGAATGGGTTATAAAATGTGGCCCTGGTTATAGAACCTATAATCAAACCTGGCAAGCACCTATTGTAGATTACCTTGATAATAATGTAAAAAGTTCAGAATAAGATGTCAGTGTTTTTTTTCTTAAGCAATGAAATGCAGCTGAGGTTTTCTATTTCTGTTCATTTACTACAATAAAACGTAATGCCTTATATAATATTGATGCAAGAGCATTTCACTGCAGTAAATGAATGCCAAAAATAAATGTATTAGTTCAGGAGACAGTGTGACAAAAACATTTTCGCATCAGAGGCTGTGTGTGCCAGAGCTGCTCTGTCACTAACAAGCTGGGGGCCGTTAAGTCTCTCTGGGCCTCAATTTCCTTATCTGGAGGACAAAAGGGTATACTTTAAGGTTCTCTCACTCCAAAAAACAGATGAAACAACTCTGAGAATTCAACTTTGACTTCATGTTTAAGTAGGACTGCCATTACATTACTCAAGTGAGGACCTCAGAGAATACCTTCATTCCAAAATTGTGTTAATTCTGTTCTATATGTTATTTGACACTCATCACGACACCTTCCTGTCTCTCATGCTGCTCTCCACCTACGTTGCCCTTTCCCCACCCTCGTCTCTGCGAGCTTGACCCCATCTACCTCCAGGATACCTCTGCCTGCAGCCAAATCACAAAACTCCCTTTCTGTACACTCACACATCTAGTTTACCAACTGTCACACGGTCTCAACTGCTTGCATGGTATCCACTCCTACGTAAGCAAGCTTCTCCAGAGAAGGGAAGACTTATTCCTCCCATCCCCAGCTGCTGAGCACAGAATCTCAGACAAATCAGGATTCAACAAGTGTTTGACAAATTCAAGTCACCACTGGAAGGTAAATTTTCCTAAAGATACAAATTAGTAAGAATTTATCTGCAATCATATTGGAGACAATGAACTTTTTGAGAACCTCTAAAGAATAAACTATCTTTAAAACACTTTAGAAGTATCCATTTATTTGTGAGGAGCCCAAGAAGATAGCAATAGTCAAATACTAAATTCGCCTAAACTATGTTAGGATAATCCTCTTCCTTAAAGTAAGGCTAATAACCAAATCCCAGTCACTGTCAGCAGTTGAAAGTAACAGTAATCATTCTTTGATACCACAGAATACAAACAAGTTTAATGCTTGGATTTGTTTCTGGTTTTTGTTTGACTAATTCAGATGAGCCTTCCTTCCTCCTATTAATATAAATAGTTTTCACCACGCTGTCACACTCTCCTATCAGTGTCCTCCACAGACACATGAAACGTGGAGCAGGGAGAAAATCTAGTCTGCTTTTTAAAATACAGAGCATTCCAATAAAATTTGCTGGTAACCAATAATTAGAAATATCCAAATGGCATATAAAACACCAGTTTGCTTGTTTCAGATGTTTTACTGCAAAACCACTTATTCCTTTATATTGACAAAAAGTTCCAGACGTTACATATTTGAAAAGAATCACTATTTGGAGGACTAATTTCTCCCTCAAGCTAGAGATGTTTTAACTGTACTTAAAACTCTGATATGTTCCTTAAGCTAATTCGTTAATGTGTAATTTTAGAATCTCAAAAAACAAATACAGCATGAAAAATGAGCATTCATTCATTCAAATATTTTATTCTAAAAAAGATTATCTTTCAAGGTCACTATTAGGGTGTAATAGGGTATAAACTACACATAATAAAAGTCAATTCTGACCAAATACCTAAATATGAGGGTAATAAAAACAGTAAGGAAATGCACCAAAATATAGACTAGTTGTTAGAGCTCTGGGTGATATTTATCCCATTTTCCTCTATTAAATTTTTTAAAATTATGAATATATATTGGTTTTGTCTTTAGAAATACTCATGCTAAAACATTAAACATTTTTCATTAGACGTGGTCTTAACAGTCCTTCACAGGCTCATTTAGTGCATCAGCAACTTACAGTCTACCTGCTAGATCCTACCAAAGAAACACTCAATTCCCCATCAGTCCAGGCCTACTCAAAACTACTGAAACGTTTCAGCATTAAGTATCTAGTATTCACTGAAGGGTGGCAGAATTAGGCCTCTGAGCAAAGTCAGGATATACTAGCTGCCAGAGGTTACTTTCCCCTTCTCTTGCTTGAAAATTGAAGATAACTGTCCTTTATGATTCATGCTTTACCACTGCTGGCTCACAATCTCAATAAACTACACTGACGAACATAAGAACATAAAATGCAAATACAAAAAGAAAAATCAAACAGCAAAAAACACTACTGACAGCTTAATGTTCATAGATATTACTTCAGTTGATCGCTGAGGAAGCGTGTTTATTTTCATTCAGCACTAATGATGGAATAGATGAACTTTTAGAATCTTTACATGAAAAGGAAAGGGTTACTTAGCAGACTTTGGGTTTAATGGCAAAGAACAGAAAATAATCATACGGACAAGGCTAATAAGTAACAACCCCCAAAACTTATCATTAAAGGTCAAGTACCTGTTGAAATCCTGTCCCCACCCAGACTTCCCATTGTGCCTACTGCCTCTGATTTTAACTCTTTAGAAAATAAAGCTGAAGTTCACTTTTTTCTCCTCTTTTTCACAGGACAAGTTTTGGATATGTTTATTAAGAATCAATGACATTTAATTAACTTAAAAATTTGTTAACATTCTGCATTAATGAAAATTTTTCCATCTATGTTGCACATTAATGGACAATATGACAGGATGAGTGGTTTGAATAAAGTTCTTAGTAGAAAAGTCTAATATTTTAATTATAGGTATCATAAAAAATTGCCAAACTAATATCATTAATTTATTGAATTAAAATTTAAACTTAGAACCTATACTTAGAGTGTAAATCTAAGTTTGAGTTAAACGTGGGGGACTGATCACAAATCTATTTCTGCTCCACCTTCTTTGAGAGATATTATCTCATTAGAGTTAAAGGCATTAAAAAAAAAGGGCCATACATAAGACAGGACAAACTGCAGATGATTTTTAATGTTTGAAAGATAAAAAAAGACTAGATAAAGGAATGATAACTAATATGGCAGAACAGAGGAAGCACAACCTCAGTACCTACAGAGCGTGACTGAGACAGGAACAAGAAAATCAGTTTGTCTTACAGAACCCAAGGCAGGCTCCAAATTGAGAGGCTTGGTCCTTAAATCCTTGCAGTGAGGCCCATCAGTTAATGAGTCCTCTAAATGATGCTTCCAATTAGAACTTAAGACAGTCAGGGACCACCACACATTTGAGGGAAGCCTCCAACAAGAGATCAAAACAGGAAGAAGGAATTGATGGGAGTGATAAAATTCAGGAGCAAATGAAAAACTTAAAAAAAAAATCTTAAACTTCCACAGAAAGATAAGAAATTGCATCAGTGAAAAAAAGAATGACAGGATGTAAGAGAACTCTATAAATTAAAAATAAGATAGACAAAATGAAGCATTCAATAGAAGGGTTAGAGCATAAAGTTAAGGAAATCTCCAGGAAGAGGACAAAAAGACAAAATGGAAAATAGGGGAAAAGAAAATGAGAGATCTGTGCAGGAATACTGGTCTAAGGAGTTCCAACATCTGACTAATAGGAATCCAGGAAAAAAACCAACAGAGAATATCAAAGAAACACAAAAATTCACTAGAAGGAGAGATGTCCTATTTAATGGCTCCAATAAAATGAAAATGGTCTCTACCAAACCATAAGAAACTTCAGAATGCTAGGGCGAGAGAAGGTACTAAAAGGCTCCAGAGAAGGAACGGATGGGGGAAAATGAATAAAATTGATAATGTACATTGTCAACAGATTTAAAAGAAACACTGTAAATGAGAAGTGTTGAGAATGACAAAAGAAATGAGAAGACAAGAGAAACGTCTTTGGAACTGCAAAAATTAGTTTCAACCTAGAATTCTATACTTTATCAAACAGGAGTTTCAGAGAGGCTAGATCTCTATAAAATTTCTGCCTCTATTTCTTTTCCCAGGACAATGTGCTCCAGTAAAACAAGGGGAGTATAACAAGACAGAGGGAAACACAGAATCTAGGACGTAGGGGATCCAACACAACAGAGCAGTTATGTGAGATCCCAGATGACTTCAAACAGATATCCCAGAAAAACAGGCACAAAGCCGGCCTAGAGGAAAACCAGTCTGCATGGGAGTAGGATGACAAAAGGCCGGGGAAGGGTGTCTCCAAGAAAAAAATGGAACAGATGTGGTTTAGTAGATGGAAAATATTTTTGACAGGCATGTGACAAATGTTACAACATTTGGGGAAAAAATAGCTGTTAGAAAACAGGCAAGTGAATACAGTCAGGAAATTAATTCCACAAAAAAATGAAGAATGCAGGGAGACCAGCCAGGAAGCTACTTACTCCATTTGGCTGTGTGAGATCATGTTGGCTAGGAAAAGGGGGGCTGGATTATCCAGAAGTGCAGAAGGGCTCAGGTTTCATTAATATTTAAGAAAAAGAATGAAGGGTACACAAGGAGGAGGCACATTCAGGAACTACATGGCTCAGCAGTGAACAGTATTTGCATAGTCATAATAACATAAACATTCTGACTTAATAAAAACTGTGATGCATATTGAGCGAATAGAGGGACAGGGACAGAAATAAGGTCATGGTGCAGTGAGGAAGCTAAGC
This sequence comes from Camelus bactrianus, assembly GCF_048773025.1. NCBI lineage: Eukaryota > Metazoa > Chordata > Mammalia > Artiodactyla > Camelidae > Camelus > Camelus bactrianus. The sequence goes on from NC_133543.1 coordinate 73,262,947, forward strand.
TTTTACCTGCTATGAAAAGAAGTCAATGGATAGTGCTAAAAATTAACTTACCTATTCTACTTTTATTATTCTGGTTGAAAAATAAGTAACAAATCAAGGCAAAAGAATTCAAGGCAGATCTTTATAACACAACCATGTTATTGAAATTTAACCTAACTATCAGAACCCTTTAAAAATGGGCACTACTAAGCCAAAGACTTTCCCGAATATGTTTGACAACTAGAAAAATAGAAGAGATTTAGAAAACCTACAAAAAGAGGTCCATGCTAGCAATAGTGGATCCATTATAACTTTTTAGAATCATGGCAGACATACTTTTAATTCAAACTATTAACTTCTTAACTTTTCAACTGTTTACTTACATGGTTTAAATGGTTGCTCTTCCTCTTTTCTCGCACTAAGAATAAAAAAAATTAACTGATCAATTCTGATACAAATGCCATATAAAAATAAAAGTAGTTGCTAATTATCTGACTGATTATCAATATACAAAATGAGATAAAATTCCATTCTATTTTTAAAAATAATTTCCAACAAGATACAGAATTTAAATCACCTAAGAAGACAAAAGATGAGTCCTATAAATAAATAAAATCTAAAAACTTATTTTTATTTTTTGACCTAACAGATATTCTGCATTAGGTACAAATGAAAGATTCCATTTACAAAGAAGAAAAAAAAAAAAAAAAAAAAAGGCAAAGCAAATTAGGCCAGGTGAGAAATTCAGCTAATAAATAAGTTTACCTGTTGCATATCTGAATCACTACCCAGTAGTATTTTCTAATTCTACATTTATACACAGCTTACTTTAATTACCAGGATCTAACAGATGATAACTCTAAGAACCAGTTTCTGGCCAGGTACCCACCTTTAATTGCACTTGTATCCCTGGAAGGAACCTGAACCACTTATTGGTAACTTACTAAAATACTTAACTAAAAAAAATGGGTCTTCATATAACTGGAAAGTAACCTATCTTAAATTTAAATTTTAAAATGAGTGTGCTGACCTAACTGAGCATATCTATAGCACACGAAACTGTTCTGCCCCAACAAAAGCCAGAAGAATAAAAGCCTCAAGAGGGTCTTGGGCCACACTCTTTCCCACACCACCCCCTTCAACTCGGGACAAGCATCACTGGCACGATTCCTTAAGACTGAGTAGACAGAAGGGCACGAGATAGCTTTTCTTTTCCTGTCTCCAGTCTCTCTCTATATGAGCAGCCCATGGTTCTGGAAGAAACTAAGAAATACAGCAATCCTAACCAGAAATGATCAGCTCAAGATAGGCAAAGCACACATGCTATAAAAATGCAAGTCAGAAACCCCAGGAGCTTCCAAGGTTGGTGAGCACGTGGTGCACTTGGAGAGGGCATGGAAGCTCTGCGCCCTTTCCCTGGGCCTGGCATCTGCATCTCTTCCATCTGGTGGTTCCTGAGTTATATCCTTTTATAATAAACTAGTGATCTAACAGAAAAACAAAAAGAACCCTCCATTTTTTATTGTGCTGTATTATTTTCCTTTTGCATTACTTTAAAAAGACACTCAATTCTTGTATTCCTGCTGTCCTAACCAACTGAAAAACTTGGTCATGTACGGCTTCTTAGCAAATAAACTAGGATTTACTGAGAAAAATAAGCAGGAAGGCAGGAGTGCAAAAAATTCTACAGTTCTGATTCTCATCTTAAAACAAACAGGACACAGGAGATTTATACTAGTTTTACATGCTGAGGACAATCTTTGGGGAAATCCAAGGTAGGTTTGCTCTGATTACCCTGACACAGCACTACATTAGGATGAGAAAGTTTTGAGTAACTTAAAGTTCTGAATAGCATAAATCTGGATGTGAGACAGGCTTGTCTGGTTGAGTATTGTGTGAAATAGGGCCAAAATCACAAGACTCAATGCCCATATGTAAACAACTAACTTTTTTGATTTGATCAAATGAAAACCTAACTGTGACCTAAACCCTATTATTCACCTTTAACACACATGCTTTTCGGTGCAAGGGGAAAAGGACAAAGTAGGATGGAGAAACAGACCACATGTAATCATGTGGCCAGCTAACTATGTTGATAAAGAGGTGACAAAATGTATAAACAGATAGTCTAAGTGTTCTCCTCACTAAAACAGTGACAGCTAAAGGAAAGTGTATCCTTATATATTAAAATAAGACACATGAATACGTGAAAAAGTGAAACATTTAAACCACTCTAAGAGTTTTTCTCAATACTTTCTGTAATACACAAATCAGTTTTCAGTCTTTTTCTCAGGGGAAAAAAAATACTGTCTTACCATCCGTTTGAGATTTGCTCAGGAAAATTGTGCTTGCCCTTGGGTGGTCAGAAGGGTTTGATTCCAAAGCTAAGTCTATACAGGAAGGAGAGAGAGAGGTGTGATAATTTAGTTGAGTAGAAAAACACGATTTTTAAAATAGCTGCACATTAATTTTAATCACTTTTAATAGCCTTGAGAAGAGCTTTCAGTCTTGAGAAGAGCTTTGTAATGACAAAAAGGCAATTTTAGTAAAGGCAGCAATATAAAAATTCTACTGGGAAACAGCAAAATTGTACAAACTCTCCATACATGTGGAATAAAACCAGGGCTTTGTTCCAGACTTTTTAACTTGCACTTAAATAATCTATGCAACTTTTAGATGAATCATATATGTGACTCCCCTCCTACTTATCCATTAAAAATTCAGTCCCCCTCCTTTATGCTGATATTACTAGCACATTCCAGGAACAATCTCAAGAAGTAAGTAATGCTGTGGCCAATTATTGTCAGATACCAGCTCAGTGTAACAAGTATGCCAAAACCAAGCGAGTTGCTTTTGGGAAATGTTCTTAGACAGTCAAATGGGAAATTTTAACTCCATTCAACAAATTAACTCATTTAGTTGGCTGCGGTTTATTTGGGGGCTATTCATCATGGCAGATTTAAGAGGACTGCATAAAAGTTCAATGTTTTAATCTATAGGAACACTTCCACGATAGAAAGTGATTTTTAACTTTGCCCTCTATTTCCAAAGCTAAACTCCCACTTCCTCTTTCCATGCTGCGTGACTAACTTGGGGCTTCAGTAAGAGTACTTTCTGGAGCAGATCATAGGGCTGCTTGAAAATAATTTTGGTCATACTGATGTAAAGATGTGTCTGTCTGCAATCCACTGTGCACCAAGGTGGGACAGTCGTCTACTTAGGCAGGAATACAAAACATATACAAGCTATCATATGGGAGAGTAAAGTTGTCGTTTAAAACAAACATAAAAACAAAAACCCTTATGACACCACTTCAGTAAAGTCCATCTCAAACCATTTAACCAGTCTTTCGAGAAACTGGGCCAAGATCCAGATATAGAGGAATGGTTAAGTTAAGGCAGTATTTCCCAAACTATATGATAACTGTTCTATTTTTAAAAAGGGGGTTTGCTGGTCAAATAATACACTACATCCCTGGCTCTTAGAAAATCAAAAGAAAACACACATTGATATATTAAAAACTCATCAGTCTAAGTAGTGAATACTGTCTAACTCAGCATTTCACAAATGTATCCACCTAGAATCCTTTTCCTCCGCAAGCAATACAGCTTGAATCCTGCACAAAAATAATTTGGGGCTTCCTGGTTTAACAGCAATCTGAGCCATCCATTTTAATGCTATTGCCAGCACTAGAAATTTACATAGCTAAAATAACTTGCTTTGTTCTTCATGAAAATTCCTTCACTAAATTTGAAGTTTATTAAGCTGGTTTTGGAGAAACTATTCTATTAAACATTTTTATGTAAAAGACCCATATAATTATTTTAAAGGTTTTTCCCCCATACACATTTGAAAAATGAGACAATGTTAGCTGTTTGGGAAAATAAATTCAGTTGTATACAAAGTGACAGGCAGAGACTGACACAGCTGCCTCTATCCTAAGGCTTCTGAAAGGATTCATGAGTACTTCTTACCAAAAAGAAAGCAGACTACATTTGAATCTAAAAAATAAGCAGAAATGTTTGCAAAGTAGCCATATTACTTCTCAGTGTCTATGGTATGGTAAAATTTAACAATCTTCAATGAAAGCCCAGGAAAAGTTAAGTACCAGAATCAAAGATGAGCAGGATTAAACACACAAGCACGCACGCGTGCACACACACTCTTTTCTCTCTCTCTCTCTGCCCCCAAACCAAGATGTGCCACTAAAGATCTAAATGTAAAAATCAAGAAAGCTGGGATAAAAGAAATAACATGAAGAATTAGCAAAAAAAAAAAAGCAAAATTAGCCCAAGTGACCATAAAAAATCTGGCACTCCCCCTAGCTAGCAGGGGCTGCTGGACGCTCCTCTTGCCTTCACGAGAGGAAAGCCCTTTCAGGAGAGATCAACAGAGGAGAGCAGACCTGAGACAGGCTCTGAGGAGAGATCATTTAACTCCTGGTCAAGAAGTGCTAAATTTACTCTGTGAACTCCAGTTATACAAGTCAATACTTTTTATTTTAATTTAATTTAAGCTATTCTGAGATAGATTTTCTGTAATTTGCAACTGAAAGAGACCTGGTTCATCAGCAGTATTGATGACCCCACTAAAGGTGGGGATAGATAAAGGTCACTTGCTCATTCCTTTGATAAATATCTTATCATGAACAGAAATCTGCATGAGCCAAAACAATGCTCTGTTTAATAACTAACCCATAAACTCACAATCTTTATTTTTACTTTTCTTATAAAAAGAAAAAAGCCCTAATTAGTGTACAATTTATATCTTATTGTTACTAATAAGTGTTCTCCACCCCATTGCTGCATATTTACTGTTTAATGAATACATATTGACCCATCAAGTGTTACTCCTATACTATACTTAGCCAATCTCCTATTGCTGGAGTTTAGCTTCTTACAAAGTTCTATTGTTAAAATGTAAGGAAACATCTTCATGTATACAGTTTTTTAAATAATGGTTTTATCTCCTTAGCAAAGATCTACAAAAGTGGGATCACTAGGCCAAAAGGTTAGCTCTTTTTCATCGCTCAATGTACAGTGCTCAAGTGCTTTCCAAAGAAGGTGGGGGCATATTAGTGTATAATGCTATCAATCATACCAGTTGTAGTTCCTACTCCAGCTTTGGATACTTGAAAAAAATTCCTACTGATATGAATGAAGACCCTCACTGTGGATCTGATTTGTATTTCTTTTGATTACACAGTTTTGACCATTTTTTCCATAGTTAACGGTGTTATTTCCACTTTCACCAGTTGCCTATCATTTGTAATGTAATGTGTGTACATGCTAGGGCCCTAATGTCAATTGCATGAAGTTGTCAGAAAATATTAATCTTCTGTTCACAGCCTATAACAATTTCTGTGTAACTTGCACTTTTTGCTAATTAAAAACACCGCATCACTCTTTTATAGAATGGACATGTAAGTCATTAGACAATAAACTCATACATATAGTATTTCTGCACTCTCCAGTAACTGTTTTCCCAAGAGCCTAAGGAGACGATGGTAAAACCTACTACACTCTTTTCACTATCAGCAAGTTAAAGCTGCCAGTTACTAAGCAAAGCATTACCAGCCACCATCCCTCTCATCCTCCATTTCCCCCTCAACATGCACACACAATAATTTACATTTCAGGAAATGACTGTGCATCTTATATATGAATTATTCCTAAAATTATTTCTTTACAAACCTCTACAAATATTTTAACTCAGGAGAAATATTCTTGAGCTCATGATTAAGGGTTATGATTAAAACTATTTTAGGATTGATCACTTTCGTATTGTCAATTTAAACTGCAACTTATTTGACATCATAGGTCAATGTAGAAGAAGCATGATTAGAAAAAAATTAAACCCAGGTCTTAAAGTAAATATTCTTCAGAGGAAATCTGTAAAACACCACTGACATTGAATATTCCTTTTCCTCCAATCTAAGATTCTTATCAGTTCTAAGATCAATCTCAATCTCAATTGCAGATGTTAAGTGTGAAAATATAAGCAACTTAGAATAAATAAAATGCATTACTAAAGGCTAAAAGTGTTAAAATTATGCTATCAGAAACTGTCAATAAATGATTTTCCCTTGTCAAAAAATTAGGAGAGGGCACTGACCAAGAAATTATCTGACAGAAGCAGTGTATTTCAGAAAGAGATTGATTTAAACATATTGATTTCAATATATTCCAACTAAACAGAAGATGTCAGCAGTTCTGGGACAATACTGGGCACCAGTTTAAAGGTTTACTGGGTTTACTAAACTGCCCCATCATCCCTATACTGCACAGTGTATTCGTTTCATGGCTCATAATACAAACATTTCAAGTCTTGGAATTACTGTGTAAACTGATGATTTTATCTGAACCCACACTTTCTACCCGAATCAGGTACTTATCCCGGAGGGCCCTGAGCTGGGCTGTCCCACCAGAGCACACGCAGTGTGCTCCTGCACCCCTAGTCTACTGTGTGCCTGAGCCTTGCTTCTGCTTTCCTAGCTTCTGACATCCTGAATCCCGAACTTCCAAACTCTGGTTTCCAACTGCTTCTGTGCCTGCCTCTACCTTGCTTCTCAGTCTTACCTTATATTAACCCTCAATTTGTGTTTTAGCGACCATGACCGAGACGTGACATGTAGTTAAGTGTACCTGTCTTCCTTTATGTATTTTTAAAGGGCACTTTGCTCAGTTGCTTGGACTTTTAAGAAACTTTCTGGGTTGCAAGTTACCTCCATTTCATTTCAATATTATGCAATATTACTGTTTTAACTCTAAAGTTTTACTACTTTAATATACTAAAAAAAAAAAAAAAGTGAGGAAAAAAGGTAGTATCCAAAGCAGCTCACATAATGAGTGATCATAAATTCTGCTCCTAAAAAAAAAAAATAAATAAAAAAAAAAAATTCTGCTCCTATATGCCACATACTTGGAATTTACAGTCCTGATCTATCAAGTCTCATTTTTAAAGTCCTGGACAACTCAATTTATACCTGAGTATAATTCCTACACTACCTAACTCAAAACATTGTTTGTAAGGATTAAATGAAATCCAAGAGCAATCTATATACTATATAAACCAATATACATGAGAAAACAAAGCTTTCACAATTAACTCAAAAGCAAAAAGTGATTACTTAGCATTTCACAGGTAAGTGTATGTCCACTCATTACCCACACCCAGATATCATCTTGGGCAAACAGTGCTTTGGCTAACCACTAAGGAAAGCTGATGATAATAGTCACACAACCAGCAAGAATTTCTCTTTGTTTTTTTTTTCTTTAAATAAGCAAATACATATTATTTTTCCTGCTTCTGTCATGTAGATTACTGTATGTTCTCTCCTTGCTTTTTTCACGTAACACACCCCAGAGATCAAGTCATAGCAGGAGAGGGCTTTCTTACAGCTCCATAGTTCTTCTCTGTGTGGATATACCAGTTTATTTTACCAGTCCTTTACTGGACATCTGAATTATTTCCAATATTTTGCTACTGGAAATAATGTAACAAAAACTTTGAGAATTATGTGGTTTCATACTTGTGGGGTGTAATCTCCAGAGTAAACTGCTTTAGTAGGATTTCTGGATAAAGTGAGATTGTGCCAACTTCCCCCTCATGGAGTTGAACCATTTTGCATTTCCACCAGCAACATATGAATGTAACTTTCTTCAGTCTCACAAAAGAATGTAGCGCCAAGTTTTCGAATTTTCTCCCAACAGAAGAGAAACTACAATATAGTTTTATTTTGCATTTTTCTTACGTGTGGTGAGGACATGTGTAAGGGCCATCTGCACTTCTTTTTCTGTGACTTATCCATTCATATCTTTGTTAACCTACTTTTAGATTCAATTTCAAGAAAGCCTGTATTATTAGTATTGGGGTTTTTTTGTTGTTCAAGCCACTGTTGGCTCTCATCTGAACTACTTACTGCACCAGCCTCCTAAGCGGTCTCCCTGCTTCCACTCTTGCCTACATTAGTCTGTTCTCACACAGTAGCTGGTCTGACCGCCCCTACTCCCTTCTTAAAGAATAACATCATTTCCCTGCATATAATCCTTCAATGGTTTCCCATGACAATTGGACTAAAATCCATATTTTTTGTCAAGGCCCACTAGGCATACAAGGTCTTAATCCCCCATATTACCCTGGCCTTCTCCCACTCAGCTGCAGCCACCCATCTTTCTGTCCTTTGCCTCACAGTGTACTGCCACCTGAGCAACTGTGCACAGAAGCCTCTTCTCCCACATCCTCACGTGGCTCCCACTGACTCTTAGGACTGCTCACAGGGTCACTTAAGGAAAGCAGCTGCCTTTAACCACCCCACGTAAAACTGCCTTCCTCCCCAGCCCATTACCCTCTTTTCCTTTCTTCTTGGCATCTCACTATCTGATGCTTTTGATTCTTCATGTGCTATCTGCCCCTAGGCACCTCTAAAAAGTAAGGACTTGAGTTAGGGTACAGGTTTTGTCTTGTATAACCACTGTTTGTCCTGCATCTGGACTACTACCAATAATCATCTGTTTCAGCATACCCAAAACCAGGTAGGTTTCTCTCAATTTTCCCACACCATATCTAAGATTTCTTCTAATGCTGTCTTTCAATTTATCTGTCACCTAAGACCAGCATTAATTTCAGATCTCTTAGGGTAGAAGTTTAGTTACTCAGAATCAAAGATACAAGAACAGGTTACCAAGAAACACAAAAAACTAAAAGAGGGAATCTAATGTTCAGTGAAAAATCAATGGTAACTTTAATTTTGGAAAAGAACAATCAATGTTAAAATACCTTAACCACAAAATGGATCACTCTATGAATTTAATTATAAAGTCATAAGACAAAGTGTACCATTAGAATTCTACCATTAAAATCCCTCAGTTTTTGTCTGTGTCCCCAGAATAAAGCATTAAAATGGGATTATGTACAGTTTTTCTATAAAAGATGCTCAACCATAAAGGGTGGGTAAATGAATGATGCACCAACCATTCAATGGTACAGTAAACAGTTATTAAAAGGCAGGCGGTAGAGCTACACGCAGTTGCATGGAAATACATCCTGCAGTGCTCCCTAGGTGTCAGCACAGTTCCAGGAGCTCCATCGCATTACTTTATAACAAACAATTACAAAGTGGCACATAAAGAGTGATCTCATTTTTGTAAAATAAACAAAATGTTATGTTTATATGGATACAAAAGGTTCAGGAAGAATCAACACCAAAATATTAACAAAAATTCTTCTGACTATGAGTGAATGACTTTTCTATATTTTCTAAATTTTTTACATCAAATGTTTATTAATACTGCCATCAAAAAAAAGTTAAAAAAAAAAAGAGGGTTTAAAATAGCTACTGGAAAGAGGAAAGATCTGTTGCTCAGAGGTTTTTCCACATCATATTGCCAATTCCTTCCTGACCCTCTCCTCAGGTGGGAGAAGAGGAAGGGGTCACTTGAGAGACCACCTTTTGCCAGAAAATTAGCAAAGCTCCTAAGGTCGAAACATAAAGACTGTATGGAAAGTTGATGAGTAATAATACAATCAGATAACAGGACCATAGCATCTTATTTTGTGTTACTAACACTACCATCAATTGTATTAGCTATACTGTTAGATAAAGGCAAGGTAGTAAACAAACAAACAAAAAAAATTCTTTTTGAGTCTATCAGATATCTATACCAGGTTCTTAGGAATAATGTCTTTGAAATGGCTTGAAGAAACCATGTTTTTCTTAAATGTTTTAGAACAACAAGACAAAGCATCATTTATGTATGATTTTATCCAAGTAACCAAATAATTCTTCATGTTTTACATCTAAGTAGGTATTTCTCAGTTTCCAAGGAAACTGATATAAGATTGTCTGAAATAAATATGTTAAAAGCAAACTTTCAATGTGCCTGTACTTTGGTGTTCTAAACTTATTTCTATGGAAACTTAATAATAGGCAAATGTTGAAATTGAGGTTTCTTATCGTGTTATTGAATCCAAAAAAACCTTAAAAGACAAAGTGAAATGAAATTTTAACAATCAAGCTAAACATAAAAAGGTAAATTCTGTACTCATGAACTCTATTTTTCCAACTTTCCTGATTTAACACTCTTTATTATATACAGTCCTATGCTTTATGTTTGGTATCTTACCTGCCCTCTTACCAGCTTCTCCTAATGTCCTTCTGTCCAGGGCATTCGAGGCTCCAATTTGAGGTCCTCAGAATAAACTCTTTAAACTGTATCAACCTGCTTACCTGACTGGTAAATTTAGACTATTTCAAGACTTCTATTTTTATTCTTATCCATCGTAATGAATGTACAGACATAGGATGGAGGGGTAAATGTTGCTTCTGAGTTGTGTACAATTAAACTCTAATGGAAATACCCAAAACTGGAGGAAGCTGAGCTAGGTCTATCTTATGTATAAATTATAAAATATAAGGTGCATTCTAAGAGGTTTTTTTTTTTGTATGTATGTATTTTTTTTTATTGAAGTATAGTCAGTTTACAATGCTGTGTCAATTTCTGGTGTACAGCATAATGCTTCAATCATACATGAACATACATATATGTGTTTTCATACTCTTTTCCACCATAAGTTACTACAAGATATTAAATATAGTTCACTGTGATATACAGTATGAACTTGTTGTTTATCTATTTTACATATATTAGTATCTGTAAATCTCGAACTCCCAATTTATCCCTTCCCACCCCCTTCCTCCCATGGTAACCATAATCTAAGAGTTTTTTAAGCACCCCAATCACTGAACTTGGCGTATCTACCACCACCACATCCCTCTCTTCATTTAGTAGCTGTATTATACAGTCATTTCAGATCTCTAAGTCTCAGTTTCTTCATCGGCAACATGGAGAATATACACAGGCTTCATTTGTGGATGGCAGGTCCAAATGAAATATACTTGAAAATGTGTTGTAAATCTTAAAAGAATTATATAAAGGTCCTACTTTGGTCTCTCATTCTACACTATCCAATTACTAACTGGTCTGTAAAATCACTCAGAAGCTTATTTTACAGCAACAGGCAGAACAGAAGTTTTCACAAGTACTTACATGCTTTGTGTTTAAAGCTACAATTAATTCACATAATTTGTTCATTCTTTCACAATATGTGAATATTCTGACAAGGGAGTACTTCCCAGTTGCAAACCCCTGTCCATCATATGGGAATCCACAGGCTTCATTATTCTAATTTTTTAAAAAAGTAAATAAACTCAACTAAAACTTAAATATAAGACCTATAAGACATTTCTTCTATTAAGTAATCTCTGGCATTTAAACGAAACAAAAGGGCTAGCGGAGCTTTAACATCTTCGTGATACAGTTGAATACAGTCTTTATTAAAGAGCCACCGTTGCTAGCTGAATTTTTTTTTTAATCTAGGGTCATTCCTTTCCAAAATTCTTGAGGCAAAAATCAAACATTTCTTCTACTCCCTGTCCTTCCTGACAAGCCCGCCCCACCCCCCTCCCCAGGCCGTTTAGTCTCTAGAACTTTTACCTGAACATTCTTCTTTTTTCCTTGAACATTCTTAAAGTTGAATAGGATTCTACTGGCAGGTGGGGGGTGGGGGCAGAAAGGAGAGGGAACCATGGAGACACTTTTCTGCAGGATCCGGCATATTAACTCCCGAAAGTTTATTTTACAAGTTAAAATCTAAATTTGTTTTCTCTCTTTTGAAACTTTTGACCAACAGTCTCACGAATCACCCCACCTCTCCCCCAGAATAGGCAACGTGTAAATGAAGTCTGTTAAAGCTGCTGGGCTGAACACATTTGTGTCAAAGTGGGAATTTTAAAGTAATCAGAACTCCACGAGTTTTCTTTTGAGTAAAAAACTATTCTCTGCAGCCGTGGCAGTAACGTTTCACACTGTTCACAGTTATTTTAAGCCCCCTTCTCACCATTTTCTTTCCTTCCGTGTTGAAATTACAGTTAGAAGGAGTAAAGCAGCTTCTATGAAGGCGACTGAAAACACTGAAATTTCAAGAATTTTACTTAAAAACATCGCATAGACTTTGTCAATCTCTATTTTAAATTTAACAAATCCTAAAATGTTTCAGTTGTCCCGAGCACAAACTACCTTAACCAGTGGAAGAGTATCGTCAGGCCCTTACCTGGTTCCTTCACTTCACACCACCTGGATAGATAAGGATAGGGAGGTGGGACGGATACACCGAAGTTGGGGCATTTAAGTTTTCATTGAGAAAAGAAAGGCTATACCAAAAAGTCTTTATAAAAGTCCCACGAGATGTTAAATAGAGCCACAAACAGGAAGGGCCGCGGACTGGAGGGTCTCAGGCCGGGGTGGGAAATGGGAATGGGGGAAAGGACTGGGCGTTTGGGAAGGGAAGAGGGAAAGAGGTTGGCCGGACGCGATGGGGAAAGAATAAGGGGTGGGGACGCCAGGCAGAGCCAGCCTTCGTCCCCGGTGCCCAGCCCTGGGAAAGGCAGCTCAGGGCAGGAAGGAGCCCTAGGCGGCGGCTCCCTCCCGGGGAACCCGGGGGGCGATGGAGGCCAGAGGTACGCCCGAGAGCAGACGGGGCCGGCCTCTTACCTTCGGGCATTTCCCGGTCGCTGATGTGCTGCAGGTGGTGTCCTTCGCCGGCTCCGAAATCCAGCTCGGCGGGTTCCGCGGTAGCCGGCGCCGGCGCTACTGCCACCGCGTCCCCAGCCGCTGCCTCGTAGATCTCAGCCTCGTAGTCTGGCTCCGCCGACCCCGCGCGCCGGCCCCGCTTGGGGCTGGCATTGGGGGACACGCAACAGGTCAGCGTGTTCCCCATGGGCTGCCTCCGCTCCTGGCTGCCGCCGCCTTCGCTCGACCCTCGACTCCGCCACGCTCAGCAGCCGCCCCCTCCCCCAACAATGGCGCGGCCGGCACGGGTAGCCCCGGACTATGTCGGGGCTGCGCCGCTGGTGTAAACGCGGCCTCGTTCGCTGCTGGCCAGTCCGGCCGCCGCCGGGCCCCTGGCAGGGCTCCGGCCCCGGCCGCACCCCCGCCGCCTCGCCGCTGCCGCCTCCCCGGAGTCAACTAGTCTGTGAGGGCGGTGACCAACCCTGCTTATTTAAAAGGGGTGGGGATCCGACAAACGCTGAGACGTGCAGCCACTACCGGGAGAGAGCGCGACCAGAGCTCCTCCTCCTTCCGCTGCCGCCTCTGGACTGAAACCCGCTAGCCTGGGCCAGCGCTTGCCAACCGGAACGCGTCCTTTGATCACCTGGTTACGACGGACCAATCACGACCAGAGTTCCCTCCACGAGCCCGCCTTAGAGGGCAGGCACGTGACTCACAATGCCCCGCCCCGCCCCACAGCTGCCCCGCCCCGCGGCTGCCCCGCCCCCCTCGCGGCGCGCCCGGGACTCCGGTTTCCATTCATCGCGCGCGGCTGTAAGCTTTCCGGTACTGCGGGAAGCGCCACGGGCGTTTGTTAATGGAAGCTGTCCTGGGTCAGTGGGCTCTATAGAAGGCGCCCGTTAGTAAAGTCAAGAGCCAGTTGCGTTAGCAACTCGGTTTCACCGGGTCTGACAGCTGACTCATTTGATGCATTGCTCACCGAACTTACTTACACCCGAATTGTTGACCGTTTTTGTAACTGAATGCTCCTCCTGTCCTGCCTTCCAGAGAGTGTTAGTTTCCGCCTGCAGTTTTACCATAGCAACCCCCAGGACCCTGGTCCTACTCTCAATAAAGAGCTGTGTCTGTGTCTTGAATGAGACTGGAGGACACGTCACCCCTCCACTTCCTCATCCGTAAAATAGGGACCGAACTCGTCCCTCCCACCTCTGAAATGCTGGGATTCAGCAACTCGCTTTTCTCGCTTGTTTCTCCCTTCCACGGCCGGAGTTTCCAGGTTTTCCTCCTTTCGCCAACAAAAACGCATAAAGCACGATTTTCTGATATAATTGAGAGTCACAAAGTGGTGTACCACGGTCTTGATTTGATGACTACGTAACGATAGTTAATATTTGGCAAACATTAACTATGCGCCCGACGCCGTTCCAAATGAGGTACTCACTTAACCCTCGAACAGAAAACCCTCATTTTACAGATTTTACAGAAGTTAAAGTAGCGTTCCCAAGGTCACATGATTGCTCAGGGGTGTGGCCAGGATCTGATCCCAGATAGTGTGGATCCCCCACCAAAGACAATTTACTGTGATTATCAGAAAATAAAGATAGAAGGCAAATTTGGTTGGAAGTGAAGTAGTGTATTAGGATTTTAGTTTTTTAAGGAGGAACAATTTTTTGATACGGATTTTTAAAGGTTTTCCCTTCATTCAAATTGATGAGTCCCTTTATGTTCCAGGCACTGTGTGTCAGAACAGCCCTGCCCTCAGCTCAACAACCAGAAAAAACAAAGGCTTAGAAAGTCCTATTGTGAGGTCACACTGCTGCAAAGTACTTGAACCTGAAATTCAAACCCTAACCCCAAAGTAGATGCTGGAGTAAAGAGTGAATTTTTTTTTGCAGAAACATGAGAGCCACTGAATGTTGTGAAGTTAAGGAGTCACTATCAGGTGGTTTGAAGTGAGGTCACTCTGGACAATAAGGAGGGTTGAAGGAAGCAACAAGACCACTTAAGGAACTTTATATTCATCTAAGAGAGGAGTGAGGGTTCAAACTAAGGGCAGTGGCAGAGACTGGAGTGGAAGGAAAGGATTTGAAGTCATTTGGGAGGTAGAAAAGAAGTGCTCAGTGACTAGATATGGAGAGAGAGGGGTAAAAGGGAGGCAAACATGGGCTGCTAGGGTTCTGGCTTAGGGAACTAAGTAGAGAGCAGTGACTTTCTCCTAGATGGAGAATGCAGCAAGAGGAAGAGGTTTGCGGAGGAAGATCATTTTGGGCTCTGTCAAGTGGAACATGGAAATAGAGCTCTCTGGTTGAAAGTTGGATGTAAACCTCTGTAGACTAAGTCTATTTTGTGATAGCCCAACTTACATTTTTGAAAATAATACACATATTAAATCAACCAAAAAATGTGCTTGGAGAAATTTCCTAATGTTGACATCTAAGAATATAACATTTTGCATGGAACAACTTGGAATCTATGGTTTTAGTAAACGAGGCCTCCTCTGTAAAATAAAATTGTTAAAGGGAAACAACATTTAAAATTGTATTGTCATTAGAGTATATATACAAAGTAATTGAAGCCCTGGTATAGAAGTGATTGCCTTGAGAAGTGTATAATAAAGGAAGAAAGATAGGTAGGTAGGAAGAAAGGAAGGAAGGAAGGAAGGGAGGAGATCTCGAGAAAAGGGAGATTTAAGTGGCATTTAAGTGAAGCCTGCCAGGGTGAGCAGTGGAAGTCAAGGAGCCTGAGCATTAATCAGGAATGGCTGATCAGGTGAGTCCCATGAGGGAAGGGATCACATCTGCCTCCCATTTCTGGGACAGCAGAACCTAGCACAGTATCTGGCCAGTAGACACTCCATTCGTAATTCCCTAAACAGAGTTCAGTGCTGTCCAGAGAACAGGAAGGCTACAAATATCACTGGCTGTGACATGTGATTGGGGATGTGCACCAGCCAGAAGGCAGGCAGTGAGTAAAGAAATGAATGGGCGGTGAGAAAGTGAAGACAGGGATTCTCTTCTTAAACATTTGGCTGAGAAGAGATATGTGGTAGTAACGAGGAGATGTATAGTTAAGAATGCTTTTTTCTTAAAGATGGAAAAAAATATGAGTAATATTTATATGTTAAAGGGTAAGAGCCAATGGAGACAAAAGGACTTTGAAGTTGGAAGAGATGGGAGAATTGACAGAGCAAGGTCCCCAAGAAGGCAGAAGTGGATGTACTCCAGAGCAGGCACAGATTAGCTTTAGACTGAGAGAAAGGCAAGGAAGGAGAGAGGACCTGGGTGAAACAGAGATATTTCTAGTAGAGGAGAGGTTTAGGAAGAGCTCATCTGATGACCTCTATTTTTCTCTATAATAATAGGCTTCTACTTGGAAAGCTACTCTGGAAAAGAGAGGATAATGTGTAGAGAGAAGTTTACTTCAGAAAAGATCAGTATACCTAACAAAAACCAAATCATATTTTCCCCCAAAGTGGGTAAATTGAAAAGGAATTTGAGCAAAAACCAAGGAGCTCAAGTATAAATAGGTATGTCACAAAAGTGGAAGATGGGAACTATTTGTTCCTCCAAATAGTTAACAGAAATAGCAACAACTTTGGGGGGAAAGAATTTGAAAAATTAAGAAGAAAATGACATGTAGGTGCAAAATGTGTGACCATTTACAAACCCTTTAGTCACATAAGAGACCAAAAAAAGACCAGAGGGAGTATTTTCCTTTATTAAAAGGATACCAGGAGAAAAAGGTCACCTCAAAAATCAGGGAAGCAGGGATGATTATATTTAATTGTTTAAAAGATATAAGTAAGGTTTGGGGGACAAAAATAGGAAATATACTGAAATGTGGAAACCACAGTGGAATGAGAAAGGATTCAATGAAGTTCAGTTTCAGTAAACAGCATCTTGTTAAATCCTTAGGACCCAGTAACTACATTCCACGATAATAATAATATTGTCTAAAGTCGTAGGAATGTCACTAGATACCATTTTGAATGATTCTTGTAGACTTGAGACAATGCCTAAAATTAGGTTACAAAATAGTGGCTGCATTTAACAACAGACACATACAAAAATAGATATGCATGACCTTGAAAATTAAAGAATTTTAAACTTGCTAAGCAGGAAAAAATATTGGGAATCATCATTATGAAAATAGACTTGAAAATATTTTGTTTCAAGAGAACAGAAAGCATTAAGAAAAAAACCCTATCTACTATGACAGTGGCAAGTCTGGGAGAGCAAAGGGACTAACTCTATTCCATCTTGAGTATTATGACTAGCTGTTCTTCATGTACATTTTTTTTTTTCTGGACATAGGGCCTACTCTTACTGTCATATTCTCGAAGGCACAAAAAAAGTTAAGAATTACTGTTATACCTGATTAGATGTGGAACAACTTGACTTCTCTCATTCCTAACTTTAGAACATTGTGATCCAGATGTTTTAGTAAGTGGGCCCTTTGATGGTATAGGTAGTCATATTGTAGTAAACTATCCAGTGTCTCTTCCACCTGTCTTTTCCCACTCCTTCTGAACTGTTCTTTCACCTTCTCTCTTCTCACAGCATCTAGATTTCTTTCTGCCAACTGAGTCTGTTGAGATGAGAATGCTGATTCATTTGAAATGATGCTCTGAAAAAAAGAAAAAAGGTGTTAGTAAGCCATACCATCAGGGAAGGTAATGCTCATTGAACAGGTCAGTTCTGGCCCCAAATGTCCACTGTGGTTACATTTTCAAACATCAGGGAATCTCCTGAGACAAGTTCTAGGAAGGTCCTGAAGTTTTAGGAGAGACTAGGAGTTTCCTTTTGCCTTTTGGGGACCTTTACTTTTCTTTGCCATTTAATAGTTTACTTGCTTCCATTTTCATTTGTCTAAGTGCTATAGAAAATCTAAAGTCTTTCTCATCCCACTGCTGGTGCTTCCTCAGATCACCCCTGAGTCGGGATAGAAGAGCCTTTCTCTTCTGGAAGTGCCTTGTTCAAGCTCCTGGTTTTCTAAAGCAGATGCCAGCTCTGCTTCCAGCTCCAAAGACTGTTAACAGCATGCGGTCTGCACTCAATGAGTTTCGTAAGAGAGCTACCCTCTACACTTGCCCAGGAAATAAACTCACTGCCAAATCCATTTAGAACAAGGCAGGGTACAAAAAAAAAAAAGCAAAAAAAAAGCATTAAATGCTTTCAATTGTTTTTTCCTAATCATGCCAATACTCCTTTTCCCCCTAGCATTTCCATGTTTCACTATTTCCCCTTGTTTCCTTTGTGTGACATCGTGGTACATTTAAGTGTACACTTTCATCCTCTTGAAATGGAATCCTTGGCCAAGTTGCCTTACTGAAGTTAGAACCATCTTCTTGCAGTGATTAAACATATTCCCCTCAGTTTCTTCCAGTAGCCTTTTTGACAGCAGCCTCATCAAATGAAGCTGATGTGAAAAACACTGTAGGAGGAGGAGTTTCATTCAACTTGACAGCAGGGAAAAGTTTGAAGATGTCTTTTTAACCAAATTTGTCTCCTAGAAACAAAGCTTTTAGGACATGAACTTTTCCTCACCGTGGCTCCATCAGCCTACTTTTTAGACAAATCAGCTTTTATCCTCATCACATGGCATCCACCCTGGAATACCTCTGGAATTTTTCTATCAGAAGGGATTAGAGTAAACTGGATGGAGGTAGGGGCCAGGGATCTTGTCTTAAGAGTCGCATTTGAATAGATAGCACACTTTAGAAAAAGCCAACAACTTAGATTACAGTTGGTGGGGGTAGGGGGTGGGTGCTAAGGCCTTGGCCCCTCTGCTGAGCAAGCCTGGCTTCTGTAGGGTGCTCACCTGATGAGTCTCGGTTGAGCAGTGCCGTACACCCATGAGCTGTTTCTTTTCAGTCGTACTTACCACACAGATAAAATACTCCTCTGAAAATAATACTCTGGGTGTGCAATCAATGCTTTGCCCAGGAGAGGCAAAGAAAAGCTGAGACCACAGGAGCAGCTGCCCTGCCCTCTGTAAGCAGTTTGCTGTGCCCCACCTTGGCCATCTGGTAAACCTCTACTCATTCTTTGAGGTTCTCAAACAGAGCCTCCTCTGCAATGCTTCTCTGACCTCCTTGGGGCTGTGAGATTCTGCATCTTCAGTACAATCAGCTCCTTCTGTAAACCCTTACTATATACCAGCCTTGTATTACCTTGTATGATAGTTGGTTACTTGTTTGACATCCTCATTAAACTAGGCACTCCCCTGAGGACAGAACTATTTTATTCAGCTTTTTGGTATCCCTGGCACTAAGTACAATGCCTGGCTTGCAGCTGTCTCAATACATTTTTCTTGAATGAACAGATAAATGAATGAAAAAGTTGAATTGAGAGTACCAACAATCACAATTTGAGAATGGTTATAATTGTTCTTTATTTTTAAATCTTCTCCATTCTCTTTTGTGCCTCTGCTTCTAGTTTCTGTTCCCCTATTGCATTTTAAAAAACAGCCATTTTCTAATGCTCACCATTTTATAGGTCAGGAAATCAGGCAGGGCACAGTGGGGACTGCTCACCCCTGCTCCAGGACAGCTGGGGCCTCAGCTGGAGTGGATCTAGCACCTGGCCGTGGCTGAGATGGCTCACATAGGGGCCACCCAGCTGGAGTGTCTGTCCTGGCTGGCAGCTGGGTTCCTCATTTCCCATCCATGGCTTGTCTCCCAAGGCTGGATTGTTCACTGTGGCTTCCTCATGCTCATGTCAGGTGCCTGGCCTGCGAAGGCTGGGACATCTGGGACTGGCTGGACATCCCTGACCACGCGGTGGTCCTGAGTAGTCAGATTTGTTGCTGGACACAGATATGTAATCCTAGTGTGTTTCACTTCTCTGGTAAACACATTAATCTAAAAATATGGGGGAGAAAAGGGGAGGTGTGGTGAGCAACATTCCTTCAATTAGAAAGAAAAAAAAAAAAAACCACAAAGCCAATTTCTTCAGTGTTAAGATCATCCAGACCATCACCTTACAATGGATTATGCTAAACTTACTGTAACCAAATCTAAGTCTTATGCACTACCTGCTATTTAAATAGTCCCTTCCCTCCCCCACCCCCACCGTGGTCTCTGAGTTTTTTAGTAGCTAGAAAGAACCTAGATTTCTGCAGGTGCTTTCAGAAACAAATTTGCCACAGGTTAAGGCATTTTGTGATGGCCATTTGGCCATTTCCTGGAAGTGCCTTGTTCAAGGCACTTGATGTTCCAACTTACATGTTTGAAGATAACATACAGTACATTCAATCAAGTGGAGGAGAGTGATAGAGGGAATTCCCTAAAGTTTCCATGCTAAGAATGTCTTATTTTTCTAGTGATTACTTTGATAAAGCAACTTAGAATCTATGGTTTCTATGTATCCTATGTAAAAATGAAACCATTGATTGAAAACAAGACTCTGGATGTTTACTTTTATCTAGCAATTTCCATGTGAATGTGCACTGTGAAGTGCTTGACATGCATAAACTGATACCCACAAAACTCCCATGATACAGTAATACGAAAGCCCCTCAGGGAAACTCTCCACGTGGGACCAAAGGGCTGGCTGACCCCATGACATAAGGGGTTTCCCTTCTCCTGGGAAACAGACAGAATGAACATGCTGTTTGCTCTTGCCTATTTTTTTATTTTAAAAACAACTTTATTGTGGTATAATTTCTGTACAGTAAACTACACATATTTCAGATGTACAATTTGAGGAATGTTGATAGATGTGTACACCTATGAAACCACCACCACAATCAAGGTAAATAACATTTCCATCACCCCCCAAGAGGTGCAAATTTCGAACTCCCAATTTATCCCTTCCCACCCCCTTTACCCCCTGGTAACCGTAAGTTTCCTTCTCTACGTCTGAGTCTGTTTCTGTTCTGTAAGTAATTTTATTTGTGTCTCTTTTTTAGATTCCACATATAAGTGATATCATATGGCATTTTTCTTTCTCTTTCTGTGCCCTTGCCTGTTTTTGAAGTAAGGTATACCAAGGTCTGTGTGCCTTTCCCCAGAAGTATCAGGGGAGGAGGCTGCCACATGTGCAAACTCTGTTTAGCACTCTTTGACGGTAGAAACCATGCTTTGCTGGCATTTTATGTTTCTATAAAAGAATAGGGAGAAACCTGCCCCTCAGAGTCCTCAGTGAGATAAGAAAGCTGGGGTTAGGTAGCAACTGTGACTAGGGGGCTACAGAAGAGAAAGAAACAAACAGGATCAGAAAGATACACATTCTCCACAAGTATCCTTACAGGGCCTTGACTGAAGGCCAAACAATCATAGAGAGAGCAATCCTGGTTCTGAGGCTCAGGATAATTTGGATAATTAATTATAATTAAGTAGCAATTAATAATGATTTGAATAATTGAAGGTTCCCCACCTTCAGGCAGTGGGCTGGCAGCAGTGCCATGCTGAGCCATAATGGAACCTGAAACAAAGGGAACATCAGTCATACTTATCTATTTGTCTCTATTAAAATTGTTGACATTTTGTCCAGTATCGTTTCCTTTACATATTTTTATTTAAAACATTCTATTAAAATATTATTTATCTTGATTATTGAGTGTTTTGGTGCCACTTTAAATTTGGCACCTGCAACAAGTGCCTCTCTCATGTCCACCACCCGACCCCGGGCCCCTGTACCCAAAAGCAATGCGACAGGTATCTGGATGTTGCTTGGCCCGCCCTTGACAGAATAAAGGGAGAGTCAGATCCTTGGACTGGTCTCTGACTTTTGGTGTCCTAAAATTTCCAAATCATTGAGCTAAAAGGAATCAAATTCCAATCTGGGGCCAGAGCTGGATGGCAGTCCCAAGCCTTGTGTGTACCATTATCACCCCGTTTTACAGATGAGAAACTGAGACTCAGTATGATTGACAGGTAGGCCTGAGATGCCCAGTCTAGAAAGTGGCACATGAGGACTTGGAGCCAGACGGCTTACTCCATGGGCTGGGCTCTCAGCCACTGGGCTCCAAGGGACTGCCCACTGGGTGTGTTTCTTACCGCTCCCCATTGAAAAAGAAAAACAGTGTATTTTTCCTCTCTTAACATAACAGTCAGTTGAAAGTTATGAGAAATATCTTCTATTAACTTTTAATAAATATATTGTCTTTTTTCTTTGATGGAAGTAATATATATTCACTGACGAGAAATTAGAAACTACAAGTAAATGAGAGAAATCAAAATAAATAAAAATCCCACCCCCGGAGCCACCCACTATTAGCATTTTGTTGCATATCTCTCCAAGCTTTATTTTAATGAAGATACATTATATGTATATGATTTTAAAATGAAACTATGCTACACATGCAGTTTTTTTTTTTTGATGCGTTTTCTTCACTTAACAATATACCTTGAACATCTTTCTCTGTCATTGCTTTTTTGCAGAGTAATTTGTAATGGCTTCATAATATGCATTCATACACTCATAAATATTTATTGAGGGCTTGCTACTCTCCAGACATCGGCTTGGCACGCGAGATACATCAGTTAACAAAGCAAAGAATTTGGCCCTCTAGGGTTGACATTTAAGTAGAGGGAGGCCTTTGAAACATAAATGAATAAATGTGTATCAGTTAATAGAGACACTATTTCAGATGTGTTGGGGGGTCTTTTCTGATAAGAGGCTGTTATGGGCTTAACTGTGTCCCCCTACCTCAGATTTATATGTTGAAGTCCTAACCCCCTGTACTTCAAAATGTGACTGTATTTGGAGACAGGGTCTTTACAGTGGTAATAAGCTAAAATGAGGTGATTCGGGTCATCCCTAATCCATGACTGATGTCCTTTTAAGAGATTTGGACACACACAGAGAGGGAAGACCATGCGAAGACACAAAAAGAGGCCGCCTGTAAGCCAAGGGGAGTGACCTGGACAGATTCTTCCCTCACAGCTCTCAGGAGAAACCAGCCCTGCTGGTGTCTTGATCTTAGACTAATGAATGTCCCTTGTTTAAGCCACCCAGTCTGTAGCATTTTGTTATGGCCACCCTGGGAAACTAATATGGGGCAGAGGAAGAGGTTCAGATGAAGTGAGAGGGTGCGAGCACTGTGGTGTCTGGGGACCAGTAAGGGCCAAGGCATTAGAGGAAAGCAAATGGCCCAGGGGCCTGGAAGGCTGGCTGAGGGGAGAAAGAAAGCAGACGAGGTCAGAAGTGCCCCGCAGGCCTTGGAAAGGACTTCAGATTATCCTCCGGGGAAACAGGAAACCATTGGACTTGACATATTTTAACAAAAGCCCTTGGCTCCTGTGTGGAGCCCAGACTAGACGTATCAAAAAGTTTGTAACCCTCTTATTAATCAGTTAGATGATTTAGCAGTGCAACGTGGGGAGAGGAGTGAGAAGCAGGGGGAGGGGCTTCTGGGACACTGGCTCCACTTCCTGAGCACTCTTTGAATCCCACCATCCCACTTGGCCATCCTACTCCCCATCTGACAAACTGGATAAGCTGTCATTTTAAACCAGCCTCAGACACTTCCATGAATTCTTCTCCACAGGGTCATTCAGTGGGACCTCTCTTCCCCCTTTTGAAGGCCAGCTGGTTACTATCCCTTCCTTTGCTTCTGTCTGTTCCCTCTCCCTGGGACGCACACCCAGGTTCCCAGTCCTCAGGCTCCCTCCACCCACTTCAAGCCTTCTGAGCTCACCGGCACCAACTGCCATCTGCCAAGATTCCATCTTACTCTTCTCTTTCTCTACCCGCCACCCCGACTTTCCCCTCATTCCTAGCTTCCTCTGAAAAATGGAGAAATGGAAGCCTCCTCTGATATCTGCAAATAAAATTTCACAGAAGTGGATAATCTCCATCTGAAGTCATGGCTCCACCCAACTTAGAAACTTCACGTCTTCCTAACAAATAAGAGGTAATGGCTGTGTGGGCAGTCACAGCCCAGGGCTGGACTGAACTTTGGCCCGCGTGCTCCTCTCAGGAGGCTTTTGTTAGTTTCCAGACTCTGCTCATGCTACTGAGGGGTCCTCTCTTATGGAAAAGAGCCCTCATCAGTAACGACATTAAAGAAAGTGTGTTTTTATTTTTGCCTCCTGCTCAAAGTCCTTCCATGTCCTCTACCGTCTAGCAATGTACACCTGTCATTCTATTCTAGGCTGCAGTTTGACTCTTGTTCACTGAAAACGAGGGATCAAACGCTCCTCTTTCTCAAAAAGCAAGAAACACATAGAACTGGAAAACACTAACAGACTCCATTAGTAAGTGTGCCCGTCAGCCCAGACTCACGGGCTGAACCACTTCTTGATCTCAGGAGAGAGTTGACATGAAAAGGACAGGCAGTGGTACCTGCATAAGCCGGATATTCCCAAGTGCAAGTGCCCGGGACCTCCGAAGGGGAACCCCAGGAGGGCAACTGGCCCCATCCTCTTTGTCACAAAGGGTCTCAAAACCACCAGGTTGTACCTATCATTACAGAGAAGCATTAGCATGTTTGAAGGAAAAAGATATCACTGCCCATCTTAACTCTGCGTCTTATTACTGGGCCATGTCTGTTGTGCATGATGAATCAATATTTTTTAATAAATCCTCTAAAAACTCCTTTAATCATTTTGGGAATGGCATAATTATATTGAACTGAATGTGTACATGTGTGCACGTGTGGGCTAAAATTGCTTACTTCTTAGATGTTGACATTTAAAATATACCACAAATTTTGTAACTCTATTTCACATTTCTTTTCCTTCTTTTTTTTTGGTTTGGTTTGGTTTAATGTGGAAGTGGCCTGCGCCTCTCTCTCGACCTCTGACAGGCCCCGTGAAAACCTGAAACCGAGGCAAGGTGACGAAGTCTGGTCTTTAAGCACCAAGGGCCTCCTCAGGTTACTTCTTCACTTAGGAAAATAAAATGTTGTTGCAGAAGACCCAGGGCCACAAATGTTCTTCCCAGGCAAATCAGTTTCTGAATGCTGAGATTTTTAGTTTAATTTAGCCATCAGGGAATTGTCTAGACTGGAAATATCTTGGCAAGACCAAAACAAAATGTCAAGTGTCAATCTGTCTCTTCTAGGTTGAGTGAGAATCAGATTTGCCTCTGGGAGGAAGCGAGTGAGGGATGTGTTTTCACTCCACACAGTCACCTCAGAATCAGACAGAAGGTGAGTAAAAGTTTCAAGACTTGCCGCATATCTTACCAGACTCTCCCTTCTATTTCTTTTTTTTAAAGCAAAATAGCAAAGTACTTAATATATTTTGTTAAATATGTTTGCAAAACTATAATCTTTGTAACTGCCATTGCTAAGCACGGCTAACGTGCCCATATATTCAGTGTAGAAATGACAGCCTGAAACTTTTTAGTAATACTTATACTCCATAATAATACTGGGTCATCTTGAGTTTGAGGGATCATGACACTGTCTGTATGTAGTTTTAAATTCCCTAGTGATGCCAAATATATTTGTGTCAACAGACACTCTTCCAAAATACCGGAGTTCAAATTAGCTGAATACCAGGGGACTGACTCAAATTACTGTGGAGGAAATAAATATATCTTAAAGTAACTCAGATGAGAGACTGTTGAAAATTCAAAAAATCTGTATTACAAAGGGCCAGAAACTAAAGTAAGACATTTCCAGAAAGGCTTTTTTAGTTTTCTTTAATTATGTTATGGTAACCCTTTTCAATTCACATCTCTTCTCAGCCATATGTGAAAAACTGTTTTTACCAACTTAGATAGCATTTAATTAATTATTAATAATAAATCATTGCTGAAAATGTAGAAATCTGTCTTATCTAGTGAAATACCAATAATCGTAGTAATAATAATCACCAAACGAATTTCTAACTCTGAGTACTTCATATAAGTGAGAAGCTTTTTGCTAAGTACCTTTATGGATTTGTTTATACTAACCTCCCAACAGCCTTACAATCGGTAAAATAATTTGCTAACTCCTATTCTAGTGAATAGCTAAGATTTTTACTGAGAATTTACTGTGTGCCAGGCACTGAACACATATTAACTCATTTGTCCCTCATAACTGCCCACAAAGCAGGTGCTCTCATTATTCCCATTCTAGGGATGAGGAAACTGAGGCACAGAGCTGAAGTGAAGTACCCAGGGCTACGAACAGTAAGTGACGTAGCCAACTCTCGAACTCCATCTGTCCGACTCCAAGCTCAATCTCTTCCTTACTAAACAGCTGTCAACACCTGCCACATTTCCCTTGACCCTTTTGTGTACCAGGCACTGTGACAAATGATCAGTGTGTTAATTATTTTTCCTTGAGGAGTTTCTTGTTTTCCCACTTTTTTCAGGTGAGGAAAGGAAGGCACAGGCCACTTGTTCGGGGTTCAAAACCCAGTCCTGCCTCACCCCCAAGCTCATACTCCTTCCATTTTATTGCACAGAAAATAGTTGGTATAACTTTGACAGGTGCATCGTGACTATGAAGGAAAAGCAAATGCACTGCAAGGATCCAATTAATCAGGTCCTGAAGTCAGGGAAACACCCCATAAACACAGCAGACAAACAAGAGTTAAAAACTACATGTCTCTCTGTCTTCCTGCACCTTCCAGTTTGCTGGCCCCAGCGACAGAGAGCAGAGAAGCTGCCATCTGCAGAAGTCAGCCCTAGACGGCACCCACCACTCCGACTTCTATGGGCTTGCCCAGGCTGGAGACACAGGGTCAGAATCTATCCTCTTGGATCCCAATTCCAAACGTTTTTTCAGATTTTTGAGTCATTTGTTTGGGCCAGTGGCTTGAAAAGCCTCAAGTCACGGGCAGAGAGAAGAAGCACAAGAGAAACTATTTTTGTAGAGTGAAAACCAGCTTGTAGTTTTTCCTGTTATTCACTTTGAGTTTCCTCTTCCTTACCAATGGACATTGTTTAAGGAATTATTTCAGTACTAAATAGCAGTAATTTTCATTTTAAAAAATTTCTGTTTTCTTAAATTACTTTCTTACGTACATTCATAGCTTCAGCATTTTTTTATATCTTGTATTTTTCTACCATATGTATTCTTATACACTTCTATTCCAAGTCAAGCACAAACTACATGAAGTCTGTATCTTACTCATCCTTTTAATCCTTATAGGACCTAACATCTTACATTCCATAAAGTGGGTGTTTGATAAATATTTGGTAAGTTAATCAGTCTCATAGGCAGTATATTTGGGAATGATAGCACCTAAAACTATCCTCAAGGGGAAGAAACTACATTCCCAGCACACAAAAGTCACATGTATAAAGATACGGAATCCACCTTTTTAATACACAGCTTCGGTTTTTGACAGCCACCTTTCAAAAATTTGGTGGTGGTGCCAGCCCAGCCTGGTGCACTGGGCAAAAGACATTTCCCCTGCAAAAAAATTGTTTCGTTTTCCTGAACTGTGTACAGGACTTTTGTTTCTTCAGAAATAAGTCCCTTCATGCAATAAACCATTGTTATTTCTTTCTGAGGTCCTCTCAGTCTGTTGTGTTTTATGTATAAATACATACATATTCACAAAAACTTACTACATATGTGTTGAATTTTATATATACATATAAATATAAATTGACTTACAAAGCCAGTTGAGGTTGAGTCCTCAACTGGGGCTCACTGTGAGCGGTGCCCCCTAGGACTGCTCAGTGCACAAACTCATACCCACACGCAGTACCCTCAAAGTTAGAGCTCTGTCTAGAAGAATCCAGCACTAGACCAGAGAATTTAATAACAGAAATTTATTGTCCTTTGACTTTTCCCCCCTGCTTTATATACAATCCTTTACTTCCAGATTTTAGCATTATGACTTTTAAATTCTTTTTTCTGTAGTGCAAAGCCTGAACAGATAGGTAAATAGCATATCTGTCTCTGCGTAGACAAAAAAAATCAATTGTTTGTCTAAGCAAAACAGGTTCAACTTCATCTTCTTTTAATTTGAATTTTTCAGGTAGTTGTTGCTGTGGGGTAAGTTGGATTCATTTGCTGGCACTAGGTTAGTGTTTCTTCTCTTAGCTGAAATGTAACGAAGAGCAGGAGCTGACAAACACGGACGGCTCTGAGGGGTGGATGTTTTGGTTGAATGGACATTTTGGTAAGCTAACATTGTTTTCAAACATAGCTGCGAAAGTTGTCATCAAATCCTAGAATGAGGATGGGAGAAAGTCTGGGAAGGAAGTAATCTAATTGACCTGTTTCAGGGCAGACGTATTCTAAAGATCAGATGAAATAAACCAGCACTTTTATATCTAACTAGTAAACTTGTTTCATAAATTTTCTAAGTGCCCAGCAAATGTTCTAACTGGAGTTTTCTCTTTGCTGGCTTCGATCCTATAGACAGAAAGTAGGTGAATTCCCTCATGCTTCCCTTTTCTTGCTTTTTCCTTTTATACACACACACATGCACACACACACTTGCACTCATATGTACGGTTGCCGGTTGCCAAATTTTCTACAGTGTGTGTGAAGATGTTGACAATCAGAGGGAAAAAACACACAGTAATAAGTGTATGGCTATCTGGCACATAGTAGATACTCAATAAATTTTGTTGAATGGCAATAAAATAGATTTGAAAATATGAATTATAAAATCGAGGCTTGTCCCTTGATTTTAAAAATCATATATATATATATGTATATAGCCTCAGGACATAATCAACTCCATAAACAAAGATTTATGCACAACTATTTACTGCAGAGTTATAGCAATGAAAAAAACAGAAGCAATCTAAATAGGCAATGATAAGAGACTTATGAGATAAGTGATACATCTATGAGGAAATATTATGCAACCCTTTAAACTATATTTATAACAACTTTTAAGGACATGGGGAAATGCTTATAACAATATTAAATTTATAGGATAAAGGGCCTAGTAAGTGGTATTTCAGTACAAGTTCAGCTCTACAAGGATACACTGCACAGAAAAGAAGAACTGGAAGGGAGCACACTGAAATGTGAACAGTGTTTTGAGGTAGTAAGACTATTGGTTTTTGGTGGTTTTCTTTTTTTTTTTTTTTGCTTCTTTTTGTATTTCAGAATTTGTCTTGAATAATAAAGACACATTATTTTGATAATTAGAAAAGAGTTAAAAACTAGAAAAATATAAAATTTTTATGGATGAAAATTTATTCATCTAACAGCTCAAAGCAATGAAAAGTTTATGCATTTATCATCTAAAGCAAGCCCAACATATGGTTTTAAATATAATCCTATGAGAGTCACATAACTGAGCTTTCATTATCCCTGCAGGTAATTGATTCCAAGGTATAAATTAAAAAATGTCAAGTTTACATCCAATTCTTTGGTTTCAGTTTGAATCCATTATGACTTAGTGTCTTTGTAGGAATATGTGTACTTATATCACATTCTAACATCTTTCTTTTACTAAATAACCTATTCATTTCATCTTTTCTTTCTTGCATTTTCTTATTTTATTATCTCTTGATTGTTTTATTTTACTCTATTATCTTAAGTTCTTGGGGTGCTAATTCTCCCATTTATTGTGACTCTCCCTCACATTGAGTCATTTCCCCCTGTAGTCTGTAATTTTAAACGTAAGCGTATCTTTAGTAGGTGCCTTGAGTTATAAAAGTGTCCTCAAGGACAGATTTTGTGTTTGCTTCTGGCATGGCTCTTGGGGATTCTACCCAATTCGCGACCCATTTTTATACAATTTTTGGGCTTGGGATTCTCATACCATGTGGACAGCAAAAATCCAGATCTTATACCTCTGCATGGGGTTTTAATTTCTCAGAGGAGACTCTTTTCTTATGCATAAAGTGCCAAGGGCACAAGCTTCCTTTAGGCCAGGGGTGTGGTGCGTCTAATACTCTTTACACAGAGACGCCAGGCCAGCCCTCCTGGACTCCACTCTGAAGCAAAGGTCTTGGTTCCAGCTCCCTATGTGGTGTGAGCCCTCAGTTGTGGCCTTCATCCCTATATAGATACTAAAATGCCAGCCTACATCCATGATGACCTATGTCTGGGCACAGCGTCCCAGGAACTTTGATGTCATCTCATACATATATTGTTCTAGTTTTGAGTTTCATCTTCTATTCTGGTGCCTAGGTATTTCCCTTTCCAGAGTGATACACACACACACACACACACACACACATATATATAATAAATATATTACATATATATTTTTTTTTTAAGTGACTGCATTTTTCCAGAAATCCTGAGGTTTGGGGTGGGAAGAGGTCTTTGGAACTCTTGGAATTCTGGAGTGGGAAGAGTTGTCTCAGCTGGATTAGAGGTTTTACAGACAAGAGCATCTCAGATTATATTATTAGCACACCTGGTATGTTGCCATCCATTTAGAGGAGAGTCACAAGAAGTCACTCATTAACAACAGTCAGAGCATCTAAGTTTTTCAATTTTTCACCTTTTAAAACAAATTCTGGACTCTTTTGTACGAAAACATGATCTTCATCTCCTTAAATTCTTTCCTAGGTAGAAATGCTCTACGGCATCATCTTTTATGTATGTTGAGGTGGGCAAAGAAGCTAAGAAGTTACTCTGTATTCACCACCCCCTTAGACATCTGAAGACACCGTCACCACCAAACCATGATCAAATAAATTCTTTAAAAGTAGACACCATGCTTCATAATGACAAGCAGAAACCTAGGTTTACTTTCTGCATCTTTCCCAAGACTGTACTTATGAGAAATTCCAAAGTGAAGTTTCACCCAAATGAAACATAATTTATAAAGTATGTGCTGTAGCTGCCCAGCTACCATAATAGGGAAATGATCTGGGCTTCTTCCCTCACTGCAAATCCAGTCCTGAGCTTAGGCAAAGAGCCCAACGGGGGAAAAATGAAAGCTACCTTAATGCGGCACCTCTCACCTTGTGCCCCTTTCTCCCTGCCAGTGGCCACTCTTGCTCCTGAGATTGCGGCCATTTGCACCTATGTTCATCTTATTGCTGGTGAAAATTATAACGAGCAGACTGGATACAGATCAGCATAACCCAGGGGCAGCTGGTTGGTAGGTTCTGATTTTTAGCAATGCCACTAAAATGAGTTTTCTTTAATTATATGATGCCTTAAAAGAGAATCATGGTAAGAATTACCTTTTTGAAAAAAAACATAAAATTTGTTTCCTGTTGTGTGGGACATCACCAAGATTTTTGTAAGCTCTTTTTATCACTGGACACCTTACTGGGTTTAAGAGAGTCCTCTAAGAAAAGGAGAGGGAGTTATTACTCATTTCACAGCAGAAGCTGCCAGTGCTACAGGCCCTCAGGTGTCCCCTGGGCAAACCTGGGGCATCTGGGTCAGCACTGACCTGAAACCTTCCTTGACTCCAGTTTCCATCTGCAGCCATGAGCTTGATTCAGCAGTTCTTCCTAAACTTTGCTTCTCTTAGCTCAGTAGTTGGGTCTCACCCTCTCCTTCTGACTCCTCTGTGTCTCAGTTCCCCCACCACTGAAATTCCCACACATATCACTGCCCTCTCACCATAAATCTTCCCCGTTTTTCCTGAAATGAATTTACATGGGCTTTCACATGAGCCAACTGCACATTTATCACCTCGATTGTATTGACCATTGGCCACAATCCCCTAAATCGTAACAGACGAGCCAGTGTGATTCATGCAGGAATGGTAGGAATGGCTGTGGCAAATCTTCGGAAAGACAAACATTACTTGGTACCTCATTTGTGATGGGAAAATATTCTAGCATATAAACGGCATCTGAATTTATTAGCTTGGCATAGCTATAATATAACCACTAGTGTATGGGTTTTTTTTTCTCACAGTCCGTTAACAGCTTTATTGCATGTTAGCCTTTGTCATTTATTGCTTCCTGAGACTATAAAAAGTGAAAAGAGCATGTTATGCCTTGACTGGCTGACTTAGATTTGTGATTTATTTGATCAGAAATGTGCCCTCTAACCACAGCACTTCAATTTATGGTCACAGTTGATTTGACAGTAAATGAAAAAACAAAAAAACACATAATTAGACAGCGCTTAGGAAATCGAGCTGCTTCCCTAAGTTAGAGTTTCTAATTGGTCATTATTTTAGCCCCAAACTCTGCTTGAGTTTGGATTTTTTTCTTTTCTTTTCTTTTCTTTTCTTTTCTTTTCTTTTCTTTTCTTTTCTTTTCTTTTCTTTTCTTTTCTTTTCTTTTCTTTTTTCACCCTGGAACTTTATAAAAGTGATATAGATAAGTCAAAAGGGCGAACTCAGTAATGAAAAGGCCATGAGGTCTCTTCACATTGCTTCAGCCTGAGGAGAAGGATCTGTCCAGGGTCACACTTTTGTGTGTAAGGAGCAGGAAGGAGCCGGGGGACAAAAGGGACGGGGCTGTGAGTAACAAGTCTTTGGTACAAAGATGAAAACACCTGCGGCGGTGACACAAAGTGGACGGAGAGGAGAGAGGCCTGGTCCTCGGCTCTGGGCACACAAACAGCGGTGCAGCATCAGTCTGAAGGGAACAAAAGAAAAACAGACTCCAAGGTCGTGACACCGACGGGTGGCTGGCTCGTAACGTCGGTAGGGATGGTTAGGGTAGACTAAAGAGGACAGCAGCTGAACTTGGCAGAAAAAAATAACTATGAGTGGGATTTGTAGTGATTTACTTGTAGTACTTAGCAGATGTTCGAGCTCTCTTTTAAATCTTCCCGCTTTTTTTTTAATCAAAGGCTTGGCTGAGGCCGAGATAACGACTGTTGTGAGAAAAGGTGGGAAATTTAGAGTTTGGCGCTTACAGGTCCTTATTCAGAAATCCTAGGAAAATCCTGGGTAGACACAGTATAAAGAGATGAGAGGCATTAACAAAGACAGTAGCTGAAAAATGATGAGGTGATCAAAAGACAAGCCACTGGACACACTTCAAGTACAATTTCTCCTAGCATTTGAATCTTTTAAGATCTCACTATCCTCAGGCAGTTGTCAAAAAACATAATTTATTTTCCATTTAGTGACTGACAAAGGGCTATCAATTCTTCATGTAGGGCCATGTGATGTTTACCTTTCTGTTAGAGCAACCTGACTGGGCTAATGGGTGCCCAGGTAGCCAGCAAAACACTTTTCTTGATGTGTCTGTGAGAGTGTCTCTAAAAGGGCTTAGCATTTGGTTCAGTAGACTGAGTACAGATCTGCCCTTACCAGGGTGAGTGGGCATCATCCAATCTGTTGAGGATCTGAATAGGACAAAAAAGGCAATGGAAGGGCAAAATCTTGGCTCTCTCGTCTTGAGCTTGAATGTCCATCTTCTCCTGCCCCCGGTTCTCAGGCCTTCACACTCCAGGATTTACACCAGTGCCTCCTCCCCCCAACCCATCCCCTACTTTGCAGGCTTTCGGACCCAGACTGAATTATTCCACCAGCTTTGTTGGTTCTTCAGCTTGCAGCGTGCAGATTGTGGGACTTCTCCGCCTCTAAAACTGTGTGAGCCAATTCATACAATAAATCTTCTCTTCAGTTCATCCAACCATCCATCCATCCATCCATCCATCCATCCATCCATCCATCCATCCTATTGGTTTGTTTCTCTGGAGAACTCTAATACAGGCCATTTCTTCATATAAAAACTATTCTACCACAGGGAGAATATGAAACACACTGAAAAGTATAGCCAGGTTTCTCTTCCCCTTCCATTCTATGTCCTTTCCTTCCCTTCTCCTCTCTTCCTAAGCAATTCAGTCTTAAAGCCATTAGGTGAGACAAAGCAGGGCATGTGTCTGCGGAAGAAGGGATGAAGTGTGGCGAGCCATGGTGGTCCAGTGTGGGGTGCTGGAGTCTGAGCAGAGAGGAAAAGGGCCAGCCGGGTATGAATGTCACAGCCCCAGTGGAGTACAGAGAACACTCCATGGAGGAGTGGCCTGGTGTAGTGGAGGTGGAGGTCTTGGCTTAACTAGGGTGAGGGGGTAGGGTTGCCAGATTTAGCCAAGGAAAAAGAGCCAACAAAGCAAAACATGACACCCAATTAAATTTGAATTTCAGATAAACAGTGAATAGTTTTCAGTACAAATATGTCTCCAATCTTGCATGAATTTTTTGTAGTTTATCTGAAATTCAAATTTAACTGGACATCCTGTATTTTACCTAGCAACACTGCGAGGAAGGCACTGACAGAGGGCGGCCTGGTGTGGGGAGCCGGAGTTCAAGTAGGGTGAGGAGGGCCTCTGTGAGGAAGGGGGGAAGTGGCTCAAAATGGGGAGTCAGAGCTGGAGCAGAGAAAGAAGACACTGGCACAGGAGACGGGGCAGCAGAGGAGGCAGGAAGTTCTCAGGAAGTCAAAGTGCCCGCAAGGCGACACTCCCTCCGAAGGCTCTCGGGGAGAAGCCTTTCTTGCCTCCTCCAGCTTCAGGAGGCTACAGGCATTCCTCGGCTTGTGACTGCAGAACTGCAGTCTCTGCCTCTGTCCTTCCATGGACTTCCCCTCTTCTTTCTGTGTGTCCCTCTTCTGTGTGTATCTTTTATAAGACACCTGCCATTGGATTTAGGGTCCACTCAGATACTCCAAGATGATCTTATTTTGAGAACTTGATTATATCTGCAAAGCCTCCTTTTTCAAATAAGGTCACATTCACAGGTACCAGGGACTGGGATGTGGACATGTATTTTGGGGGACCACCATTCAATCTACTATAGTTACATAACGGGGAATTGATCAAATAAGCAAATATTCTAAATATAATGGCAACCTGGTTTTTCCTACTGGAGAACAATATGAAAAGACATTGGATTGGAATTAGGTGTGTCAGTGTGAACTTATGGTCTTCAGTATGTAAGTATAGAAATAATATGAAAATGTTTACCAATGTGTATGTGTGTATGCTGTCTACTGGCCAGCAACATCCCCATAGCGACGAACATACTTAGCACACAGGTCTTGGCTTCTAAATGTCATTTCCCACAAAGGGAATCCGGTTTTCTTGGAGAAACGGCTAATTCCAGAGCTGATGAAGGAAAAGTTCAAGGCAATCCTAGAACATTTTGTTGTACCAGAAAACAAAGAGGTTTTCAAAAAATAAAGGGGACATGTCAAAATGACACAGAAGACAGCTTGAATAGGCTCCCAGCTGCCAAACTGGGGTCAATTTGAGCATCAGCAGAAATAATGATAATGAATTATAATCCAATGAATAAAATAAGAATCCATGACTCCATACTGATCTAAATGAATGAATGAATAAATTAAAAGTTTGATGAGAAATAGAATGTTTTCTTAGATCCAAAGTATCTCCCTACAAAGTATTTATTAATGAAGAAGCATGTCAGATACCACCTTAACCAAATGATCAACGTGAACACCATTGGTAATGGGACAAATTTAAATCATGCACCACTTGATAGACTGTGAAGAGGAAAACTCAGCATCAGTTCTGTGCTTTTCTTGTCAAAGATTCATAATAAATTTAAGTTTAATCATGAGGAAATATCAGTTAAACCCAAATTGACAAAATAACAAAATAATGGGCCTGTACCCTTCCAGAGTATCAAGCCCATGAGATCAAGAGAAGGCTGAACTAACGTTCCAGTATGTGGGAGACTAGAGACATGACAACTACACGCAATACCTGACTCTGAATTGGATGCTTTTGCTATAAAGGAGATATTGGGACAATTGGCCAGACTTGAATGGGGACTACAAATCATTAGGTGGTAGTAGTGTACCAATGTTAAGTTCCAGATTTGGGTTGTTATTTATGGGTAAGTGGGAGAGTGTTCTCATTTGTAGAAAAGCACACAGAGAAATTCAGGGGGTGATGCGGCATCAGGCTGATGACTTATTCTCAAATGATTAAAGAAAAGAAAATTCTTTGAACTGTGCTCTCAACTTTCCTGTAATTGTTTCAAAATTTAAATCTGCTACTTCAAAATTTAAAAAATGAACAAGTACAGTCAGAAAGCCCAAGAATTATGTTTATATATGTCCACTGCAGCATTATTTATAATATCAGAAAACTAAAAGCAATAAAAAATGTGTAACAATTTGTATAGGATGATCTCAACTTTGTTTAAAAATATAGAAAAATGATAATAAAGGAAATATATGAGAATGTTAAGATTACGTGTATCTTCATGGAGGAACTATGATTTTGCCTTTTTTGCAGGGGCATGCATTATATACAGAGAGAATGTGATGGTTCACTAGGACTAGATAGTAGAATTTAATTATAAAGTAAATAGAAGTGAGGAAAGGGATTAGATGAAATAGTATAAAGTAAATAGTAGAACTGAACAATACAGTGAAATTGCAAACAAATGTCTTTAATTTCTGACAAGTCAACTATGCACACTCAAATTGCATTTTTCGTACAATCTAGGCCTGAAATGCAAGCCAACAACTTTAACTGTTGCCTAGCAAGAGAAACAGTGATGGGCTCCAATGCTGTCGGAAAAACTGGCCATGCCGGACTTATTAAGAAATGGTAAAGAATATACGAATCCTGACTGTTACAATGCCCTGGGCAATTCAAGGGCTTTTCCAGAGTGATTTTCACTGAACAGACACCATTTTCATTGGACTTGCTGTGTAGGATGTAACCTTTGGGTAAGAAGTGACTCTAGCTTTGATTTTAGGTTAAATTTTAACATTTACTGTAATTCCTTCCAAGGGTCTTAACTAAATAGTCTAAATTTAAAAAAAATTAAGGTCTGGTTCACATAGCATAAAAATCTGGTTTTAATGATCAGTTTTTAACGTGGTGCAGGATATCCACAGTGAAAAAAGAATTCTCATTTCAAATAAGTCTACAAATTTGTCTAAAAGAAAAGGAAATTCAGATTTTTAACATTTGGAAAGAAAAGTGATTAGATGAAACCAATGGGAAAAGCTCTGGTCCTTTTCTTAACAATGGTAGCGACTCATCTGAGCCTGGCTACCTCAGCCAAAGTAGAAGTAAACAAAGTTTATCTTTAGTGGCGCTCCCCTGCAACACACACACACACACACACACACACACACACACACACACACACACACACACACACACACACACAGTCCTTTTTCTCCTTGTCTCTCTCTTTGGCTTCCCTGCCCCCTCACTTCTTTTTGCCCTACCTCTGGACAGACTCCCTTTCCCCTGTCTCAGAACCCACCTCCGGGGCGAAGCTGTGCTTTACTACGTGTTAGATCCTGAACAATTTCACAGCCTCTCTAAGCCTCACTTTCCTCCTGGTCAAATGGCTGTAAGAGAAGTTCCAGCTCCGTAAGGACGTTGGAATATTTTTAAAGGTATTAATGTGATGTGCTTTTCATTAATCCTTTAATGTTACTTCTCTTTTGTATGAATTTCACGAACAAACGCAGAGGCCTAAAACAACACACTTTGGTAACTCACAGTTGTTAAGGTTAGGAGTCTAATGTGGGTCTCACTGGGCTACGATCAAGGTGATGGCAGGTCTGTATTCCCTGCGGAGGCTCCGGGGTGAATCAGTTTCCTTGAATTTTCAGCTTCTGGAGGCTGCTGGCCTTCCATGGCTCGTGGTCCCCCTCTGTCCATCCCTCCAAGCTCTGCTTCTATGGTCGCCTCTCTTTCTTTGACCCCCTTGCCTTCCTTTTATACATAAGGACTCTTGTGATTCCACCCGATGATCCAGGATAACCTCCCCATCTCAAGATCCATAACTTAAATCTGCAAAGTCCCTTTTGCCATGTAAGGTGACATACTCAGTCACGGGTATCTCTGGGGGAGGCATTATTCTGCCTACCGCACTTTCCCTTTCCTCCCATATTTCTTAACCCCGAGGTGTTCCCTAACCCCGCCTAAACCTCCCTTTCCGGCTTGCATTCTCTCAGGTCTCCGACTCATGCCTCCACACTTTCAGCTATTACCTTCTCTTCCAGTTTAAACACTACCTGTTCCACAAGTCCCAGTCAAATTGTGACTCCTTTGGTAAAGCCTTCCCAGGGCATCCAACTTACAGACATAGCATCCTAAACCCCACTGCACATAGTAGCTGCACCATTCATTTGGCAAACACCCTGCCTTCTTGCCCTGTATTCGTGGCACACGAATTTATTGAAAGAATAAATAAATCTCCACCACCATACTGTAAGAAATTGACAGCTATGTCTTTTTTTTTCCATTCCAGTTTTATTGAGATGTAATTAACATACAATGTTGTGTTAGTTTAAGGTGTACGATGTGATGATGTGATAAACATATATCTTGCAAAATGATTACCACAATAAGGTTAACATATCAGTTTCCCAACATAATTACCATTTGTGTGTGTGTGTGTGTGAACATTTAAGATCTACTCTCTTAGCAATGTTCAAGTACATAATACAGTATTGCTAACTATATCACCAAGCTGAACATTAGATCCTCAGAACTTATTCATCTTATAACTGGAAGTTTGGACCCTTTGACCAACATCTCCCCATTTCCCCCACCCTGCAGCCCCTGGCAGCCACCAATCTACTTTAAGAACCATGTCTTATGCTACTTTCTAATCCAGCACTGAAGAGTGGTCGAGGGGAGATACGTGGCAATGATGAAAAGGTAAAGACTGTCCAGGAGCCTCAAGGAGGAAACATTCCCAGAGTCCCATCTGTTTCCTTAGTTCAGAGCAACACCAACTTACCTCCTACAAAAACATCTAGGGCGAGGGGTCTTTATTCCCTTTAGGTTGGTGTCAGTGACAATCTTTGGTAACTATGTTTCCTGGACTCTTCCTGCCCAACTTCTCACACTCTCTTGATTTGATACCCACGTGTATGGCCAGTAGACCCTCTTACACAAGCACAAAAGGTACCTCTGAGAAGTGAGAGGCCATGATGGCCTGGGGAGGGTAGTGTACACGTGAGAAGTGGGAGGAGTCAAACCCTCTCATTCTACCTCAGGATGCCGTTCTTCAATATTTACGGCCTGCCTTGTTTGCACACCACTAGTATTATTATTTACTGGCTGACTTAGTTTTCATTTTTTAAAGGGTTTTGGAAAGGGGGCTTCTGGGATTCTGTCTTACCCCTCTAGACAATATCACTGTTTCATGTGTAATTCTTTCTACTTTATGAGGATCACTTCCTGTAAGTAAATGTTTTTACTCTTCTATTAATATTTTGAAAAAATATCTTTATCAGCACTTTCTTTATCAGCTAATAACAGCATCCATCAGGCAGTTCTTCCCAGACAAGGAAAAGGGATACAAAAACTTCTTGGTTACTTCTGTCGTTATGATTTTAACTATCAAGTCTCAAGTTCACATCAATATACACGTCACAAAATGCTATTTGTTGTCTCACATTTTTGACAGATGAGTTGAAACCTATGTATATAGTTCAGCAAAGAATTAATTATGAACACTTTGCTGGGTTTTTGAGAAATAAATAGATGAATAAGAAACAGTTCTGGCCAGCCAAGGAAGATAAGACATGAACACAAAAACCTGCACATGAACTATTTCAGGCATCCCTTCTGACTCACCGCTAGGGAAAGACTGGGCCTAAGACCAAGAAAAATTAAATTCCAGGTTAAAAAAAAAAGTCCTTTCAACTTACTGGGCAAACAACCAAAATTACAGACGTCTCAGGTTTCAGATAACATTACAAAGAATTTTTACTGATTGTAAATTTGCTCTTCCAGTAACATAAAACTTTTTCTGTGTTTATATTTACTGTCCCATTTCTGTGACTGTGTTTTACAGTTGGGCAGACGTGG
Source organism: Camelus bactrianus (assembly GCF_048773025.1). NCBI lineage: Eukaryota > Metazoa > Chordata > Mammalia > Artiodactyla > Camelidae > Camelus > Camelus bactrianus. The sequence continues at coordinate 73,302,051 of NC_133543.1, forward strand.
AGTTTTGCTTGTGTTCATCAAGAAGATGAATTTGTAACTCCCCCCGCCTCCCTTTGGGGAAAAAAAATCAGGAAGGAACTCAAACACAAGGCTTTTCCTCCCATTTTACATTCAAATACGTCTTACAGGAAATGAACAAATAGTGAATCTCAAATATAACATTGTGCCTCTATGCGCTGTAGCACAAAAAGAGCTTTACAGGAATTTTGTGTGTTCCGGAAGTTGAGATTTTTAAGGACAAATGTGGGGCTTGGATTTTCACTTCCTGCAGAATATAAATGCCAAATTCCTTAGCCTAACATTCAAGATCTCCAAAATCTCATCCCAACTCACTTCTAGTCTTATCTATGTCCATCCTCACTCTGTGAACCCAGCAACGTCCATGAACCATGTCGAAGATTTTTATCTCCAAACCCTTTTTTGCTCTCTGGAGTGCCCTTCTATCTTTCCTTTCTGCCCAATCCCACTGCCAAAGAAATCTGTTTTTCAAGGTACATCTTCAAAGAAAAGGCATTCATAAAGCTAGCCACAGATCATCTCCAAGTTGGAATTTCCCCCTTTCTTGTGTTTTCATAATTTCCAATAATTAAGGGTTATAGCTTCTGTAATGAGGAATAAAAACTAAAAACTACTTAACAGCATATCTAATGAAACTTAAAACTATTTAATAGCTTCTCTAATAAAACTTGAACATAGCTCTTTGAAAAGGGCAAGAAATTTCTTTCAGTACCCAAAAGGTACATTCATACCTTTAAATGTTTTCACTAATAAGAAAAAAAGACCTAGAAATGCTGGCCAGCATAGGAAGCAGTAACAAGATAGAATTGTCCTATGCCCTATGGACAAATTATTACTTTCAAAAATAATGGAAAAGAGGGGAGAAAGTGATTAAAAAGCTAGAATTATCTTAAAAAATGAACATGACCTACAAGAAGGAAATCAAAAACATTTTAATGGAAGATTTAAAAAATGATGTATTAATGTAGACATACTCTTGAAAAATGTCTTCAAATTAATATGTTAGTTTAATGCAAGTACTAATAAAAACTCCAATATAATTTTTAAATTTAAAAAATGAAATAAAGTTTATTGAGAAAAGCTAAACAGGCATGAATTAAAACACATTTTGAAAAACAAAGAATATGCAGTAGGATTAGTCCTACCTGATACCAAAACATATAAAAGCTGCAATAATCACAGCAGAATGCTTTTGAAAGATGACTATAGAGGTAAATTAACAGAACAGAAGAGACAGATCAGAAATAAATCTTACTATATACAGTACTTTAGGAAATGATAATGAGAAAAGAAAGGACTTTTCAATAAATGGTGATGAGAAAATTTTAGCTCTTTTGAGAAGTTCATACTTCCTTATTTCATACTTCATAGTAAATGTGTTCTAAGTAGAATTTATAAACTAAAGATTTGGGGAAGCGATAAACCGGGTGTTCAGGATTTATAGATACTAACTACTATACATAAAATAGATAAACAACAAGGTCCTACTATATAGCACAGGGAACTATAGTCAATAGCTTGTAATGGCTTATCATGAAAAAGAATATGAAAAGGAATATATACATACATATATGTATAAATGAATCACTATGCTGTACACCAGAAATTAACACAACATTGTAAATCAACCAAACTTAAATAAGAAAAGCTAAAGATTAAAATAAAATAGTAAAATCCTTAGACAAAGTAGAAAAAGTGAATATTTATTCAGTGTCTGGAGGAAAGAATTATTTAAGGTTAGAAGTATGAAGAGGAATCAAAAGAGGATGAAGTAAAATTTTATCACATGAGTTTCAAAGTTTTGCATGTTAAATGTAAACAGAAGTAAACAACTGATGTCTGGTCAAGTGGTGCAGGAGCTTCGGGCTCTGATAAAATGCTCCCTTCCCTTTACTGCCCACATGCATTCCAAACACATAGTAACAATAAATAGGATATAAAAATTAAAAAATCAAAATGATATCATTGGGTTCAAAAAGGAAACAAAAGCAAAAACAAACAAATGGAACCTAATTAAACTTAACATTTTTTTGCACAGCAAGGAAACCATTGACAAAATAAAAAGACAACCTACTGAATGGGAGGAAATATTTCCAAATGATATGACCGATAAGAAGTTAATGTCCAAAATATATAAATAGCTCATACAACTCAATATCAAAAAAACAAACAAACTAATTTAAAAGTGGGCAGAAGACCTGAAGAGACATTTTTCCAAAGAAGACATATAGATGGCAAACAGGTACACAAAAAGATGCTCAACATCACTAGTCATCAGAGAAATGTAAATCAAAACCACAATGAGATATCACCTCACTTCTGTCAAAATGGCTATCATCAAAAAGACCACAAATAACAAATGTTGGCAAGGATGTGGAGAAAAGGGAACCCTTGTACATGGAGTTTTCTCAAAAACTAAGAATAGAGTTTCCATATAATTCAGCAATCCCACTTGTGGGTATATATCTGAAGAAAATGAAAACACTAATTCAGAAAGATGCATGCATCCCCATGTTCATAGCAGCATTATTTATAATTGTCAAGATATGGAAGCAACCCAAGTGTCCATCAACAGATGAATAAATAAAAGATCTGATATATACACACACACACACACACACACACACACAAAAACACACAATGGAATACTACTTAGCCATAAAGAAGAATTAAATTTTGCCTTTTGCAATAACATGACTTATGCTTAGTAAAATAAGTCAGACAGAGAAAGAGAAACACTGTATGTTATCACTTATATGTGGAATCTAAAAATAAAACAAATGAACAAATATGGCAAAACAGAAACAGATTCATAGATATATAGAACAAACTAGTGGTTACCAGTGGGGAGAGGGAAGGGGGCTGGAGCAAGACAGGTTAGGGGATTAAGAAGTACAAAGTACTACATATAAAATAAACACACTACAAGGGTATATTGCACAGCACAGCGAGTATAGCCAGTATTAAACAATAACTTTAAATAGAGAATAATCTACAAAAATTTTGAATCACTATGTTGTATGCCTGAAATTATTATAATATTATAAATCAACCTTACCTCAATAAACAAACGAACAAACAAAAAATAGAAATATAAACACTACCATGGAACATTTAACAAAAAATACCACAGTGAAGGGGGCTGAATCGCAGCTGTATCCCTACTGGCCTTCTCTCCCATGTCCAAGGCTTCAGCTCCCAGAGGTACAACCACACACAGAGAGCACTGAGGATGAGGATTAGGACTAGGGCTCCCTCTAGTTATAGGACACTGAGAAAAAGAGCAGTCTCAGCCATTGCTTACACGTACTTACAGGGAGCTGCAGGTGTTGGGAAGTAGGAATTCAAAGACACACCTGATACAGTAAAGGCCTCTGTGATATCTGCAATATCAAAGGAAGTCAGGAATACCAAAATACTACCACGTACCCAGTTCTGAACTGGGGGTCCCAGGGTGCTATGTGGCAAAAGCAATACTGTCAGATAGGAAGGGGTAAACATGGAGGGAAAGGAAAAGAGAGGAAATAAATAAAAGACTAAAAAACTTTCTACCAAAAATGAGCCTTCTGCAAAATAAAATTCCAAAACCACATTAGGATAGCTAACATTAGAAAGACTTTGAACCCTGCCGCCCCAGCTGGACCCCAATTCACTTCAGGTAAAATTAATTTTATGGAGCTGTTTGATAAGGAATTGGAAAATAAATGTGCCAATGATGCTCAAAGAAATCAATGAAAATAATCTTTCCATTAAAAAAGAACAAAAGTATGAAGCAAAAAGAAATAAATAATGAAACAAGATATAGGCAGATGTTTTGAAAAAGAAACAAATAGAAAAAAATACAGACATTAAAATAAAAAAAAAGAAAAAGAAAGAATGAACTTTAGGCTGGAAGTATGTGAAGAGAGGACTACTGATTTGGTGAAAGGAATTCACCCAGTTCATGGTCAAAGACAGTAGAGGTACGGAAGTGGAAGAGGCCAGTCTATGAAGACTGTGCACTGAAACTGGCACAGTCACTTTCATTTATTCTGCTGATCACAGCAGGTGCAGAACCTACCTAGACTGAAGGGAAGGGTCATAGACTCCACCTCGCGATGAGAGGAGTGACCGAGAATGGGCAGCCATCTCTAATCTGCCAAAGGATGGCCAAACAAATGGATAGTCTCCATTATCCCAGTGGATAGGTTGCCACTGGGATGAGTCACTGGCAATTTTTGTCTTTGTTCTGCCTGAGTTCTGTCTCCATGTGAGTGTGATTGTCTTGGCCAAGGGGACATGCAACAGGGGAGGGGAGGCGTAGTTCCCCAAAAGAAAATCAAGTTGTTCTTACTAGAAAAAAGATGAATGGTTGCTTTAGAGGTAAAAACAATGTCCGCTTCAGACATTTATCATTTGTTTTAAATCTATTTTTGTCCAATGTGAGAATCTTCACACAAACCCATGCCCTCCCTCCATACCCTTTACACCCAAACTTATTGTCTGTGTCTCTTATTTTATTCAAATAACAAATGGTTGCTTGTAGTGACGCTAGGCAGGCCCAGCCTAGGCTCTGTGTGGGGGATGGAAGAAGAATCAGCCCCAGAGCTTGCCTGCAAGTTGTCCACTCTTGAGTAGGGGGAAAAGAGAGAAACAGTGGCATCAGAGAGAAAGGAGGAGGTGCCATAAGAGGCATGGATAAAGTGCTCTGGAAGTTTAGAGGAGAGAGAGATTGCTTGCAGCTGCACCCTTAATCACACATTGCCTCACGTCTCTTCTATCATCATCTTGTCTGGTTATTAACTCCTATATTGTTGAACAACAGCAAAGTAGGCATGCTGATTAATTCACGGAGCTGCTCCTTCCTCCACATCCAGACCATCAGCTCCTCTGAGGCAGGGCGGGAGGACTCTGACAGGCAGATTGCAGGGGCTACTATCCGTAGACTTAAGAATGCTGGCTCCAACGGAAGAGAACATCAATAACATGCCATCTGAAAAGTCTATCCATGCTCATAAATAAAGACCTTTACTAGCTTACTAATACTTCTCCAATGCACTAAACAGAATAAGAGATTAAAAGATTGCTTTTCTCCATGGCACTACCCCGCTTCCTTTTTTTGTCCTGGTAGGAGGAAATGTCTTTCTATTGGCATCTCCTGCTTCCAATTACTGACATCTCAGTTGGGTGTGTTCTTCCACCTTGGCTATGTCGAGATGTCAGATAAAGGTGGTTCACTGTCATCGTAAATCACACCCTGATGATGGCTCTGGAAAGAGCTTTTACACACAGTAATCTCAGATTTCTTCATGGAAAGTTCTTTTTGTGTGTGCACCATTAGAGTATTGCCTTTTGGCATCACTTCCAAGTCTTTCTGAAAAACATACTATGTCTTCTTTTTTGTTTCTTATTTTTAAATGACAGATGGCTAGGAAATATCTTCTTCACTCTTATAATTATTTTCCTCAGTTTTTCCCCCATTAAATAGCAATTACCCTCATGCATAATCTTTCTAAGTAGTTATTTTCTAGCTCCTGAAGAGAATAATCACAGCGAAGGCATTCATCTTATGTGCTTCATGGTTTTTCTCAGCAGGAAATTTCTATTGAATAGAGTTTGTACCATAGTAACTAACACAGACACTTAAACACACTCGATAGCTAGTATTTTTTAAGCGGACCAAATTATCAGATGAAATGTTCATCTGTTTTACAAAGGGTGGTTTTCCTGGATTCTCTCCAAAAGTACCTTCAAAGAAAGTTAGATATGTGACTACTGTTCTTCAAATATTTTCCAAGGGAGAGGTGGAGTGAAAAAAATTTTCAATTACCTCTCATTTATACTGTGCTAAGCACTTTACAAAACATACAAATTATCTGCTTTCTGGAGAAGTAAAACTCCTCCTGGATTTATTTCTTGATGTTAGCAATATTGAAAAACAATTTAATTTACATTACACAAAAAAACTTTAGATAGACTTAACAATTAAACAGATAAATCAAGTCACAGCCAAGCAGCAGAAAACAGAAACAAGCAGCTATGGGATCTTTAGAGAAATTATAACTTATCTAATCTAATAAATTATTCTTGGCCTTTGGAATTCAGTAATGTCCATATTTCACAAGTAATCCGTAAAGCCAATGATATAGAGAACAATGTTATTTTGAATCAAAATTCGAATTATGCTGAGAGTGTGGTATGCCTACCAGAGTCCCTCACTTGAAAATACCCTATCTGACCCCCAGCACCTGAGTTTCAAGGTGGCCTTGTCCTTCTTATTGCCTTGTTGTGACACACTTCTCTCCAGAAGTCACACAGTAATGCATTTGTACAAAGGAGAGCATTTACGGCAATGGTTCTTCTCAAATGTGGAGATTCAAAAAGGTTTCACCCAGGTTATATTTCTGGAGAATGACATCATTGCTGGGAAATTCCACAGAATGGAGATAATAGAAAGATAAACGGGAAGTTGCTGAATTTCTAGAGATATTGCCTGAATCATGACTCTCTCTAATTAGCTCTAGGAAAATTGCAACTTTGAATATGAGTAACAGTATTCAAGGGAATCAATCAATGCTACTGTTTCAAAAAAAAAGAAAGAAAAGAATAAAAAGAAAAGAAGGAGGGAGACAGAGAGGCAGAGGACTCTGTCCCAGTCAGACAGAGCAACAATCACAAGCAGTCAGTGTGATTCCTGACAGGGAGCCCTGTTGACTCAAATGATCTCTCCAGGCAAAATTAACAGCATGCCCAGCTGGACAATGCCCTGAATTGCCCAGGCGAACAGTGTCGGAGGTTACACACCTCAGGAATGACAATAGCGGTTCCCAGCCACACCTGCATTCCTGCATGCTGTCACAGCTCCTTCCTGTTTCTCCCTGAGCTTGTCGCATTATCATTAACCCATATCTGAACCATGGCAGGCTCTCCAGCTGGCCCCTCCAGGCTCCAGCCTGTACCATGGCCAATCCATCAAACACTTCCCCATGAGGTTGCTGTCTAAAATGCTAGTGTGGCCATGTCCCTCCCAGCTTTAAAATGTTTCAGGGAATGGCCGATTGCCTTGAAGAGACTTCCCAATTCTTTCTTCCTTTTTTTTTTGTTATTGTGGTTAAAAAAAAAAAACATGAAATTTACCATTGTGACCATTTTAAGTGTACAGTACATTGGTATTAAGTATGTGCATGCTGTGCAATAGATCTCAAACTTTTTCATCTTGCAGAACTGAAGTTCTATACCCATTAAACAACTCCCTATTTCCCCTCCTTCCAGTCCTTGATAATCACTATTATACTTTCTGTCTCTATGAGTTTAACAACTTTAGATTCCTCTTAGGTAGGATCATGCAGCATTTGCCCTCTTGTGACTGCTTATTTCACTTAGCATAATGTCCTCAACATTCATCCAAGCTGTAGCATGTGACAGGATTTCCTTCCTTTAAAGACTGGATAATATTCCACTACATGTATACACCACATTTTGTTCAGCCATTCATCCACTGATGGACATCTGGGTTGCTGCCATCTCTTGGCTATTGTGAATAATGCTGCTGTGAGCAAAAGTGTGCAAATACCTCTTCGAGATCCTGCTTTTAGTTCTTCTGGATGAATACCAAGAAGTGGGATTGCTAGATAATATGATAATTCTCTTTAATTTTTTGAGGAAACTCCATATTGTTTTCCATAGTGGTTACACTATTTTACATTCCCACCAACAGTGCACAAGTGTTTCAATTTCTCCACATCCTCACCAACACTTATTATGTTAGTCCCCCCTTATCTGTGGTTTCACTTTCCACAGTTTCACTATCTGTGGTTATCCATGGTCAACCAAAGTCCAAAAATATTACATGGAAAAATTCCAGAAATAAACAATTAGTAAGTTTTAAATTTCCAGCCGGTTTGAGTATCATGATGAAATCTTTAGCCATCCTGCTCTGACCTACACAGGATGTGAATCATCGCTTTGTCTGCCCCTTAGTCACTTAATAGCCATCTTGGTTATCAGATCAACTGCCATGATATCTCAGTGCTTGTGTTCAAGTCACCCTTATTTTACTTAATAATGGTTCCAAAGTGCAGGAGTAGTGATGCCGGCAGAGATGTGGCCATCCTCTGGTGATTAGTGAAACTAAGCATATTTTCATGTTTGTTGGCCATTTGTATGTCTTCTTTGGAGAAATGTCTTGTCAAATACTTTGTTTTTCAATCTGGTTTTTTATTTTTCTCTCTTTGAGTTGCTACTCCTCATTCTTAAGCACTGTCTACACCCTTCCTGATCCGATCTGGTTGTAAGCCTCATTTCCCTTCTCTCCTTACCTTGCACACCTCTCTTTGGTGAGCTCAGTTCCTAGAAGTTCCTCATTGGAGGAGCAGCACTACTGACACCTCCATGTGCTGTTCCTGACAGGGTGCTCCCCTCCCTACCCCCAAACACATCTTGACCGCTGGAGCAAAATTGACTTCTGTCAGAAAGAAAAATTACTTTGAGGGAATTACCTTTGAGAAGCCTTCTCTCACTGTGTCCTGTAGTCCACCTACTACCCCCTCCAAAGAGAACCAAGTTCTCCATCTCCTGGACCATCAATCCTGTGTTCAGGGCTGATCACATGGACTTGTGATTTTTATTATTACCTGCCTCCCCTATGAGATGATAAGCACCTTAAGGTCAGTGCCAATCCTATTTAATATTCAGACTCTGATGCCAAGAAGGGAGAGTGCCACGGAATCTGTATAGTTAAATATTTTTTGAAGGAAGCGAGGGGAGGAAGAAGGAAGTCTGGTGGGCAGGTGAGCAAGGAGGCGCCAAGGGAAACTCATAGCCAGGCTTCTCCTTTGTGCCCTGTGCTGCCCAGTTTTTTTGCCCAGGACTAGAGAACCCTGAAGACCTGGTCACCCAGGCTGCTGCACTCAGGTTCCCCCTGAACCCCTGTCTGAACATCCCAACACTGAAATGGCTCAGTACTCACCAAGGTCACCCTCTACTTCCAGCTGCAGGGTTCAAAATGGGAGTTTAGATCTAGGGACTGCAAATGATGGTCCAGTACCATCTGGCAAATGTACTGATCAAGTCTTAGATTATTGAGAAAACTATCCTTTATGAAGCATCTACTCCATGCCAGCCAACAAGCCAAGGCCCTCAGATCTGTTATCACATTTCAAACTTTTTTCCATCCTCTGGGAACTTTGTTATTATCCCCACTTTTCACATGAGGAAAATGAGACCTGACCAGGATACTAGTCAAGTTTACTCCTAAGGCTGTGCTCTGATTATTATATCATGACACCCAAGGTCGGAGTCCTTTTAGATTTATGACAGACGTGGCCCACTGTTGTCATAATCGTTTGTTATTATCTGCTGTGTGCTTCATGGACTGAGAGTCTTTCAGGCCTGGCAGATATCTTAAAGAACATCTCGTCTAATCCCCTTAATTTACAATGAGGAAGCTGACAATTGACATGATTTATAAACCATACAGTAAATAGAATGATATAAATCATGCTCTGTAAAGATGTTTTTTCTATTTGATTTTTAAGTGTTTTTTTTTTCCTGAATATAAAAGCAATGCAAGCTCAGTGCTGAAAAACTGAAAAACTGAAAATTAAATAACATAAAAATGAAAGATAATTCACAATTTATATTCTAATAATCCTAACACATTGATAAACATGGTTTAAGACTTAGTTCATTCGTACCTCATTTTAGGCCTTAGAAAACAGATGTATTTATTTGGTGAATGGTTATATATTTGTATATATATCACACATGCACACATATAGTTAACATGTTCTTTATAAAATATGGTACCCTTCTCACTGAATATTATATATTTTCTTATTTTATTAAAATTCTTTGTTAATATTCTCAAATGATGGAAAGGATTTTTACTATAACCATAAAACTAATACTTTCTCATTGGGGAAATATTTTTAAAAATATATACATCCCAAATAAAACTGCCTAATATCCATCACCAAGAGATAACAACCATTAATGGGTTTTTTTTTTTTTGAGGGAAGAGTGTCTTTTTGCTGTTCATATGTGTGTATATAATAGAGACAAATGGAATATACATTTTCAACCCTTGACATATTTTTGCCAAATTGCTTTCCATGAAGTTTTTCTTACTTAAGTTAACAGAATCAAGGAATGAAAATGTTCACCTCACAACATCCTCACCAACTTTAAATATTATTTAAAATTTTTTTTTGTTAATTTTATAGTTGGGGGAAAGTAGTTATAAACGTGAACTTAAAAATACATGTTGATGGTTGTGAAAATAATTGCTTATAATTGTCTTATTTTATGAAGGAAAAAGAGTATATAATGTTAAGAGCTCTGCACAACTGAACTCTAGTTTACATCATGCCTCTTTAGACTATTTTAAACCAAGATAGCAATGGCTAAAAAACAGTTTTGCAAAACAGCATTATATTGAATGGAACTGAAAGAACAAGAAAGTACTAGGTAAGACAAGTTAAATAAGACTTCTGCAGAAGAGATGAAGGCAGCCTCTCTCTGTAATCTATTTATTTATCTCTTTCCTTTCTACTGTATTCCAAAAAGGGAAGATAACTAATGCGTTGATATACGCAGCATAATGCAAACAGTCAGATCCCACCTGCAATCAGAATTTTTTTGGGCAAGGGGAGATAATTAGGTTTGTTTGTTTATTTAATGGTGCTACTGAGGATTGAACTCAGGACCTCATGCATGCTAAGCATGTGCTTTACCACTGAGCTATATACCCTCCCTCAGCAATCAGAATTTTTAACAATATTCTCCTTGGGTATAGTTTAAAGCCACCACTGATTTGGAGGGGTATATATCAAAGTCACAATTCACAGAATACTAGAGTCAGAAAACCTAAATACTTTCTTTAATTTCTAGTCCAGTTACTACCTTCCTAAGGCTCCCCAATACTATTCTATGTGCCCCTCCTGTCCTTTTGCATCTGAATTTTTAAAAACAAATACTTATGCCTATTAAATGTTCATTATAAATTACACTCCATTGTTGACCTTAATATTGCGACTGCACCACCGCTTTAAGGGGAAGGGAAATCACATTTTTGGAATGTGCAGTGTTTGGTGTCGGCATTCAGAGCGCACAGCCTGGGAAGGTCCTTTGCCATACCTGAAGGGAGGCACTGCTGGTTGTGTGCTGTCAATGTGTAAGACTGCCCCAACATCTCTAGATTACTTTGTGAAACAATCCTGGGAGAAGGAGCAAGAGTGAAGTGGAAATGTTTGGATTGTATTTCGTAAACACCAAGACACATGGGAACAAATGCAAAACGCTGGAATCTGTTACAGCCTGTGAATGCAATATGATGCTGTCATTAGTGTTCCCATCTGAAAAACACGAACTCCCTTCATACTGAATGTATTGTCTGTCTGTCACTGTTACTCATCAGGGATTAATGCTATCATTGTTCTGGGGCCTTTGTATTATAAATGCATGATAATCATAATAATGGAAGCATAGAATTCAAACCCTTTCTTGCAATATTCAAGGCCTTATGTAATGACCTAAACAGCCTTGTAAGCTTGATCTCTCCCTTATGCAAAGCAGTGTTCCAGGAAAACTAGTCACCTGACTTTCCCTCCCCACCTCCATGCTTTGTTGGTGCCAGTTACTCCATTTGGAATGCCCTTCTTACCAATGCTGTTTGGTAATTCTGTCTATCAATCAAGAACCATCTCAAACTGTCACCTCCTCCATGACATTTCCCTTGTTAACCTTCCCCTCTACTCTGACCAAGGTTCTTTGAAACTACACCTTGAACAATATGAATGACAGAGACCTCTAGTTTTTTCTCTTCCTTCCTGAATGTAAACTTTTTGCAGAGAAGTGGCTATCCAGCCAGCAGCTACAATGGCCAATATGCACATCCAGGTATGATGAATGACTAGTTCTTACTGGCTGAATGTAAGTGGAAGTGACGGGTGTCACTCCTGGGCTGGGCGCTTTAAGAAGTGTGCCTGCCTTCTTCACTCTTCCACCTCTTGGGCAGCTTGAAGCCAAAGATTCTGGTACCTGAGAGCATGCCAGGAACTCAAGACAGGTGGAGCCAGAATTCCTGGATCATCAGGTAGAAGAAAGTTGGCTGCTGTTAAGTGAGCATAAAATTAACGTCTATGGAGTTAAGCCCCTGAAATCCGATGATTTCTTTCTTACAGAGCTAGAGCCATTTCCCTAATACAACTTGGTATATCCTTTTACTGCTTGGCTCATTCCATTTCATACAGCAGGTGCTTGAAAAGTATCTGCTAAATTAAACTGAAAATTCAGAGACAAACACAAAGAAATATAAATTAGGTTATACTGCTAGAATAGAGTTTAAGGATATCTGTTGCCACCAAAATGCTCTTCCAACCCTATTTTCCTTTTGTTTAGTTTTTAGTTTGTTTTTTTTTTCTTGGCATGGCGGGGGAGATAACTCGGTTTATTTGTTTATTTTTTTAATAGAGGTATTAGGGATTGAACCCAGGACCTCGTGCATGCTAAGCACTCACTCTACCCCCAAGCTACACCCCACCAACCCTATTTTCTTAAAAAAATCCCCCTCACCCCAAGTCATTTGTTTTACATGATAAGACCTTACACTTTGAAATCAGTTGCCACCTTAGTCTTGATAAAGAGAAAATAAGATGTTTTGAGAACTGACAGTCATTCTGGTTGGATGTGGGTGCCAAGTTGTCTTCTGGTTATATTAGCCAGATGGCACAACTGTGAACAAATAATGGCAAGATGAAAGATATTCCTCTTTGTCAGATACTGGGGTCAGACTTTCAAATATGACGTAATTAGTGGAGAGGTGCCCTTGGCCAATAGCACTTCCATTCACATTCCAATTAGACTTTCATTGTAAAATGATACTATTATTGCTGGTATTATTTTTTAAGCTGAGCTAAGTTATACAAAAGGGAGATAATCAGCTCTCAGTCCAAAATGTCATCAAGCCAAAACAAGATTTGGTCGTCAGCCCTCCAAGTCAAACTTCAGACTTATTCAGTATGACTGAATATTGCATTAGACAATCAGAGTATAGAGCTTGAAGAGGAAGAGGAAGGTGTTAAGGTAACCAGAATTTGGCATACAGCTTTTCTTGGCGTTACACTCTTTAATCTCCTCTAAGTGTGCTTCTTCTTCCCCTTCTTATTTTAGTTCCTTTACCCATTTTATTTCTCCTCCACCTCAATAAACAAGCATCCACATGGAGCCCTATTCCTGCCTCTGTTCAGAGACATTTTCTTCTTCTTTATCTGTATTCCTAGATTATTTGATTTGTCCGGCTGGCCCACTGAACCATCAGATAGTTTCTCATAAAAACATCAGTGAAGATGTATACATTTGTTTCTGATAATTTTTCCAAATATTTTCTGTTTTTTTTTTCTCTAAAAGCTGAACCTACACTTTCTGATAGCAAGTGGACTATGAGTCAGACTCACTTTGGGGGCGCATTAGTGGTTCATAAAAATCAGTTTACTGAGTCACAACCAGCACTTCCAAAATGAAATAAAATAGAATAGGCAAAATATATCAGCAGGTGTTATACATATTAGAGGGTAGGTAAATACTGATTTATGAAAATTCTATTTGTTACTTATATATTGGTATGTGCTATGAAGCAAAATAAAATATTTCTCAGTGTGGGTTGAAGTAAAAAGTTTGAAACCTATTGTTTTAGCAGATATTTTTCTGTTTATTATTGACTTAATAATTTAGCTACCTGTTATTGGGGTTTCTTGGGGAGAAGGGAAAAGGAGAAAGTTAAGATTTTAATAATTATTCTTGTTTCTTAAGGTAAAATGAAGAAATAGAAATAATTCCTCACTGAAGAATAGAATAAAAACTTTAGTAATATTTTTTGCAATGAAAAACTTTGAAGCCAATTTCCTAAAACATCCATAAAATTCATAAGGAAATTACCACACTGTCCTAAGATCATTGTGTGTATATATACTACATCTTCTTTATCCATTCATCTATTTTTTCTTTTTATTAGTATTTGCAGTAGATACCTTTTTTCCATCTTTTTTTGCATTCTTTTTTATTGAAATATAGTCAGTTTACAGTGTTTTGTCAATTTCTGGTGTATAGCATAATGTTTCAGTCATACAGAATTGTGAGTTCGAGATTTGCAGATACTAACTACTGTATATAAAACAGATAGACAACAAGTTTATACTGTATAGCACAGGGAATAATATTCAATATCTTATAGTAACTATAATGAAAAAGAATATGAAAATGAATCTATACATATGTATCCACTCAACTATTGATGGACACTTAGGTTGCTTCCATAGCTTGACAATTGTAAATAATGCTGCTATGAGCATTGTGTACATGTAACTTTTTGAATTAGTGTTTTTGTTTTGTTTTTGTTTTTTGGATATATAGCCAGGTGTGGAATTGCTAGGTCAAATGGTAATTCTATTTTTAGTTTTTTGAGAAAACTCCATACTGTTTTCTACAGTGGCTGCACCAATTCACATTCCCACCAGTAGTGCACGAAGATTCCCTCTTCTCCACATCCTTGCCAACATATGTTATTTGTGTTCTTTTTGATGACAGCCATTCTGACAGGTGTGAGGTGACAGCTCATTGTGGTTTTGATTTGCATTTCCCTGATGATTAGCAATGCTGAGCATCTTTTCAAGTCCGTGTTAGACATCTACATTTTTAAAAGGATCATACACCATGATCAAGTGGGATTTATCCCAGGGATGCAGGGATTTTTCAATATCTGCAAAGCAATCAATGTGATACACCACATTAACTAACTGAAGAAAAAGAACAAAGTTGGAGGACTCATGACCCTCAATGTCAAAACTTACTACAAAACTGGAGTAATCAAGACTGTGTGGTACTGATATAAAGATAGGCATATAGACCAATGGAATAGAACTGAAATTCCAGAAATGAACCTTTATATTTATGGTAAACAGATTGTTGACAAGGGTGTCAATATAATTCAATGGGTGAATTAATAGTCTTCAACAAATGGTGTGGGAACAACCGATATCTACATACAAAAGAATGAAGTTGGATCCTCATCTTATAGCATACCCAAAAATTAACTCAAAATGGATCAGAGACCAAAATGTCTTGACTGGAACCGCTAGTACAATATAAAACAGAAATGGTGAGAGCAAACATTCTAGTTTTGCAGTAAGGGAGAAAGCATTGTTGCTGACCATTAAGTGCAGTGTTATCTGTGGGTTTTTTATAAATACCCTTTATCCTAGTTCCCTTCTATCCTAATTTGTTGTTGTTTTTTTTTTTTTTTTAAATCGCAGAAGGGTGTTGGATTTTGTCAAATATTTTTTCTGTGTGTACAGAGAGAATCATGTTTCTGTCCTTTATTCCACTAACATGGTGTATTATGTTGATTTATTTTTGGATGCAACCTTGCATTCTTGGAATAAATCCCGCATGGTCATAGTGTGTAATTCTTCCTATGTATTTCTGGGATTGTGTTTCTTTTATTTCATTAAGAATTTTTGCATCTGTATTTATAAGGGATATTAATCTGTAGTTTTCTCTTCTTAAGATGTTTGGTTTTGGTACCAAGGTAATTATGGCCCAGAATGAGGAGGAAGTAGTCCCTTCTATTCTCTTTTTTGAAAAAGTTTGTGACTGGTTAGTATTAATTCTTCTTTACATGTTTCTTTAAACGGCCAGTGAAATAACCTGGGCCTAGGATTTTCTTTGTGGTAAGTTTTAAAATTACTAATTCAAAATCTTTACTTGTTATAGGTCTAATCAGGTTTTCTATTTCTTCTTAAGTCAGTTTTGGTAGTTTGTGTCTTCCTAGGACACACTTAATCTAAGTTATCATTTCTTGGCATACAGTTGTTCATAGTATTCTTTTCTTTTTATTTCTGTGAGGTTGGTGGTGATATCCCCTTCTTCATTTGCATCTTCTTTTTTTCCCCTTGGTTAGTAAAGCTAAAAGTTTGTCAATTTTACTGATCTTTTCAAAGAGCAATTTTTGGCTTCATTGATTTTCTATGTTTTCCAATTCTCTTTCATTTTTTCTATGTTTACTATTTGTTTTTCATATAGCTCGCATCTTTGTTTATTTCTCTATTCTTCAATTATTGCCTGCTTTGTGTTAAATATTTTCTAGTTACCATTTTTATTCCCTTGTCATTTCTTTTACTATATATTTTTCAGTTATTTTTTCAGTGATTGTCCTTGGGATTTCCATTAGCATCTTAACTTGAAACAATATATTTTGGATCAATACTAGCTTAATTTCAACAGAATACAGAAACTTTGCTCCAACATAGCTTTGTTTCCTCCATCCTCTTTTGTATTATTATTGTCATATAAATGACATCTTTATATTTTATAAGCTTATGAACACAGTGTTATAATTACTGCTTTGTACGGTTGTCATTTAAATCAGATAGGAAAAGAGGTACACACACACACACACACACACAACTCCCATTTATACTGTTATTTATATTTACTTATGCTGTATTTACTGGTGCTCTTTATCTCTCTCTCTCTTTCTCTTTTTTTTTGAGTGGATGCATTTCTGAGAAAATAGGGAAAGCCCAGAAGTGAGGACCAATCAGAAAAACCAATTCCTCCTCCCTATACCATGATATTGTTCTAAAAGGTAGAAGTAGGAAGTCTTTGGTAGAGATTTTCCAATTGTGTGGCATGTTTGGCCTTTTCCTCTATATTCTTGGGACTCAGTACGGTCAAGGGTGAGATCTTTATCTTTTTATATGGATTCATACTGTCTAGTGTCCTTTCATGTAGCCTGAAGGACTCCCTTTATTATTTCTGGTAGGGCAGGTCTACTAGTGACAAATTCTCTCAAGTTTGTTTACATCTGTTTATTTAAATGTCTTCTCCATTTTGGAAGAACATTTTGTTGGATGTGCAATTCTGTCTTTTTTGTTTCAGCACTTTAAATATGTCATCCCACTGACTGCTGGTCTCCATAGTTTCTGATGAGAAGTCAGCCATTAATTTCACCAAGGCTCTCTTGCACATGATGTGTCATTTTTCTCTTGCTATTTTCAAGATTCTCTCCTCATCTTTGGCTTTAGATAGTATTTCAGTGTGGATCTCTTTGAGTTGATCCCAGTGGAGTTTGTTGAGTTTCTAGGATGTGCAGATTAATCTTTTCCATTAAGTTTGGGAAATTTTGGGCCATAATTTCTTCAAATATTCTTTCTGCCTCTTTTTTCACTTTCTCCTCTTTACGGGACCCCCATGATGCATATGTTGGTTAATTTGTATCCCCTTATTCAGATTTTTAAATACAGGAATAAATACTCCTACAGGTATTTTCTTATAGGTGAAATTGCTAGGTCATGGGTAGTGACATTAAGAACTTTGACATATTACTAATTGCCTTCTCAAAAGTTTATAACAAGGCACCATGATATCAACAATGTATGAGTAAGCCCGTTTCTCTTAAGGACCTTTAATTGATTATACTGGACATTCTTTTAAATTATTGGATGAGGTACTTATTTTCAGTTGGGCTGTAGCTCCTTAGATGTATCTTATTGACTCTAAGAATCCTTTATCAATGCTGTTGTTACCTCTAGTTCCTCCTAGAATCACCCCCAGAAAGCGTTCATTAAGTAGGAAGAAATGATGGGTGTATTTCCCAATGCTTTTTTGTTCTGTCTAGCTTTATTTCTCTAAAGGGAAGTCTATTTATTCTAAATTTCATCTGTCTCGGGGGAGGATATAGCTCAGTGGTAGAGTGTATGCTTAGCATGCACGAGGTCCTGGGTTCAATTCCTAGTACCTCCATTAACAACTAACTAACTAAATAAATAAATAAAAATAAACCTAATTGCCTTCCCCACCAAAAAAATTTTTTAAATAAATTAATTAATTAATAAATTTCATCTGTCTAATGTGAGGCTGAGCTGTGACCCTTCTTGCAACACTCAAGGCCATGAGGAGGCTTATATTGTAGACACTGTTTTGTTAACTGGTTTTTTTCTACTCAGATATCTAATGTGAATATTTTCCAGTGTGTTCCACAGTACAATTTATAATGGCTGCATAGTAATTCATAATTACAAAGGAAACACTAATACTGGTCATTTTGTTAGTTTCCAATTTTTCCCTATTACATATAAATAACACTGCAATGATAACCAATAACCTCCAGGCGAGCAGGAGCCCTGTCTATTTTATTCTTTGTTGTGTTGTAGCATCTAGCACAGGGTCTGCCTCATAAAGGGCAGCAATAAGCGTGTGCAGAATGAGTAAATGGTTGAAGAACAAGATTTTATTTAAACCTTTATTTACAAATGAGATTATTTCCTTTAAAAAAAAAAACTCAGAGAAGAAATTGATGGTGGATCTATAGTTTTTAAGCCCTTGGCCAGTATCTTCAAACTGCCTACAGAAAGATTTTGCCAATTTACACACCCACTGGTGTATATGGGAATGCCTGTTTCTCTACTCTGGCCAACTACTGATTTGTTTAAATTTATGTAATTGATGGTTGAAGAATAAGGTATGCTTAACAGTTTTAATGTACATTCCTTTTAGGACAGTGATGTTGAACTTTTTAATGTCTTTTGCCATTTCCTCCTTTGACCTGCAGAGCTCATCACTTTGGGAGGCTGGCCTCTCTGAGTCCTGAGGGCCACAACCTGGGGCTGCTCAGGGGATGAGAGGGCTGTTCTGTGACTGTCACAACCCACCTGCTTCTCAGGCAATCTCACAAGGTGTCATCCTCATGAATAAGAAAAAAAGCAGGAAGAGGTCTGACTGTACCTGGCTTCCGGCACCATACCTAGGCAATTTAGGTTTACCTTTTGGATCTTAGGAACCTTGGGGCGGGCTCTCACTGCCACCACCTCCACTGACATTCACCTTCCTCTAGGCAGAGTCTCCAAGCTTTTTTAGTTTGGTACCCATGTTGGCAAACAATTTTCAAGCATCTCTTTCCAATATACGCCTGTTAACTAGTAAAGACTATGTATGTCCTATAACACTAACGAATTAAATATATGTAAAGCTATCACATGAAACTTAGCATTGTAAAGGGTGAGATTAAAATGATATATGGGGGAGGTATGAATTTGGACTTTGGGATTAACAGATACACACTACTGTATATAAAATAGATAAACAACAAGGACCTACTGTATAGCACAGGGAACTATATTCAATTTCTTGTAATAAGCTATAATGGAAAATAATCTGAAAAAATATATGTATGCATATGTATAACTGAACCACTGTGCTGTACACCTGAAACTAACATTGTAAATCAACTATACTTCAATAAAAAATCAAATAAAAAAAATATAGAACTGACAGTTCCAATGTTCCTTCTTGCTCAGTGATACTTCCTTTTGGGCTCCCCGACTTTGGAGTCCAGTGCTCTGGGGTTGTTCCCTGTCTGAGCAAGTGAGTTATTTACATAATTCTTAGAGAGCTAGACTTCCTCCTCCACTGTCCGGTTGGCTATGTAGACCAGCACTTTCTATAGATAATTACTGCTCTGTAAACTGACTGGTGACCTCTGATGCAAAGTTTATATGAGGGCCAGATCCAGAAAAGTGACAGCACTGGCAGTCTTTCCCACCCTCCTCATTATCTGCTGCCTCACAATCAGGAGCTGACCTGCTTATTCAAAGACTGCCGTGACAGTTGAGTAAAGGAACGCAACAGCGGGAGCCTCGTCAGGACCTACGCTTTGCTGTTAGATTTTGCATCACGATGATCCAACTGAGCTAAATACTGATATCGCATCATACCGTGTAAACATGTAAGGTCTCTGCGCAGAGACATACACATGCAATGTAAAAATTTAATGGAAATAGTAAAGGAAACAGTTTGCAAATAAATGTTAAGAAGAATTTCTTTACAGTAAAATTTACCACCAAATGCTCTCAAGGAAATACCTTTCCTTCACAGAAAGAAAGAAGAAAAATCCTCCAACAGACTTTGGTGGAAAACTTTGAGGGGCGGTGTGAAGGCTGCTGTATTTGAAAAGCCAAGGGGCTTTGGAGCCACACAACTGGATTTGAACTAAGTCGGGACCCCAAGCTTGCCATGTGCTGGAGTGTGACCTCTGACATTGAGATTTTTGGTTTTACTAAGAGGGGATAATAATCCCCTTCCCTTACAATATTATGAAAATTAAATGAGAGGACGCCTGCCAACCATTTTGCATATTGTGTTTGCTCAGTAAATGTTTGCTTATTTCTTCCTCACCTTTTTCAGACCAGCAGAATTTCTTTCCTGCCTGCTTAGGCCCTAACTTCAAAGTTTGCCTCTTTTTCTTTCAGCATGAATGATGTAGAAATTTTTTTCCTTAAATAAAACATGTCTTAAATTTGAAACTTCTGTTTTAGAAGTCTCTGTCCTAGTTGACCATTTCTAAGTCTGTAATGCAGCCACGTGGGTTTCCCTCAGAAGGAAGTTACAGCGGACACAGCCCCCAAATGCAGCTGGCAGCAGAATTATTTTTGGTCTCATAAGCTGATTTTTTTTTCTTTTTTAAATTACAGGTAACTCTAGTGTTCTAGAAATTCACATATACAGGGAAATGCACACCCACACCCACTGAGAAAACCTGTTTTAGGAGAAAGCTTTTCCATCTAGCTCTTTCTGTTCAGCTTTTCTTTGCTCCTGATTCAGTTCTGTAAATACAGGTTTATATTTAGCCCCCTGTTGATTCTCCATATGTTCCTCCAAAAAACATTCCCTTTTAAGGAACTTTCAATGGCTGATCTCTTGGAGTACCACCGAGTGAACATGACTCTGGGAAAGTGTTAGTGAGGTCGGTCTGCCGGTGGCATCCCAACCGAACCACGAGTCAAGGGAGATCCACAGGGAAAGTTCCAGCTCGCAGCTCTCCTGTTTTTCTGGGAAATTTGCTGCTGATGATCGGAGAGGGTCAAACACGGTGTGTGTGGGGTCAGTTTCATCTTCCTCTGCTCACCTTCTTCCCTCTGTGGGAAGCGGGGAGTGGACGGGAGGGAGCCAGAGGGTGGGAAAGGTTGGGTACAAGCACCACAGACAAGAGGTAACCAACTTGCTGTGGAGAGAAGCCAGCATGCCTCCTCACCCAGGGGCGGGGCGGTCAGGAACCTCCCAGCCAGCCCAGGGCCCTGACTAAGGGAGCTGACCCTGGCCACCTGCTCTCAGGGAAACCACTTACACTTGGACTGAAGTACTGGCAGGGAGAGGGGAAGGGTTTTGAAGCCAGTGAGACTGGCCCTGGATTCCCTCCACTGGCCCTTTGGATTTTGGGCTTCAGTTTCCTCATCTCTGAAGGGTACATAATATATCACGTACTCATATTCGCTTTACTGCGGGGTCTAGAACTGAACTGAAATATTTCCAAGGTATGCCTGTATTGCAATAAAGTGGGTTCCACGAAGGTTTTGGTTTTCCACTGTGTATAAAAGTTATGTTTATACTATGTTGTAGCCTATTAATGTGCAATAGCATTATGTCTAGAAAAACAACATACATACCTTAATTTAAAAATCCTTTATTGCTAAAAAAAAAATGCTAACCATAATGTGAGTTGTCAGTGAGTCGAAATCTTTTTGCTGGTGGAGAGTCTGGCCTCGATGTTGATGGCTGCTGACAGATCAGGGTGGTGGCTGCTGAAGGCTGGGCTGGCTATGGCAATTTATTAAAGTAAGAAAACAATGAAGTTTGCTCTATCGATTGACTCTTCCTTTCATGAACGATTTCTCTGTAATATGCTATGCTGTTGATAGCATTTGACCTGCAGCAGAACTTCTTTCAAAATTGAAGTCAGTCCTCTCAAATCCTGATGCTGCTTTATCAACTAAGTTTCTGCAATGTTCTAAGTCCTTTGTTGTCATTTTAACAATCTTCACAGTATCTTCACCAGGAGTAGATTCAATCTCAAGAAATCACTTTCTTTGCTCATGCATCAGGAACAACTCTTCATTTCTTAAAGTCTTACCTTGAAATTGCAGAAATTCACTCACATCTTCAGGCTCCACTTCTAATTCTAGTTCTCTTGCTATTTGCACCTCATCTGCCGTTCCTTCCTCCACTGAAGCCTTGAACCCCTCAAAGTCACCCATGAGAACTGGAATAAACTTCTTCCAAATTTCTGTTATTGTTGAAGTTCTGACCTCTTCCCATGAATCACAAATGTTCTTCATGGCATCTAGAATGGTAAAGCTTTTCCAGAAGTTTTCAATTTCCTTTACCTAGATTCATCAGAGGGGTCACTATTTATGGCAGCTATAACCTTACGACATCTATCTCTTAAGTAATTAAACTTGAAAGTTGAAATTACTCCTTGATCCATGGACTACAGATGAATGCTGTGTTAGCAGCATGAAAACAACATTAATCTCACTGTCCATCTCTATCAGAGCCCTTTGGGTGACCAGGTGTTGTCAATGAGCAGTAATATTTTGAAAGGAATTTTTTTTCTAAGCAGTAGGTCTCAACAGTGAGCTTAAAATATTCTGTAAATCCTGTTGTAAACAGCTGTGCTGTCATCCAGGCTTTGTTGTTCCGTCTATAGAGCACAGTCAGAGTACATTTAGCATAATTCTTAAGGATCCTAGAATTTCCGAAATGGTAAAAGAACATTGGCTTCAACTTAAAATCACCGGCTGCATTAGCCTGAACAAGGGAGTCAGCCTGTCCTTTGAAGCTTTAAAGCCAGATACTGATTTCTCCTCTCTGGCAATGAAAGACCTAGGTGGCATCTTCTTCCAATATTAAGCTGTTTCGTCTGCACTGAAAATCTGTCGTGTAGTGAGTCACCTTCGTTCATCTCTTAGCTGGATCTTCTGGATAAATTGCTGCAGCTTCTCCATCAGCACTAGCTGCTTCACTTTGCACTTTGTATTACAGAGACGGATTCTTTTCTTAAACCTCATGAACAACCTCGGCTCCCTTCACACTCTTCCAAAACTTCCTCACCTCCCTCAGCCTTCACAGCACTGAAGAGAGTTAAGGCTTTGCTCTGGACTAGGCTTTGGCTTAAGGGGATATTGTGGCTGGTTTGATCTTCTATCCAGATCACTCAGACTTCCTCCGTGTCAGCAACAAGGCCGTTTTGCTGTCTTATCACTCGTGCGCTCACTGGAGTAGCACTTTCAATTTCCTTCAGGAACTTTTCCTTCGCACTCACGACTCCGCTTGCTGTTCGGCACAAGAGGCCTAGCTTTCAGCCTATCTCAGCTTTCAACATGCCTTTCTCACCAAGCTTCCTCATTTCTAGCTTTGGATTGAAAGAGAGAGACTTGTGAGTCTCCATTTCAGTTAGAGGCCACTGTAGGGTTAGTGATAGGCTAACCCTATCACTTATTGTTTCAATATTGTTGTGTCTCAGGGATTAGGGAGACCTGAGGAGAGGCAGAGATGGGTGGGTGGGTGGAGCAGTCAGAACACACACAATAGTTATGGATTAAGTTTGGTGTCTTACATGGGCAAGATTTGTGGCACCCCAAAACAATCACAATGGTAACGTCAAAGATCACTGATCACAGATTCCCATAACATATATAAGAATAATGAAAAAGTTTGAAATATTGTGAGAATTTCCAAAATGTGACACAGAGACATGAAGTGAGCAAATGCTGCTGGAAAAATGGTGCCAAGAGACATGCTTAAGGCAGAGTGACCACAAACCAGCAATCTGTTAAAAAAAAAATGCAATTATCTGTGAAGCACAATCAAGTGAAGCATAATAAAGCAAGGCCTGCCGAGGGTCCAAGTGTGCAGGGCACCTATTGGTGCTCGACACACACGAGGGTTCTACTGCAGCCACTGGCCCTCATCTCTGCTGGTCCCCGGTCTGGGGCTCTCTCTCTCTTTTCCTGAATTCATTACCTATCTCATCAGCACATCTTGGATTCCCTTTCAGTTCTTTGCCTTTTTATTCTTTTGCCTTCATTTTCAAAGCTTTTCTTCCCAGTTGCTTTGACTCCAGTTTGATCCAGTTGATTCATTCCAGTTGATCCCAGCAGACAGTGAGTTCTGCTTTGAAGAGATCATCACAACCACGGGGGGGGCGGGGGGGAGGACACAGGGTGTTCTTGGCTTGGAAATGTTACAGAAAGCTTCCTCCAGCCTTGGCAGCCCCAGCGCCCCAGGGCCAGGTCAGTGAGCAGCGTTCCTTCCTCTCTGGCAGTGCCAGGACCGTCACTCCAGGCCTCTCTGCCCTTTGACACACTTTGGAAAGAACAAACTCCTGAGATGCGGCTCAGTTCTGTCCTTTTTCCTTCTGGGAGCAGGCCTGAACACACACAGCCCCCACCCTCTGCTGCTCCTCCTTGCTGTGAGAATCACCTGCGAGTCTTGCCCTCAGCCAGTGTCTCCTGGAACCAAGCTGCAAGCCTGGTTTTGCCTGCAGATATAATTCATGCCCTTCAGCCTCTTCTCTCTTAGTAAATCAAGGGGGTATTTCTGCCTTCAGCTTTATTCACTGTTTTATTTCCCAGCTTGTTTACAACCCAGAGAGGAAAAAAAAGTTGCTATTTATCGGGACCGCCTCAAGGACTCCAGTGGTATTGTCCACAGGTGACGCTAAGGGAGAGACAGTAAGGAGTGGAAGAGACTGTGCAAACTAAGAGAGACT
Source organism: Camelus bactrianus (assembly GCF_048773025.1). Taxonomy (NCBI): domain Eukaryota; kingdom Metazoa; phylum Chordata; class Mammalia; order Artiodactyla; family Camelidae; genus Camelus; species Camelus bactrianus. The sequence goes on from NC_133543.1 coordinate 73,326,649, forward strand.
GTGCCGTCCAAAGAGGGGAGAGCCAGATCGACTCTAGCTCACTGCTATCTTGTGGGCATGCGGACCCACTTTTGCCAGATATTTCAAAATTTTGAAAGAAGGCCAAAGATCTTGATTTTTATCTGACATCTGCCCAGTTTTAAACACTGACAACAAAATTTAAAAAACAAACAAAAAACCCTGAGAGCCAAGTTGGTACGGGACACACTGAACACACTTGTACGCCCAGGCTGTCTGAAGGCTGCCAGTCGAGGACAGCTGCCCGCATCCTCCCCGGTCACATTTGCATGTAATTCCACTTCCATCATTCCATCTGGAAAACTTCCTTACACCCCATCAGCCAAACTTGAACTCCAAACACCCTGTGTCATCTGAGGAGGGGCACTGCTATAAGTTAAGGGATTATTTTGGAACTGCAGACTCACCATTTTCACTTAATAACATACTACTTTCCTTTTGATGATATCTTTTGATCTGACTTATTTAAAATGTATCCACCTTTATACTAGTTACACACAAGTTAACAGGCCCAATATAAAAAGGCAAATAGCTCCGTCCCTCTTCTTGGAATCATTAAAAAAATAAAGTCAATAGCTTCTTACCCAAACATGGACCACACCTGTGGATATTACTGAACCCCAAGTTAATAAAACACTGCTAACTCTTCAGCATCATTGACTCAAATGTGCCTGATGAGTGGAATTTGAACTTAAAAACTCTGGTAGTGAGGTGGGCAATGATTTTGTGGGATGGTTCTGTGTCATAACATTCATTCGTTCAGCACATATTTTCTCAGCAGTTCTCTAAAAACCACAGCTGTGACTGCAAAACCCACCAGAATGCAAAGTGGAATCCCCTACCCAAACTGTGCTGCTTCTGCTGTGCTGTTGAGCGAGGACGTCTGGCTCAGCCGCAGCTGCCATGTGGCTGTGAACAAGGGTGACGTCACCGCAACAGGGAAAATCCAGATGCTGTTGGTGCTGCCTGCCCCTTCAGTGTAGCATGGGATCCTTGCCTCCCTGCAGTGAGGGCCTGTGAAAACTCTGATGTTCAGAAGCTAGAGGAGAACTGCGGCGAGATAGTGGTGAATACGATTCTGCCAGGACTCTCGATATGGTTACCTTTATGTGGCACCAATATGAGCTTTGTTCCTTAGGCTTCCGGAATAGCCTGAAGACTGTAACTCTGGCTTTGTACTCATGTCAAGGGCAGTCGGCCTCACCCCGGAGTCTCCCAGGGCTGGGTGACTCACAGGAGGAGTGGGGAAGCAATGATGCAGACATGCCACTCCTACTGGGTGTAAGCTGAGCAGTCCGCAGGGTTTGGGGACGTCAGAAGCTTCAGCCCTGGATTTGTCTCCTCTTCAGGCTGAACTCCTGTCACCTCCCCGAGCTCACAGCTGGTCTCTGGACATCTCTCTTCAGCCTGGGGGGTCTTTGCGCTTCCTAATCCCTTGCTTGGAAAGTCTCTCCCTCACCCCTTTAAGTAGTAGTTTCCTTCTAATCTTTTAGATTTCCACTCAGATGTCACCCCCTTAGAGCCCCCTCCTTCTGCCCCTTCCGATGGCCTGCCCTTGTGTGATGGTGAAGATGGGCCCAGCAACTTTGCCCTTCTGAATAAACTCCAAATCTCAGTGGCCTAATGTGACAAAGATTTATTTCTTGCTTGTGGTGCAATCCAGTGGCTCAGGGATCCAGCTCCTCTGGTCTGTCCACCCCAGAGGGCGTGAAGATGGGCAGGAGACACCCTGCGGGCAGGGGTGTTGGGGCCTCACCCTTGTGACCAGACCCAGGCACACAGCCCCAGCTTACGTGAAAGGGAGCTGGGAAAGCAGTCTTCCTTTACAGCGATGATTTCAGTTAATCTTCACAGCAAGCCCCTGAGACAAACAGTAACAGCCTGCTCATTTGACAGGTAGGACATTGGGGCTGAGAAAGGCCATGTGACCGCCCCCCCAGCCCTCACCCAAGGCCACGCAGTTAAGTGGTGAAGCTGGATCAGAACCCAGAGAACCAGCCTCCAGAGTCCCCTCAGAACCCAAACTCTGTACTGCCTACGCTGCTTCCATGTTAAAGATGACAAGAAAACCTACCAATTACATATTTATATTCGGTGTTAGAAACCCAGAGCTCTATAAGGATTCCTGTTACTTATTTCCTGAATAACGGTAGTTTAGACAAAGAAGATAGTTTAAGAAGGCCAAGGAGCAGTTGAGATGAATGGTTCTCAAAGTGAGGTCTGCAGCCGCTGGGGAACCCGGAGACCTTTTGAGGGGATCCCCAAGGTCAGAACTATTTTCATAAGAACACTAAGATGTTATTCACCGATTTTGCTCTCATTCCCTCATGAATGTACCACAGGGTTTTCCGGAAGCTCCCTACGCGTGACGACACCATTCCTGTGATGATTACGTGTAATGGAGGCGTGGCTGTTACTTTAAAATGAATGAACAAATAGCTTAAGTTTTTATTTCTTAAAATTTCTTAAAACTTCTAATATGATAAATATTAATAGATATAACCCACACAAACAGAAGTTCTTTGGGGGGAGGGGTCTCAGTAATTTTAAAGAGCATAAAGGATCCCGAGACGAAAAAGTTTGAGAACTGCTGCTGGGTTTGGTGTTCAAGGCAATGTGTCTTCCGATCTCAGTGTAAACTTTAGTGCACAGCAATCAAGAGTCTCAGTTTAAAAAGTATCTTTTTAAAATGCCTATTTCTTAATTTCTTAATCTTTAAAATAAGGTTATAGCACAACTATAACATAGCACAAATAATCTACATTATAACATTGAATGAAAGAATCATTTATAACATCCACCATAGGAGACCGGATTAGAATCAAGCATGCTGAAAACCCAAGACGGAGAGGACTATTATTATTTAATAATAAGTTCAAAGAAACGTCCTCAGTTTTCTGTTCCTGTTTCTCTCAACTCCATTCTTTTCAAGAACAGTGGGGGAATGTGTCCAACCTGCACTCACCACAACATTCAATCAGTGAAAGCTTCTTATTTTTGGAGATTAATAGCCTAATCATTTTACCTTGGCCCATATTAATGAAAAATCACTACAGGTGAAACTTTGTGGTAACAAACCCATTTTACCTGCATGCTATGTAAACAGCTTTTGAACTTGACTGATGGCTTTGTGTGTTGTCCCATGCTGCTGTCATTACGGTAAATTTCAGTTGAGATAGCATCAAGTAGGCACTGTCTTCCGTTCACTGCAGTGACTATACAATGTCACAATAACTTGATATTTATAATCTGTTTCACCTTCACATAGAGATTAGGCCATGTGAGCAGAACGTTCACTGCAATGGAATACAATGTCCAAATAGCTTGGTATTTACAATCCCTGTTACCTTAACAGAAGGCAAGCTGTATGGACACAGAGCAGCCTATTTATGAAGCGACAGCTAAGGCTTGCCCAAGTGCACAACACCTGACTTAAGGCTTAATAACAGTTCGTTTATTTAAAGTATTCCAGCTTTTTTAAAAAATTAAGATTCTAAATAACAAATTAAAAACGGTAAACCAGAATAAATGGTCAAACACTGCTACTGAGTTAATAAATATTATTAAATAAATATTATTAAGAAATTTCCATGTACAGGTGCTATACGTGGTGACTGACATGTTTACCACGCCATGTTGAGCAGGTTAAATTGACATGCTCATTTACCACCACCACCTCCCAACAGTCCAATGACACAGGCGTTACTATGAATCTATTTATACGAAAGGGAAGAAATGGATCCGTCCATTGAAACTCAGATGCTGTGATTCAATGGTCCATGCTCTCAACCACTATCCTATACAGGTTTCTACTATGAAACTGAGAATTTTAAACAAATTCATAGAGTTGTTTATTTTTTTAAATGTACTTTCATTAAAATTTTGTCATTTGTTGTCCTTACTGCTTTGTTGTGGGTTGTGTCCCCTCACAAGATATGTTGAAGTCTCAATACCTGGTACCTGTAGATGTGACCTTATTTGGAAAGCGGGTCTTTGCAGATGTAATCAAGTCAAGTAGGTGCCCCCAGAGACATTGCCAGAAAATGAAAGGATGACCTGGGCATCACCAAATTATTGCCAGCTAATAATTTGGTTTAGGTTCTGAGACTATTTTGAAGGTCTAGTTTTGGAGTGAGATCACTGAGAATCTTAAAAAAAATAAAGATATTACCTTAAATACGTTTTGGAACAAGGGATGATAAAAAGAAAAAAAATTAGGTCTTTGAATTTGCTGCAATGAACTTGCAGGCAATGGGGAGCCCCTGAAAGGCATGGCTGTAAAGATTATGTGCAGGCAGGGTGACCTTTTTAGAAGTGGGCTTTGAGAAGGACAGGGTGGCAGCAGGTAGGGGGCCGGGAGACAGCCCAAGGCAGCCAGCTGAACCGTACTGCAGTGTTCTACCCACCGGCAGGGCTTCCCCATGTGTCCTGATGTGGGTGGCGGACAGGAGACCAGGCCAGTCTAGAGACACAGGGATTTGCCTTAGAGAAGGAAAGAAGGGCTCAGGGAGAAACCAAAGACCCTGCCAGACATCAAGTATCTTGAAGTTCAGACAAGTAAATGGAAGGACAGCAGACCATGCAAATCCTTCGTGGTGTCCTCAGGTCTGAGGCAGACCCCACGGCAAGCAGCCCAGGTGGAAGGAGGTCAGGATGAGGCCAAGGAGAGGGCAACCACGGGCTTCTTCCCCGGGTGTACACTGCCAGTGCCAGTGGCTTGAAAACACCTTGGTCACCAAAGCCACCTGGGATTCCATGAGCACTGACTGAACAGATTGAAAGAGATGGGCACTGAAAGGAAGGTAAGTTCCAAATCCTGAACTAGGAAGAGGCAGGGGCAGCAGACACCAGTGAGGAAATAAGTAACAGCAAAGTAACAGTTTAGTAAATGCTTCCTGTGTGCAAGGTACTGTTCTAAGCACTGGGCATGTGGTAACCACCTTCCTCCTCACATCGAGGTGGAAGGCTTGTGGTAAGATGCCCATTTTGCAGATAAGGAAAATGAGGCACAAAAATGCTAAGTCATTGATCAAGGTCATACAGCTAAGAAAGGACACAGCCAGGAGTTAAATCCAGTCCTTTAACCCCAAGCCTGTTTTCTTAATTCTTTGCTATAACAATACTCAGTAATATGCACTGCAGTGTTCAGTAAGCTTGTTCATACATCACCCTCTTTGATGCCCACAGTAACCCTGTGAGGTGAATGTTATCATCAACCCCACTTACAGATGAGGAAACCGAAGCTCAAGGCATGGCAGTGACTTGTTTAAGATCGAGTTATTAAGGCCTAGAGGAACTAGGACTTGAGTTCACATCCTGCAATTCCAAACTCCCCACTCTTCCACTGCCCCACTGTGCCACTGCGCAGAGCACTTGGGCTTGTGTGGAAGCAGTACTTTGGGATATGGTGAACCGTATCCCAGTAAAGCTACTAAGTAGGCAAGAGCATGGGAAGAAAGGAAGGCCAACTTTCCAAGAAGCTGTAGCAGTCTTGGGGAGCCTGGAGGGACAGTAGAGGCGGCCAGAGAGGGTCAGACCAGAGACTGGTGCCCTGACGTCCCAGACAGAAGGGCCTCTTTAAGTCCGGTGCCCAGAAAAGTGTGGTGTCCGGGACAGAGGCAGGACCTGGCACTGGCCAGAGCAGCTCTGAGAGAACAGAACACATCCGGAGGCTGCAGAGACAGGATGCAGCCAGGACGAGCAGTGAGAACCCAGAAGTGGCAAGCCTGCATCACTCTTAAAATCCTGCATTTTTAAATAACAGGCGACTCTTGGACTTGCTTGAAGGCAAAAAGGAGAAGCCATTGGTGGAGCAAGCATCCCCAGGACTAGGGAGGGGACAGAACTCCTAGGGCCAGGTGGGGTGGGGCAGGGGGAGGAGAGGTGGGCAGGGAGGGACCACCAAGAATGGACATGAAAGGGGCAGCCCGAGATCACGCTTCTGATTCACCAACATTTATCAAGGCGTGTGTGAACTGAGGTCATCTGCTGACCGTGAGTTGTGGAGAGGAGACTTGTCTTTGAAACACAGGTCCATCTATTAGGACCATATTTGTTGTTTGGCAAATACAATAGCAAGTTACCATATATGAGGGCTTATAGAATGTTTATATCCTGCCCACATTACTTCCTAAAAACATGAGACAGAAAACATATCAGTTTTCACTAGTGCTCTGGGTGCATGTGTCAGGCACTCAAGCCAGCTAAAGCAAGAAAAGGAACTTTATGATCAGGCTACACCAGCATCCTACAGGCCCTGGAGCCCAGGTGCAGCCAGCAAAGGCTCAGGGCAGGAGAACCATCAGGAAGTCTGGCTTCTCCACACATAGCACACTGAGGATGGCCCCGTGCAGGATCGACTTTAGATCTCCTTTGTTCAAGGAACCAGCCCAGACTCAAAGTGTCAGGATTGTTTTTCTTCTGCAGGGGACAAAAAAAAAAAAAGGCAGCTCAAGCTGGCTTAAGCTAATCAGGGAATTTAACGGCTCAAATAACTAAAACTTCCTGGCCAGCTGGATCCAGGTGGTCACAAAGCACCACTGGAGGCAGCCTCTCCCTCTACTGGCACCTGCGCCGGCTCCGTTCTCTGCTGGCTCAGCCCTCTTGGGACCAGCTGACTAACAGGAACTCCGGCTTCTCTCCTGCCCCAACCCTTGGGTTCTCCGAGAGCCTAGCACGTGGGTCTCAGAAGTGGTCACATGCCTACTTGTGAACCACCCGTGGCCAGATGGAAGAAAATACTCATTGGCCAGAACTGGGGCACAGGCCTGGTCCTGGAGCCAAGGTCAAGGTCAGTCCCACCTCAAACACAGAATAGTAAGAGCAAATGCTTCATGAAGTTTACTGTTTGTTGGGCGTGGTTTTAACTGCTTTAGATAAGTTAACTCATTTTAACCTCAGCTTATCTTCTTTGTTTACTGATCCCCATTTTATAGATGGGGAAACTGAGGCAAAGGTGAAGGCATTGTAGCCAAGGTCTCACAGCTGGTTGCAGCTAAGTTGCAGAGCTGGAATTAGATCCAGACTTTCAGGCCCCAGAAGCTAACCTCCATTAGCAAAAGGGAACCACTACCAACAAGATGGGAAATGGATGCTGAGCTAATAAAGATAATAACAAGAGACATCCGAAAGCCACCCTGAATTCTCACTCTGCAGAGAGAATGATTTGCCAGACTGGGTTGGGTACTCCCCTTGGCCTGGGGCAGGATCATGTTATACCAAGGTGGCGGCATCTGCTGTGACCTCATACATGGACTAGTTCCAGAAAACAAAGGGGGACAAAGGAATAAGCACCCTTCTACCACTCTTCTCTGGTGAGGTGTCGTATGATTGGGGAAATGCAATTTTAGTCACGAGGACAAACAGGAAAAGGTATCAGCTAAAGTTCCCTGGGTGTACATATTTACATTCTACCCCACCCTAAATTCTGCTCCCCACCATGGGTGAGTGGGTATGAAGCATCCAAAAGACCAAAGGTGCATAGAGAACCATGGAGCTGAAGGGGACGTCCAAGCAGGGTCCCTTGTAGTTGTCTGGGTCCAGGAGAAAACCAGACAATGAAGGCCATTGCTATAAGGAAAAACCACATAGATTTATAAATTATTATACTGTGATTGAACTGCACTTTGGAATTACAGATAATCCAGAAAGTGAATCTACTTTTTTTCACATCTCCCACAAGACTGTCAGTAGAAGAATGATTTTCAAGCATTAGAATCACAGTTGGATAAAAGCAGTCAGTAGTCTCAGGCTGAGGCTAATGCTGATGCTGACAAGGGGAGGGGGCAGGTGTGGAGCAATTAAGGCATCATTATGAGCCAGGTGGAGCTCCAAAAAGGGATCGACTTTACTGAAACTAAATCACATACACTAAAAGCTTCTACCTGTTATGAAATGTCCATCACTTTCACATCTATGTTGTTAGTTTCTGCTGAGAGCTGTAGCAATAACCCCTGATCTCAATGGTTAGCCAAATGACGGTTTCTCACTTATGGTTTACATATTTCACAGGTCGGCTGTGGCTCTGTTCCGCCTGGGGATGGGGTTAGGGAGCACACCCATCTGGGGCCTGCAGGTCTTAGCAAAGGGAAAAGGTACAATGACAGGGCCATGCAAGGCACCTCCTGCTCTGCTTGGAGGTGGCAAGTGTCATCTCCACCCACATTCCATTGGCCAAAGCAAATCATATGGCCAGGCCTGATCTCAACAGGGTAGGGAGACATCTCTTCTTGGGGAAAGGACATCAAGGACACGCCTGTAGAAGGTGGACTGGGTATTTAAAATAATATGATCTACCACATATCTAATTTGTTTTTGAGGATGAAAAATCTATTTTCAAGTATTCACAGGGAACCACTGGCTGTATACACACACACACACACACAAAGATCAGTTGACTATATACTTAGCAACTTCAATCAGCTGACTATATACTTGACAAAGTGGCAAAGGCAAATACAAAGGAGAAAAAGACTGTCTTTTCAACAAATGGTGCTGGGACACTGGAACATCCACATGCAAAAAATAAACCTAGATGTAGATCTTACACCCTTCACAAAAATTAACTTGAAATGGATCACAAGCTTAAATCAAAATGCAAAACTACAAACTCCTAGAAGATAACATAGAAGAAAACCTAAGCTGGACTTGATTAAAATGAACATTTCTGCTCTGTGAAAGAAACCATCAAGAGAATAAAAAGACAAGCCTCAGACTGCACGAAAGCATTTCCAAAAGACACATCTGATAAAGGACTAATATACGAAAGAACTCTTAAAATTTAACAATAAGAAAACAATCTGATTTTTTTAATGGTTCAAACAACAAGTACATGAAAAGGTGCTCAATGTCATTAATTATCATGAAAATGCAAATCAAAGCCACAATGAGATATCACCTTATACCTGTTAGAATGGCTATAATCAAAAAGACAAGAGATAAGTGTTGGCGAGGATGTGGAGAAAAGAAAACTCTCGGGCACTGTTGGTGGGAATGTAAATTGGTACAACCATTGTGGAAAACAGTGTAGAGGTTCCTCAAAAAATTTAACATAGAACAAAATTACCATGTGATCCAGTTCACTTCTGGGTATACATCTGAGGGAAACAAAATCACGGTCCAAAGAGATTACAGCACCTCAATATTCACAATATTATTATAATAATAATATTGTGAATAATATTATTCACAATAGCCAAGACATGGAAGCAACCTAAATGTCTATCAACGGATGAGTGGATGAAGAAAATGCAGTGTACACACACACACACACACACACACACACACACACACCACACTGGAATATTATTTAGCCATAAAAGAAGGAAATCCTACCATTTAGACAACATGGATGACCTTGGAGGCATTATGCTAAGTGAAATAAGTAAGACAAAGACAAATACTGTATGATCTCACTTACATGCGGAATCTTAAAAAAGAGAACTCATAAAAACAGAGAACAAATTGGTGGTTGCCAGAGACAGAGAGTGGGAGGTGGGGGAAACGGATGTAGGTGGTCAAAATGCACAAACTTTCAGTTATAAGTTCTGGGGATGTAATGTACAGAATGGTAAGTGTAGTTAACTATACTACATTGTACATTTTTAATTTACTAATCTTAATTTGCTGATCTTAATTTGTGAAATTTGTAGATCTTAGACGTTCTCATCACAAGGAAAAAAAACTATGAGGTGATGGATGTTAACTAAACTTATTGTGGTAATCATTTTGCAATATTTATACATATCAAGTCATTATGTTATATATCTTAAATACAATGTTATATGTCAATTTTATCTTAATAAAACTGAGTGAGGGAGATACTCCACATCATATGTCATTAGGGAACTGCAAATTAAAACAACAGTAAGATACCACTACAGGCCCATTAGAATGGTCAAAATCCAAAACACTGACAACACCAAATACTGGTAAAGATGTGGAATAATAGGAACTCTTACTAATTTCTGGTGGGATTGCAAAATAGGACAGACACTTTGGAAAACAGTCTGGCAGTTTCTTACAAAACTAAACATATTCTTACCATATGACTCAGCAATGATGTTCCTTGGTATCTCCCCAAAGGAGCTGGAAACTTACGTCCACAAAAAAGCCTGTACAGGAATGTTTATAGCAGCTTTACTCGTAACTGCCAAAACCTGGAAGCAACCAAGATTTCCTTTAGTGGGTAAATGTATAAATTGTACTACATCCACACAATGGAATGTTGGTTATTCATCACTAAAAAGAAATGAGCTACTAAACAATGAAAAGACATGGAGGAACCTTAAATGCACACCAAGTGAAGGAAGCCAATCTCAAAAGGCTATAAACTATACGATTCTAACTATATGACATTCTGGATAAGGTAAAACTATGGAGAGTATTAAAAAAAAAAATCAGTGGTTGCCAAAGGTTACAGAGGAAGGAGGGACGGCTATGTAGAGGACAGAGGATTTTTAGGAAGTGCAACTGCTCTTATGGTACTATGATGGTGGATACCTGCCTTATACATTTGTTCAGATACAAAATGTATAACAGTGAACAAGTGTAAAGTGTACAAGAGTGAACCCTAATGTGTAAACTCTGGTCTCTAGGTGATAATGATGTGTCAGTGTAGGTTTATCAACTGTAAAAAAGGTACCATTATGGTGGGAGATGTTGATAATGGAGAAGGCTGTGCTTGGCACAGAGAGTGTATGGGAAATTTCTGTACTTTCTTGGCAATTTTGCTATGAACTTAAAACTGCTCTCAAAAATAAACTCCATCACATACAAAGTTAATAGTAAGTAATTGAGCAAAGCCAAAAAAAAAAAAAGGTAAAAGACCTTCACTGGTGACCTTCAAAGTTCACTTCAAGTCACCTTTTGCAGCCCCAGGCCCCCAGCCTTCACTTGTAAGGTTAAGGAAATCTGGACAGAGTGGGGCACGCCCCCTGCGGGATAAGAGAGGTGACGAGAGGGGGTGGTTTAGGCCTGGCCTGAGCCTCTTACAGGTGGCTGCTGGCAGGAATCACCAGGGCACTCTAAAAAATACCAAAGCTCGGGCCTCATCGCACACCAACTGAGACTCTTCCGGGGGCAGAGTCCAGCTATACGGAACTGAAAAACGCTCCTGTTCATTATAACGTGCAGGCAGAGCTGGGAATCGCCAAGAGAGACCAGGGGTGGGTGGGTTTCGGGGGCTGGGAATCAACGTTGGAGAGAAAAAAACCTTCCCCAGAGGATGCGCTCCCCCTCCCCGGCGAGGTCACATTCCTGGGTGTTCACTCCAGCCGCGCGCTTTCCAAGGGCCTGCGGCCAGGTGCCACCCTTTCAGCAGTTTCCGCATCAAGAATGGGTTGTCCCCAGGCAGATGTGCTAACCATCTGCCCCAGGAGGAGGGAGACCCACATCTCCCATAGACCCCGCGCCCCGCTGCATGTAGCAATTCAGGTCCGGGAGCCACGTGCGGGCTCCGCGTTTGCACTCTAGTTGAGAAGGGCTTTGTCACGTTTCCCACTCTACTGCCACGGAGCGCGCGATTACACCAATTCGGACCTCACTAGGGTGACACGAGGACGAATGGGCGACCATGTATTCTTCGGAAAGAATTTTCTCCTACGCCCACTAAGTGGTCACCCTTAAAACTAAAAACAAGAGAGCGCACAGATTTAAAAAACACATATTAAAAACCGCGCGTGCGAGAACGAGTACAAAGAAAAGTGGACCCGGCGCCAGAGCGCGTCCAGCGCTGGGCTGGCGGCTTCCCGCTCCCTGTTCGCCATGATACCCACCCTTCCGCGCACCTGCCCGCGGCTCAGCACCTCGCTCTCCCCGCCACCGCCGCTCTCGGCGGCCCAGGAAACTGACTTGTTGGCCTGAATACCTTGGGGACCGAGGGAAGGGGAAGGCCCACCCCCGCCCCGGCCCCAACCCCAACCCCGCCGAACCGTCCTGGCCCCGGCCCCCGCCCCACCCTCGCTGAATCGCGCCGCCAGCGCTCCGGGAGCACTTGTCCGGCGGTCTCGGGTAGGGGGACCGGAAACACGCGCCCCGAACGCAGGGCGCCCAGCTCCGCCCGCCTGCCGGCGGGTCTCCCGGCTCTCCGGCACTTTAAGGCCTGTCATTTCCGCCACCGACCTCGGGGCGGGGAAAGCGACGCGCGCGCCACGCGGGGGCCGCCTCCGGAGCCGTAAGTGAGGCGAGGCTGCGTCGCGGGCCCCACTGTGTGGCAGTCCCGGCTCCCGGAGCGGCGCGGGCGCGCCCTCGGCTCTCGGCAGGGAGGCTGCGGGCATTCGAGCGGCGGGACGGGCGGCCAGGGGGCCCCTCCCCCAGCTCCCGCTCCTACCCCGCCGGTTCCCGCAGCTCTGGGGCCGGCGGAAGGGACGTGCGTACCTGTCGGCCCTTCCAGTGGGGCGGACTGGGGGCAGGTTGGGGGGACTCCCGAGAGGCCTCCGAGCTGCCAGTGTCCGAGTCCACCCTGAACCTGGGAGCGACTGGGAATCCGCGAGTGTCTCACTTCCGGTCTCCAGGAGATGGAACGGCGTCGACCTTGTATATCCAACGGGTGTCAAAAAGCAGGAAAATCATACCGTTAAACCCCCAGTTTAAGTTCAGGTTCGGGTCCATAGTGGTCACTCTTGAATGCACTGATTTAGAGGGAGTGAGGGGAGACCAAAACAAAACAACGAAAACTGCCCAGCCAACCGCAGTAGGTTGCTGCTGCAGTCCACGCGGGACCGGGGCAGTTTAGAAAGCGCTACTTTCTAGGCGGCCCTGGGCTGTCACCCGGCTTCGCTCACTCTTTCTTACCCCTCAGCGAATTCACCTGACATCCTGCAGGAGTCGTACAGTCTGGGTTCTCAATGCCAAAGACTTCCTTTGTACGAATTCAGAGCGAAATCTCACTTCTCAGAAAAAAAGGAGTAGACAAAGCCTTCCCCCAGCTCTGTTTCTTCTTTTGAACTTGTAAACGACCTTAAAAACATTTGGAGCTACTTAAGAGAGAATGCATTTTCTGGCTAGAGCGTCACGCAGGAATCTTTTGCCCCACAGCTTTGCAGGAGCAGAGAGCTGGGCGCAGGCGCGATGGCCCTGGTGCCCTATGAGGAGACCGCGGGAGTGGGGCTGCAGAGATTCCACAAGCCTCTTGCCACCTTCTCCTTTGCAAACCGCACGATCCAGATACGGCAGGACTGGAAGCAACTGGGAGTCGCAGCGGTGGTTTGGGACGCGGTAAGTAAGCCCCTGGGGCCTCTGAAAAAAAATCCACAATTCATTATTTTAAGACTGGTGTTTCTTTAAAAAAAAAATAACAGCTTTATTGGGATATAATTCATATAGCATATATTTCACCTATTTAAAGTGATGAGTTTTTTTTTAAAGTAAATTCACAGAGTGGTACAACTATCACGACACTCAATTTTAAAACATTTTATCACTCCACCCCACCCCAAAAAACTTATATCCATTAAAATAACTTCCCTGCACCCTCCCTGCCAAATAGATTGCATTTTAAGGGTGAGTAAAGAAAGCTGAGAGAAATTAAATCACTTGCCAGTAGTTTATGCAGCGGTGAAGAGGGAGGACTGAAAAGAAAGCTGGGGCCCCTAACTGCTTTGGTCACTGAATCAGTTTTTACATTAAGTTTAACATTGCACAAAGAATATTGCAAAGTGATAATGCCCCAAATGAAGATCATGTGTTTTTTTTAAGTTTTCCATAGCTGTAATGATCAAAAAGTTGTACTATAATTGCTCCTTTGCTTCTTCCTCTCCCACTACTGTTTTGTCAGCTGCTTGTGACAGAGACTTGCCGTCAGCATCTAGCATCACACCTGGGATTCTGTGGGAGCTCATTTAATGTTGGATAAATGATTGGCATAGATACAATTTTACAGTCTTAACATTGTATTAGGGATGCTGGAAAAAACATTTAGGAATAAAAATCTTGAGATATCTTAACCGAGTAACATCATTTTTAGGAACCCAGTCTAGGGTAACTACATGAAAAGTTTTCCCAGAATGGGTAATAAAAGGATACATAATAGTGAGGAATCGGTGAGCCTCCTATATTCTCACCAAGAAGAGGAATTGCTAAGTATACTAGTAGTATGTGGCCATGAAAAGCAAAGTATATTTAAAAATTATGTTAAGAGTATACACTGCTTTTATAGAATTGTATGTAAACGCTAACTCACACACCAAGTCCAAACTTTTGGCTAAAACCTTACCTTTTGATACCGGCCCCGGGGTGGGGGGTGATGACTGTTAGGAACGCGGGAGAGCAGGAGGAAGGAGCGCAGCTCTGGGGTGCTTGGCGCTTCTCTGCTTTCCCCCTCTGGGTGATGTTGTGGTCTTGCTGATTTGAACTTGGTTTAGGAACTGGACATTCCTTTAAGCAAAATCACAGAGACTGTTCATGTCAGCTCTGCCAGAGTCATTTTGTAAACTTTGAGTTTAAAAGTGCTGTGACACACTAAGGAATTTAAACTTCCTAGATTGAGCAGGACCCTGTCTTGGGTGGGCAGTGTCCCTGACCATGGCTGTCCACTTAAGGGCATCTGGTGGGGCCTGGGGCAGCTGTGCTGTGGGACTTAGTGTCTGTGCTCTAGATGACCTCCCAGCAGCAGCTGAGTTCTGTGGTGTTGTTAAGCTGGGAATTGAAACTTGCAGTGGGCGAGGGGTGTGTGCTGTCTTCCTGCCAGCACAGAGCCTGCTTGAAACCCTTCAGCCCCTAAAGCACATGTTGACTTTAATCGAAATGCTGTGTTTTGACTCAGGCTGTCGTTCTTTCCACGTATCTGGAGATGGGAGCTGTGGAGCTCAGGGGCTGCTCTGCCGTGGAGCTGGGTGCTGGCACAGGGCTGGTGGGCATAGTGGCTGCCCTGCTGGGTGAGTGTGACACGCTAGCTCACGCCTTTGTGAGGGGGACTCATAGAGGGGCGCCTTTTCTTGACGCAAAACCACTGTTAGTTTTCCTCTTACTGGATTACTTTTCTTTGCCTTGTACTTACTATGAGTCACAGGCCAACTGCTGTGTTCTTACCTCCAGGAAGGCTAATTCCTTGTCTCTCTCCCATCCTGTTATTTATACTTCTCATAGGAGATTGCTTTGCCCCATGCAATTCTGTGATGCCGATAATATGATCTTAAGGTGACTTTGAGTTCAGAGAGAATTGCCTTGTGTGTGTACATGTTTTTTTACAGTGGAGGTGCTTTCCCATATACTCTCTGATTTAACCCCGGGAGGCGGGTAGAGCAGATAATCTCTTACCTTCATTGCTGAGAAAACTTTGCTGGTCTTTTTCTCTTAGGGAAGGCTGGCCCCCCTGGAGTTTGTACTGACATCTTGTATTAAACAGTATGCAGTTCTGAATTCATGTAAAGTTTTGAAAAAAAAAATTTTTTTTTGGCATACAGACATTAATCTACGCCTAGAGCATTTTTAAGCTTTATTTTTATTTTATTATTCACTGTTGACTCCCTCCTACAACTTTTGGCTCATACACTTCAAGCTACCTGATGACTGGATGGACCAGCCTTTAAGCTACAATATATAATATTCACCACTTCAATATTGTCACCTGGGGCTCTTATTAAAATGCAGATTCTGCTTCCATGGGTCTGGAGTGGGGCCTGAGAGCCTGCATTTCTAACAAGTTCACAGGTGACGATGATGCAGTGTATGTGGAACACACTTGGGTGGTAAAGATCTAGAATTCCATCACATGTGGACTGGTGCTTGAGAGCCCACTGGAGCCCTACTTCTGTCCTGTCCTTTTTTTGGGTAACATTTCTTTTTCAATATTCCTTTCTCTGATTAGATTTTGCCTTCCAAAGTTCGCTGGGGAGCATGGGCAGGGGCTGTGGGCAGGATATACATATAAACTGATTTAGGTCCATCTATGGGATCCCATGGCACTTTCAGTCACTGGGGAGGCCCTTAACCATACACCACCTTGTGTTCTCCTCAAGTTAACCTTGTATCACCCCTGTGTATGTTAGGTATATTTTTGATTTTCTGCAGTCCCATCTGACCTTTCTGCCTGTCTTATCAAACCCACTTTTCCCAATAGCTGTCAGAGTGGCCCAGCTAAGATGCAAAAGTGATGAGGTGACCCCTGCTGAAACATCCCTGTGCCTTCCCGCTGCCCGCAGGCCACAGCCCAGGAAGGCTCTGTCATCTCATTCGGCCTGAGTCTTCAGCCTCACTCTTTTTCAGTGCAGTTGCGCAGTTTGAAATTCCAGTGCCACACACACTGCTTCTGGCCTGTCGCTTCTGCCTTGAATGACTTCTCTTCACCTTTTTTCCTTTGGTTAACACCACATCTTTCAAGAATAAGTTCACATTTCCCTTCTTTCCGAAATCTTTCTTCGACTTTTGCCCCTCTCGAAGAGTTTCTCCTTTGTGGCCACATTGGCTGGCACACCCACGTTCCTATGTTTACTCCCCACATTGCTTCATAATTATGTTCACATGTCTCTCTCATGGGACTCTCAGTTCCTAGAGAGCACAGACTTTCTTCCTCATCTCTGTCTCCAGTACATAGTATGTGCTCCATTGTTCGGGTACATTAAGGTGTTGCTTACAAAACTACAAACTAAAAGGGATGACAATTGTTTACACGTTCTTTTTCCTTTACCAAGTGAGTGACAGGAGGCTATGTTGTCTTATTGGGTCAGTTTCCATGAGTTTTTCATGAACTAAACATTATCTCATCTTTCCCCATCACCCAGCGTAAATCTCACAAGCAGTCCTTGTATCACCATCTCCATGTACAGTCCACAGCCTGGACTTCCTCGCTTCATCTTCTTCATCCTCTTCATCCATGTTACAAACAGGGTTAAGTGCAGCTCTCCGCTTGTTCCAGGCCTGCACCGGGCAGCTGAATGTGGTGCGAGGAAACAGACCACTGCCAGGTCTCATTTGAAATCCTGATCAGGACCCTTGGGGGGCTCTGCGTGCTGCTGGGGAGGTCCCCTCTGCAACCTCTTCTCCTCCACTAACCTCTAGTCCTCCTTCCTCCACTTTCACTCTCAGCGGATGATGTTTCTTCTTCTCTCGCTGAGAAGATCGAAGCAATCAGGAGAGAACTTCTGTGACCTCCCAGCACTGCCTCTGTCCAGTGGGCATCAAGCCTCACAGTCAGCCTTTGCTTCTGATGCCTTATGTCGAGGGACAGGGACTGTCTGTCCTGCCCTGGGCCAGCCCCCTCTCGCCTATTCCGGGACGTGGCTTCAGTGGTCCTCTTTCCTGCAGAGGACCATCGCTTTTCCCTCTTTCTGCCTGATTATTCCCTTCAGCGCACAGACTTGCTATTCTTTATTCCATCCAAAAAGTAAAAATTAGAGCCTCTTAATTGCCTGATTCTAGTTCTGTGGCAGGAAATATATAAGTTGATCCTGAAATGTCTTGTCATATCAGATCGCAAGGACGCTATCAAGGATGACTGGGCTTCTGTCACAAGTCCACTGGCAAAGGATAGGACAGTTGAATGTCAATAGTGATGACAGCAATGGGTTTAAATACATCAAATATGTTTAATCCATGAGTTTATGATACAACAACAAAATAAACCCAATTAGTCATCTTTGGAGGATGCTTAGAAACTGACTCTTTGACATTTGGTTTATAAAAGAGGAGAAAGGGGCAAAATTTATCCTGCCTTTCCTATTCAAACAATTCCTATACAAGATGAATAACCAAATAGTAATTGAAAGAAGCTTTCTCAACAAATAAATGCAAAAGGAATCTAATAAATTAAGGCTCTGGGCATTGAAGATACATGATTGCTCACGTGGCAAAAACAGAGCCTACCAGATGTTACATCCTCTTGATGAAAAATACCACCAACTGCCTCTGAAATACTCTTGTTCAAAAAATCAGACTCAAGTCAAACAAATTTACAGGAGTTACAGGGGACAGAGGAGCATGTTAAACTATGTAAATGGCATAATCAGCAAAATCTAGATTGTAGGAAACTGTAGGACAGAGGATCTGTTTCTTCCCTAAATTGCAGGAGAGAAAAAAAATAAAGGAAACTGATAGATTAAAAGAAACTTAAGATACCGTTTACCTAAATAAACAAATGACCCCCCCCCCAAAAAAAAAACATAGGCAAGATGATAGTATTCTGTGGGTGGATACTTGGGTGATAAAAATTGAGTAACTAGTAAGGGAGTGAGTCCCATGAGAGTCGGAGGAGAGGTTACCCGAGGGTGGGTTGTGTTTGGGCCGTGGCCTGGCCTGTGCCGGGAGTCCGGAGGGGTTTCAGCAAGGTGCGAGCCAGCAGCTCCTCTACCTGCACCACCGTGCTGGCCTCCTCGCAGATCTCCTTGCTTCTGGCCCTGCCCCGCTGCTGGAGTTCTGTGAAAACCTATGTCAGGTCATTAGCACTTCTGCTTAGCAGTCTCCAGTGGCTTCCCATCTCACTCAGAAAAAGCCAAAGCCTTTTTGAAACATGACCTTTGAGGCCTTAGGTGATCCACCTCCTCCTCTTACTTCTCTACCTTCTGTCTCCTCCGACTTCATTCCTCTTCACTCACTCCAGCTACTCTAGCCGCCTCCTCACCCGCACCCGGAGGCCTTGGCTCTCACTCTTCTCCCTGCCAGGAATATGATTCCCCCCGACAGGCATTCGGTTATTCCCTCACCTGGCACCTCCTCAGTGAGAGGCCTCCCCTTTCTACCCACCTCTCTTACTTCCTGACATTTCATGTCTCTCGTTCCTGCTTTATTTTTTTCCTTAGTGTATATCTCTAGCTAACCTGCAGGACATCCTACTTTTCAAAACACCTCTAACTGCTTATCCCCTTACGTGAAGGTAAGCTCTATGAGGGTAGGGGTTTTTATCTCAAGGCTCAGGGTAGCCACTTGGATATTTGTAGAGTTGATGGATGTTACAGGGGATGGTCAACTGACATTAAGATCCTGCTGAAACTCCTGGAACACCTGGCAGGTTAGAAGTAGCCTCAGAAATCCCTGAGACAGGCATTAGAGGATCTACATCTAAGAGCTGTTAAAATGAACACCAAGGTGATGTGCAAAAGACTAGATCACTTCTGTACTGCCGGCAGAGAGCTCTGTAGACTGTCAAGAAATCCGTAGTTAAAGGTCTAAGTCAACCCAGGAAAAGGCTGTCTGTGATTTCTGTTCTCAGGAGAGATGCAAAGTACCACTGAATTCTCATCAGGCAGCACTCTGTCCAGCAGGGAGTGGTCAAAGTGGTAGGTGTGTGCGTGTAAAATCTAACAGCTTGCCCATTTTCACAGTATCACACTCAGGACTGTAAACGTCAAATTGAATTACCTACTGTCCTGATGTGACACGTCAAGACAAGAAACATTCAATATAAGCTGCCACTGAAACGGTGCTTCCAGCAGCTGGTCTGGGATCCTGTGGGGGATTCCCAATGAAGGATACAGACTGAAGGATGCAAATGAGAAGTCACTGTATGAAAGCATGAAGCATAGTTTTACATTTCAGAATTTATGGGGCCTAAACCAAACAGGATCACATGTTTTACAGAGTTATTACAATACAGATGAGGTGTTTCAATACAGATGTGGTTCACCGTAGGGGTAACTACCAGTTCAGTCTTCTCTCAGCCATATTGGTTCCTAAAGTTGGGTCTTTTAGTACATGGTAAACAACCCACAAGAAACAGATTAATAAAATATTGCCTCATTTTCTACATTACATGTAGAAACTTAGCACTTAGAGAACATGATCTCACATTTTGACCTACAGGTTTTTAATACAACGTAGTCATTTCTAAGTTTACCATTTTTCAGTAATCACCCATGTATTACATACATGTGTATATGTATTACATGAATACTTGTAACAGCATAAGGAGAGGTAGACTGGGATTTCTTAGTAGCCAATTCATCTTTTCCTTGATTTTTTTTTTTTTTTAAAGCTTTAACCCCAGGAAGGAGCCTTTCCCTGTTTTTGGTATCTTATCTTCATAATCATTTGCGCCCAGATTTTTCATCCTTGGATTCCATTTTACTCTGAGGCCTACTGACTTAAAGACAGTGATCTGATATTGAATGAAGTATAACAGTAGACACCACCTCTAGACAATGCGAAGGAGGTCCTGGCCATTGCTCTGATGTAGTGCAACTGTCCACGAAGGGCATGATCTTCTGCATCTCAGGCAGAATATTTTGAGGTACTTACCCTGCTGTTAACTTCATCCCTCTACCTATTAGTTGTACTGATGTGCACATTACTTTCTGTCCCACATTCTAGGTGCTCATGTGACTATCACGGATCGGAAAGTAGCATTAGAGTTTCTTAAATCAAATGTTCAAGCCAACTTACCTCCCCATATCCAACCCAGAGCTGTTGTTAAGGAGCTGACTTGGGGACAGAATTTGGGGAGTTTTTCACCTGGAGGATTTGACCTGATACTTGGAGCTGATATCATATATTTAGAAGAAACATTCACAGATCTTCTTCAAACATTGGAACATCTCTGTAGCAAGCACTCTGTGATTCTCTTAGCTTGCCGAATTCGCTATGAACGGGATCACAACTTCTTAGCGATGCTGGAGAGGCAATTTACTGTGAGTAAGGTTCACTATGATCCTGAAAAAGATGTACATATTTACAAAGCACGGAAGAGAAACCTGAGGGAGGACTTGTAGTTGGCTATAATTTATAATAATGTTGTCATCGAGTGTGTCAATTAAGGTCTTAGACTGGGAATATAACCACATTTAATGAAGTGGCTTACTGTGCAAAGAGACTAACCAAGGGTTCTCAAAAGACAGAACACACGTGCAGTTTTAAAACAAAGCAGCACTTTGTCCCATCACTGTGACTTTTTAGTTATATTGTTACTCACTCTGAAATTCATTTAACATTAAAGGAAAGTGCGAGATTTTGGTTTATGTTGTTTCTGTATCCCATGCTGTTCCCTCTTGATAAACAGTTTTCACTGAGGTTATCTCTGATGAAGGGTTGGTATAAAGTCATCTTCAAAGCACTGAGCTTATTTCGGTGAGGCTAGATCATGCAAATCATTTAAAACACATTGTTAAGACATATGTTTAGCCCCGCTTTCCGATTTTCTGAGTGTAAAACAAGAGGTTTAATGTACATTCCCTGAGCTGTTAATGCCCTTGAAATCTTTTGTCAGCCCCATTTAGATCTTAAATACTTTTGCTTGTTTGAGATTAGGTTGTGAGTTTTCTGAGGTCCCATATGCTTCTTGGCTTAATTTCAGATTTAGGTATATAAACAAAGGAGTAAATAAAAATAAAATTTTACTTTTTGATAGCACCTAACATCTTGGACCTCCATGTGCTGGAAATGTTACTGTCTTCAAATCAAAAGCTGTAGTTTCTCCCTTCAGCCTTACCCTTTCTCAAACATTGTTTTTGTCTTTCTTTCCTAGGCTTTCCCTGCCTCCTTATTAATGCACAGGATGACAATGAAAAAAAGTATTAAATCTCATCCCTTCATGGGAGGTTAGCTCCCCAAGTAGAAGCTCCTTTCATATTGTACGTGTAATTGCTCATTCAATGTCCGTGTTCCCCAGAAGACTGTAAGCTTCTTGAGGGCCAGGAATGCTTCTGCCTCTTTCATTGTTGCCCCCAGTATCTAGCATATTATAACCAAATGTTTGTTGAGTGAAAAATATACATTCCGTTTAGAGGGAACTGATCTTTGGTTTAATTTGATTGCCACATTCTTTTACGATTCTCTTTGATAAGACTTTATGAAATCACACATAGCCCATCCCTCCCTTCTTTTTTTTTTTTACAATGTAAAAGCTCAAACTACAGCTTAAACGGATTTAGACCACGAGAATATTATAATCTCAGTATGGTATTTGGCACTAGAGATAGATTTCCTTTGTAGAACAATAGAAACAAGACCTCCTCCTCCCTCTTAACCTTTTAATGCGTATCCTGGATGTGAACACAGCCAATACTTTGTTTTCTACATATATTTTAAACAGAGGTTTAACTTTAATAAAGGCGAATTAAAGGTTCTGAGCATTCTGTGATGTACCACTTAAACACAATTCTGAATAATACTCATGAGATAGAAATATCCACAGCTTACCAAATCCATATAGTGCCAGTACTGCACTATGGACATGGAAGGTCTTTTAAAACAAGTAAAATAAAAGCCTTGCAGTATCAACAGCACCACAATGAAAGGCCAACCCCATCTAGGTATGTTATTAGAAATAAATATATTAATTGGAGTTCAGCGCCTTTACTTTAATCTCTCTAACTGTGGAGAGAGGTGTTAAAATGTCTCTGAGTATGGATGGGCTAGAGTGGGATGAGTTGGAGAGCCTGGATGCTCTACCAAGTGAAGTCAGCAATGATTGGGTTGTTTTACATTTTCATAAGATGTTAAGAATCAAAATAGTTGAAGGTAATTTTTCCCCCCTTGTCCTACAAATAGAAGAAAAAGTGAGAAAAATTCAGCAGGAATAGTTTGGTTATCAAAGTGAACATCTAGTAATTTTTTTTTTTTTTTTTTTGACTTTGGGTTTGCTGTCAGAGATCAGGTTCCCTGGGGAAATAGAGATGAAGGTTAAGGTGCAGAAAATTTACATAGGAATGCTTTCAAGAGCAAATACCTCCGAGGGAGTAAAAGTAGCAGGACAGGTAAAGAGGAAGAAATTGGGTTGGGATGCTGTCAGGAAAGTCCTCAGTGGAATTCAGAGCTGGGATGGCCCAGAGTTGGGCCATACTGAGGCAAGGGGGTGGGACTTACATCCTTGTGTAGATTAGTCATTGGATCCCAGAAGCATATCCTTGGGATGAAGAGAATACCTGAGAAACACAGCTGAGAGCCATCAGCCACTAACAGAGGCTGGGAATGAGTGCTTCAGGGGCATGTGTGGGGCGAGGGGGTAAGAGTATATATGGATATTATGCCACACAGTCCACTATAAATGTCAACAAAGTTGCGACGTTTTTCACTTACGGTAAAGAGATTAATTTATCCCATAAATGTGCATTTTAAATGTGCTTGCTTTGTCTTCAAGCTGAGGTTAGAAACATAGTCTCATCTAAACCTTTGAACTGTTACGCAGTTAATTTAGCCATTGGTGTCAGTGACTTTGCTGCCAGTTAGAATCAAATACTGCTGCCAAGATGCTAAGTTAAAATACACATATGACATCAGGTTCTTAGAGCCACCGCCACAAAGTACGTGGTTCTTTTTGAAGTAGATTACCTCTTAAGGTTATCTTGCTTTAGTTCCTAATAGTACTACTTGAAGCCGTGGTACCATCTTCAGACAGATTCTAGTGGTACATTTATTCTTTCATACTAAAGGATCAGCATTCTAATCGATCAAAATACTTTATCTAAATGAACTGAACATTAGATTGAAAACTGAGGCCAGAATAACAATATTGTCTGAAATGTTTTATCTTACCAAATACAGTGTTTGCTCCTATAAGACAAGGACTGTACCTCATATTTTATATTTCAAGTGTTAACACAGTGTCTTCTTCATAAAGGGAGTTCAACAAGCATATACTCATGAAAAACAGATTCCTTTAACAGATCAGTTAGCTCATTACATCGCCTATTCTCAGGGGTATCAAAACATAAAGCATACTCTCAGTAACAAAACTGTCATGAATTTATGTAAAAGATTCACCTCCAACATCATTTCCATCTCATCTTCCATTTAACTAGAGATTTTAGTTTATGGTGGTTTTAAAATAGAGGATACATATGATAGAATTTTCTGTCAATTTTTAAATCAAGAAACAAAAATAATTTAAGTACTTTTAAAAATCACTTTTTAATGTACCAATACTGGTAAGAGGGTCTAGATATAGGGCCTGACATAATAGTTGGTGAAACAGACGTGGGATTTATTTTAGTGTCAGAGAAAGTTGTAATTCTGCTCCCTAGAACCCCTACCAAGACAGAAGCAGCATGCTCAAGAGCTCTTCAGCAAGAACGAGGCGATCAGCTTCGGCGAGTACAGGGCCCTGCTGGGGGAGGCTGGAGAGGTGGGTTCTCTTAGCACTGACGTAGCACTGCGGGAAAGCAGGGCAGTCCTCTGTTCTTTTGTCACTTTAAAAGTTGAGAATTTGTTAGCTCAAGTTTCTTTCTGCTTTAAAATCATGTTATGCTTTTCTTTCTACAACCAGAGAAAGGTTAAAATGTAGCACTAGATAAGATGGCATACTGAAAAATTGTTCCCTAGCTGAGAACAACCGTTTTTCGGGGAGATTAGAAGAGGGAGACAGTATAACAGAGGTGAAAAAGGGGACTGCTTCCTTCATAACCTTGTGTTAAGACTGGTTCTGCTGCTTCTAATGTTTTCCTTAAAAAATCATATAGATAGACTATGAAGTTTGACATAAAAAATACCAACATATTTTTATTAGCAGATTCTTAATAATGCTTAGGAAACAACTTTCAAATATTAAGAAAACCAGACTTAATGAATAACCTATGTCTGTACAGTGGGATACTTCATACGTGTCAGACTGAGGTAAATGTACACATGGTGAAATGTTAACTTTTGCCAATACACATTCAGTGAATAAAAGCACGATTTATGTAAAAAAGGGAGTAGAGAATATACATTGCATTTGCGCACATATGCAGACTGACAGTAAAAGGACACATAAACTGCATTTTTTATGGCCTGCCCATTTTGTAGTTGTTTTTCCCCAAATGTACCAAGTTAAAAAAATAAGAATGAGGATATTATCATGAAAGTGAAAAGAAAATGTACAGAATGGGAGAAAATATTTGTATTATATTATCTAGTAAGGGTCTAGTATCCAGAATATATGAGGAACTCAAAAAACAAACAAAACCATTAACAATGAGCAATGAACTTGGACATTTCTCTCAAAGAAGATATACAAATGGCCAAGAAACTCATGAAAAGATGCTCAGTATGACTCAAACACTGGCACATGAATGTCCACAGCACTATTTACAATAGCCCCAAAGTAGGAACAACCCAAATGCCCATGAACAGATGAGCAGGTAACAAACTGGCATATACATACATTGGAATATTATCTAGCCATAAAAAGGAATGGAGTACTGATAAATGCTAGTGTGGAGGAACCTCAAAAACATTGTTAACTGAAAGGAACCAGACTCAAAATGTCACACATTGTACAATTATGTGACATATCCAGAATGGGTAAATCTACAGAAAGAGAAAGCAGATTGATGGCTGACAGGTGCTGGAGGGAGGGGAAAATTGAGAGCAACTCTTTTGGGTATCAGGTTTTATTTTGGAGTAACAAAAATGTTTTGGAACTAGATATGGGTGGTAGTCATACAACATTATGAATGCACTAAATGCCGCTGAAGTGTTCACTTTAAAATGATAAATTTTGTTATGCTAATTGCACCTCTATCAAAAAACAGAAGTAACATTCAAACTCTTGGGAATTACCTTTCCTCTTTGTTAGGCCCACACTAGAATTCTAAGCCCTAGTTTGGTCAATGTGCTTAAAAGTTGTGGAGAAATCAAAATGCATGACGAGAGGAAGGATAACACTGATTAAAGCAGCACTTTTCTGGGTTTTTGCCTTGACCAGTTCAGTGGATAATGGTATCTACAAGATGGAAGAGAATCAGCTGAAGGAAGAGATTTAGAGGAGAAACTAAGTTGTTTTAGACCTGTTTTGCAGTTGGACTAGAAATGACAAATACGGGTCTGGAGCTCAGGACTAAAATGGTACAAACATGTTGGAATTGTTTCCTTGGCCGTGTCTTAGAGCTTCCTGAAAACAGGGACTTTTCAGTACCCAGAAGTGTGTTCTCAGCAAGTATGTGTGAAGTGAGCAAGTGACAGCAAAGGTACGGATGGAGAGAAGATAAGACCCTCTGTTTTTACTGGAGGTCCAAGCACCTGAACATGCCTTACAGGGAGGTCCTGATCTGCTTAGCACGATCCTGGTGTACACCTGTTGTCCCTGTGTAATATCATCTTTCACTCTCAAAAATGTCTGTACAAAAAATTATGTGGCCACTCCTTGTAGAAGAAAAAAAGGGAACAGAACTCATCTAATTCCTTCAATACAATGGCAGGTGTAACAAGCTTAACATCATGGCAATTTAAAAAAAAGTACTTTAGATTGCAACCACTTACTTCCAGAAATTAAATCAATAGTACAGGAGAGGAATTTTTATTCTTGTGCTTTAAGCAAAGAGCAGATTAATCACACTCCTCCCCTTTCCTTCCATTTCATATGATCACAGAACTTTAGAATTACAAGGGGATCTAAGAAGTCATCTGTTTTTAACGTTCTTCCAGTGCAAACATGCATTTTATGACATCAGAGACAGCTGGCCATGTCTCCTAATGGTTGTCTCAACAGTGCAGTAATATCTCCAAATCTTCAAATAGGCACTGTTCAACTTTACTGAAAAAAGAAATCTTGTGCTAAAAACTAGAAATACAGTAAAATTCAGTAACTGAAGATATATTCTTGTTGCTTGAATTGGTTTTCTGTTCCTGTGAAGCACAAGTTTATGATATATTCTAATATAACTTTTGCTCTTTAACAAAATAAACCCAAGTCCACAAAACATAGCTTAACACGACCAGAAAAGATCAAAACAGAGATCCCATCCCCAAAAAAGAGACTTACAAAGTTTTTTAAAGCATGTTTATGTGTCTGCACATAAATGTTTGTGTAAAAAGGGCATTATGACAGTTGATACCACAAAGAGTACAGTAAGAAAAAGCACTTTATGACAATATTTCACAAATTCACAAGGATCACTTTAATATACAAAGCAATTGCTACCATTCTGAACACAAAGCAGCTAATATGTACATAGTGTTAATAAAATGAATTATAACTCAGTACATTTTTTCTCTTTACACAGATAAAGCACAAGAAGATTTAGGTAAAAAAATTAAAACAGGGATGTTTCTAGAATGTAGGGAATTTTATTAGAAATGTATTTCCCTCACTATAGTTATTGATTTAGTATTCAACTCCAATAGCAGCATCAGAGTTAAAAGTCAATAAATACCCTGTTTTGTGCTGACAGTTTTGGGGGGAGGTATTCTTTACCCCAATCCTCAAGGAAAAACCAAAAAACCAAAACGAAAAACCCAAACACCTTTCTCTCTAGAAGCTTCCCTGATTATTTTGTTTCTAAAAAGTTTCAAGTGATACAGTTAGGTTAGAAATAATTCCTTTATTGGGCGGGGATGACAGCTGACATGTGACAAATCAGTTGGGGATGACTTTACATGGAAAACTATGAATTAGCACTCTTCCTTGCCACCCTAATCTATACTCACGGAAAAATGTTGACAAATTATTTCCCACTTTTAATATAAGTAATTTTATTACGTATACAAATTGGAGTGGCACCTGGATAAAAATACAATGTCTATAAAGCATTTATTTACCAATTGAACTTTAAAAACTTAAGAAAATAAAACCTCCCAACACAATGAAAGACCATTTCACTTGGCCAACAAACATAAGATCATTATCTGCAGGGATCTTCTTCCTTCCCTACCAATGTTTAAACCATCTCAGATTCACTCACATCTCTGAGATGCTCCTCAGACAGAAGCTTGGAAATGCCATACTTCTGTAGGCAAGTATTATATAATGCCTGTATAAAGTAGGTAAAATGTGAATTTCCTACTGTTTTGACCCTTTCAAGGGCATTTCCTGAAGACTGTTCATTTTCCTTTTACTTGCTGGTGAGAATTCAAAATGTATCCTGTTTTACCCAGCTAGGACCTGTATGCACAGTACCAGAATGCAGACAGGTCAATATTTTCTCTCTGTGCTAAACAACTCTGCCTGTTTATAATATCAACTTGCTTCACAGGCTTTGTTCTATTTTTTTCTATTTTTATTTTTTTAAAAAATAAATTTCAAGCTAAAACACCTGAAATATAATCCCTCCATTCAAACGTTATCTGGTCCCTCTTAAAAGTTTGTCTGTCCCCTGAGGACACATACAAAGGCTTAAGCTACATTCACTAATCAGTAAGAACTTACCACAAGCAGATGAGACAGATGGAACTTCAGCACCCTGTTTGATTTATTTGAAAGTCTTCCATACTGACTCAGCTTCATGATATGTTCGACCCCTCAGGGATTAGTGCCTCTCTTAGCCATTGATTCTTGAAAGTCAAGGAAACCAGTTCCTAGTACATACAGCGACTGTGCAGTCAACTTAAAAAAGTCAACATATCAACATTAAAAGTATTCAAGATACATGTAAGCCATCCAACAAAAAATTCTAGTTGTGCTTTGTACAACTGAGTGAACAAGTTTATCCCACAATTCTTCACCCACAGGCTTACTCACTTCACTTTCCCCATCTCATCTGAAATCAGTCAGATTTCAGTAGCATTTCTTTGACGTTAACAATGCCAATTTAAAGTGAAAAAACTTAGTCAAATGTGTTCTTCATGATGATAATAATTAATTGCCTTGAAAAATCTTTTACTGTTTTAGACAAATTCATGGATATCTTGGGATTCTATAAACAGTATTAATGTTGGGGTGAGGACAGAGTCTCATTTAAAATTGGAAATAAATATTTATTCACTTGAGAGTTGCTTTTCCTTCTATCTTTATCCATGATGAAAATGAGTGAGATAGGGTTTGAACCCATCTTTTAATTAATTGAGCTAGTCAAATTTAATTTCCTGATATTTTTCTTTTATAGCTGTTTATAAGGCTAGCCTGTAGGTGCTAAAATATTTTAATCAATGAAAGGCTTCCATAAAAAAGCCACATGATTTGACGAGAGGAGAAAAGATGTAAAAAGTCAGATGACAATTAATTGGTGAGGGAATTTCTCAAGTTTGCTAATACCCAAACTGGGTTGTTTTTAAAAGTGCAAGTTACACCAAACATTTACAAAATACATAATGTAAATATAATCCAAATAAATATACAACTTTTGTAATAAGTCAATGGGAAACAATATACCAACAGTTTTCAGGGTATAAAGGCAACAAATAAAGCCTCTTGGAAAAACTGAAAAGGTGTTTAACAATTGTCTCTAAAACCCATTTTAATTCAAAATCTTAACTTTAAGATATTAGCCTTTATTTTAATCCTGCAAAATGAAGCAGCTTTTTGATCTTCAAAATAAAGAGACCAATTTATGCTAACAGCTGATTGCAGCTGATTACAGAATTAAAAACATACTAGAAATGAAAGAAGAAACCTAGATTGACGTTACTTCAAGTAAGTAAAAGCATCCTGGTTTAAATAAACTTGTTTCTTCCTAAGCCTTTGTATGATTCCACATGTCACCCCAAAATGGTCAAAATGATAGTAGGGATTAGGCCTGAGAGACAGAGATAGACTTCAGCCAGATGACTTCTGATCGGATAGCCTGCCTGACTGGTATTGTGCTTTCAGATACTAGCACTGCTGCTGACTTACCATCAAAACACATTTTCTGACAAAAATCCCTGCTCAAATAAAAACACCAAAATTTCTCCCCCAGGATGATTTGTGAAAAATCAGTGGTACCTTTTAGAAGCTGTCTTCAAAGTGTTCTCACCACTGTTACATAGCTGCCAGAGACAAAGCACAATAACCAAATACTTTGGGGGAAAGGAGGCGCTCGAGTGACTAAAATCTAAAAGTATCAAGCCAAAGAAAATCAACAATAAAAGAAATAACCTGGAAGGAAATTAGGAGATAAAAAAAATCAATCATGAGTGTTGGAGTAATGCAGTCCAAGGAACTACCAAAAGGGATGCAACAGAACACGCAAAAATGTAAAATTTCATCTGACCTCAATATACTATAATACTCAGCATTCCTGACGTAAGAGCTCTCAGAGCTTCAGATTATATACTGTATGTATATATATATATGTACACATATATTATACAAATGCCACCTCCCCCCCGCAAGAATATCTAAACGAACAGAGCACCTATGACAATATTATGGTTGCCAATATGGTACTTGAGTTTGAGAAAGAATGAACTTAAAAATTACATCTGATACCAGTTTTTTCTAATGTCAATACATTGGATCTAGCCCTTTCTAAGCCACTTTTCAGTTAAACACTATCAAAGCTTGAAAACTCATAAGAGCAATATATCAAAAATAAATCCCTCCCACTTCATTTTTATTAGAGTTAATCTGTCCTATAGATAAAAGTGCCACATGGCCCTATATTTGCAAAGTGAGCAATACCAAACTTGCTATTTTCTAGGCAAATCAGTAGCATATATACAGATTCCTATGATGACATTTTTATTCCCTTTTGGCCAATATGAAGAGAAAAAAGCATTTATAATGTGGCCACATATATTCTTGGCTATAAGATTTTTTTTTAAATTGTTATTTTCTTAATAAAGATTCTCAAAGCTGCATGCTTAAAAACAAACACCCCCCCACCCCAATTCTCATTAAAAAAAGTCTGCACAAAAGATGCTTAATTTCTTCTACCTGTATAAACTGAAATCTTCAAGTCTCTTCAAGGGTCTAAACAGATTCAGCAACAGAATATATTACCTCAGCATTAAGCAACTGACTTCAAACCAGTGCAATCATCCTTAAGGTACAAAGGACCTGGTCTTGATAACTTACAAATCCAACCAGTTAAAATGGATGTGACTGCCTTGACTTATCAGGGACTAAGAGGACCACCAACTTTCTAATTAAACAGAAAGCCTCAACTTTTGAAAAACACTGAATTGCTAAATACTAGGCAATTTTCATTTATATAAAGCTTATGACTTTCAAAATGTCCAGTTTTGACATTTTAATTCATTAAGAAAGTATTCTAAGTTTGTGAATAGATTTATGATTTTTTGATTGGTTTCTGTTAAACCAGTTTTGGAAAATGATATATCTACGCTGGTATACAAATAACTTTTATGCTATAACTTTCCCCATTAGCTCAGCAGGATAAACAACAAACTTTACAGTCATTTGAAAGCCTTCTTGAGAATCTGGTGAACTGTCCAAATATAAGACTACATCACTCAATTCTTAGAATGATGTTCCTTCATAAACTCTGTTCATCCTTGAAAAAAGACAATGGTTTGTTATAAACAAAATATACCATTTACAAATATTAATTTAAAAATCTTACTTTTCAAAATGGACCCAATAATTAACACCCATATCTGCATATTCTGTTAACATATTAACAAACTTAATTTTTAAAAATAACCCATGACTAAATACAAAACAGTAAATTCTAGACTCCCTTTTAAAAGGAATAACCTCAAATAAGAAATTATATAATCTAACATGTCAGTTTCCAATTTTTTAAATTCACCTCAGTCTTTTTTTAAGGGTAACTTTTAAATTTATCACGCTTAGTGAATAAAATGAGTAATAATAATTAAAAGTAGTTATCAGAAACAATGTATGATACATTCAAATACAAGCTGTTATAGTCAGGAGTTAAAACAGGCAGCTCCTTTACAGAACAACAAAGGCTATGCATTATATTGGAAAGCTAAAGTATAACTATCTTTTTTAGAAGAAAACAAAAAAAAAAGTTTGCAAGAATGACAATCCAAATGTTGTACAGTACAGCAGTCATTCAAATTTGTCTGAAGAAAATTATTTTCCTTGGGCATATACTGTACTTTTAAAGAACTAAATCCTTATAACTTCTTTTCATTAAAAAAATTCACTGGATACTGTCAGTTTGTTAATATGGAAAAGATTTAAAATCAGTATTTTTCTACAACACATAACATTTTATAAACAAATATATCACTTTGCTTTAACATCTTGAAGGCTTTCCTGATGGTGGTATAATATAAGTGCAAAGGGGAACAGTTTAATTAGACATATCTTTTTAAGTAAAATGAGTGACAATATAAATAGTTTTGAAGGCGATGACAAAAACATTTATTTAAAAACCTTGTTATATAACTCAAAGGATTGGTTTACTAATGAGCATCTTTTTACTAAGAATTTAGTACTAAACTAAAACAAGCTTTGTACTTTTACTTACTTTGATTTAATTTAAAATTCGAATACCATGATTTTTCATTCAGTTGGTTACTTCTTTTAATGTATTCAAAAATGTTGAACACATACAGAACTGAATTAAGAAGCAACAACTGCCCTATGGAAGAGCTGTAGTTAATACAGAATGTTTTTTAAGAACCAAGGACAAGTTTTCAGTATTGAAAAGAATGTACATAGAAAGCACTCTGAATTCATTCTTAATTTCTTCAACACCATTCTAAAATTCTTTTTTTGGAGGGTATGTCTCAACAATTTTACATAATTTACAACATAAGTGTGAAAACGTCAATTTGGCAAATCAATAGTTCTTCATTGCACCTTACTTACTTTATGCATGTGGCCCACACATTACTTCAGCTCAGGAGGCTGGGGTAATTCTGTCCCTAAGGCAATCAAGGAGCTCAGCACAAACCTTGAAATCATTAAAAAAAAAAAAAAAAAAAAAAAAAAAAGATTTTCTTTTCCTCATTTCCCCCATCAATTTACAAGTAAACAAATTATTACTTCTTGAAGAGGGTGGGGGATAAAAAGCAGAAGTCTCTTCATGATTCCTGGTGCTGATAATTTCTTGAGGGGAGAAGTGGAGGCAGGTGTTGGAGCATTCACAGTTTAATGCAAAAGCACAAATGAATGAAATTCTGTAGCTGCTTTCAGGCAGTTTTGCGCATAGAAAAAAAGAAATGTTTAGAAAATAAAATGTTTATTTTGTCTTTCTGGTTGTGGCCATGCCAGTCCTTTTCCCACCATAACAGGTGAAAATTTAAATCCCAAATTAATCTGATTTGTGGCAGTAAAGGTCCTTAAGTGCTTTTAGCTCCTCAATCAATGTCTTGTTTTGGTTTTCAAGCACTGCCACTCTGTTTTCTAAACATTTCACATATTCTTTCTTCTTTCTACGACATTCTCGTGCTGCTTCCCTAAAGCAAAAAAGGACAAGAAAAATGATGCAATATTTCTACAACGTTTGAGTTAGATAGAATACATTTTAAAAAAAGATTTAGCTTAAAGCAACAAACATTTTAATATATTACAGATTAGGCATTTGGAGAAATATAAAGAATGGCTGGGAAATTGTTTTATATAAAATTTTAACATAACATGGAAAGTTGATTAAAAAACATTCTAAAGCATCAATTGATGGGACAGAGGGGTGGCAAGCATTCGCATATTAAAATAAGAATTACTATATTTTGAAGTAGAATGCAACATTCAAATGAATGTTAAATAAAAATTTTAAAGGTATCTTTAACTTGGAGGATACCTCTTGAAGTTTCTCAAAAATTTCCATCTAAATATTTTTAAGACTAGAAGAGAATGAAAAGATTCTCCCATTGGACTGTACTGGTGAAAGGATAGACAAACAGACCAATGAAGCAAGCTAAACAGCCAAGAAACAGACTTTACAAATATGGTCAATTAAATTTTGATGAAAGTACAAAGGCAATACCATAGAGAAAGGACAGTCTTTTTAACAAACGGTGCTGGAATAAACAGGTGTCCATATATAAAAATGAACCCTGACACACTTCACACCTTATATGAAAGTTAACTCAAAAGGGATCATAGACCTAAATATAAAACATAAAACATAAAATTATAACACTTGATATTGAGGAATTGGAACTTTCATACACTGCTGATGGAAATGCAAAATAGTACAGCCACTTTGGCAAACAGTTTAGCAGTTTCTTATAAAGTTAAATACAGACTTAACAGTCCATCCAGCCAGCCCACTCCTAGATATTTACTCAAGTGCATTAAAAGTTCATATAAGAACCTGTATGTAAGTGTTTACAGTAACTTTGTTCATAATCCTCCAAAATTGGAAATAACTACAGAGGAAATTCAAGGTGAATGGATAAATAAATCACATCCATACAATGAAATACCAGGGATAAAACTAACTACTGATTCCTGCAACACCATCAATACATCTTAAATACCTTTTGCTATATGAAAGAAGCCAGATTCAGAAGGTTACACACTGTATTTATATGAGATTCGGGAAAACAGAAAACTAAACAGATGGAAAACAATTCAGTGGTTTCTAGGGGCTGGGAGAGGGGGTAGAGGATAACTACCAACTATCACAAGGGATTCTCGTTAGGGTGGTGTAAATGTTCTGTATGGCACTGTGAGGGTAGATACAGAACACCATACATCTGTCAAAATCCACAGAGCTATACAACACAAAGAGGAAAGTAATGAAAAATAAAAAATAAAAAACAGGATGCTGAGAATCCCAGAACTGGGATTGAAGATGTTGTTGACAAATCTAACTGTACTATAAATGTATGACATAACCTCACTGAAGAAGGTGGGGAAAAAAGAAGCAGACCTAAGTAACTATGAAATAGTCTTTCACTGGTAGTTTAAGGCTAAAAACAAAAAGAACTGTCCATAAATACTGTATTGCACATTTGTTTCTCACAGGGGTACAAGTTAGCAATTCTGAAACTATATTATATGATACTAGAGTTTAACAAATATGTAAATAAGTTGTCCTTAATGGGAAGCCAAGTTTCTGTCAAAGAACAAAGTTATAAATAAGCAAAGAGGGGAAGAGAAGGTTAAAATGAATTCTGTGGTTACATATTAGAATCAGAGGGGCTAGTACAAACTTGTATTTAACAGGTACAGAAATATAGGTATGTGCATACATGCGCTAGTGTGTAGGTGTGTACACACACACACACCCTAGCTGTCTTTCAGGAGAGCCTGTGAAACCTCACATATACCTAATGCCCAGCTGATTTCTAAATACCATCTTCCAATAAAATAAACTATGGCTTACTGAAGAAATGGCTGATTTCAAGGCTAAGGCAGGGAAAACACAAGGTAAGAAGTTGAGCTGAATGATCTTGTAGTGCCAGAAAGTAAAAATGTGCTTAAAGAAAAGTAAGACATCATTGAAAGGACACAGAAACCAACCTGTAAGGACTCCCAATGGCCAAAGCTGGAATATTCTTAACAACACCATAATTAAATAATATTGAACTATAGCCCAAAGAATAAATATCCTTAAGACTGTCTTTAGGTTTTTTTTTTTTTTGGGGGGGGGATTAGGTTTATTTGTTTATTTTTAATGGAGGTACTGGGGATTGAACCCAGGACCCTGTGTATGTGAAGCGCGTGCTAAACCACTGAGCTATTAATCTCCCCATAAGTCAAACGATATAAATAAATACGTGGGGAAGAAGGGATAGAATGTCCTTATAGAAGAATTCCAGTTAATGAATGTAGAAGGGATGGGGAAATAGAAAATCCTCATTAGAATATCACAGTAATAATTACTGCAGGAAAGATTCACTCATGAATACTAAAGGTAGTTGGCAAAACTTTAAAGAGAAATATATTGGCATAGACTCCAAGTATCTCCCCCAAAATACACCAGTTACTTTGTTGGTTTTCACCTATGACCACAAATTCTTTGATACTCTCCTTTCCAGGAGGTGGAATTTAGTTCTCCTTTTGAATGTGGGCCAAATTTAGTAACTTGCTTCTAAGGAAAACAGCATAAAAAGAGAAAAATGGTAACTGCAGAGGGGACACTGGACAGCACTTTATAACCAAGTGATCAAAGTTAACACTGCCAGGAATGAGTAATATTGATATGTGTGCCCTGATACGATGTGACAAAAAGGATACACCACGCCTCTGGTATTCTCCCCCCAAATCCATTACCTTCCTTTAATCACAATAAAACACCACACAAGCCCAAACGGAGGGACATTCTGAAAGAAACTTGACCACTACTCTTCAAAAGTGACATGGCCATGAAAGACAAGCAAAGAGAAATTGTCACAGACTGGAGGAGATGAGGAGCCATGCATACTACATGTAATGTGGTACCCTGGACTGGATTCTGGCAGAGAAAAGGAATAGAAGTGGAATAACAGGAAATTAAAATAATATGGATAGTTCAGTTAATAGTATTGTATCATGACAAAAAAACCTTTGTTAATTACTATACATAATATATAACAATGCTAATTTCTTAAGTTTTGATAAACATAGCCTGGTTATGTAATGTGCTAAAATTAGAGGAAGCTGGATAAAGAGTATCTGGAACTCTGTACTATTTTAACAGCTGTTCCCATAAGCTAAAATTATTTCAAAATAAAAAAAGGTATACTAAAAATATATTATTTATCTTTGCACATATATATTAGCGGCAAAACTATACTCCAGAATGTTAACATTCTTCTGGGTGGCACAATTAGTGGTGATTAAATATTTTCTGATGTGCTTATAATGAGTATGTTTTACTTCTGTAATAAAAATAAGTAAAAATGGGATCATAATACATATTCTTTGGTAACCTGCTCTTTTCCACGGTGAACATCTTCCCTTCTCAATACAGAACACATCTTTATTATTAATGGTTGGTTTTATACAGTTGAAAAGATGTACCTTAATTTACATAGCATATACTTTATTTTGAATTTTCACTTTAAAAAAAAGCCCTATTTTCTAACTCATTTTCCATGAATCTGCCCCTTATCATTAGTCTTCTGACTTTATTTGTTAAAATGTTTCAAGTTTGTTTGCTTTACTAGCTTACCTTTCCTTAGCTAATCAGAGACTTTATATTTTTAAGTGATCAAACCTACTTAACCTTCTCCTTTACTATTTCTGCCTCTCAGAAACCTACTAAACTCTTCCTGCCCTCTAAAATAAGCTAGGGGTAGTGGGTAGTATTACCTCCACAATTTTTTACTATTCCCTCCCTGTGGAAAGAGCACACATCCCCACTTCACTGACTTTGGGCTTGTCCTTGCCTGTGCTTTGGCCAATGTACCTGAGTGGATGTGATGTTCACCACAATCAAGCAGATGCTTTAAAAAGCAATGCCCCTTTCCTTTTGCTACATGAATAATAGGCCTCAAAGAGGTGCTCCTCCTCCGGCTGGGAGCATGTGGAGAGCAACAGCAGCTGACCTGTGGCTGCCAAAATGTAACGTAAGTGAGGAGATAATTTTTACTGTTCTAAGACACTGAGATTTTGTTAATTTTTTGTTACTGCAGCAACACAAAATAATGTAACCATCTATATTTGGTTTTACAATATTTATTACTTATCTTCGTTTTTGAGTAAATGGCAATTTGGATATTATAGAATTTGGGGATCACAATGTTTTATCAAAGTTTAGTTTAAGAAGATAGGTCGTTATTGGGACATTTATCCTAGTCAATATGTTCAGGAGAGTACTTCTCTAACTTTTCCACGTAAGTACCCACAATGGCAGAGAAAACTAAATATGGGGGCACAGTCCAAAGCAACTACTGCTAGTGTGAATTTCTTTCAAGTCTTTAATTTTACCTTAAAATTGTTACCTTAAAACTTTTGAGCGAAATAAACATTCAAGGAAAGCGTTCTATGTTTGCCTCTTGGTGCTACATATCTCCAGCACACTGCCATGTGTTCCAGTTTGAGGGGCAGAGCAGGAGATGATGGCTGTACACTGGAATCTGCTATGCAGCATGTACACAGGCTTTGGTGCCAGACCCAAGCTCATATCTCAGTTCTACCTGTTTGTGTGACCTGTGGTAAGATATTTAACTTCTTTCTGAACCATATCTCCTCAGTAAAGTGGATAAGCTTCTCTTTCATTATAGGTAGAACTAATAAAATATGTAAAGAAATCAGGTGTCCAGCACATACTGGACCCTAATAAATAATATCTCAAGGGAAAGGTCAAAGCCAGAATATATATAATTAGGCTGTACTAGCATATAGGTGATACCTGAAATATATGGGTATGGATGAAAGTTCCAAGGGAAAATCTAAGAAGTAGGTAGAAGACCAGGTGAGTAAGCCAAAGAAGAGTTTAAGGGAAAATGAGTAGTCAGAAGTGTCAAATATTCCCATAAAGGTAAAATGAAATGAAAAGAGAATACTAGATTTGCCAAGTGGGAGGGCTTCTGAACCTTTCTATAGACATAGAAGTGGTAATGGTGGTCACAGAAGCCAGATTCTTGTGAATGGAAGTTGAAAAAGCAGAGCCAGCAGTAATCTGGGAATAAAGGGGAAAGGGAGCCATAGCAGGGACAATGGGAAGTTTCCTTAGGGTGTAATTAAATCCAAGCCAAAGTATTTTACTAAAGAGTCCAGAGTAAGTCAGGTAGCTTCCCTGAAGATCTCAGGCAAGCAAAGGTTATTAGGAACTGTAGCTATGTGTGCCCTGTCCCCAACTTGGTGTGTGTGGTGGGGGCATAAATCAAATGAATAGAGAAACTGGGAAATTTGGTATACCAGTCAAATCAATGTGTTTTGATAAATGGGGCAACTCCCTATACAGCAGAGCAGACAAGAAGCTATAGTGCTGCCTCCTTACCTACCCACTATAATTATGCTGCTGCTTACTCTTTTCTGTATAAGGGTAAGTATTTCTGTTCCACAGAGACAAACTATGTAGACACATTCTAAAATCTTTCTCCTGTTTTTTTAAACTTTTTTTTGGGTGGGGGTAATTAGGTCGGTTTGTCTGTCTGTCTGTCTATCTATCTATCTATCTATCTATCTATCTATCTATCTATCTATCTATCTATCTATCTATTAAAGGAGGTACTGGGGATTGAACCCAGGATTTCCCAAGATTTTGTGCATGCTAAGCACACACTCTACCACTGGGCTATACCCTTCCCCCACCCCTGTTTTTATAACCAAGAGGATTTATTTTCTATCTGATTGCTCTGCTATTATCTGCTGAGAACTGGTTTCTTTAGTAAGTGCTGTTGTGTTAAATTTTATAACCTAGACTTTACTTGAGACTTCTAGTCAAACTTGCTTCTAATTCTAAAAAGAGTTGAATATTTTAAACATTTGTCCTTCAAACAAAATGTCCTTACAAATATTTTAAAACTGAAAAAAATTAAATGCATAGTTTAATTTATATTTTAAAATACATTTAAATATGAACACAGCTTTTATGCTCTGTTTATAACTTAAATACTTGAAGAAAATCACAGATTGATGGAGCACAGATAAAAGTTACTCTTTGCCTAATATCCCAGAAAAAACTGCCATTTCTCATAGCTTAGATGTAATTTACTAATATTCCACAACAGCTGGAAATATTTTAAGAACGAAAGAGGTTGACCTGAGTTGAAACATGAAACTACACGAAAACAGATATTTCTACAGAGCACTGCAGTTGCAAAATGTTTTCAAAAGAATTCTCTTATTTGACCCAAAGAGCAATGCTTTGGGTGGATAGTGGGATCTTGTTTTACAAAAAAGAAAACTGAGCTTTAGAGGTTATGTTCTTCAAAAGTCACAGGAGAAGGGGTAGATCCAGGACTTGAATCCAGATCCTCTAAGTTCAATCTATTTCTTTCACTTTATCATAGCATTTGAAGAATCTTGGGGTGAACAGCAGAGGGATATTTCACTGTTTCAAACTTTTAATACCTTTATATAACTTTATTTTCATTTTCTTTAGTTTGTCTTATGTCATTTCCATATCCTACGCTAAATATTGAAATCCTAAGCTAAATAAATAAAAATACTAAGGTAAACATAAGTAAATAAAACTATTTTATTCTGGTTTTTTTTTTCTGATGACAAAACTATTTATAGCTATGAATTCACTTTATGGGAATTACTTTGCCCACATTTAACACATTTTTGATAGTGCAGTATTTTCATTGTTGAAGACTAACTCTATATTAAGATTTCTGTCAATAACAAGATGTTCTCAAATTAATCTATTTTTGAAGAATTTTTAGGTGTTAAATTGTTATTTTGAGTAAAGATAATATGCATTAAAACTTGGACTGGCTATCACACACTATAAATACATTTAATATAAATAAAGCTTAACATTTAATTTCAAGATATATACATGAAACTCTTGATCTTTTTGAACAATACTACTCATGAAAAGAAACAATTTTAAAATAACTTTGCTAGTTGGTTAGAATAATAGTGAAAAAATAGCAAAGTTGTGCATTAAATCTCTCATGGGGAATTTGCATGAAAGAAAACTACTCTATCATCAAAGATTGACCCCTGATCCCTTAGCCATCTCATAAGGGCAGCTTATTAAATAAAGAAGTTTTAGCAAAATCCATCATTTTTACCAGAAAAAAATCTCAATGCAAAGATCCTATTGTCAGCAGATGTAAAAGACACATCTGTGACAGAATATGAAGATGTACTTGACCTAAAACAATCTAAGTAAATGCATTATGTGTACCTGTTCT
The DNA here is from genome assembly GCF_048773025.1 of Camelus bactrianus. NCBI lineage: Eukaryota > Metazoa > Chordata > Mammalia > Artiodactyla > Camelidae > Camelus > Camelus bactrianus. The sequence continues at coordinate 73,366,831 of NC_133543.1, forward strand.
TCATTAGGCGAACCTCTCTCTTTCGTGCTGCTTCTTCGGCCGGCTGCGTAGGAAGTGCTGGGGAGGACGCCATAACAACTCCAGGGGCAATGGTGCTAGTGGGCGCTGTGCGAATCTGGTATGTTTGTACATCTCCAGAGGCAGCTGAAAAGAGTAACAGTGAGCATGGTGTAAGATACTTAAGCACCATGACTTGGTAAAACTATCTGTGTCAATCATCAATCTAAATATACATTTTGGAATTAAAAGGGAAAAAAAGGAGCAGATGATTCTGACTAAAATGTAGAGAGAATCAGCACTCTTTGGGTCATTTCTCAGAAATAATTCCCAATTTAGTGTGTTTATTAGTATAGACATTTGGATGAAAGAGGTCTTAACCTATGTCTGGGGGTCTTAAATTTATCTTTCATTGGAATGTAGTTCTATTCTGTTGTTAACATGCTTACCAACCTTAAGTCTAAAAGGTAAGTAGGGCACAGCTTGGATGATCTTCCTAGATAGAGTATAGTCCTCAATGTCTTCCTTTGATATTGGTAAATTCATATTAAAAAATTTCAAGTAGACTCTTGCCACGACATAAAAACGACCATGATTTTTCATAAAGTAGCAAAATGGAAGAGAAAATAAAGCATTATGGTCAACTATTATAAATTTCTAATTGTAACAAAACTGAAAGTATGAAAAAGTGTACCATTGATGCTAATCATATTATTTGTAAACATTGTCTTAATGTAAATTAGATAATGGCTCAATAAACTGAAATTTTATTTTTCTAACTAAATGATCCATCATTTATTAAAGAAAAAAAAACCAAGATCACTAGTTGTCATACCACTTCTAAAAACAGCTTAATAATATGCCATCCTGAGAATAAGGAACCTAACATTATCTGAGAGAATTTGAAGCTATTTATAAAATCATCCATACTTGTTATTAATATCAATTAAAATGTGTAGTTTGAGTGGAAAAGATTTATATACTAAACATGTTACCATCTTCAAACTGACGTTCAGAATTCAAATTCACTGACATCCTGCTTTACAACTTTTTGAGTACCTGCATGTAAAGTGAAAAGGTGTTTTACTCCCATTAATAAGCAAAATATTATCTTCTTCAAATATTATTTATTTAGTAACAGAATATATTCTGTAAATACATTAGGGCCCTTTAAATAAATTATGACTCTTTAGATGGTGTCTTAGGATTATTCAAAATTAATTATCCATGGTGAAGCGGCACATCTGTCATTACCTAGCCAAGGCAAAACTTATTATTAATGAAAATATTTTTAGAAACAGATTTATTATTACTTCAATATAGAAATTTTCAATCTGGCATATATCATATTCTTAAAATATTCAAATGAATTCAAAGAAAAATGGTCAACTTCTATCCATAAAAATTCCTGAAACAGGAAGAAAACAAAAAAAACTAAAATAAAACAGAAAAAAGCTATTTCTATAATTCACCAAGGATTTAATTACTACTTTTGCCCATAGACTAGCAGACTTGCATACTGGTATAAGATTTTTCAGAATATAATGCTTTCATTTGAAATAAAAAATGATGATCTCAGAAATGAAGATGGAAATTTCTTTTGAATAAAAAGCAGAAAAACAGAATTTTGAACCTAATTCTTTTCAGTGATTTAATACAACTTTCCATTTGACACATGAACAAAAATGAGGCCCAGGGAGGCTGAGTCTTACTCAAGGTCACAAAGCAAATCTATATAGTTAAGTCTAGAATCTAGCTTTCCTAACTCCTAATTTATTGTCTTTCCCTTTATCCTATCCTGTTTCTCTCATACCCAAATGCTAAAGGTGTTAAAGATAGATGTTATATTTTTAAATCTGAAAATAGTTGTTTTTATGCCATGACATTTTGGTCCAACTGGAATAATGGAAGAGTTCATGGAAAATACTATCATTATATAATGAAGAAAAATTAACTATATTTTAACAGTGCTTTGCTGTATCATACTTACTTTTTCTGAGTTTATAAAATTTTAACCTTTCAAAGAATTTACCACTCCTGTGAATTCTGAACTCTCTTACCTTGAACAACAACTTGGTTGCTGGGCACTAAGATCTGCTGTCCATCAGTGGTCTGTGCATACTGTAGAATGGTAGTACCCGGCTGTGTGGCAGCTGCATTGGTCATGGTTAACGTTTGCAGGCCCTGTACCCCATCGGTACCATTGTTAGCCAGCTGTATTGCTCCTCCCTGGGTAATGGCAACTAAAACCCAATGGATTTTATTGTTACAAGATTAATTAATACCATATAAAACTTATACAACATAATAAATTCAAAGTAGAATTATCTGAAAGACATAATCTAGGAGAAATTATTACAGCAAATAACATCACCAAGAAGGATTTTGTATACTCAAGTAAATTTCTGCTCGGAATCTACATCCAATTTCTAGAATGCAAATGCACTCTATGAATCACATTATAATTTATAATAATATCTGTTAAAAAAAGATAAATGAGAAATTGTTAAATTCCTTTTGAAGTTATTTGGTTCAGAGGAGGTATCACTCTGCATTAACTGCATAATATTTTTTTTCATGTTCATGTACTTATTAGCACAGATATGGGCATGTAATAAGCATTCAATAAATTATTATTTTAATACATAATTAATAAAGCAGTTCAGTAGTGTATTCTGTTCTCTAACTCAGTTAGTAAAGCAGAAAGTATAACAGAAGTCCATTCAGTTAAAAAACTGATATGCCCTATGGAACTTAATTAGCACAGACCTCTCATGAAGTGTAAAATTAGAGCCCAAGATCATCATTTAGAAAAGAATATTTTACTACTATTTCTAATTTAAATATCCAAGCATTCTCCTATAGGATCATTTGATTATTCACAATTAACCACACTTGTCATTCATCTGTTATAATGTCATTCACAATTAACCACACTTGTCATTCATCTGTTATAATCAATTTTCACTCATACTGATATTTAACTTTATGAAAAAACAGAACAAAACAAAACTGAATTAACCTTTATGCTATAGTACATGGAGAAAGTTAGTAAGACACTCTCTCTGTTGAGAGTTCAAGTTTTCCAGAAAAAGGACTAAAAATCACAATATTACATATAAAATTACATAATGGATTTTAACTGAGTAAGTCAACATGTCTGATTTAAGCACATTACTTTTTGTCTATTACAAGGGAATTAGTTTGAGATCAATGGTTAGCCAGCCAACTAATATCCTGAGTCATCTGTATATGGAAAATTGGATTATTTACTGGTCAATCAAGAAACAGTAACAGTTAATGGCTAAGATTTGATTTAGCAAATGATATCTCTGGAAATTAAGATACTGGCATATATACTCCATCTAACTTTAGATTGCATAAATTTTACTTATCTTAGACAAAGCTAAAAAGGAATATCTAAGAACTATTTTGACATTAGTACTGCAGGATGACTTGAAAGAATCAGAAGGTTAACAGAATCAAACCACAATTTCTCATATAGAGTTAATAAGCAAATTCCATTGTATTCAACAAACACAACTTTCTTCTTGGCTATATACCAATGAACTCAAGCTGGAAGGAAACAAGAAGGAAACTAAAAATCAGGAGGTATGGGTTCTAGTCCAAGTTCCATCACTAAACTTATTTGAATCTGTTATCTCTTCTGTGAAAATAAAAATATCTGGTTCTAGCCATTAAGTAAAATTGTTATAAAAATTAAATGAGACCATGTATAGATGTGAAAGTACTCTGAAAACTGAAGTCTGATCCTATCATTGTTTTTCTCTATAATATATATTTATACACTCAATTATTCCAAAAGGACTTATTAAGATAGCTTTCAATAAAACTGCATTCATTAAAACAAGAAGAAAAAGACATAAGTCAAGCAACCTATGTATCTTTAGGTGAATATACTGATTCTACCACAAAATCTAGAAGAAAGAAAGAATATAATTAAACAAACTTAGCTAAGATTTTTGAGTAGCTAAAATGAAGAGGAAAATACCATAGATTACATTTTATTTAGTGAAACAAAAAACTGAAGTTCAAAATGATAGAACATGTTTTCTACCTAAGACTAGAATCTCTCAAATAAGACTATATTACCAGGGACTGTGAACCAAGTAATGAATAAAACTAATAACAGCATTAATTAAAAAAATAACCAATTTACTAAAGGAGTACAAATTGGTTAGCCACTGGGATGGGTATTTGGGCAGGATGACTTAGATCCAACAGTTCCACTCTTCTGGTGCTATCCCACTGAGAAAGGACAGTATATATATACAAGGATGTTCATGCAGCAGTTTGAAACAGTAGAGATGTCCTTAATGTTCATCAGTATGTGTGATTTTAAAATGTTATATTTATACAGTGAAACACAATGTAGCTATTAGAGAAACCATATGTATATACATAACTATATGTGTATATGCTTGTCTATGGTATATAAATAATGTAGGTCTCACTTGTATAAAAATACATGATATGTGTATGTATACAAAGAATGGAAAAGAATGCAAAGATACATACCAAACTCTTACTAGTGGAGAAGGATGGAAAGGATTTTTACTTTTTATTACTACTATAAACCTCTACCATTTAAATTTTCACAACCATATTTTTGTTTTATAAGTTAAGAACTATGTAATACTGTTGTACATGCTAAGTGGTCATTATATTGATTCTTAATGACAACCAAGAACATAATGTTAAATCAGTTCCATCAAGGCCATATGTGCATATACAGAAGAGAATAAGGGATAAAGATAATACATAAAGCTTTTAATGTCTCAACCCTTAAAACTAGCAACTGTCAGTTGGAGGAGAGGGGTATGCCACATGAAACATCTATTTTTCTCAACTTCACTTCCCTGTTTGAGATTCTGATAAGACTCTTTCCTAAAGAGCATGCTTTCTAGTTCAAGTGAGAATCACTGCCAATTTTCACTGTTACTAACAGGAGTATGCTATATCCCTCAGGTCATTGATAAATGTCTTAGAATACAATTTTAAATAATTCAAATTGGTTGGATATAAGGCTAAAAAACACATACTTACACTTACAAAGATAGTACCTACCTCTGCCAACAAATAAGGAAAAAGATGACTGAACTCTAACAAGCTTACAGAATGGGCAAGAAGCTTAGTCAAAGATGCCTGCCTTCTACTTACTATTAAAAGTTTCACCTTTGGGAGAGCTAAAAAGTCTGCTACTTGTTTTCAGTACAGTTGGAATGCAAATTAGAGTTATCCAAACTAAGGCTGAGATGTAACTGGAAAACTATGAACTTGGGAGTCAAATTTTCATACATACTACTGACACAGACTACCCTAGGGCATCAGAAAACCAATGCAACAAAGGAATTTCAATGTGTATATTTAACTTGTAATTAAGGAAGAGAGGGAGGAAAACTGTATAATGGGCAGTACTGAATTTAATGAACAAATCAAAATGGAGACATTTATGTGTGAGGCACTTTGGGAGTCAAAGAGATGTTGGAAAAAGAGAGGAAAAGGTACCATTTACACAAATGTCTTTGATCAAACAAAAGTAGAACTCAAAAGTACTTTCTAACAGATTTAGGTGAAAGGTAAGAAGAGAGACCTAAGTGTCAAGAGACATCAGAGAAATGGAAACTTTGATAATTTTGCAAAAGAAATCTTTGCTTTCTGTGAGACAAAAAGCAAAGTGTTCTCTTAATTTCAGCAGTCCTCATGTTTACATTATCATAATTCACCACACTACCTTTTATCTTAAAAGGAGTAATAAGTGAATGTGCTAGTAGACTGTAACCAAGCCTCTCCATCCATGAAATATTAATACAACTTCAAAATGCTACTTTTAGAAGGAAAGATGAATTATTAAAACAGATGAATAATGAGACCATTTTTGGCCTTAAACAAAATCAAAGAATGATTATCTAAAAAACTCATGTTTTCTATTACCATATATTATATAAGGACTATATATTACTTGAGGACTAACTCAAATGAGTTTCAAGTAGTGGTTCGAAAAACTTGTAAGACTCTCCATTCATCTGCACAAAACAAAGGACCATTTAAAAGTCTTATATATTTGAGCAGTCCTAACTAAACCCTGAAGAAAATACTTCCATTACAGAACTTTGCTTATTGAATAGCAAAGGAAATATAATAATGGCAACTGAAATTGAGAAAAGAGCTGGCACTTGTAAGATTACTTTAAGGAGAATGCAGTCATTGGTTTTTCATCTCCTTTTTCAAAACAGAAATATTTATTACTCACTATACTGTCCACTGCTAGTTTGGTAAATTGGAGTTGGCACCGTTACAGTGGTGATGGCAGGTGCTGAAGTCTCCTCTTCCGACTTCTCTTCTTCAATCCTTGGCACTCCTGGTGCATCAGAAGATAAGTCATTCAAAATTTTCCTAAAAAACAGAGAATTACATCAATTAAAATAAAAGTAACATTTATTGGCTAAATATAAAGAAGGGGAAAAGATCAGAAAACTGGCAGAAAGCTGATAGTGCTGAGGACAGAAGTTTAAAACGTAAAAATTTACAACAATAAACTAAAAATGGATCAGGGTATCCGTATGTCAAAATGAAACCATAACAGAACTAGAAAAACCATAGATGTATTTCTCTTTAAAATGAACACAGAGAAAGATCATGATTCAAAATCCAGGTGCAATTAAAGAAGAGGTTAATAAAACTGACTACAGAAAAAAAAATCCTTTTGCATGATAAAGAACAGCAAAAATAAAGTCAAAAGATGATCAATAATGCTAGGAGAAAATGTTTACATGTTACAGATAAAGGTTCAATATCCCAAATATAGAAGTAATTATTAAAAACTGAGGGGAAAAAATAGACCAAAAACCTGAATTTTAACTTCTCAACTCTCAGATTGGTAAAAATAAAAAAGTATAACAATATATTCTGTTAGCAAAGCTGTGAGAAAACACATGCTCTTGTACACTGCTGTTAGAAGCAGAACACTGGCATAACCCTTATGGAGGGAATTTGGTGACATCTAACAAAACCAAGTATGTTTACATAGCAACCTTATATACAGGAACTTACCCTTCAGATATACTTTCAACAGTATGAAAATACATATGCATTAAGATTATTCATGGGGGCACTGATTATAACTGCAAAATACTAGAAACAATCTATGTGCCCACACACAGGAGAATGGTTGAATAAACTATGGCTCATCCAAATAATGGATATATCATGGTACCTTCTGTATAAGAATGAAAGTGAAATAAAATATTTATGTATTTGCTCAAGAAAAAAGATCAGAAAGGAAAAACCAGATGGAGTTTAATGTGATTATTTATCTACTAGGGGTGGATGGCAAAGTGAAAAAGGATGGAGGGGACACTTCTGAGTGTGTATATATATATTTTTTTTGGTACAATTCTGACTTTCGGAACCATGTTAATGTTTCATATATTCAAAAAAGAAATTAATTATGAACAAGGATGGGGGAAAATTCTAAAATGGAATACAAACAAAAACAAAAGAACCTTACCATATTTCAGATGAATAACATAATCACAGAAGAGGGGAAAAAACTCTAACCCAAGTAATTTTTGACATCTTAAATTTCTAACAAAGCAGTTCGAAACTTAGCTTCAACAGTCTACCAGAAATTTTCCCGTTATGTACTTATTGTAACAAATTATGTCTTCATGCACTGTGTGTTTATTAACAGATTTATAATTATTGTTTTATGCATTTGTCTTTCAAATCATATGGAGGAAAAAAAGAGGAGTTACAGAGCAGAACTATAATACTGGCTTTTATATTTACCTATGTAATTACCTTTATTAGTACTGTAGAAAATACTCTACTCTTATCTCTTTAAATATTTCCTTTCTCCCAATTTCCCCTCTGGAATTTCTAGAAATGCTTTTGTTGGAGCAACTCATTCTATTTTCCATGACTTTTCACCCATCTTTCACATTTTTGATCTGTTTTTGTTCTCCACTCTGAGTTACCTTCTCGGCTCCTTTCTAGTTCACCAATTCTCTCATCACTTACTTATATCAAGTTTATCCCATTTACAGATTTTTTAAAATTCCCGACTGGATTTCTCATTTCTAAGATTTCTTACTCATTTTTTCCCACATCTGCCTGTTCTTATTTAGTAAACTCCTTATAGTGAGGATGATTTTCTCTTCTCCCTTTGCAAACAAGAAACAAAACTATTTTAAACAACTTGTGAACTGACAGCTGGCCAAAAGATCATGATTTGGGTGTTGCTGTTTTAGAACACCGTTTATCAAACTGCAGTATACTGAAGAAGCTCTTGAAGAGCATGTTAAAACACAGATTCCTAGGTCCCCTTCTCTAGAGATTCTAATTCATTAGGTATGGGGGTAGGGGCCTGAGAATTTGCATTTCTAACCAGATGCTGATTTACCAGTCTGGTCTGCCGACCATATTTGAGTGGTATTGGTCTCTAGCGCAATGTTTTTCCAACTGGGGTCATAACCCTTACATGGGCCATGAAAACAATTAAGTGTGTTGCAACTAACATACAGCGACAAATAAATAGCTAAGCATCACACATGATAAGGGTGAGTATTATTTTGTGTTAACTTTTGCTTCAGATACCTATATATAGGTAAACAATTTTATAAGTATCACCAACATTTCATCCTGTTTGTTTCAAACAATTTCCCTTGGCTGCTATGATCTTTCAAAGTATTTATTCTACTATCCATTAGGCTACCTAGTTCCTGTCAGTTGCAAATCTGATAAGCATGGCTTCTAAGATGTTTTTCAGCTAAATTGCTGGTAAAAACACCAAGCCAGATGAGATCAAGCGAGAACTCTTCAAGGACTTCCTCTGGGTAAAAATTGATAACTACAAAGCTGGTTGTTCCAATAAAAACCCAGCTTGTATTATTTAATTCCCGTTTCTCCAACTTCACAAGAATATCATAAGGACTTTAAAGATCTTATTCTAATCAAGACATACAGGCTAGGATTGAAGAGTTCATAAACTAAAAGCAAAATAATGGTACACTCCACTGTGGGATTTGATTTTAAGGGAAGATACCACTGTCTTTGATAAAAGTGACACTTGCTCTATACATGCTTGGTCTCAGGCATCTTCTATTTGATAACTAAACTGTTATTATTTAAATGATCTTTGCTGGGATATATGCTATAAGCCAATTAATGCAAATGAAAGATTTTTTTTCAACATAAAACTATTTTATAAAGTCTACAGCTAAGATTTACCTAGAATTTATACACAGAGAAGACACAGGCTTGTTTCTTAGTACCTGGTTGGATGTGCCTTATATGCTAACATGAAATATACTTCAAAGTTAAAATCTAAAACTAGCTATTTTTTTAAAAGTATGAATATAAATACATTTAACACATACTTGGTAACATAAAATTTAAGACCTCAAAATCATTTGTTGGTATTTATTTAGGGTCCTTAATTATGAGGATAGAGAAAAGGGCTAGTTTAATAGCCCAGAAATTGGAAAAAAACTTTAAACATCCCTTTAAAAAACAGAAATATAGATAAATAATTTAGGCTAATAACATGAAAAAATTATAAGTTTTAAGTTTATTAAACTCTGAAATAAGCTTACGAAGATTTATGGAATTAGCTCTTCCTGGAGATATTTAATATGGAATCAATTTCTATGTATTAAAAATTGGTTTTGATCCATCTTGGAGGCAACGCATGGACTAGGCAACCTCTAAAGCTGAACACAAAAACTACAGTAAGGAGCCCCTAAAATTAGGGGATATCAGCAAAATATCACCCTAAACAACTATTAAGTTAACCAGCAGTTATGCTAAGTACCATGACATAAGAAATAGTTTGCAAATGTGCTGCAAAGTAGATAGTGTAGTCTTAGAACTGACATGTAACTAGAAAATGCTATATAACCTTATCAAATCTATTCCAAACTTTTTAACAGAAAAAAGCAGCAGCTAGCAGTCTACAAAAATAGAAGTGTGCTCTCTCTCTCTCTATCAGTGTTTATCCAGGACTGTTCAGAGTAAGAAGTGCTCTCATTCTGTACGATAAGCTTCAACTTCTTTGAGAGAAGCAACTCAAGATGAAGAGAAGTATTCTGTATGATCCTGAATCAAGCTGCTAATTGATTTTCCGACAAATCTTCACCTGCAATTACCTAAGGGTATCTTTATACCTTTGATACTAAATTCTTTTAACTATTAAATTCCATACCTGTAGGAAGGCCTCCTTGAAAGAATTTCTCTTCGTTTTTGGGAATCAGTTACACTATCTACTGACTCCTGTGAATCTTCACTTTCTGCAATAGTTGAAATCTGAAAATAAAGAAGAACTTTATCTTGATAATCAAATTTAGTTCCCATAAAATTTTTATGAATTTTAAGAGAAAGTCAAACACAAAAGGACATTTATAAATCTTACACTTGCTTCACTAGAAAAAAAGAATCAGTTTTTATGGGAGACAATCATACCATCACTTCCCTCTCCTCTTTACTCATCCTATAGAAGTCAGAGAACCCCAAATTATTTTTGTCAAAATCAAACTTTTGTGATATCCAAATTCAGCCTAATCTTTCAGGACTCCATGGAGCCAAACCTGAATGCATCAATACTACTTGTCAGTTGTTCTCTTACAGTTTTTAGAACAAAACTACCAAGTAAAACAAAGTTTCTGACACGAAGGAAAGAAAAATGACTAAATATTTGGCCATAAATGTAGTGACTATACAAATATTTTCCTTTAACTATTGTATAAACACTTGTGAATATATTTACAACTGTACAAATAAGATCGGTGATCCCTCAGCCATGTTCCAGATGGTTGTTTCCAGCAATCTTGGAGGGAGCCCTCTTCTATATACAAGCGTGTTTCAAAGCTGGCATTCTATAACTTTTTTAAAGCAAAACCTCGAGGTGAAGAACTGCATTTCTGGAAAGTATCCCTGGACTGAGAAGTAATAAAGGCAAGTTGAATAAAGATTTTACATGGGGTAATAATAAAAGCAACTAGCATTTACTGAGAACTTACTCTATGCTGAGTGCTATGCTAACACACATACATATATTACAGTACTTAATACTCATTATCAATACTCACAGTAACTTTAGGTGATAGATAAATACAATTATAATGTCCATCTTATAGATGGAAGAACTAAGGCACAGAGGTTAAGTAACTCACCAAAGTCACAGAGCTAGAAAGTAGTGAAGCCACTGTCAGTGCCTGGTATCTCAATTTTAGATATCCTTACCAGCATCAAAATCTTGTTGGTTCCAATCTCAAGCCAGTTTTGTCAGAAGCAGCAACCCAGAGGCATTTTTAGACCATTTTTAGATTAGAAGTTCACTCACCTAGGCAAGGTCGTCTGTCAAATTTACACTGCCAAGTTTCTCTAGTCTAATCAGCAGGAGACTCCTGTTCTCTCCTGAACTAGGTGAGCATGATGCTGTCACAGTGAGAATTAGATTTAACCAAGGCAAAAGGGTCTGTGTAGAACTCTGCATGTCAGAGCTCAAGGATTCTGGAGAGCAGGTATTCATCTTCACAGAGCTTTGTGATACATACTCACTTTAAAATGAAACTTGCTAAACTGAATAATGCTTCACAAAGTACATCTACAATAATGTGCCCCTCCAAACACTTTAAAGTATAAGCCGTAGTCCTATAGGCCTAAAAATTAACAGGCAACATTTAATGAATCCAGAAATGCCAGGTACAAAGATGGGGAAGGCTGAACTTAGTCTCTGACTTTCTAAAGAGCAGTAACACTACAGTTACTGCCAAAGCAGCACACAGAACGTTCCACTACCACAGCTGCTGTAACTAGCCCACTCAGCCTAGTCTCTGCAGACTTTCTCAGAGATGTAGAGCTGATAAGGACCTATGCAAAGGGCTCGGGAGAGAAGCAGAATTTCAGGGAATAACAAAAAGACTGAACTCAAAGTGGACAGTACCATGACAAGTGTTGACCCTCATTAATGCTTCTCAGAACCTTAGTTTTTCTATTATTTATTCTGCCATTTTTGCTTGACCTTCATCCTTACAACCTTCTTTTAAGGACACATAATGATTTTACGAACACTCTTTCAAGTTGGAAGTCATTACAACAACTTTAAAACATGCTACATAAACCACCCATAGGACAATTATGAAATGAAATAAATTAACAGTGCTTTTTAATATATGGCCTTTAATCCCCCCCAAACTTTTTCTATTAGTAGAAAAAAAAGCCCCTCATCCTTTGATCTGAATTTGTCAATTCATACAAAAGGAATTAACTATCACTATGTAGTGACTTCAACATAAAAAAAAAATTGACATATAATTGATGTACAATATTATATAAGTCACAGGTGTATAGTATAGTGATTCACAACTTTTAAAGCTTATATTCCATTTATAGTTATTATAAAATACTGGCTATATTCCTTGTGTTGTAAAGTATACCCTTGGAGCTTATTTATTTTATACATAGTAGTTTGTACCTCTTAACCCCCTACCCCTGTATTGCCTCTCCCCTTCCTCTCTCCTTACTGGTAACCACTAGTTTGTGGATCTGCGAGTCTTTCTTTTTTGTTATATTCATTAGTTTGTTGTATTTTTTAGACTACACATACAAGTTATAAGTGACTGCAACTTTTTAAATGTAAGGGGAGTTCAGAACTATTCAATACTACATAAGGAATCTAACAGTTCCTCTTTGGGAATACCATCCAAAGAGAACTTTGAACTATGAATATGAAGCCAATTCCTAATGGATTATTTATCAAAGAAACCACCAAAACCAAAACCAAAAAACAAAAACAAACTGAATTCACATTTATAAGACTAATAAAAATCATGTCAAAAATCCTTTTAAACATAAGTAATAACTATAATTTAATATATATTTAATAGGTTACTAAAAATAACCATATGAAAAATTATATTCCAATTTTAAGTATCACAGATTACCATCACATTCCAATGATAGAGCTCTTTCCTCTGGTCCTTATCTCCTGTCACCTCTCTTATTAACCCCTTCCTGAGCTCCTTAAACAGGTCTTTAACCTTGGCTATTTATAAGTCAAGAAATTTTCAAAAACCCAAACCACCACCGATACATGTAAAGTTTTAGATCTGTATTTCTTAACTTTTAGTTTGTTAAAACCCCCTAACTCCTGTTTATAAGGGGGGGAAAGACTATCTATTTTGATGTTATTTAAAATTTCAAAATAAAATATACAGTGACTAGAAAAAAATTTTTAAAATGGTAATATGTTTTCTCAAACTATACCTGGTCCCCTGGAAACGTAAGCACTTTCCCTGGGTAGAGTTCATACTTAAGTTTAGGTACAGTTTTTTTACTCACTGGGTCAAGAACTTTAATAAAAGTCTAGAGCAATAATCTCCAAACTCTTTTGATCTGCAAGTCTTCTTATAAGTAAGAAAAATTTACATATATAAATAAATAAATATCTCTATATATTTGTATTTTAATCTATAGTCAATTACAGTGTGTCAATTTCTGGTGTACAGCATAATGTCCCAGTTATATATATACACACACATATATTCATTTTCATACTCCTTTTCATTAAAGGTTATTACAAGATACTGAATACAGTTCCCTGTGCTATACAGTATATTTCTTATTTGCAAACTTTAAATGTTACTTGTATCATAAAACAAATTTAATTAATTTTTTTAAGAGTCAGAATAAGTATAAATATTAAAAAGTAAATTTCTTAAATTAATATTTCATAACAATGATGTGCTTTAATATGATTATTAAAAATCATTTAGTACTTTATAACAGTGACTCAAAAATCTGATTCTAAGCTCGGGCTTTTTAAAATGTGATTTAACATCTACTATTGTTGAAAAAGAATTTATGAGATGTAGATATAAAAGTGCATTTTTGGGTAGGCTTACTAAATAAAACAATCATTTTTCATTTTCATCCACCAATTACACAAACTTTTGAGTTTAATCCAGTATACTGTCATCTCCCTGGCTCTTAGTCAGTTATTGTATGCTAATAAAAAATTTCATATTTTAACAAGTAAGTTCAACACCTAACAAAACTCTAAAAGACTTCTAAATAGTTTAGAAAACTCTATTTCCGGAGTTTTGAAAGTACATAGATTTAAGTTTTTAGGTGACAAATTTATACTGTTTGTAGTTAAAAGAAAAAAGTATGGGAACATTTCCAAACTTCTATATTCAAAATGCTCTCTCCACAGCACAAGTTTCTTTCAAAAAGCAGTTACTCCCTCATGCATTGTTAAAATGTCACTTTCTCCCAGAAAGGATAGTTGAAAGGGATTTATTTTTTTCAAAAATATGTTAGGTAACATATCTCTTGCAAGTCATCCCTTGCTTGCCATCATTAAAAAGATTAGAAACTTTGGAACTCTGGTCTTATGTAAAAAACAAGTAAGTAACTCATCCTTTTATTAAGCAACTCTTAAATATTTTGTTATATGGTAACCACTGAATCTCTATGTTGTACAAAAGATTTTTATTGTTGTTTCCATAACATTATGAAGTATTATAAAGATTCTATCAAAAATTTCACCTCCAACCACTACACCTCCTGCTTATCCTATTCAGGCCACATCTTGCTCTTCATATTGAAGAAGATAGGCGAAGCACACTGTCACTTCTGAGCCTTTGGACTTGCTTTCACAATTTGTATGGCTTAGCCTCCTTCATTGCTTTCTGGTTCTCTGCTCACCATGTTCCCTGACCACCCTAAATAAAATAAAATACCCTTCTGTCCACACTATTCTCTATCCCTTTCCCCTGTTTTATCATCTTCCTGGCACTTATCCTCACCTGACATATTTTATTTTTTCATTGTCTCTCAAATGTGACCTTCATAACAATAGAGAAGTATTATTTGTTCACTGCTGTCTTTCATAGCACCTAGAACAGGGATTGGCACATTGCATGTGATCAGTAAAAATTCATTGAAAGAATGAATGTAATAATTTAAGGTAACATAATTATAAATCCTCTGTCTGACATGTTTTAATTCCACTGTATTAAAAATGCATTAAAAAAAAACTAGCAAATGAAAAGTGAGGATACCACTGTTAACTTTTATATATCTGTGTAACTCCCATTACTTTTGTGGGAATTCTTACATAACCTGTGAGGTTTAACTTACACATCTATATAAAGTTAGGGGACCAATATCAAGCCATATATGAAATCTTAGTACAGTTTAGTTTCTAATATTCTGAGATTTAAAAAGATAAACAAGTTTTAATAGCTTATTCTCACATCAAGAGAAATGTACCTTGGGTATTTTGGAAATGCTGTTCTAGAATACTGATATTTCTCCCTTCTAGAAGTTTGAGGGATCATTTCTCTCCTAGTTTGATCACTTCTGATATGAACCACTTCCTAGTTATTAATACTAATCACTGTTAACCAGTTGAAATGACCATTAAAGTTTAATAGATTCTCTATGGGTTAGGGCCTTTAAAGAAAAAAATACTGTTTGTGTTTCTATTTGTAGAATTCAGGCTTTTAATTTTAAGCATAGCTCACTTTAATGGAAAAATGTATTTCAGAAAAGATGAACACACATTTCTATAAAGTTGATGGTCATATAACCCCCAGGTCGAAATTATTATTATCATTATCACAAAGTAAAGATTAAAATTAAGAATATGATCAACAATTAAATTTCACAAATTATTACCAAAATTTATAACCTTTACAAATTTTGTGGAAATTTTGGTACATTCTTTATAGAAAGACTTCCTATTATAAGGGAAAAAGAAAAAGTAACGATTAATGTGAGGTCTGGAACCTAGCAGGTCTTCTGACTAGCAGGTCAGGTTCTTTCCACTATTATCAAGAGGAAGATATGAACAGAGAGTTAACAATGGTATAGTAGGAACAATATTACTATCGTTCATAGCATTCAGTGAAATAAAAACTGAGGCAGAGGATAGGATATTGTTCAGTCAGTGTGGTTCCAAATCCTTCAGTCTTTACCTGGATTATACTGTCTACCACTTGGTAACAACGAATTCCATTCCCAATATCTTTCAGTATGGAAATTCAAACAAACTGATTTCACATTAAAGCATTCTTTGCCCCCCTCTCCCCTTAAATGTCCATGCAAACTAAAAGAACAGGGACAGAATGAAGTAGAGGTGGGTAATAGGAGCTCAACGACTCAGTAGTATAATAGGGCTGACAAAATCTAATGTGTCCTTTGATGACATTAATAGAATGCTTCCAGGACAAAGGAGGCACTCCTCCCTTCTACAAGTATCAGTCTGGCTACTATACTCAAAGAAAATACCATAGCTCCCACTTACAAGAAGATGACAAGGATGGTGAAGAGGAATCAAAGCTATGTCATATATAAGTGACTGAAGAAAAACATTTATTTAGTCTTCACTTTTTTTTTTAATGAGAAGGGCATGGGAGATGGGAAAAGGAAGCAGTCCAACAAAAAAAGGAGGTAAATTTGCTAACTAGTTTCTGAGGACAGAACTGGGACCACTAGGTAAAAATTTTAGAAAGACATTCTGGTTCATCACAGGGAAGATTATTTTAGCAATTATCCCTAACAATAAATAAATTACCTCAGGAGATAGAGCTTCCTTTCTCTGAAGTCTTCAAGTAATGCTAGACTACCTTTTAGAGGAGGGGAGAAAGGATATATAGGGAAATTAAGCAATAGGCTAAGGGTTCAAGTTTAGCCTATACCTACAAGATAGCTAAGATGTTTATGAACTCAATGTTTATAGAGAAGGACAAAGATATAAAGAATAATTTCTCACCTTCCTTTCTAAAAATAGTTCTCTCCAAATCTAGGACCTAGGACTCACCTGAGTTCCGGAGAAAAGTCTTTTTAAGTCCTTACAGGAAGACTGTGAAGCAAAAAATATGAAATGGGAGGCTGGGGTTATGGCCTACTTGAATGATCGTTCAAGTCTTTTTTTTCCCCAATAAGCTCATCGCAAAGATGTATACTGCCCTAGGTTCCCTACAGTTAAGTAGAGGTTTACATGCCTTTATTCCCTTTGGATCCAACCCAAAGGAACAACCTCTCCAAAGAGTAAGATAACATGCGTGGAATAATCCCTGATTCTTAAGGTACACTTTTCAAATATACCATTATTTCAAATTTATATATGCTAACTTAGAATCATAAACAATGCTGGGTTTACACTTTGTGTTCTTTAAATTTAAATAATATCTTAGGTAAGGTTATTAATTTTTGACAAGGGTTTACTTTTTCCAATTGTATGTTTAGAAAATAACTACAAAGTTATTATTTTTATGACTCAATTTTCCTTAACTGAGGTACAGCAGTCTTACAGTCTCTCCCAAACATTTCTACTTTATCCCATGTACTTCGATTTTTCCCAATCAATTCTTTTTCTTCTTTAAGACAGTCTTTTTCTTATATATCTGTTCTTGTGTATATATGTTCCTATACTTAAGCTGACTATACAGATGCAGCATATTCCATAATTACAGTAAAGTAAAATAAACTCTGAACTAGATATGTTCCTATTTTCATAATGAAAGGAGAGAGATGGCTATAAACAACAGTTATGAAAGTAGATGCAGAACTTTTTATACACATACCTGAACTGTCTGGACTTGTGGAGACTGAATAACTGATGGCTGGGCCGCCTGAATAACTCCATGGACTTGAACTGTCTGCCCATTGGGCAGCTGTACTAAAGTTACGGTGGGAGCAGATGATGTTGCGTGAGCTGCTGGCATGGATACCTATGGTGTTGAACATGGAAAACAATTACCATCACAGACACCTCCTTGGAAATACTCATGGTCAATATGAAGCAACTTTGTAGCAGTAAAAGGATGACCTTTCTGCTGGGTTAGTTATTCCACTGGTGTGAAAGAAACTAGTGGTTAAATATCCTTTTTGAATAAAAGACTACAAATACCTTCCTTGCCCTCCACTTTTAAACTCCTCCCAAATGACAGAAACCAAAACACTATTTTAATGTAACACCAAAATATGTAACACAGACTTCCTCTGATCACCAACTATCACTTTATTTGTATGGTGCTTTACATTTTCCTAGTTGCTTTCATATTCAGTTTCTCATTTTGCCCTTTGAAGATATCAAGACTAGGTCAGAATAAGGGTTATCTCCATTTTAGAGACAGAAATATCAAGCGCTTAAAGAGATTAACTCACCCAAGGTCAAGAGATTTGAAGAAACAAAGTCTTCAGAATATCATGTGTTAAATAAGCCATGTTCTAAAAACATAACTGCTCCCAAACTTGGGCAAAACTTAGCTACCAAGTCTACAACAAATATAGAGCTTATACTATAATGCATATTTTTCTCTTGTAAACTAATTACAAGTATGCCTCTCATCAGTGAGAAAGTGTTACTAGCTATGATAAACTGAACATTTCTATCTTCTCCATCACTGAACTGGTAATAGTTGATATTTTAAGGATTTATTTTATTTCTTAAAAGAACAAAAGAGCAAGAGTTGAGAGAACATAGAAACCAATTTTCTCTTCAGGCACAAAGAAAGCCTTTTTTTAAAAAATATTTTTTTTTTGGGGGGAGGGGGAGAATTAGGTTTATTTATTTATTTAATGGCCATACTGGGGATTGAACCCAGGACCTCATGCATGCTAAGCACACGCTCTACCACTGAGCTATGCCCCCCACCCCAAGAAGGCCTTTTACCAGTCAATACCAGGTTAAAAGCACTCTTAGGTTGCACATGTCTATTAGATGGTATTTATTGTTTCTGTGCTCAAATGTGTTCAGGGATAGCAATGTTATTTGCGAATTTGGTAAACAGTTATTAGGGATATGTATGCCAAAAACAATGTCAGAACTGAAACTACAGAAATGAGAAAGACATAGGTCCCTGCCCCTACGGAAATTATTGGGGCATGGTATGAAGGACTAGGGAAAAGAACAAACATAATTCAATGAAGTAATGAGGTTTGTGAAGAGAAAAATGGACACACTGAGGGGAGGGGAGGCTACCAGAGAAGAATGTGAATTGGAAACAAAGAGTGCAAGTAAGGCATATTACTGTGACTTGCAGGGGGAGACACAGAATTTCAGACAGAGAGCATAGCACCAGCAAAAGGAAAGAGAAACAGCAGTGTACAGAGAAGGATGACCAGCAGTCAGTACTACTGGAGCACACAGCTGTGTCACTGTATGATACAGAGGTGTAGAGAGAAGAAATAACAGTGGTAGGCAGGGGCTAGGTGGGCTAGTCATGAAAAGTCTTATGTATGTTTTAGTAAAGAACTTGCCTTTTATGGTGAGGAGATTGGGAAAAGCACTGAGGGCTTTTGAACTCCCGAATATCATGGTGAGGCTTGCATTTTGGATAGATTATTTCAGTGGCAGTGTGAAAGATATGTATTTCAGAGGAAGAAAAAAGTGGAGGTGAGACTCCCTGAGAAAGTCTATACATCCTAGTTAAGGTGAGATGATAGAGGCCAGAAATAAGGCACTAATTGTGGTAGGGATGGGAACGAGAGAAGTGATTTAATGAAAATTCAGGAGGCAGACTAGAAAGGGCTTTATGAATGACTAGTTGAAGGTGGTGAGAGAGAAATCAAAGGTGACCAACAAATTTCACGTTTGGGTGAGAAATGGTAGAATATGCCACAGAAACAGAGAACACAAGGAGAAGCTTACTGGTGGGAAAGATCCCTATTGAAGGTAGAGGCTTAAACCATGAGCTTCCATCTTTGTACAGTTAAGAAGTCCTTCCTTATCAATCATTTTTTTCTCTGGCCACTGTAAATCTTGCTTAGTTTTACCTGGTTCTCAAAATGTGGTCCATGAACTACCTCCATTAGTTATACAGGGTGTCTGTCTATAAAGTTAGAATCTCTGATGGACCCAACACTACACTATAAAGTTTGAGGATCACAACCGTAAGTTATTCAGAGTATCTCATCTCAATTCCATATGAAAGGTTTTCTAATACTTGAAGCAATTATTTTGTACTTTTCTCTGAGTATTCTCTAGGGTAAACATAACAAGGTAACTCAACAAATAATCCCCTTTCTACCCTCTTCATTCTACACAATGGTGCCTCTCATTGTAAGTTTATAATATACAGATACAGAAAAAAAGATAAAAATCACTTATATTCCTATCACTCAGAGCTAACCACTTAGTTTTTTTGTTGTAGATAAATAGGTGTTTTTAAACTTATATACACTCAATTTTTATAACACTATCATGGCATCTATTTTATCTTTCAAGGCCATTATAAATACCTCTTCATGCCATTAATAGTCTTCTTTAATGGTTTTAATGGCTGTATAATGGTAGAAACTACAAAATTTGTTTAATAAATTCCTTATTATTGGATATTTAGGTTTTCAGATTTGCCTATTATAAGGGATTTTACAACAATCATTCTTTTACTCAACTCTTTAGTTAAATCCATACATAAAAATTAACAATCTCATAGTCAAAACCAACACTGTTTCTTTTCTCACTTTAAAAAAATCTCTGTAAACTCCACAAGTAAAATAAGGCATTTCATTTATTGTTTTAGATTGTCTTTCTTCCTTTATTAGTTAGGCTGAATTTTTTTTTTACTGTTCTTTGACCAAATCACAATGATCTTGGATTTGATAACTTTATTATATATTTCTAGTATTAAAGACTGACAACAAAAAAATAAAAGGTATCAGAATTATGAGGGAATTATGTCAAAGATGTATTAATACACATGTTAAGGACTTGGATGAGCAACTGAAAAAAACCTGTGTAATTAGGTATAAAAAGAACAACAAAAAATACAAATGGGAACAGATACCAGATTTTCTAAACTGAAATATCATGTCATTCTACTTATCAGTGATTATATGCAAATTGAACATGTGCATATAATTTTGTTCCTTCCTGAATCTCCAATTGAGCTTCATGAAACTGATTTTGTTTTTACAGGCATAATCACACCAGTATTGAAGAATGGGAAAGGAGATAACAGCAAGAGTTTTGGAGGCTGGAAACAGATGGATGAATGGTAATGAGCTTGGAAGACCTCAGAAGGCTAACTTATAAGATGGAGGCAGGGAAAGCCTGATTTATGCCACAAAATCCTTAAGAGATTCATGATCTAAGGCACACTGGAAGGTAGAGTGAAAGAAAAGGCTGAAAATAAGGAAGGCTGGTTAAAGGCTCTTTGAGAAACAATTGGAACCCCTCCTCAACTCCCTGTGGAAGAACAACTAATCTACCCAATGCTGACAGAAAAACAGAGGTTTACTATCTGGATAGAGGGTTTCTTGACTGCCTACCATCAGCCATTGCTGAGGTGAGGTAATAAACCCCAGTCATCTCCTCTCCCTTGGCTCAGGGGATTAGTAAAGCTTTTCTCTAGGGAACCTGATCAACACCAAGGGGAAGAGGAAAGACTTAAGAGATAATAACATTGGGAATGCCACAATCACCCTAAAGTGAAGCTCACAACTCATAGATGTTAGGCCTCAAACATGTCCACAGAGCTTTCAATGCAGGTTTTTGGTCCTGTACTTTTAAGCCTGAGCAGACAACCACAAGCTGTCAAACATTTGAGGAAAGCTTCTAATATGAAAGCTGGAGCAAAAGAGATGGAAGGGGGTAAAGGCATATAGAGGAAAATCTATGTGGGGCAGTGAAAACTTAAAACAAAATCAATATTCTCAGAGATGAGAGAAAATATTGCATTTGTGAAACATAAACAGAACACTATTAAAACACAAGAGGACCAATCAGAGAACAAAAGGAACTCTTGGAAATGTGACAGCAGAAATAAAAAATCTGACAGATGGGCTGAAATATGAAGTTGAGGAAATCTCCCAGAAAGCAGAGCAAAAAGACAAAGAGACAGAAACCAGAAGAGTAGAAATGAGAAAATTAGACAAACATCTGGATCACAAGGATCCTAGAAAGAAAAGAGAAAGGAGAGGGGAAAAAAAATCATCAACCAAATAACTTAAAGAAATTGCCCAGAATTGAAGACATGAGTTTCCATTATAAAAGGGCCCACTGAAAACAACTGCACAATGGATGAAAACTGATCCAAACCAAGGCCTTGACAATGAAATAGTGAAGCACTGTAAATAGAGAGATTTTTATAAGCTAACAGAGATACAAAGAAATGGATTTAGTCTTTCAAATAGCAACAGTAGAAGTTGACACTGGATCAACACCTTCAAAATTTGAAAGAAAAATTATTTCTTTACCAAGAATTCTTTACCCCTTCAAACTCGCTCAAGAAACCACTGGAAAACATGCTTTAATATATCAAGAACAAAAACTCTAAGAGAGAAAGACAGCAGGAAGAAAGGAATTTCCAGGATGACATTATATAGCAGACTTGGAGGACACCCAGAAGAATAGAGACCTATGAGGTAGATACGTCAGGGATGCCATCACCAAGATCCCTGCTGGCAATGTATCTTCTTTTTACCAGAGGGGTGAATGCTTGGATGAGCCCAGATTCTTATGTGCACATTTGCCTTGACTATGTGCTAATGAAGTCTCCCCTTTGTTCCTGCACCTGCTTCATCTGAGTACATACTTCATCCCTAAATATATTCTGCTTTGCCTTACACCTCAAGGCTGGAGGGGACCCTGGTGATCTTAGGAGAAAACACAGAACAGCTCACTGCTTCTGACTATGTTCCTGCTGGAGGTCTAGTATTTGGCCCATATGTTAGCTCAGTGTGGTAACCATCTGTGGTTAGCCCACTATTTCCCAAGATGCATTCTTGCTCAGTGACTCCTCTAGGGGAGCTTTAAAACTCTTTGGGGAGCTGAAGTTCGACATCCCAGAGCCTCAGCAGGGATTATTTTCTCTTGGGAATTTCATCTGAAAGAGGCGATATCCCACTTTCTTACCTAGCAGGTTACTGTTTGCTATTTGGCTTTTATATTAACCACCTTTCTCATCATATATATGCAAACAATGGTTATTAAAGTAGAATATTTGAGGAAAAATACATAAGAACAAAAAAGGATAAGAGAATATAATCTTAGAATATTTAAGACAAAGACAAAATCATAAATTATACTTAAAATATATAGGGAACAAAACTATCATACTTGAAATTTACCTGTGTCAATTTATTTGCTTATCCTATTTTTTTAGTTTAAGCATATGTAAACTTAGCCTTTCAGATTATCTGCATTCCCATGCTCCCAATTAATCTACATGTGAAAAAAAGCAGTTATCATATTAGATTGTCTTCCCTTGTTTAAGAGACAATCTACCCATCAGTTTAAATGTATTTATGAATCATGTCACTATAGTGTGTTGGTGTTTAACAATACATTTTTCTTTTATGTTATTGAATTAATACTATCATTTCTAAGATTAGGCTAATATTAAATAATTAGGAATTCTGATTTTCTAAAAATGTCTTTGCTCATTCTATGTATATCTCTGTAAGAAAAACTAAGTTCTCTTGTCTAAAACATATTCCTCTTAGAAGAGACACAACTTGGACTCTCTCCATGTATTTTATACCTGGGCTAATGTGGCAATCTGTGGCTGGGCTTGCACTGTCATTTGCTGGTTTTCAGCTTCTGTTACAGCTGCATCTCCACTCTGCTGGTTCTCTGCTCCAGATTCCATGGTCATTTAGTTACCTACAATAATATGGAAGAGTGTTACAAGCACTACAGTGCTTTGTGCTTTTGTGGTTTTAAAGGCAATTTTCAAGTTATAAATAGGTATATGTGGTGGTTAGGTTAGCAGATGCACTCAAGAAATCTGGTTAAACTATAATGTAGTTGAATTATTGTCAGACTTGTCCAAATTTGCAGAGCTATAAAAGTCCTAGTCTTTTCAAAAAAGCAAAAAACCTTTCTTTTTCCTTCACCATTTTTTTCCCAATGGGATATTATTCCATCTAGAATAAGGGATTCATTCCTCTCTGTCATGAATCACCCCTACTAAGAAGGGGGGGAGGGGCAGCAGCAAAGTTACAATTTTTTCAAAATCTATCAGTCAGGTAAGGAGGGAGGGTAGAGAGTAGAAGAGAGCTGTTGACAGGGTCTAGGAGATATTGGCTTCAAGGAACTTCCTATAAGGGTATTCCCTCTTTTTATAGGGAAGAAACAGAAAAATTATAAGCTACTTCCACAGGAAGTTACTGGAGGCAGGACAAAATTAGCTCAAGTTTCAAGAGCCCAAGTTATGGGGTATCAAGGTAGAAAAAGCTACGCAGTCAAATCGGAGACCTCAAACGGTGAAAAAGTTATTTTGGGTTCTGACTCTGTACTCTATGTATAGTGTGCAACCCTACATATATGTGCACACGTGCCACCCCCCTCCATACACTAAAACATCTTTTAAAATTTTAACTGCAAAATTCTGGATAAGATAATCAAGACTGATCTTTCTTACTTTTCAGACCCTGCTTTGCTAAGAGTTTAGTATATTTGTTAGAGCTGGCACTGGATGACAGCAAAAGTGAAGAGAAATACCTAGCAGCAGCAGCTACACTGAAGTTACAGAAACTGATTATATGTAGCAGATATAACTGAGGAAGCAACTGTGTCTAAAGGAGTCACAATGAAAGGGGTTATTTCTTACTTGTGTACTACTGTTACCGTACAGTGCCTAGCACGTTAAGTCAAAAATAAATTTAGTAGTGAGGACTACCTATGGTGATGCCATAAATAACACAAAAACTCCAATGCTTTTCCAGAATTTATTACATTTATTTTACAATTCCAAAATTGATTATCAAAATTGTCACTGATCATTATGTGATTATTGCATGTTATCAGCCTGTATCACATACTAACATTCTGCCATCATTCACAGGATTCTATAAAAAGGAAGTGTTTTACAAGTGACAGTTAAAAATGAAAATAACTCTGTGGAAATTAATATAAATATACAAAATCCACAAAACAGATGACAAAGGAAAAGATCAACAGACTTGACTACATAATTATTTAAAACATTAATATGACAAAAGCCACCAAGATAAGTACACAGGGGGAAAATATCTGCTACATATAATCAACACAGTAACATCTAGAATACAGGGAAACTACTAGTCAGTAAGGAACTTACTGAGTAGTTCACAAAGATACATGTTCAAGGACAGAAATTTTTTATAGTAGCAAAAAACCAGAAACAAGTATCTATCATTAGGAGGACCATTAAAGAAGTTACAGCAATGAAAAACAATGAAGTTTATCTATAATGCAATGCCATACAACGTTTTCCAAGATAGACTGAGTGAATTGGCAAGTTATAGAACATATTATAAGGTAGAACTCCATTTATGTAAAGAAAACAAGTAAAATAAATTGCTGTAAAGGTATATGCATGAGAAAAGGTGCAGGAAGTTATACACCGAACTGTAGTAAGTGGTGGCTCTGAAGAGAAAGATTTGTTAGAATTACATAGGAGGATGATTTTCACCTTTTTCTTTTTACATACTATGGTGCTTTACTTTTAATTTTTCTTTCTGTGAGATTCAGAATTCAGGATTACTTGCACCATTTAAAAAGATTTAATGCCAGAAATGATGGATAACATTTTGAAACTATGAACCAAAAACTGTATTTCAATCATGATTTTGAGATACCTGTTGACAAAGATTTTTAAAATCCCAGACATTTTTATGTAAAATTACTATTTTTATTTAAATTTTGCCTAAATGGTTTATCCTTCATTTTGAGAGTAAAAATAACCATTTAAAAAATTATCAAATAACTTTATTACCTATGATAATTCACTGAACTGTATACTTAAAATCTGTGCTCTTTTAAACTAAATAATTTAAGAAAGACATCAAAAGTAACAAAGCAATATCAACAACAAAATAGTTTCTGTATACTAAATATTGTCCATATTCTGGTCTGGAATAAAATGGCACATCAAAGAAAAAAAAAATCAAATCTTAACAACAATAAAATAAGCAAATAAATCCTTTTGAGGACAGTCCTGAGTCAAGCTAAATAAGAGCAGAAACTCATAAATTTTCTCTATCCTCTCCAAGTCATCAATTTAATGAGAATGAAGAGAAATACAAAATTATCATCATAATATCTCCTGTGTAGGCAGAGAATATACAGCCATTTTTGAAAGACTTTATTCCAAGCCATATTTCTTTTTAACCTATGCTGTCATCCATTACAATTTCACTCCATCATTTGATTAAAATTAATTTAAGGCACAGATCATATTTCTTTTGTCTTTGTTTTCTCTTCAATATGTCAGGGCTACTTAACTTTTTTTTTTTGACACTAAGGTACAAGGCATCATTACAACTTCTTGTTTCAGAAAATAAAATATTTATGATTCTATAATAAAGGAACAAAACCATTAGCTAACATAAGTAATTATAGCTACAAGGACACATTCAAAACAAGAATGTGACTTGCATCCTTCTTCTCTCCCCAACTAAATAATACTCATTTTATTTACTTATTTTTCCCTTTCTTTTAAAAACAAAGCGTGGTATTTCCAAAGGTCAGGATCCCCCATGTGAACTGCCAGTGTTTTATTATCATTTCACTCAGGTAGACTATCAATCCTTTTTCAGGGTGGGGGATAGCCTTCTTAATTAGTTTGCATAGATGTCAACCATGTGGGCAACAGTAAAATACTGTCTTTCATCAGATAATTCAGGCCTTTCTCAAAGTGCAGGTTAGAACTACTTAAGGAAAAACAATTTGTTTCAGATAAGAAACTCAAACAACTCAGCTAAAACAGAAACTATTCTTTTGGTTTTCACCTTGAAGGTACTGAAACTCAACTAAACTAAACTAGCATTTAAAGTGAATGCATTAGTCATGACTTTGAAAGCTTTTACTCTCTTTTCTTTATATATTCAGGTGGGGACAGAAGAGATGCTCTGTGTACAGTCTTCAATTTTTCTATTACCCCAGGAGCAGTCTTAGCTAGCTGTGTAGTCTCCAGACACAGGATCAGTTAACAGAGCTAATATGTGGGTTTTCAAAATTATTTGAAGAAAGGAGATTCTTAATTCATTACACAAATGAATGCTTTTGGGGAATGCAAACAACAACAACAAAGGCTTAATACTACCATACTACTATAAAACAAGAAAAAGATCAGGTACATATGAACTCAGGGAAAATGTGCAAATAGTGGGCCTGGAATATTACAAACAAATAGATCCTGGAAATCACGGAAGATCTATAGTATTAGCTTGACAGTTTTGTGATTCTTAAAAGAGTTTTTTCAATAATTCTGAATTCCAAAATCTATTTTGGGATTGATATAAGTATTTTCATGAATTTATTCCTAAAAATTAACACAATCCTTTGAAAACTATGAACTTAAAACAAATTTCAAAAGTGTCATGCCTGAAAGAAACAAAATTTAAAAAATAAATCCACAAAGATACATGCCATTTTGCTATAATGGTCTTCAGAGTTCTAACTCTTAATATGAAAAAGGGAGTGATTCTGCAGTATTATTCACCCAATCTTGAGAGAAACAAAGAATGCTATTCTAAGTAGTTGGGAAAGAGAGCCTAACACCTGGGGGAAAGCTGGATGTCATCAAGTAGTCATTGGACAAACTAAGCTTTTTGTGTTCCAGTTTCCTCATCTGAAAACAAGGGAGATGGATGAAGAGATCTCTCCTAACTTAAAATGCTGTGATCCTAGGAACTGACAACAAAATGTATGCACACACAATTATGCAGGCCACTTAGTAAAATAATATATGTATTTCTTTTTACTATATGGTTCATAGTAAAGAAGACAGATTAAGAATAGGTCACTCTACTCCTTAATCTTGGGCAAATATAAAAACTTTACCATTCATATACATATATAATATATAAAATGTATGTATATTTATATGTATTATATATGTAAGATGAGAATACAATACTTGAGATAATTAGCAGTACTTTAAAAAAAGCCACAAGACCAGACTATTACTCAGTAAAGATTCTCTTTCACACGGTGGACAGTGCTTTGTTTACTTATATGTTGCTCTGGTAACAGCTGTTGTTACAGTTATCAGATAGTTTAACAGGGCCTTTTCTTAACTTTCCAACATGATAAAGCAATTCTTTCTTTCCATCTTAGAAAGCATCAAGAAATTTATCTGACTAGGACTGTGCCAGTTTTGCATCTTTACACAGTAAAGACTAAATATTTAAAGCTTTAAAATGTAGTTTAGATAAACGTCCCAGGAAAGTGTCAAATGACTGCTTCCATCACTTTTTAAAAAAAGAGAGTATGCTGCATTAGTTAAGAGTGGTGGAATTCCAAAGAAACACTGAAAACAAATAAGAGAACTGATAAATCTGGGGGTATATTAACTTTTCTGGTAAGAAAAATGGTATAAGCAAAAAATTAAATTACAGTAGGCCTTCAGAAAAATGAGTGAGTCAATGGCTGGTATCTGATTTTGTATAGAAGCAAGGAGAAAAGACAAAGAACGGTCATTCAAAATCAATCTGGAACTACTAGAGCAAAATGAGACTATGAGAATGATGTCTCTTAAAGTCACTCATTGGGTTTAGAATTTTTATATTGCAATGTATTTACTTCTACTCTACATAATATACCATGAGGTAATTTACCACAAGTGAATAATTCACTTTTCCAAAACCAACAGGATCTTCAGTTTTAACAGTTTACATTATATACATTATTCTTGTATTATGGTATCATATCTAAACATTTGTATTATATTCTGACATTGTAGTGTCATGTCTAAGCATTTATTTATATGTCAGGCACTGTTCAAGTTCCTGGTGATGAAGAAATAAAATAAAGTTTTAAAAAACTTTGCCTTTGTGGAATTTATATTCTAGTGTATAGAAATAGAGGAGGAAAAGTAAACAAGTAAATGTATAATAAATCAGAAGGTAAAAGTGTTGGGTGAAAAATAAAACTGGAAAGAATGTTAGAGGGGTTTTTAATATTGTAAAAGCAGACCAGTGAAACCCTCATTGATAAGGTGGCATTTACGTTCACCTACTCTACACCTATGCAAAACTATACCAAACCAGGGACAAATATCGGCAGCAATAATTCTGTATTTATCTGCCTCTATCAAGTCAGGCGAATTAAAGGTCATCACCTAAGAAAGCAAGCCCGTATCATCACTTTTATAAACAACTATTAAGCAAAAGAAAGAATGCTGTATATTTTCACCTTATTCTTTTTCCTCAAATATTTTTGACCTTTAAGAAGTGCCCAAGTCTTTATGATCTTAAACATTCCAGTGCAAGTTTATGAAAAACAGACCCACTTCCCCCACAACACAGTTTACTTTTTAAATCCCTTAACTCTATGACAAAGTTAATTCAGTTTAGGAGGGAAGGTAAGTATTCAGAGAGATGAACTGTGAATTTTGACTCTCAAGAAAAAATAATACATTCATAACTAATGGAACATATGAATATATGCTGTGGTTTTTAAAAATGCAAATAACCTTAATTATAAATAAGAAAAAAAAAAAAACCCTCCTGCATCTAGCAAATGGGTGACTCCTCCTAAACTCTTTCACCAATCCAGAAGTCCACGAATTTAAGGAAATCACATGAGCAGAAGTCTCAAGTCTCCAGGGTAGCCACGGCAGCCACTTGGTACATGGCTTTAAAACTGAGTGACTGGTCTGTTGTCACAGTCAAATGTATCACTAAAAATATTTTGCAGAAGTATACCTAGAAACATCTGTGAGTAATATACAACACTGCTACACAGTTATTTCATACCTGTTAGTTTTTAGTATATTATAATTGTGTGAAAGCCTTACTAACATATGCTTATACTTTCAACATGTCTTGGATAATCTTCTCAAGTGTTATGATTAATTTACTAAAGAGAGTGGCAAAATGCTCAGGCACCGCACAACAGACTTCAGCTTTCTAGGTATCAGTGACAAGCTTGCACTGCCTTTTTTCCTCCCGCATATATTTTTTGTTATTAACCTTGAGATACCTTATCTATCTTTATCATATGTTTGATCTAGCAGAACTGAGATGTATGCAATCAGTACTGGTAATTTAGTGCTCCAGGTTTCTGATGCTAACACTAGTCTTTTGGTATTAAACACAGCGTATTTTCACTGAAACCAGATAGGAAAATAGCATATTCAAATGCTGTATGTATACTGTGTGGACCGTGTATGTATGTACCCACACACACACTTCTCAACTCAACACACATATCAACTTCAGCTATAAGAATCTTATTAGATTAGACTAACCACACCCTGACAAAATGAGGCCAAATATATATATATATATATATTTTTTTTTTTATGGAAACAGAACAGGCAATGTGATAAATGAAAATAAACTAGTGTCTTTATCAAGGTAAGAAAATTCTGACATAATTTTCTGAAACACTTTTCTTTATGCTCTCCCTTAATTGGAATACAAATCTATTACTTCAGCCTCTAGTCTAGATATCAGAAGAAGGCATGAAAAGTTATATATGAAATTAATTTTGTGTGATTTGAACGTGATGAGATTTAATCATTTCTGTTACAAAAATAAAAGCTTGAGAATGTTTGTTTTTATAAATTCTCTGTATTAATAGTAAATACCAGTATAACTCAACCACTACCAAAAAAGAAGGCATACAGCAAAGGAGAATCTTTTAATGTTATTTAATAAAACTAATTCCCTGATGTGTATATTACCCTGAGCTCAGAGAAACTGCTTTAAGTTCAATATTTACATGTTATAATTTACTGCAGTTTTGTGATTATCAGAGTATTTGAATACTATTTTTAATGAGTAAAATTATTTTAAACTGTGTAGCATGCCCTATGAGAAAGATACTATCATCAACGGAAGTACTTAACAGAAGTGAATTAGGAAAATATCATTTGATTATAGAAATGCATTACATGATTTATGACAGCCATCCTCATATTCTAATGTGATTAATTCTATAGTATCTTTCAATAAGAAAGCTTTAGTGCTTTTTCAAATCAAAGTTACTATTATTGTTTTTTTAAGTACTGGCAAAATGTATTTGCCTTGTTTTCCTTCAGGTAAGACTACTCAAGGCTCTGAAACAAGCATTCATGTATCTGGTCACCAAGAGACAGTGTTGCTTAGCAAGGCAGCAACTATGACTATGCATTATTTTAGATAGTAACATTTTATCCCATCTTTTCCCATTCTCTTTTCTTTCCAAACACCCATCTGATACCACTTTAACAGCTTTTTACACATTGAGCCTTTCAAAGTGATCCTATGTAAATTTCTATATGTGAAGTTCTACTAAATAATTTTTGGAGCTGATTTTTTTTTTAGGAAAAAAGGATTATGCACCTCCTACATACAGTTACTTTTAGAAAAGCAATTTTTGTGTTGACTAAAGAGTGAAACTATTTTCAAATTCTAAGTTATGTTTCATAAACTACCTCAAGGGTGGTACTGTAAGGACCTACAAAACTATGCCTTGAAGTTAAATATTTATAGCTTTTATTTACTCCACAAAACCTGAGGGGGCTATGTGAAAATCACTACACTGAAATGGAAAATGAATGTCCAAGTGTTTTCAAAAAACACGTTTTATAAAGTTAATGTTTATTATTTTAACAGTTCTGTTTTGAAATAAATTTTGAAATGCTATTCTTGGTGAATTATTTACAAATTAGAATGAAAGAGTGAAAATCAGTGCTCCTGAGGTAAGAACAGCACATGTTACATAGTAGGAGTAATAAGACAGGAATTCTGGTTTTAGCTTTGACTTCACAGATGGAGAACTAGAGATGTTAAGAGGTTTGCAAGGACTTTACAAGACTGTTTAGGGCTATACTACCTAGAATCCCATATCACAAAAAGTGAGGAAATATTTGCCAATGGAATTGCATGGACTATTAAGCAACATGCTAATCCTTTTAACTATGGTTCGCTTACTAGAAAAAGCCAAGCACTCAAAGCACCAAGGATATATTGGACTATATTTTAAAAATTAGCCATGGTTAATCTACAAAGCTGATAAATGACATGTAGACAACAGCAAAGACTTACATACAGTTATGATAAAGACTTACTTCAAGTAGGTTTCTTTATCTCTAATCCTGAAAGAGTCAATATCAAGTACAAATTTTCAGGTGAGTGTACTTTTTTTTTTTTAAACCCAACCTGGTAGTGATTTCTGGTAATCACTTTGATTAATACAATCTCATGCTATTTCCCATGTTTCAGAGGTGTGAAGTATTTGTAAAGCATCAGAATTAATAAAAACTCGAAGGAGAAAACTTTCTTTTTAAGCTATGAAAAATGAATCTAACTTCCTTGGCTTTTAAAAAAATAAATCTGTAATTTCAGTGTCTGAATCATCTAAGTATATATGCCTGCTTCCTTTAACCTGTGCAAATCTGAAGAAATTGGTTTTAATCTTGCCTTTTAAATCTGTGACCCTCCAAGAGAGACTCGTTCATTACAAGTTAAGTTTTCTGTGCCTATTACACAATAAGCGTTCTGCCAAAAAGTAAGGGGACTATAGTTTAAAGCAGACAAGAACCCTTCTCTCGAAGAGCTTACAAGCAAGTAAGAGATAAAATATGTATCATATATAAAAGATCTAGGGAAGTAAAAATGAATCTCTACCACCAGCTTACCTGTAAACTCCCTCCAAAGAAGTATTATAGTTAACAATGATTTAAAATCATAAACTTCTATTATGAAATAATAGGAAAACACAAATTATGGAAAAAAGGAAGGCAAGAGCTGGCCAGTTATGGTAATCTGCTGATGAAGATCTGATTAGTAACATAATGAAATCAATATATTTTTTCAAGACCTTGGCTACAATAATTCCTCCAAGTGAACTTTTATAGACCTAAACTTAACTACTGTTGAGGAAAAAAATATACAGTAATCACAATAAAGCTAGAATCTTGAAAACTTTCTTCACAAAGAGATAATGCTATTAAAACTCAGAGAGATGCAAACCATGCTTTACTGTTATTTCTTGCACAGGGAAAAGGATCTACCAGCAAGTATATCATTTAAATTCCTCAGAGCTCAGTTTAGTCATCTGTGAAAAAATGAAGGAATTACTACTGCCTTTATGGTCAAGGTCTGCTAAGTGTAAATTCCCCCAATACAGTACATTTATGAGTAATACACTACACCCACACAAACATCATAATACATTCTCTCTTAACAAATAATTCTCAAAATATAGTACTTTGAATTAAAATGTTTCAAAGTTGTTATTTCTTGGTTTTTATATTTGCTTCTTTTCATCAGTCACTCAACTAAGGGATCTGGACACAGGATAAAAGAGAAGACCAGAATAGGTGGGGTATAACTTTAAATATGCATTAGGAGATTTAGTTATTTTTCATTAAATAATGGTGTCCTTTTTGCCTGGGTTTTCAGAGATATTTAGAAAATGCTTGTAATAATTAAGTAAGAATTTATGATGTCCAAGAAATGGCACCAAAAAGCACAAATGACAACACACAAAACAAAACAAGTGGAAAACAAAGTGCAACAAAAACACATGAACTGGAAATTATCAAATTAAAAACTTTCATGCCAAGAAAATGAAGACAATCCACAAAATGAAAGAAAATTTTGTATATCATATATACCTGGTAAGAAACTTACTATCTATAATAATAAAGAACTATTACAATTCAATAATAAAAAGACAAACTAATTTAAAAATAGGCAAAGGATCTGAACAGACACTTCTAAGAAGGTATACAAATGGCCAGTAAGTACACAAAAAGATGTCAGACATCATTAGTCATTAGGGAAATGCAAATCAAAACCACAGTGAGACAACTTCATATCCACTAAGATGTCTGTAATGAAAAATAAAAACAAGTGTTGGTGAGGACATGTAGAAATTAGAACCCTTATACATTGTTGGTGGGAAAGTAAAAAGGTACCATAGCTTTGGTAAATAGTCTGGCAGTTTCTCAAATGGTTAAACACAGTTGCCATATAATCCAGCAATTCCACCGCTAGGTATAAGCCCAAAAGAATTGAAAACGTGCAATAAATGAACAATCATGGCAGCATGATTAACAATAACCAAAAAGCCCGTATGTCCATGAGTTCATGAATAAAATACCGCATATCCATAAAAAGGAATATTTAGCAATAAACAGAAATGAAGTACTGATAGATACAACATGGATGAACCCTGAAAGTATTATTATGCTAAGTAAAAGAAGCTCATCACAATGGATAACATACTGTATGAGTCCATTTATATGCAATGTTCAGAACAGGCAGGTCCTTAGAGACCAAGTAGATTAGTAGTTGCCTTGGGCTGGGGATATGAAGAGATTGAGGGGTGATGGCTAAGCCATGCGGAGTTTCTTTCTGCAGTAACGGAGGTGTCCTAAAACTGACTGTGGTGACAGATGCACAATCTTGTGAACATGCTAAAAACTATAGAAGTGTACATTTAAAACTGGTAGGTTGTATGGTATGTGAATTGTAGTTCAATAAAGCTGTTAAAAAAAGAATCTATAATGTCAATTTTTAAACTGCAATTAATTCACCATGAAGGAGAAAGAATTAGGAGTCAGGATATCTACATTTTAGCCCAATATATGTCATTTCTGTTTATATTGTTCTTCCTCTTAAAATTTAAAGCTTCCTGCCTCACACTCAGGGTTCCTCATAAAGTGGATTTATACTTAATGTTAACACTTTCTTCACCAACTTGTGAACATACCAAGTTCATCCTACTTTCGTATCTTCATTTTTGTTGCCCATGCCACTACCTGGAATGCTCCCCTGTACCTCTACTCTCCAAGGTCTTCAGTATGCAATATGAATCCTCTCTTGCTGGCAAAACTTTTCCTCACTGAACTTCTCTTCTAAACCTTATAGTCCTTCAAGACAGTAGTGAAAACTCATATTCTGCCACGTATAAATCCTTCTTTCTCATACTTCTTTTTGTCACCACTACACTGTAAGTTCCTTGAGAGCAGCTAAGCCACATACTCAGGCTTTACTGTTTATAGCAACTAGAACAGTATTTCATTTGATACCTATAAATACCTGAGTAAATTTTCTTGTGATTTCATCAACTATAAAAAATCGATCGTCAATAAATATTTACTGAATAAATGACTAGACTGATAAATGGTAGTAAGTAAAACTGTATTACTGTTACTGGTAACAGCAAATAAGACTACTGATACTTTTAAGAAAAAGATACCCTTTCAGAGCACACAGTTTAGAACAAGCAGTAATTTTCACTTCAGTCTCCTTAAGATTTCTGAGTCTCCTATTGCCAATCACTTGCACAAATAGAATTAACAGCCCTCAAAATTAACAGTTATTCAGCTTTGGCTAGGTTATAAACATTTTTAGTTACATCTATACTGTCTTATAATTATAATCAGAAACTCAGATGCAGGTAACGAGCTCCTTAGGAATCCACTTAAAATTGAAGGAAATCTACCTTAGTTTCCTGGAAGATTCACTAATCTTTTGGAAAGACATTTTCTATTACCATTGGTATAAACCAACTTTCAGACCAACTCCAGGGTCATTACTTTTTTTTTTAAATTATCTATTTATCTATCTACCTATTTATTTGTTTATTTGCAGGGGGGAGGTAATTAGGTTAATTAATTTACTTATCTGGTTTTTTGATGGAGGTACTGGGGATTGAACCCAGGACCTCCTGCATGCTAGGTATGCAGCTCTGCCACTGAGCTATACCCTCCCCATTACTTAGTTATTTTAATTTCTTACTCAATTTTCTCTTCTCCAACCAAATGTCAGTCTTCACTTCTCTCCTTTTTGGAAAAAAACACCATCACTCCCTCAGACCTCTCATTTTCTAAACCTTGATTGTTAGATTATTCAGAGATCCTGGATTAATCCAATCAGGAAAAATTTGTTCAGACAGCCCATCTCATTTATTGATTCATTACCTTCAACCCTGAGAAAAACTCAGGCATTTAAAAGTTTAGAAAGGGATACTATTTAAGTTGTGATTCATGTAACTAGCCTGAAAAATTGATTAAGTATAAAAAGATAATTTTTCATCACTGTATTTGTAAAATACAGCCTTCTGCTTATATGTTGGAATAAACATCAGAATGTAAATGATAGTTTTTTTCCCCTTGCTTCTTATTGGTAACCTAAAGGCCGGTGAGTAAAACTTGGTAAAATATAACAAAACATATCTTTACAGGGCTGGCAGAGCTAAGAAAAGAGAAGAATGCAAAACAAAATAAAACAAACAGGACACAAGAGTGTGCTTATATTAAGGGGAGAGGAACATGCTGAATGAGAAAAAAACAAAACGGCTATTCATATTTATGTTTCAAATGTGTCTCAAGAACCTGCATTTACAGATTTGATAGTGAAAAATAAGTTTAAAATCATACTTTCTTCTTACAACTTCAGGAAGTTGACCAGAACTAACCTCTTACATAATGACTAAGGTAGCATATACATTAAACTGGCAGAGGAAAGCAAGCAGCCATTTTCACAGAAATAGTTTCTTGTTTTAGTTCACGAGCTTTACCTCTGCCCCAAAAGGCAATTGACTGATACAATAATACTGTGAGAAATCATTTCATTGTCTGGTAGCTGCCAGGTATGTTCCAGAAGAAAACTTTTCTGCCTTTACAGATTTTAATTATCTATCTCCACCTCCACCAAATCAGTAAAGGTAAATGCTTTGTAAACATTTTAGTCACTGAGTAGGTAAAAATAGCACACATCAGTATTTTATATAAAATACTAACTCCTCAAAATAATAGTAAGACAATATTCTTACATTAAAAGCTCTAATATACGTAACTTTCAACTTAACATCCAAACAATGAGATACACCATGACAGCTTCATTTAAAATTTTTTTTTTTAAAGATAAGCGACTTTTTGTGTCCCTGCTGCTACATTATTAGTTATCATTTTCTAAGCTTAATTAACTTAAAATACACTAACAGCATGTATATTTAAAATGTACTATGGTTAAATGCTACTTAGAAGAGCCAAAAAAGAAAAGGAAAGAGACTGAAACTGGTTTTGTGCTCTAGTTTAAATGAGTGTTACTTGGTCCAACTGAATGACCAAGGACTGCCTCACACACACACACAACCCCACACAAAAGGAAAAGAAAAAAAATTCATCTAAGCAGTGAAAAGTCTCAGCAGATAATCATATAAGTGAAACTCACTATTTATTTAGGTATCAAATATAGAACTCACTGATAATTATACTAGGAAATATTAGAAAATCAAAAAGTAAGATAATGAGTATATAAAAAAGTCAGGGAGAAAGCTAGTACACTAATCAGGATTACTGGGTAATAATATCCCATGAGAACAGTCTGCTTAAAAAACAGGTCTGGACTACACGAGATATTCTTTCTCATTTATAGAGAAAATTATATAGACTTTTTTGGAATGAAATAATACGGGGAAGTAGTCTGTACAGGGCTACAAGAACCTCAACAAGAGAATCAAATTCAGACTAAACTCACTTTGAGAGTTAACTCTTAGCTTGCTTCCCTCTTCATGCACATCTCCATCATTTTACTTAAACTTTTTAAAAACAGAAACTAAAAAGGTATTTGAGGCAGTTCAAATAACATCCTCATTTATGTTATGGTTATCTCTCATTTAAATGAAATCTTTCATTTAAAGAAATAAAGGCATAATGACAGATTCTCTTACTTTAAAAGGTCACATAAGATCTAAAAATAAAATTAATTCACTAACTGGTTAATACAGGTATATGCATATGATGAAGTGCCTCATAGTTAAAAGAATGAAGCTCTTTATGTACTGACACAAACCAGCTGCTAAGACAAATTAAGTGAAAAAAGCAAAACACAGGAGTGTATATAGTATACTAGCATTTCTGTAAAAAGGGGGTTGGGGGGAAGAGTACATACATCATATGTGCTTTTGTATGGACAAGTAAGAAACTGGTTAACACTTGGGTGATTGGAGGGTGCTGGCCAAACATGACTTTTTGCTGTATTACATTTTATGTGTTTTGAATTATGGACTATCTGAATTACTTATTAAAAATAAAACTGGAAATATAAAAAGAATTCTCCTTTCTTCCATCTTCATCAGATGTGATCTCTCTTTCCTTTGATTGTTTTCTTATGACATATATTCTCTTATTAGTCATCATGTCCCCGAAAGTTCCTTGAGGGTAGAGATACGACAGTGTAATTCATCTTTGGATTTGCTGCAGCTTCTGGCCCAGTGTATAAAACACAGTAATAACAACGATGAATAACTTATAAAGTAATAAGAAATATTTGCTGAACACTTGTGACATGCCTGGCATTTAGTATGTATTAACTTATTTAATTCCCACATTTCTATGAGGTAGATATTTTATATACACTTATGACCAAGGAAATTGAGGTATGGAGAATAAACTTGCCGAAGGTTCCACACCTAGGAAGTTAAAATAAAACTTAAAAATAAGTATCTATCATTAATTGAATCCCTAAGGAAGTACTTTATAATTATCTCACAACCCTATAAAGTAGGTGGTATTATTCTAATTTAACAGATAAGGAAACTAAGGCTGAGAAAGATCAAGAGACTTCCGGTAGGTCGCAAAATTCCTACAGTAGGCACATTACAGTAGTGGCAAGAGCAAGATTCAAACACAGGCCTAAGACTGCAAACCCACTACTCCTTCCACTAACTACATTCTTTGCCATAGTATGTGCTAACTGAATATTTGAGGTATCACAAATTGTGTCTCAAGTGATAATGTAGGGATGAGAAAAAAAAGCCCTTCATTGTTTTCATTCCCCAACTATCTACTATATTTTTAAATTCAAATTTGAGCTCTAAGTATTCAATAAAGAAGCCATCACTGGAAGTGACACTGTATATCAAGAAAGATATGGTTACAAGATTATGTCACAGGCTGGATATAAACAAGTTTATATAACCATAGCTGATATTTATGGAATAAATAAAATTATAAATTTCAGTGATACACTGTAAGCATTAGGTTACAAGTATATAATTTTTTTCATTGTATATAAAAAAGGAAATTTTTTTAAATGAGCTGAAGTGGGGGATACACATTTGGTTTTACTATAACCATATTATACTCCCCAAAACAAAACCTAATGTTTTAGAATGAATGACAAAACAAACATTTTTGTCTCTTCTCTGTGAAGAAACAAAAATTCTATTAATCAGATGTAATCAAGAAAATGAAAATTTCAAAAAGCAGAAAAAGGAAGGTGCCATTTTATGAATCAGGTTTCTAAGTTTCCTTAGGCTCTTTGTGGGAAAAAAAAAAATTCAAAAGGAGTTTTAAATTTCACAAGAAGTGTCCTCTTAACATTTTTCAGTCAATTTTTGTCAAAGATTCATTGGCTTTCTGAATACATGTCCATTAAAAGAAAAAAAGGTTCAAGCAGATTTAACTAATTTTTGCCGATCTCTAGGAAGGAGCAGAAGTGTAATTTAGTACCATGCTAATAAATACTCAAACATTAATGAACATAAAAATCTGAAAAATTTAACCTGAAATTGCTAAGAATTGCAGGCTGTGAATTTATAAAACAAACAAACAAACAAAACTTAAAAGATCTTTTGGATAAGACTAAAGAAAAACCCATTGGAAAATCTTTTTTTAAAAAAAATTTCAGAAAGGAAGAGTCATTGTCATACATTCTCTGTAAAGGAAAATAAATTTTACTCAACTTATGCTGGCTTGCAGAAAATCCTTAGGGAAAATCAGTGATCTACATCATCATCAATACTATAATTTCTTCAGTATTTGGAAATAAAACCATCTTCCCAATCCTTATGGAAAAATCATCTTTATTACATCTTATTAATTTAAGTTTCTTATCAATGACAAATTGCTAACGTGTTTTAAGACTTGCAATACAGCAAAGTAGGTTTTGGAAAAGTGACTTGCATACAGAAAATCAGAAAACAGTGCTTCTAATACCAATATTTATTCCTAACAAGAAACCTTGTATCAATCACAATTCTATCATTCTGTGACAGGTATTTTAAAAACAAATAACCTGTTGATATTTTGCACCACCTAAAATAACTGTTCGGCTTTACTTTCAAATCAGGAAATGAGCAGTTAATGTAGAAGATTTCAATAGCTGGCAACCAAAAGTATCTTCGATACTAAATCTTTATAAGACAGAACTGATGCAAGCTGAGACTAGCATGATACTCTAACTTCTGAAGGTAAGACAAACTTAAATAGGTCATATCCCAGGTCCTTCAAAATTGTCGTTTAATCTTTGATGTGCCAATGACTTTTCTGCTGTCCCTTTTTCCCAACAAGGAAAAAAATAAACCTTGTGGCTTAAATTATTGTCGGTCTGTGGCTGGGGTTACCTACTACATGCCAGACAAATAATGGACACTTTAAAACATCTATTTTTATAATTAGTATTAACCAATCTCTTATTTACGATTAGACACAAAGATGTGAGAAACATGGTAGGGGGTGCGAGGTGAGATCCAGAGGATCCAAACGCCAAAGGCACGGCTGGCCAAAAGAAAAAAAAAAAAAAAAAAAAAAAAGGTGATGTAAAACAAAAGTACATCGGCTAATATTCGTTTCAACAGTGTTTCAGAATGATAGATCTCAAGTGATAATTACCTTATTGAAAAGGGTTAAAACCGAAACTATTTTCAAACATCAGCTTCCCTTTTACAAGATCCCAACAGTTTTTTTTAAAGTTATTACAAATACGTTTTTCTTAGTACCCCCTTCCTCCCCAAAAGAATGCATTTCCATGACTACTAACTTTGAAAAAAAAAGAGGGTGAGAGAAAGAATCAAAAATTATCCTAAAAAGCGCGACTTCTCATCTTCCCATCTAAGCAGAAAAGCACAGAAAACAGCATTTTCCCATTGGGGTGGGAGCGGGGGGAAAGGGCGTGAATAAAATACAGCACGAGAGGAAACCTTGGGTTTCGAACTTTATTGCACAAAGAGAGTGGAGAGGAGAGTAGGTCAGACGGAGCAGCGCTTCCCCTCGCGAGGCGGGCATGGCAGACACGGAGGCGACCGGGAAGGCAGGCACCTTCACCTCCTCTGCCCTCAACTGTCGCCTTCTTCCTCCTCCACCCCCCGCGGGCACCCCGGCGGCGCTGCCCTGGCAGACGGCGGGCAGGGTCGGGGGCGAGGCGGGCGGCGGGGGCCGGGCGAGCGGCGCGGGGGGCAGCGCTGGGCCGGGCCGGGCCGGCGGGAGGCCTCCCCCGGGGCGGCTTCGGGCTCCGGGCTCCCGGCTCCGCGCCCGGCCCGGCCCGGCCCGGCAGCGGCGGCGGCGGCGGCGAGAACGCGGGCGCCAGCTCGCCGCGGCCGGCCGCCCGCACACACCCCCGGCCGCCGGCTCCCACCCCGCCCGCCGCCCCCCGCCATGAGCGCCGCCGCTGGCTGCAGGCAGAGTCGCTGCCGCCCCGGCCGCCGCTGGCTCCAGTCCGCCGCCATTATTCTTTGTTCGCTGCGAGCGGCGGCGATGGTGTGGGGCTCGGGCGGAGGCTCCATCTTTACCGCGGCCCCTCCTGCGAGGGGAAGGCCCCGAGCGCGGGTGTCCGGCGCCTCCCCGTCCCCCCTCCGTCCCCCCGGCTCTCTCCGGCTCCTGCCTCCTCCTCCTGCTCCTCTTACCGGTGGTACAAGCTCCTCCGTCACTGCTTTCGTTCGCGGCCCGGATCTCGCTGGAGTTTTATTCTCTCCCCCACGTAACACACCGCGTCAAACTACACCTCCGCCGCGTCACTCACCAACACTCCGCTTCTCCCAGCCGCCCGGGCCACAGGCAGCAGCAGCCGCCGCCGACTGAGGACTCGCAGCCAGGGAGCCAGCCAGCGCCGCCCAGTGCCGAGTGCGCAGCGGCCGCGTACGGAAACAGCCGAGCTCGGCCCGGAGGAGCTTGAGCGGCCCCGCCCTCTGCGCTGGAGGCGGAACTTGACGAAGACCTTCGGGTTCCTTCGGGCTCGGCAGAGGGGTTCCGCGGGGAGAGGGAAGGCGGAGGTGGGCTGGGGCGGGCGGGGGGTGGGGAGGAGTGGTCTGAGTCCCCCCCCACTACCGCGTATCGGCGGATAAAACCGGCGGCGGAAATTTGTAGGAAGAAGTGGGGTTTGTGTGTGGCCCTGTGGGGAATTCCCGAGGGGTGTCGACGCTTGATGGAAACCCCCGCGCGGGCTGCCCTTGAGGCGGTAAGCGGCGGGCTCTAGGGCGGCTGCGGCAGGCCGGGCCTGGGCCCCGGCGCGCCGCCGCCCCCGGGAACTTTCAAAAGCTGCGGGGAAGAGGGAGACTCGCCGCCGGGTTGGGGCCACAGCTCAGTGCCGGAGTCCTGGGAGCTGGAGAGGAAGGGCTGCTGCGGCTCTGTGGTCGCCCGCGAGGCCTGGGGCCTGGGCGGGGCACTGGGACGCGAGGCCGCGGCGGGGACGGGGCGCGGCCCGGGGGCGTCGTGAGGCCCCGGCGGGGAGGGTTTTCCGCTTCTCTGGGAGGCCGGGCTGCCCGGCTCTGCGAATCCGCTGAGAAGGCTGGTGGCCGCCGGAGGGGCTATTCTATTCCGGGGGGCGGAGGCACGGGGACTTGGCGGCACCTGGCGGGTTTCAGCCCCGCAGCGAGGGCGGCCGGGCCCGTAGGTCACATCTGAGGCCTACTTCGGCCTCCAAGCCAAGACCTGCCCTGACTGAGGTTGCCCTTGGGCACCTTCGAAATGTCTTCCCCTCCTCCCCCACCTACCCGCCTTTTTTTTTTTTTTTCCTGGCACCATCCTGTGTCGCTTTCTTTTCACAGCCGTTTTTTTACAGCTCTGGTTTGCACGCGCTGCACCTTTTTCTTAACCTCCCCACCCCCCGTCTAAACCCGTAGTGTGACTTCCGTTGCCTCGAAGCTGCTGCAGCTGCTCTCTCAGAGGTCATCCAAGACCACTATCCTGACTTTCCATTATCCTTTTTTTTTTTATTGAACTCGGCAGCCCTCTCCTCGGCTTTCGTGTCTATTATAATTCTCTTTCTGTCCCTTAAAGAAAACGTTTGAAAAGCAGAGCGGATTCAAATCTGAGCACCCGCCCCATATTGATTTCTTGTTGAAAAGTGAGTTCCCTAGCCTGGTATTCTAACCTGGTACTCTAGATCCCGTCCTGCTTTCTCTTTGGATTCAAGAACATCCCCCTTTCCTTCCGTTATTTTCAACTTTTTCTTCGCTACTGGCGTTTCTGTCTAGTATTTGAATATGCTTCAGTCTCTCATTTCTTTGAGAAGACTTCTCTCTTTACATCCCTCTGCAACCGCAATTGTCTCACCCCATGGACTTTCTCTCATGTCCCACTCCTCAGCCGTTTCCAGTCTAGCTTTTGTTCTTACCACACACCTGAAGCACCTCTGAATTGTCACAGACAAGCTTCAGCCCTCATCTTACAAGATCTCGTTGTGGCATCTTACACTATTGCCCACACCCTCATCCACACATCCTCTTCCCTCTGCTCTTAGCATTTTCCCCTTCCCTCTCTGGTCGTTCTTTAACAACCAGTCTCTCCTCCTTTAGCCAACTCTTAAATACTGGAATCCTGCTGAGGTGAGCTCTCTTCTTAAGTCCCACCATATGCACTTTCCTAGGTGGGCTCATCCTTTTCCAGTAGCTTCAAATACCCTCTGCCAAAGACTGTCCCACTCATAACTCAAGCCTAGATCTTGCTCTTGAATTCTAGATTTATATTTACAACTGCCTTTGCTATACTTTCATCTGGATGACTAGGGTGTGTCAGACTCAACTCATATACCATATTCTCTCCAGAACCCTCGTGTC
Organism: Camelus bactrianus; assembly: GCF_048773025.1. Classification (NCBI taxonomy): domain Eukaryota; kingdom Metazoa; phylum Chordata; class Mammalia; order Artiodactyla; family Camelidae; genus Camelus; species Camelus bactrianus. The sequence goes on from NC_133543.1 coordinate 73,410,572, forward strand.
ATAGCCCTTGGATCAGTAAAGGGCATCATGTCCATCTACTCAGTCCAGAAACCTACAACACCCCAACACTTGTCAGAATCACCTTGACCTGCCTTCAAAAATTAGATTCTCTTGGTTCTTATGACCACTTTTTTTTTTTTTTTAAATCCCACTCGAGTCTAAACTACCTTTATCTCTTGCTTGAAGTTCTGCAGTAACTACCATCCAGGTCCTATGAAACTGCTTCTGGCCCTTTCCAATTCATTTGTCATACTGCAGCCAGAGTCATTTTTAACAAATACAAATCTGATCAAGTCATTACCGTGCTTGAATTCCTTCAGTAGCTTCCCTTTGCTTACTGAGCACAATCCCAGTCTTTATCATGTAACCAGGCCCTCCATTATCTGGGCTTGTCTTCTCTCCAGCCTCCCCAGTGGTCCCCCTAGCTCTCTGCACTCCAGTCATATTAGTCTTTTTATTTTTTCCAGCCTCTTTTCTCTTTTTTTCTACTGTTGGCTCTCACCTCAAGGTATTTATACGTGCTATTCCCTCCCCCTGGAATTCTTTTCTGTCACACACTTATCCTATCTAACTGTAACTTAACTCTTTCTTTTCTGATTCAGCATACTTCTAATTATTTGTTTAATGTCCACGTAAAGGTCTCTGTGGGTAGGGACCATGTCTGTCTTGTTCACCACCAGCATTTCTCCACCCCTTGTATCCCCAGCACAATGTCTAGAATGTAATGGTGCTCATTAAATATTTATTGAGCAAATAATGAATATGTGGTCCTGGGCAAAAATTCTTAATATTTTTGAGTTCAAATCCTGGCTCAGCTACTTACTAGCTGGGTGACTGGGCATACTTTTCACTCTTGTGCCTCAGTTTTCCCATCTATGAAATGAAGATAGTAATAGTGCCTCCATCATAGTGTTATTTTGATAATTAAGTGAGACCATTCATGGAAAGTGTACTTGACACAATGTTTGACATGTCATAAATGTTAATTAAAACGTTGCCTGTTTTATTTGTGTATCTCACTCTTGTGTCAAATACAGTTTCAAAATTGAGCTTAGCATCTCCCTGCTCTTCTTACCCTGGCCCTATACATGATTCCAAAATATTGGAATTATTTATTCATAGCCTATACGTACTACCCACAAAATAATGGAACTTTTTTGTGTGTGTGTTTGTAAAATTTTCCCATATTCTTCCTTTCTATTCACACTGACCTTCATTTAGGCCCTCTTCATGCCTTAGTTACTTTTGCTAACTTCTAGGTGCTTTCTGAGGGCAGACCCACTTCCCCTAATCACTTGTGCCCTACTGTCAGAGCAGTGGGTCTCAAACAGTTACTAATTCATGTATTCTCCTTAACTTCTATTCTCCTGGCCTCTGTTCTCACCTAAATTTGTTATTCATTATTCATTCAATCATCCATTCAAGCGTGAATTATTTTACTGAACACTTTGGATACACTTCAGATTTGAAATGTAGTCTCCCAATTTCATGTTCACTCTGGCATCTTCAGAAACCATAGAAATGAGCTAGAAATGTCAAACTTTAGCATCCTTTTTTAAAATCTCTGGGGCTTGGAAGCTACTCCCATTTTTGACTCAATTTTTCACTTGGAAATTGGGGAGAACAAAGAACACATGGATATACGTTGACCTGGTATAAGATAGGTAAGATAGATCACTGCCTTGAGAGAGGTCCAGAAAAGGGGGACAGTCTCATGAGATGATTATAAAAGATTTCAAGGAGAAAGTGGTATCTGAGAGCTTTTTTCTAACCACAGCTTCCTTTTCCTGTTATTTTTCTCTCTTGCTTCCGCTGCTGAACCTAATTTTCACCCTCACTGTGAACTCAAGTTCCATGAACCCTGCCTATTCTAGTTCATCACCTCTCATGACTTAATTTGTTTTCTTTCCTAACCCCAAGGCCATGGTGACCTATTTTATTTATTCTAAAAGTACCAGTTGAACACCTACTTTGTGCCTGCACTCCCCAGATTGGGGCTATAACAGTAAATAAAACATTATTCCTGCTCTGAAGGGTACTAGAATAAAATTTTCATTTTTCTTTTTTGTTCACTCCTTCATGCTCTTTTCTGGTCTCATGATTGCAACTTTCAAAATTATATCTTCTCCCCAAATCACTCTCCCAGACTCCAGACTCATTTAAACAACAACCTACTCACACCTCCACTTGGATGTTGTCTTAGTGCTGGTTTTTCCAGAAAGCAGAATCTGAGGCAAAGGCTTTGTGTTCTTAGGGAGTACAAACCCAAGGGCAGGAGGGCAGGCAAAAGAAGTGAGTCAGGAAAGGGGATTAAGATTCAGTCAGTGGATGCTAACACTACTGTCATCCTCAGCACACACATACTTCCATTTTGTGTGGGCACCAAATGGACTCTTGTGTGAGCTGTGTGGTCTAAGAAAGGCAAAACAGTATTGAGTGGTTACTGCCTGAGGGTGGTCCGTCATGGCAGTGGGGACAAAATAAGTGGCGAAAGGCTCATAAGCAAGGAAGTCAAGGGGATCCTAGGTGCTATGGACGTGTCTAAGAGACATCTCAAACTCAGTATGTCCAAATTTGAACTAATTTTCCCTCCCACATCTGTACCTGCAGCCTTTCCCATCTTAATTGCTGAGGTTAGAAATCTTGTTACGATTCTTAGTACCTTCCTTTCTCTCACATCCTGAATTTTTCCTGTAGGAAATTTTATTGGCTTTTATTTATCCAACAACTGACTACTTACCACCTCCACTGCAAGTGAGCTGGGTGTACAGTACCTTCATCTCTTGTCTGGATTACTGCAATTGCTTCTAAATAAGGTCCCCTACTTCTTCCTTTTGTCAGACACAAGCTACACTCCTCCTTAGCACTTTGGGGCTGTTTCAGTGTTTAAAATGTTCTTTTTCCAGATAGCAAGAGAGCTAACTCCCTTACCTCCTTCAGGTCTTTACTGAAATGTCACTTTCTCACTAAGGTCTTAACAATACTCTTTAAAATTACAACTTGATACCTAACTCAACCACCTCTATTTTTTCCTGTGTCACTTATTGCTGTATTCAAATATACTATCCATTTTTACTTCTTTTTATGTTTATTGTTGACTGGCTCCCCTGCTAAAATACACATTCTAAAAAGCATTGTCTTTGTTTTGTTCACTGATACATCTCAAACACTTGGAACCATACCATGATATAATAGGTGATCTCTGTATCTTTGTGGAATGAATCTCCAACTTGTCTATGTTCAGGCAGTTCATACTGTTCAGATTTATTTTCATGGTTGTTTTTGCAGTTAAAATTAAGAAGTATATGATAGATTTCCTTCTCATTTGGTAAGATTTCCTATAATCTTGATGTAACAAATATCAATGAGTATTGCTGGAAGCAATTGAAATCCTGGACACCCCTCTACCTATAACAGCAAAAAAAAAGGAGGGGGGGAGGGAATAACCCAAATGTCCCCATACGAAACAGTTAACTATTTAATTCAATTTTTGTCCCTTTCATGTACACTGTTAACATTACGTTGGAACTGTTTATTTATCTGCATCCTTTAGTGAACCGTGGGCTCCTTTAGGGCAAAGTTTTGTTTTGTTGAACTTGCATCCCTAGTAACTGACATGATAAGCGCTCAGTAATGTTTCTTGAATGAAAGAATGAGTGGATGTTTAGAGATACTCCAGTGCTGGTCAAGGAAGAGGTACCCAGCCCAGCTGATTAAAGCGTCTGTTCTGCTTAGCAGCTCTTCCCCTGCAGCGCAGAGAAATGCTTGAGACTTCATAATCAGAAACAGTGCAAGGTGGAGCTGTTGTCAGTGCTTATGAAGTAATCCTGTGATTTTAAGTGTACTTTCCAAATAGTTTTCCAACAGAGAAGATAAGGCACTGATCTGTTACATCTATTTCTGGTCTGTTTACTAGTTACAGTTCCCTATGTGAATTAATATATTGCTTCTTACAATTAATCTTCAACAGCAACAAAAAACTCTCCACAGCTACTTTTTCCTCTAGCTAATGACCCATTTTTTGCTGTCTTTACAGTAAATATCCTTGAAAGAGTTCTATATTTACTGTCCCAATTCCTTTTTTCTTATTTTCTGTTAAATCCACTCCAGCTAGCTCTTGCCCCCAGAACGAAACTGCCCTCCATGTTGCTTAATCCAATGGCCTGTTCTCAGTCTTCATCTCACTTGATTTATCAGCAGCATTTGACACAGTGGATCACTCCCTCCTCTCTGTAACACTCCCTTAACTTGTTACACTTGTTTCTTCAGTGTTCCAGGGCACTTCACTCTCCTGATTTTCATTGTGCACTACTGGTCATTGTTCTCAATCTCCGTTGCTTACTGACCTCTTAATACTGTAATGTCTCAAGACTCTGTCCTTGGACCTCGTCTGTTTCTATACTCTCCCTTAGTGATCTCATTCAGTCTGCTGGCGTTAGATGTGATAAATATGCTCACAACTCCCTAGCCTCAGGTTCAGTCTTGTATATCCAAGAAACTCTGTGTCTCTACTTGGATATTTAACAGACCTCTCCATTTTATTACATCCAAAACTAAACTCCTGATCTCCCCTCTCAAAAACCTTCTCTACTTCTAACCTTCTCTATCTCAGTTAATGGCAACTCCATCATTCCCATTGCTAAAACCTACTCAGCAACCCTTTTACACCCTACATCCAATCTGTCGTCAAATCCTGTTGCTGTCTCTTCAGAATGTATGACCACCCTTCTTATCTCTACTGATACAGCCTTGGTCTAAGCCACTGTTACCTTTTAGTAGGATTTTATATCAGCCACCCTTAACCTTCATTCTTTTCCCAGCCCAGCAGCCAGAGTGATCCTTTTAAACCATAAGGCTGACCACACCATGTTTCTGTTCAAAACTATCCAGTAGGTCGCCATATCACTCAGAAAAAGCTATGATTCTTACAACTTGGCCTGCAAGACCCCACTTCCTCTCTGATCTCAATTCCTGCTCTTCTTCCCCTACCTGTCTCTGCTCAGGTCCGTTGACCGCCTTGTTCCTCAAACACGTTGGACACACTCTCCTCAAGTACTTTACATTTGCTATTCTCTCTGCTCAGGATGCTCCTTCCAGATGTTTCCATGTCCTCCTCACCTTCTCAGGTCTTTGCTCAGACATCCCCATTTCTGTAAGGCCTTCCCTTACTACCCTGATGAAAGTCGTTCACCCTGTACCCCACCTTTGTCTTTGCTGTTTTGCCCTCCCATTCTTCTTTTGCTACTTTATTTTTCTCCAGAGTACCTATGCTATGGTATGCTGTGTGCTTAACTCATTTATTGTGTTTGCCTTTTGTCTCTTTTTTCACTGCTACATTCTTAACATCTAGAATAGTGTCTTGTGTTTAACGGGCACTCAAATGTTTGTTGAGTGAATGCAGTTGAAACTCTGAATTTAATATTAATATCCTGGCATTGTTTTGTATAAAAAGGTCTCCCTCAGGCTGATCATCTCTGTATGTATCTATAAATGTTGTTTCTGTATTGCAGCCTGAATCATGGTGGGTCCACCAAACTATTGCCTTCTTGTGGGGCCTGATTTCAGCATGACTGCGCTCTCTGCCATCTCTGCCTCAGTTCCATATAGCCTGAACGAGGTGAGGACCTCTTTGAAGCTTTCTGATCTCCCCACCTTCCAGAGTCAGAACTGAAGAACTGATCAACAAGATTCTGGTTGCTTTTAATTTCTATTTTGTGGACCAAATGGTAAGCTGCTAGTACTGCTGCATTCTCATTTTCCTTGTGACTGAAAGCAGTACCGCGTGAACAAAGTCAAATGGCCTCTTATTCTTCTAGAAATTACAAAAGGCCAGTGGATGGCAATTAAAACCAGTAGCAGTGGGGGAGGGTATAGCTCAGTGGTAGAGTGCATGCTTAGCATGCACGAGGTCTTGGGTTCAATCCCAAGTACCACCATTAAAAAAAAAAAACTAATAATAAATAGACCTAATGACCTCCCCTTCTCCCCCAAAAAAGCAAAACCCGTAGCAGCAACAAGTGAAAATTTATTGAGCACTTACTTTGTGCCAGGCACTGTTCTAGACACTTTTGATTTATTAACTAATTTAACCCTCATAATAACTCAATGAGGAACATATTAACAGCAGGAGCATTTTATAGATGAGTAAGCTGAAGCATAGAGGGGTGAAGAAATGTCTTCAAGGTCTTAGACTAGCGAGCGGCAGAGTCAGTGTGTCAATCCAGGCAGGCAGCCTGGCTCCAGAGCCTGCCCTCTTAGCTACTGTGCTCCACTGCCCACCTGTAGAATGAAAAGTAGGGGAGGGAATTTACTTTGAGAAGAAAGCAAAGTACTTATAATTTCATCATTGTGAGTCTGTCATTCTGAAAGCACCATAGTAACCCACGCACTTTCTTCTCATATCAGTTCTATTGCCATTTTCATGCATGACACAAGAATCAGGCTAACAAGCTTCCAGGATCCCCTGTCGCTCTTCCTAGGCAAAGGAGTAGGCTCCTTGAAACACTCTGCCTAACCACTCCCCTTCATCTTTGCTGTACTAGTTCCTACTCTTTAGCTGAGCTCTGAAGGGTGTTAGTTCCTACTCTTTAGCTGAGCTCTGAAGGGTGTGTCATGAACTCTGATCACTCTGCCCAACTCCCCACCCCAGTCTGGTTTAAGTGCCTGAATTCCATGTTTTGGTTTTCATCAAAGCACCGATCACCCTTACATGTCATATTTATTTAATTTTCTAGTTCCCTGCTAGACCGTAACGTCTGTGAGCAGAGATTGCGTCTGCTTTATTCACTGATTTATCCTTAATGCCTCGTATGGTGTTTGGCACATTGTAGGACTGCAATAAAATTTTTTTGAATGAATAAATATAGAATATCTGCAATCAAACCCATGCATGAAAGTGAATTTTCTTGTGACCAGACTGGTCCATCTTTTTAGAAATGGGGAAGATAATTTTCTTTTAGTCTGTCTTCCAGCTGTTGGATTTGCCATAATGCTTGTTTTCAGTTAGTTCCTCTTTCTGCTTCAAGTTCAACTGACGTTAAAATGCTATGTGGTCAGTGTCTTCCTGGGGTCTTTCATGTATATATATATATATATGCTAATTTAAATTGAGATAATTTCTTTGGGTTTCAGCTTCTTCAGCTGTACAACCATGATACCTAATTGACCTGTGCAAGATCAAACTGTAAGTTTGAGAATTGGGGTTTGAGTTTAGAACTTCCAATTCTAAATTTAGCTTTCTTTTTTTTTTCTTTTTTTCATATGTGATGTTGTCTTTCTGTTCCCATCTTTGATTCTTGTCTGTTAATCCATGGTTAACACCCATATTACTGAGTGACAACCATATTTTTTGAGCTTATAAACACCTTCTTCAAAAAAGTTTTTTTCCCCACTCATTTGTTCTGTTTTCCACTTTTATTCATTTTCTTCCCATTTCTACTCAGCCAAATTCTCTCCTAAACAGTGTTTATGAAAACATTTCTGGGGCCTATCCTAATCTCATGTATGGGTTAAGGGCTTCAGTGATATTTAGTTATTTCTATTATTATTCCTACACTATTATTATATCTACTTGAGAAAAAAATATGAAAAGAGTCCCAAAGATTGGAAACAGGACAAATACCATTTGGGCTCCTGATCAAACAAGATGATTGAACACGTACTTTTTGCTTTGCTCATTCCTGGCACCCACAGTAGAGGAGTAAGGAGTATAAACCCTTATGGTAGTCAGAATAATGGTTCCCCCTTAGATACTCATGTCTTAATTCCTGGAACCTATGAATATGCTATCTTACATAGCAATAAGGACTTTGCAGAAGTGATTAAATTAAGGATTTTGATGCGGGGAGATTATCCCGGATTATTTGAGTGGGCCCAATGTAATCACAAAGCTCAATATAAGGGAAAGAGGGAGGCAAGATAATTAGAGTCAGAGAGAGAGAGAAAAATTAGATGATACTCTGCGGCTAGCTTTGAAGGTAGAGGATGAAGTCACAAGCCAAGGAATGCAGACAGCCTGTAGGAGGTAGAAAAGGCAAAGAAATGGATTCTCCTCTAGAGTTTCCTGGAGGAATGCAGCCCTGCTAACATGTTGATTTTAGTCCACATAGATTGATTTTGGAATTTAGACCTCCAGAACTATAAGAAAATAAATTTGTGTTGTTTTAAGCCATTAAGTTTGTGGTAATTTGTTACAGCGGCAATAAGATACACAACCCCTCAAGGACAAAAGAACAGAAAAGCAGACAGTGGCAGTTGAGAGAATTCAGCACATGTTTAGAAAATGGGATGGATAGAAGAGGTGTAACTGACTTGGCAGAGTTGGGGAAACTGGTACCTAAATATGGATATGGATGAGAAGGAAGCCAATTTGTCCGACAGAAACCTAGAATGGTTCAGGAATTAGCAGCCATACCTACTTTATCCCATTTTCAGAGCCCAGGAAAAGAGTACAAAGAGAGACCTACAGAACATTTGTCCAAATATTTAAAAGTTATAAATCAAGCTAACAAACTGCTAAGTAAAATATATTCAATTATTCTATCTTGAGAAATGCAAAGAAAGGACCTTCATTTGGGGGTATTCCAGTGAATTTAAGGAACTTGTTCAGCATGAAAGAGAGAAACCAATAAACTGTACAATCAACCAACCAACTAGAAGTCTGTTGTACTGAGATGAGATTTAGGCAAGTAGTAGAGAGTTTTAAATTAGTGATATGTGCTTAGGAAACAGTTAAAAACAAAAAAGGAAATACAGTTATTAACTCCAGGGAAAAGAAAACTTTTGGCAGGAGAGGAAAAATAATCAGTTATTATATGGCTCAAATCTAACTAGAACACAGGGTTCTAATAATGTAAATATTCATTATTAATCTAATTAAAGTTATGACAGATAGTAAAAGGAGCATGTATGTGGTGAGTGTGCAGAGGAAGAGGAGAATAAATCTTCATTTCCATAATGAAAAGTCAATGAATAATGCCTAAAGCAGAATATCAAGTTACTACAATTAAAACATGTTGTATAGACATATGGAGGTCAATTCCAAAGAATTAGCTAAAAAAAATTCACCGTGGCTGTTTGGGGAAGGGTAAGTATTCAGTGAGAGGGCAGTTGACTGCAAACTATGAGCATGTATAACTTTAATAAACTAAATTCTTATTTAAGAAAAGGAATAAAAGATGATCTTAAGGGGAAAAATATTGAAGATACTTTCCTGGATTTGAAAAACATGAGCATGGAGATAGAAAGAGTTACTCAGATCTCTTGAAAAAGGGATGTCAAAGCACATGCCCATAAAATTTTAGAACATCCAGTCAAAGCCTCTGGGAGGGGATGAAAGTACATACAAAGGAATAGAAGTGAAAACAACACTGGTCTCAGCAGCATCACTGGAAGCTGGAAGACGCAGTCTTGATGCTTTCTAATTCTGACGGAAAATTATTTCAAATTATTATTTTCAGACACGTTAGGTCTTCGCCTGTCATAAACACTTTCTCAGGAAACTACTGGAAGGTATGCATTACCAAAATGAGGGAGTAAAACCAAAAAAAGAAGACCTAGGAAACAAGGGTGTATCTGGCAGCTTAGGCCATGAATGCAGTAAACAAACAATACCAAACTCTCCATAATTTACAACATAAGCCTATTTCTTCTCACCCAACGTGTCTACTGTGTAATTCTACTCCTTGTCACCTTCATAATGGGACCCAGGCTGATGGAAGAGCCTTTATCTGAGAAATTGCTAGTCTTGTGGCAGAGGGAAAAGAGATGATAGATCTGTTTCTTAAATTCCACCTTGGAATATCTTTGACCAAAGCAAGTCATGTGGTCACTTCTGAATTTAACAAGGCAGAGATGTAAAATCCTTCCCTAGAGTCATAGCCAAGCCTGATGTTTTAATCAGGAAGTTTTAATCGATCCCAGTACAGGAGCAGCAAATATTTTGAATGGTTAGTACAGTCTATCTCAAAGGGAACCCCTGAGTAGAAGAGAGGCAGAGGAAACAGCCAGGGCAGCAGCTGTGATGGGGAGGAAGAGGAGAGCTCTAGGAGGAAGATCAGGCTGGGGGAGGGGGACTGGCATTGATAGCCTGTCTGACAGGTGTGATTGTTAGGTAGCTGGGCAGCTATCTGCCATTCCAGGTAGGCATTAGAAGACAGGGAGAGGTGGGGAAGGAGACTGCTGTTTTCTCATTAGCTTTTTTGGTATGAAGTGAGTTAAATATATGTAATATAATAATTTAATATAAATTTAAATTATTTTTTAAGTGGATAGAAATTAACTATATTTTGATGTGTTTGTGTATGTGCTGCTGTGATGTTTTTGTCCTGTGTGGATATGTGTGCTATTAGGACAGTTCTTTTCAGACTGTAGTTAGCAATAGTTTGTTACCCATTTGCAGCAAGGTAGGTATAGAAGTTGAGAATAAGCATTTATAAACTTTAATAGCAATTTGACAGAATATTTTGTGTCTGTTGAAATCAATAATGTAAACTTTGAGTGCTTATATTTTGTATTCATTGTTTTTAAAAAATTTACTTTTCTGGTAACTCATTTCTACTGTGTTTTACAAAAGTTTGCAGTGGATTGGAAATTTTAAAATTTGTTCCTTCACCAAAGTTTTAGAAGTGCTGATTTAGGGTATAAACTTAAGAATTTAGGATGAATATATTTGAGAATTATTGTGCTAGAGAAGTCAGCAAGTGACTAATGCCACATTTTCTGACCATCCTTCTTCCGCCACAATTATATTTATGACAGTTTTACGTAGAAAGAACAGAAGCATATTGAGGTCAGCATTTCCCGTCCTTCCATGGTAAAGCTGTTTTCACTATTTTCCTTTTCCTCCATCTTGCTCTGTCAATAAAGCACCTGGAAAGAACCCAAAGAAAACAGTGGTTTCTTCCAAGAAACCATGGGAAAACAGCATTAGTAACCCTGAGAAGGTGGAGACATTTGGCTTTCTAAGGATAACAAACTTTCTTTTTTGCAGCCCTGTCCAAATTCTGTATTCTTGACTGCACTACTCTCATACTAGTGTTAATTATCAAGTATCTAAGACATTAGTGATAATAATATAAAAAGATAGAGATTCTCTGGCCTTATTAAGTTCTTAATTCCCTTCCCTTCAGACTTTATGCCCCTGCTGCCTGATGCTTATTAAAATAAAACGTCCACACTAAATGTCTTTTGGGGCTTAAAAACTGATGCTTTTCTGTAATAAAGCATCAATAAAATACATTTTACTGAAGTAAAATACAGTTTATCATAGGATGTGTTTCAGAAGTACCAGAGCACATTTCTTCTCCAGAAGAGTAATGTTTCTTTCAATTATGGGTAAAAAGGATAAAGTGGTCGTTAATTCTGTCAATCTTAATGCCGACATTCACATGCATCTTTATACAACTTTCCTGATCTCTGTGTTAGTTGTGGTTCAGTCATGTATATTGCCTTGGTGACACTGGAAAACAACACAGCTGACTCATCCCTAACAGGAATTATTACTGCCTAAACTCAGGTACAGGATACAGCAGTTCAAACCACACTCTAAAAGCATCCCATCTCTGCATAGTGAAAGGCTATCAAGGCTATCAAAGGTTAGCTTATGAGGTAGGAGTTACCATATCTCCTAAAACTAACTGTATCAAGGTATCTGGTTTGTGTGCTTCGATACTTAATGAGTGATTCTCAAGTTTTCTATCTTTTTCACAGACAATACTTTTCCATCAATAACATCTGAAGGTGGAGTCAGGGAAAGGACGCTATTTTCAAAAGTTTCTCCCACCTAGACTTTTATGTCCTCCTTACCCTCCCTCCTTTACAAGGAATTTAGAAAGAGTTTACTTGTTTGAGTATGTAAGGAAGATGGAGAAGGAGAGAGTAAATCTTTTTCATCTGTACACATCCCTAGGCCACAGATGAGAGTATGAACCTTTAAAAAAAAAGGATTGCTAGTGTCCTTTCTCTGTGCAGACTTTTCTTAGCAAGGAATCTAGTCCTTTCAGCTAAATTCTTATATTTTAGTATTTGACACACATTTTTAAAGGGATCTGTCAAAAATGACAATGATTTAACATGTGTCTGTAAACTGCATTAAATACAGTGTTGCTTCTCCCAGAAATATCTCCTTGCCAACTGAACTTAGAGGATTCACATGCTCATGCCTCCACTGCACAAGCAGATTTTGTATCATTAGGGTCTTGCATTTGTAGATCAGGAAAAAACTTTGTTTCATTCTAATGCAGTGGTTTGAGGAGATACTGTCACAGTTCTGAGATCTCTTGAGATGAGAGGTCCCTAATAACATGCATTCTCAAACTATGAATAAGGGTTATAAACATCAGTGAAATGGAATTGAATTTGCTAGAATCTGGTGTGCTCACAGCCCTGATTCTTGACAGCCCTAATTCTTATTCTGTGTTCACCTAGTCTCCCTGACTTGACTGATCTTGTTCCAAGATGGACTAAATCTTTTCTTCTTTTTTTTTTTCTTCCACCTCTTACCTCCCAGTACAGTTACCCTGTATAGATTCATGTAATGAATCTGCAAATGTTATTGTTTAATACATTATTGTCTAATGCTCTGTAAATGTCACTAACGTCTACTCTGTGCTACATTGCTAAATAGTTTTTGTAACTGTTTTGAGCCGAATCAGTAGAATGCTTTTGTAATTGTGTATCAGAGTTTCTTGTATTTTTTTTCTGGGAAGCCAGAACTGAATCATTTTTAGGACTTTTATATTATTAGTCTATCTTCTAAGATAGACTTAAGATTTAACAATAGTCCAAGATTTAACAAATAGCTTATGCTCTTGTGACCTACATGATACAAAATGTGGAAAAGCTATATTCAAAATTCGCCCTGAATGCTTCACTGCAGCCCAGGAATGTTTACTGGAATTGCCCGTAATATAGCACGAAGCCGAAGGAGTTTAGGAAACACCCTCTCTCTTCCCATTAGGGCTTGTCCCAAGTTGTCGCTTTGCTGTCAGAGCTTGCTGCACACAGAGGCAGGGCACCTGGCACGTGGTAGGAAGTCAATCATCCATTCATGTGTTGTCTAACCCATTAGACTGTAAGTGCCTCAAGCAGGGACAAAGGTTTACTCCTCCCTTTAGCTCAGCACCTCCTTCAATGCCTGCTTTTGACCTGAACAGAGGGAACCAGGCAAAACCCAAAACACAGGACACAAAGGACTGGAATTAGAGGTCTATGTGTAGCAGAGAGACCCACCAAGCCTTGAGTAACATGGAGCAGGCATGGAAGACCCACGCTAAAGATTTCATTCTTAAAATTCTTAAAGGTGAGGAAATATTAAATAAGAAGCTGATTTTTTTTTTCGGGAAAAAAAATAAGCAAAGTACAAAGATTGTATGAGACATACAGAAAACATGCAAGTTTTCTTCACTGTTCTGAGTTTTCTCTTAAAAGGGGGGAAATTGGTAACTACAGGATTGTTGTGAGAGTGAAAGAAAAATCTCCATGTATAGCACTTAGTACTGTTCCTGGCTCATTGTAACTAGTTAGTATTAGGTTTTTTTTTTTTTTATAGTATTTCATTGTACCCAATTAAAAGACATTTTTTGTTTCACTAAGAAAAACATTACCCATTAAACTATTACATGATGATTTTTTTTCACCAAAATTATTTTCTATTTATTGAAAATTTAAGTCTATTTAGATGGATTTTTAAAATCATATTTTATTCTCAGGCCATATATAAAAAGGTAAATGTAAACAAATTGTTTAAGATAGTTCTAGAACTTTTTCATTTTCAGAGTCTAATTCCTCACAATCACTTTTTAACTCAGAGACATTGAGTTCTGTGTTTTTTCTCACAGTGTTGTCTGGTATCAAGTGTTGGGAATTTGAAATGAAGCACTTTGAAAATGTGCCCCTTGGCTGAATCCCAGATTTTCTTTCAAACCACTGACATCACTCTCCATGTGCTTGTTCCATCTTACCAGAAAGTGTCAACAAAGCACTTTCAGACAGCAACAAAAGTCATATTCTTTTGTGGTTCCTGCTCTTCACATCCTAACCTGCTTCTTCCATGATCTTCCCATACTAGTTCATGACCACTCCATTGTAGTAGTTGCTCAGGACAAAATCCCTGGAGTCATCGTTGGCTCTCCTCTGTTTGTTACTCCCCATGTCCATCCCACCATGATTCTAAATCCAAAATACTGCTCTCACTTGCTCCTCTCTACCACTGTGTCTCTGGCCTGAGGCATCATAGTCTCCCCTCTATAATTACCTCCTAACAGGTTTTTCTGCTTCTGTCTTGGCACCACTGCAGTTTTATTCTCCACACAGTGGCCTGGGTGAGTCTTGCAAAAATAAGTCAGATCTTATGTCTCTCCTCACCTCAAAACCCAGCAATAGTTCCCTGTTTGATCAGAGTAAAAGCTGAAGTGGTTTTAATGGCCCCTAAGCCCTACATAATCAATGTTCCCTGCTTCACCTCTCTTTCTCTTCCACTCCTTCTGGAGCATTTTGCTCCAGACTCACTGGCCTCCAGGCTGTTTCTCACTAAGCATACTCCTGCCTCAGGGTCTTTGCTCTAGTTCTTTCTACTATCTGGAATCCTCCTCTTCCAGGACCTACAGAGTTAATTTACTCACTTCCTTCTAGTCTTTGCTCAAAACTCGTGTTCTCACTGAAGCCTACCTTGGCTACTCTGATTAATCCTGTATCCTGACCCTTCCTCTGTACCCTAGTCCACCCCAGCCTCCTTAACCCACTCCACAGTTTCTTTTTCCATAGCATTTAGCACTATAACATAACTATAAAATTTACTTATTTATTACAGTTTATTGTTTATTATCTGTTTTTCCTCATGAGAGTAGGCATCTTTGATTTGTTCACTGATGTTTCCCAGGTGCCCAGAATAGTGTCTCATCGGCATTCATTCAGTGCTTGTTGAATTGTACTGAATTGTGGTAAATCCCGTGACTTAGGTCTGCACGAGGTGCCATGGCCAACACTGAGCAGGCTAAGACTTTGTGAAGGACCTGATGCCTCAGCTTATCTTTTAAGGATAAATACAATGAGGCAGCTAAAGGAATCACGAGAAGCAGTGAAGTTACAGATGCAAAGTACTCCCTTGGGTATTGTTTCAGGTGGATATTTAGATTGGACGCTACCTGTTGATTACAGTTCCAGGTATGGAAGTCAAACCCCACTGGTAATACACACTTTGCAAAAACATTTTCAGCAAAGCCTATTTCTGTCTAGGTGTATTGCATTATCATAGGGAATACTGGTAACATTTCATGGTCAGACTATGTGCACCAGGAATTTCAGTTTGATCAGGCAAAGTGCCAAATCTTTGTTTTGGACAGCAGAGTAATCAGTAATGAAAATGTTAAGGTTCTGCTAGCCAAAATAGTGGCTAGGGAAGCTTACAGCCAATATACTTAGGAAGGAATGTAACGATGTACAGACTTCTCTCATCTGAGGTGCTCCTTCAGCATTGACCAGGGGTTGTCCTTGGAGACAGAGCCTTAGCTATTTTGGTGTCTGGGATAAGATACAAATCCACTCCTATTTTTGTAACTTATGATGTATGATTTAT
The DNA here is from genome assembly GCF_048773025.1 of Camelus bactrianus. Taxonomy (NCBI): domain Eukaryota; kingdom Metazoa; phylum Chordata; class Mammalia; order Artiodactyla; family Camelidae; genus Camelus; species Camelus bactrianus. The sequence continues at coordinate 73,426,146 of NC_133543.1, forward strand.
GTGTTGTTAACAATTTGTGCCATCTGGTGGCTTCATATTTAAATCATTATTCTTGATAATTGGATGTCAAGCTCAGTGGTTTCTAGCTGTTGGAGGAGAGTATGTGCTGTCAACATGTAAATATAACACACTTCAGACTTGTGCACTCTTTAAAATGTTTTCTTGTGCCCTTTAAATTTCAGTAGGTAGATGCAAAGCTCTTTCTGCCTTCCTAATTTTGACTCTTTCCATGGAATCACCTAACCTCGTTCTCTGGCTGGCATGCAGTAATCAATACACATTATTTAAATGACTGAGTCAAATATATTTTGATCCAGAGAAACATATACTCTAAGCCTCAAGGACTTGAGGGAAACTGAGCTTAGTGTACTCTTTTATATCTGAAAAATGGGGCTCACTGTAGTACCTATGTCAGGCTTCATGAGAACTCTTATATGTCATAAAGGTTAATGTCAGTCTTTGCGTATTTATTTTGTTAATAGACTTATTTTTTTTAGAACAGTTTTAGATTTACAGAAGTGAGCAGATAGTACAGAGAATATATACATATATCCCTTCCCCTCACCCCATTCCATGCCTGGTTTCCCCTGTTATTAACATCTTACATTAGTGTGGTATGTTTGTTACAATTATTGAACCCATATTGATATAATATTAACTAAAGTCTGTAGTTCATTCAGATTTCCTTAGTTTTTCCCTAATGTCCTTTTCTGTTCCAGGATCCCATCAAGGATACTAGGTTACATTTACTAGTCATGTCTTCTTAGACTCTCTGTGACAGGTCCTCAGACTTCCCTGTTTTTGACGATTTTGACAGTTTTGAGGAATACTGGTCGGGTATACTGTAGGATGCTCCTCTGTTGGAATTTGTCTTTGGTACACTTTACGCTATATACAAGTACTGGTTATTATTATCATTGCTTCGTATTCAGACTACATTGTGGAACAGAGGTAGGATATGGTAGGGGGATAGTTTTGCTGGACATTCAGTATTTAAAAGAAAGATTTATTTGAGGCTTGATCATTTTACCACTGCTTAAAGACTGTGGAAAAAATGTGGTTTGCCTACATCCATCCTTCTATCTGTCTATTTGATTCAGTAAATAACCTCCAAATCCCTATCGTGAGAGTAGAAGTATATTGGATGCTGGAGATTCACTGATACACAAAACAAAACTGCCCTCATGGAGCTTTCAGTCAAAGAGGGAGACAATAGGTAATTGAAAAAATAAACAACCTAAAAGATAGCTTATGACAAGTGAAGAAAATAAAATATTCTTATATTAAAGAATATCTCAGCTGCTGAGGGGAACAGGGACTGCTTTATTAGAATGATGGGATCAGATTTAACTGTGAGGGGCAGAAAAATTAAAAAAACAGAAGCTTAAGATAGGAATTGCTCTCTCATGTTCAGGAAGTCAGGTAATCAGTCCAGAACTAATTTGGCAGATCATAGTATCGGGGTCCTGGGCTCCTTCCATCCTGTTGCTCTGCTCACATGGCTTTGTTTCCCAGGATCACCTCATCATCTAAGATAGTTTTTGGAACCCCAGCCAACACATCTGAATTCCAACAAGCACAAAGGTGAAAGAGACAGAAAAGGGAATACCCCCTTTTCTATTTCTGCTTACTTCTTGCTGGTCAGAACTTAGTTGTAGTGTAGCCTTACCTAGTCTTTATCCAGGTGGCCAGGTACGCAGTTCAGAGGTTTTATTGCTATAGAACAGTGGTTCTCAAACTTCAGCATGCATCAGACTCACCCGCAAGATTGGCTGAAATGCAGATTGCTGGCCCCATCCCCAGAGTTTCTCTTCCAGTAGGAGGCCAAGAACCTGCATTTCCAACAAGTTCTCATGAGTTGTTGATACTTCTGGTCTAGGACCACACTTTGAGGACTACTGTCATAGAAGAAGGGAAGCATGGATGTTGGTGTGGTCTCTGATTTGGAGCATAATTTGGACTTTGATCATTTACATTTTTGTAATGAGACATTATGCTTTCTGAGGTCAAATATCTCATCTTTGATGTACCAAATCTGAGTAGCTGTACACAATTTAGTCATTTTTGGTTATCTACTTCTAGGTAACAAATTACCCCAAAACACAGTAGCTTAAAACAGTAATTTGCTTCTGATTCTGTAGACCTGCAATTTGAGCAGGACTCAGAGGAGAAGGCTTGCCTCTGCTCTGCCTGTGTTGGCTGGTCATGACTAGGGCTGGAGGATGCAACATGGCCTCACTCACATGTCTAGGGGTGGCTGTCAGGTGGGTCACTCGGGATCCTCTAAGAGACTCTGCCTAACTAACAGTACAGCTTGGACTTCCTCACATGGAGGTTTGCAGCTCCATAAAGATGCCTAGAAATCACACTGAATGTCTTCTGCCAAATTCTATGGGTCAAGTGAGTCACAAAGCCAGCTAGATTCAAGGGGAGAGGAAGCAGTCTCCACCTATTGATGGAAAGAGTAGCAGAGTCATATTGAAAAAGAGCATGCAGTCGAGGGGGGTTATTGTGTGTCTCTGGGAATCGTCTATCATAGTTGGGACTGAGAATGTCAGTGTTACAGCAGGAATTCCCTAATAATTGTAAATAGGGTCATAGACCTGTCAATCAATGTGTTTTATCCCTAGCAGGACTAGAGTATGGTATGAATAAAACACTTCGAAGATATTTTTGTGCTTTGATAGAAAAGAAGTGTGACAAGACCAAACAGGATTTTAGAAAGGTTTTTTTGGTTATTGAAAACATTTTTTATACCTTTATCAATGTAAAAGTTCACACACGAGGAGAACACAAAGTGGAAATAAATTTATAAACATTTTTCTACTGACCTTCTTTAGACACATGCCTATTTTGATTGAAAGTTGTGACCTCAACTTTTGAAAGTCAGCATTTTAAAATAATGTTCTCACACCCATACTATGGGAATTCATGGTGTAAAAGAGGTCAGGTTTATAGTGTACTTATATGTGGTATCATTTAAGATGTGGGTAAGAGACACTCCTCCCCCCATGAAATCTCTACAGGTGCCTGAAATTTTACCAGGAGTGATTCATTATTTGTTCCAAGCATTGCTCATTTTCACTAGATTCTTATACAGCAGATACTTCTGGGAAGGAGAGGATAGGAAGTCAGTAGCACTGCACTATGAATAATTTACAGGGACACTCTTCTCAGAGAATTCTGAGAGTCCTGGATGCCTTTGGAGGGAGAGGGTGCAGGAGGCTGCAGCTAGGAGAGATGGGGGTGGGGAGGATGAAGAATGGTGAGAGAGGGACACTGAGTCATGTTTCTCCACCTCACACACCTGCTGCCAAGGTGGCACGCACTGGGCTTCTGTGACACTAAAACAACCGATTCCATGTCGGCTTTTTATTTTGGAGAGAATATTTTGTTCCTACAATATGATATTTATTCACTCTTCATGTTTTTTTCCTAAACAACTTCTCCATAAAGAGTATTTCTTTACCCTTAAAATATCTCCAGCCGCCTGCATTGAGGTACTTCTCTTTAATTTTTAGCTGTTGTGACTTTTTTTTTGGAATGAAGTATCTCTTCCGGGCCTCCCTTCTGACCCTGCTTTCCCAGGTTCGAGGCCAGCCCTGGCATTCCGCTGGACCTCTGCAGCTTCCCCACCACTGTGGGGAAGTCCAGCCTGGGTGGAGGTGTGCTGCTTGTTCACCAGGTGCTAAATCGGCCACGGGGCGGAGCTTCCTGCAGCCTGTGTTGTCCTCGTTTGAATAGCAAGCTTGTTTACTTCTTTGATTTCCTTAAGGGTACCCAGTCTTTCCTTTTAATGTATGCCTTTATCCAGTGAAAACTAAACCCAACTCAGAAGCCCCAAAGAGTTACACTCTAGGGAGCTGCTTTTGTTTGAGGAGCTAATGGAGTACAGGATTGTGATTTTATTATTCCCACAGGCAAGAGCCTGTTCTCTGGTTCAGATGAAAAGCTCTGTGACTAACAGGATTCTTTCTTCCTTTCTTTCTTTTTTTGGGTTACATTTCTCCCATTAGCTGCCAGGTCCTTTCGTGACACTTCTCCCAGCTGAAGTGATTTATCACGTAGAGAGTGAAGGAGCAGTGGGAACTGTCTGGTTTCCTTTTACCCCTGACAGCAGGGCTTCTACTCCTGCAATCAGGACAGGCCAACAGCCTGTCGCTTCAGTGGTGCGACCTGAGGAAAGGAACCTCGACTCAGAACTACTGCAGTTCTGGAGAAGTCCCCGGATACAGGGCAGTGTGCCAGTGGGTGCAGTCTGCCTCCTGGTTCTCCCTCTAAAGCCAAAGGCTCCTGGAAGACAAGACTTAGTTTTGCAGCCAAACTAGAGATGGAGGTCCTTCTGTGGCAGTCCTGGTGATCTATTCAGTATGGCTTTTACAGTTAGCCAGAGCCTGTTGTAAACTGGAACTAGAGCTGACCAGATACATTGCCTCTTTTAAGCCTCTCCAAAGGCTTCCTCCCTGACACCCCAGCTGGTTGGAAGAATCCCAGGGAATACCCATAGGCTGTTGAAGGATTCTTGATTTTGGAGTGTCCCAATTTGCACTCTGAAGTCACTGTTTTCTCCCCAAGCACTTCATATAGACATGCACGGTTTGTTTGTTTGTTTGTTTAAAATATGTGGCAGTTTGACAAATCCAATTAGTAGCTTAGTGTCCTGACAGTAGCTGAAGAACTAGGTGATAAAAGCATCTCTAGTCTTGACAGCTTGTAGAGGTCCACCTGAAAAACAGGTGAGCCATGGGCAACACATGAATTGAAGGAAAGTTTAATTTGCTAACAAGACAGACCAGCAAGATGTCAACAAGTAGACAACAGATGTAAATACAATCTCTGATATTCTCAAGGAGAAATCTCTGCTGATGAGTCCTCCACCTTCCAGCCTCTGTACATGGACTCCACCCAGAGCCTAAAACGGCCCCAGCTTCTGAGCCAGTCCTGGCAAGTAGGGAGTCCATCAGTGTCCCATAAAAGTGTAACCAGGGAAAGAGGAACCATGATGAGTATTTGAAACGGGGGAGTTTAATGCAGTTAACTGTTTATACAAGAAATGGAAGAGCTGAGAAGCCAAACAATGGATGGTGAGATAACCCAAAGAATAGTAACAGCAGGAAGCTACTGATAGTTCTGAACTGCAGATCAACAGGGAGTAAGTGCTTTTTTACCAAAGTGGAGCAGGCACTAGGGTCATCTGTTGGAAAACCATCATGGGACTGTCTGATGGGAGCTAGAGCCACAGACGAGATGGCAGAGACTCTGCCTTATACAGAGAGGGAGGGGGAGAAAGAGTCCGGGAAACATGGTTCACAAGAGTCAGTCTCCTGGAATCCAGAGCAGAGCAGAAGAGGGTGAGGGCTGGCCCAGACAGGGAGCCCCACGTGGTGTGTATGGGAGGGAGCTCAGAATCAAGTCTTACTGCTTGTGAACATGATGTCTACAGTGCCAGGGGTGACTCCTGGCTGCCATGAAATCTACTAGTGGCATCACTTCCTGTCAACACATAGTCTGGTAGAGTGTAATGGTTAAGAGTACTGTATAGTTCTTGCTAAAAATGTGGGTCACATGGATGTATGCATTCGTTCAAAACTCACTAAACTCACTGAATAATCTCTAAGTTGTCCCTCAATAAAACATAAAAATATAGAAAGAATATTAGGCTCCGGACTCATACTTGTCTATGTTTGTGTCTGACTAGCTCTTATGGACTGAATTTTGTCCCCTTCCCCCAAAATTTGTATGTTGAAGCCCTAACTCCCAAGGTGACTGTATTTGGAGATAGAGCCTCTAAGAAGGTAATTAAGGTTAAATGAAATCAGAGGGTGGGACCCTAACCTGATAGGCCTTTCTAAGAAGAGGAAGAGATACCAGAGATCTCTCTCCGCATGTGCACCGAAGAAAGCCCAGGTGAGGGCACAGCAGAAAGGCATCCATCTGCAAGACAGGAAGAGAGCCTTCACCAGAAATCAACCTTGCCGGCATCTCGATCTTGGACACTGAGACACCAGCACGCTGAGAAAATAAATTCTGTTGTTGAAATCACCCAGTCTGTGGTATTCTGTTACGACAGCCCAAGCTGACTGATACACCAGCTGTGCGGCTCTGAGCAAATCACATATCTTCCGTCTACCTTAGTTTCTTCATCTCAGAAACAGGCAAGGTAAAAGTTCCCTCTTCACAAGGTATTTGGGAGAATTAAGTGAGATATGAGTGTAGAGCACTTAGCATGTAATAAGTATGTGTATGCAGCTCTTTCTATTCATACCCCTGAATTTCTGCCTCAGTATCTGCCTGGAATTCCGGGTCTTATCTGTCATCAGATGCTGCCTCCCAACCCCCAGCCTCACACAAGAAAGATCTTGCTGGTCCTATCCCTGTGTTCCGCTCCTGGCACCCTCCAGCCACATTTTGGGGTTCTGCTGGCATCATGCAGAGCTGTCACCTGCTTTTCTCTTTCAGCTGTCAGTGCTCCACTTGCTGACACCACCTCCACCCTAAGAGTGTCATGTCCCTGTGATTTTCTGCTCTGCTCCATCGACCAAGTGGCTCGTGTGGCTGAGCCAGCTGTCTTCGTCTTCCGTGACCCCATCCTCTCTGGTCCTGGCTCCTTCCTATCAGCCTGTGTGCTTAGGGGAACCCAGCATACTTTCCATCTTTAGCCCTCCTGGCTATTTACACTGATTTCTGGATCTGTGGCCACTCTAGATTTTTCTGCCTAGAAATGCTTTGGGTTGGGAAGGGGTCAATGGATGAGCTTGCTTTGAAGCTGCATTTGCATAGAAAGCACACTGTTTTATGTTTGTTTTTAACTTAGATCGTGGGCTGATTGGGTTGGATTATAGGAGAAATAATGGAAATTACATGTTTTGTAGGGTAGGGGGTCAAGGTCACGGGCGAATTGGACACAGATTCCCAGCATCAGGTCCTCACTCGGCACTTATTACTGTGTGTGTTGGGCCTTGGGATTTGTGGTTGTCTGACTGAGGTTTGTTGGGTGGTTTGTGAGCAGTTGTTCTCAGGTTTGTGATGACTTTCTACACACCTCAAACTCAACAGCATAAAACACATTATCAGAGTTTCTACAGTTTTTAGTCTTTTGAAAGTATAAAAATGATACAAGCTGGTTATACCAAGTTTAAATATTAAGAAGTTCATAAAGTAAAAATGATATATATGTCCTCCCTACTCCCCTCTATTCCATTTCTCCCCAGAAATAATTGCTGGTAGCCATTCAGTATGTCCATTCATATTTTTCCATGCTTAGATGAACATACGCTAACATACCCACATTTTTTGTAAAATAAGAATGAGCTCACACTTAAATTAGGACTTTTGTTTGCAAGTGATAGAAAATCTTCATCAACTATTTTAGGCAAAAAGAATTCACTGGCAGAAGAGTTTAAACCACGGGACCCACTCCCTCTGTCTTTTGTCTGCTTCTCTCAGAACAGCGTTCTCCATAAGCTGGAACTCTGGTTACCGACCCCCCTAGGCTTCCCCTCACAGAGGGCTTATCCCTCTGCCTTCAGCTCTACGTAAAATACTTCCAAGAAGAATTTTGGCTGCAAATAGTAGTAAACCTAACTGTCAACAACTTACTAGGGGGGTTATTATTTTCATGGAACAAGATGTCTAGAGGTAGATGGTTCTGTAGCCCAATGATGCATGGTTCCAGGTCAGTTTTTCGGCCATTCTCTTGGTCTGCCCTTCACAATTGCAAATGGGTACAGGGGCTCTCTACATCATTTCCTCCCTTGACAGGGTCTAGCTTTACCTGGCTTCTCTCAGAAACAAAGCCTGACACAAAGGCTTGTGTGCACTGACTTGGGGCAATGATTGCAGGGAACAGGGGTAAGGACTGGGGGAGTGAAGCAGGGAAAGAGGGACAGCTAATGTCAGGATGAGTGGAACAATGCCATGGGTGACTGGTGCTAGATCCTGCTGGCACCTCCCGAGGGGCCTTCTGAAATACTGCTCAGAACTGTCTGTGGGGGACTGAAGAGAGAAGCATTTTTCTATGGGTGTAGAAACTAGATAATACAACAATGAGCATGTTTCTAATCAGTGTATGTATCTATGGTATACGCGGTTCATAGCTCATTGTATTTTGCTATACAGGTGAGCCACCCTTTGGGCTTTCTCCTATTAATACACATTTAAGTTGCAGCCCTGGTTTTATATCGAGTTGCCATAAGCATTGAAAGGGACATGGCTTTTCTTTCTTTTTTTGCTTTTTTCTTTTCTTCTTTTTTTTTCCCCTCCAATCCCAGGACTGAGGAAATTTTATCCCATTTCAAGGTTTTGGCACATTGAAAAATACAGCAATATTTCATCTTGCCAAAACACAACTATTTCACACTAACCTATTCAGAACCAAAATAGAAAAGAGGTAAAAATAGCTTCTAAGTAGCCAAATAGATGTCAACAGTCACAAATTCCAATGGAACAGGCAGTCCTGTGTGCAATGTCACTCTGGTTTTGTCTTAAATTTCACACTGTCCACTTGTAGGACAGGGCTTTATTGGGAGACTGTTTAACCTCCTTTTACTTACAGTTCTAACCAGCTTGGTATCCTAGTTACTATTTCCACAGCAAATGAGAAAGGGAAGTTGCTAAAGGAAGCCACACTGACAACTCAAAATCAGAAAGTGACCACTGACAAGTAACAGAGAAAGAAAAAACAAACAAACAAACATGAATAATGAAAAAAAACTTGCAAAAATGTCATAAACATGCAAAAGAATATTGTTGTTCTATCTACTCTATGAAACAGTAAATGAACTGAGGTTCACAGCCAAAAAGAATTGTTAAAATTGCATTCAGAGTGCTCTTTACAAGGCAAGGGGATGAATAATGTATTTAATGCTGTTACATTCTTTCATGCGGTATTGACTCAGTATGATTATTCTTTATGTGTAATATATTTCAGAGAGATTTCCCAATAAGTAGGTTTAAAATGATGAAAAAAAGTTGATCCTAAAAGCTCTGGGGAATTTCACTCTCCAAATAACCATTTTCCATGGAGTTTTAGCCAAGAAATTTCCTCCAGCAAATTGATTGGTTAGCCAGAGGGAATGACTTCTCTACCTCTCTGCACGAGGGGGCGGTGTTGACCAGCCTTCATCTCCTATTCAGGCCAGCGGTGCTGTCTTGGGAGTGCACTTGGACAGTCACCATCCATCCTGGCACTGTGACAGATTAAGCTGAGAAGGCAAATGTGAAAAAAAACACTTTTATCCATTCTCCTAGAAATTTTCCAGAAATGTTAGAGGTGAGCTGGAAGGGAACGGGCAAGAAAAGAATGCTTTGCCAGGAAGAAAGGCATTTGGGAACTTTTTCTATAAAATTGCAATAGCTAGCAAACATGTCATTCGTTTCTTGTTTAGTCTGTCTAACTAGTAAACAGTAGTATTCCAGCTGTGGCATCAGCTAACCAAGCCATTACTCTGTGTGTGTGTGCTTGGAATAGCATAGAACAGAGATTTTCTTTTTCTTTCTTCCAGATTCTTATAGTCTAATGCATTAATTCTTACATATTTGTAATCTTATTATTGTTGTTAATGTTACCACTCCATTTTGTTCATTCATTGTCATTTATTCCTCTTCCCTTGTTTTGTTTTGTTTTGGTTTTTGGTTTTTGGTCTTACATGCTATGGTAGACAGAATAATGGTCCCCCAAAAGATGTGCATGTCTTAATTCACAGAACCTATCACTATGTTATGTTATATGGCAAGGGGAATTAAGATTGGAGATGAAATTAAAGTTGCTAATCAACTCACTTTAAAATAAGGAGATTATCCTGGATTATCTGGTGGGCCAAATGTAATCACAAGAATCCTTAAATGGACAAGGCAGAGTCAAAAAAGTTAGAAAAAGAGACATGGCATTATGAAAAAGACCTGCAATTGATGGCTTTGAAAATGGAAGGGAGTCAGCAGCTAAGGAAGCTGGCAGTCTGTAGAAGTTGAAAAAGACAAGAAAATGGATTCTTTCCTAGAGGCTCCAGAAAGGAATGTAGCCCTATATTGTTCAGCCCAGTGAGAGCCATTTCAAACTTCTGACTTCTAGAACTCTAAGATAATAAATCTGTGTTGTTTTAAGTCACTAAGTTTGTGGTAATTTGCTCCAGTGGCAGTAGGAAACTACTACACATGTTCATAAATTACATTTAAGATATATTTATGATGTATTTACTCTGTACTCAACATTGTGCATGGTGAGAAGATACAAAAGTAGTGTAAATGTCAACCTTCTCACAAACCATTGCTACTTCTGAAGATGAAATAGGGTTTTATATCTGTTACACGGATCTTTAGCTATCATTATGTGGCACTCACAGTTGCATCGGTGACTACTGAGTCATCTAACCATCTACATTCATTATGCCTTCTCTGTGCCAGGCATTGCACATATAAAGATAAATGAGATACAAAGACGAAATAGATACAGTTACTTAATATGAGCTAGCAGAATTCTTCATCTCCACTACCACCTAATCTGCTTTTCCTGTAGTCTTTTCCTAATCTCCCAATTCCTTAAACTCCAAATCTACAGAATAGTTGGAATAAGGGTTTTTCAACCAGTGGTGTACGTGAGAGTCATTGCTGTGGTGGGTTTGAATGGGCAGGTAAAAATACAATGTCTGGATCTTCCCCTGGAGATTCTGACTCAGTAGTTTGGAGGAATATTTGACTATGGTTATTTTGTAAAAACTCTCTGGGTAATTCTTTACCTTGCTTTAAAAAGTGAGATAAATATAGTAAAACAAACAAAACAAGCCAAAGAAATTTCAACAAGTTAAACATTTTTTTGTTTGTTTGTTTTTTGTTGGGGGAAATGACTAGGTTTTTATTTATTTATAGAGGAGGTACTGGGGATTGAACCCAGGACCTTGTGTATGCTAATCATGCACCCTACTACTTGAGCTACATCCTGCCAACAAGTTAAACATTTTTTGATATCATATAGGTGGTATTTTTTTTAATATATAAACATTTTTTAATGAGTTATAGTCATTTTACAATGTTGTGTCAAATTCCAGTGTAGAGCACAATTTTTCAGTTATACATGAACATACATACATTCATTGTCACATTCTCTTTCTCTGTGAGCCACCACAAGATCCTGTATATATTTCCCTGTGCTACACAGTACAATCTTGTTTATCTATTCTACATTTTGAAATCCCAGTCCCTTCCCACCCCCTGTCCCCCTGGCAACCACAATTTTTTATGGTGGTACCATGTTAATTGATTAAAATGTAATACAATTATAATTTAACAATAAAAGAGAGTCTCTCAAAATCTATACATTTGGAAATCAACAAAGCACATTTCTAAATAGTTAATTTTCTGGATGAAGAGGGAGTCAGAGTAAAATTGCAAAATATTCAGAATGAAACCACAATGAAAGTAGTACATATCCAAATTATAAAAAATAGCTAAAGTTGCATTCAGAGGGAAATTTATAGCCTTAAGCTTCTTTTAAAGAGTAAGAAAGGTTGAAAGTATGCAGCTCAAGGAGATATAAAAAGAACAACAAAAATCCTAAAGAGTAGAAATATTTACATCAGGTTAAAGATAAAGACAAAATTAATGAAGCAAAATAGCCTTAGTGGAATTGATTAATGAAACTAAAAGTTTGTTCCTTGAAAAAGATAAATAACACAAACAGACTTTGGTTGTGGTAAGTGTATGTATTATTATTAGTTGTAGTGTTAGTATTAATAGTAGTGGTCATAGTAGTATTAAGAAAACAGGTATATAATGCTCTATGTCAGAGACATTTATTACCTGCCAAATACGCGTGTACTTTCCTCTTTTCCAGGCCCTCTTGGCCATGAGCCTTTAAGCAAAGTGGCCACTGAGCTGTAAGCAGAATGACATGTACCGTTTCTCAACCAAAGCATTTAAGAGTTTGTGTGTGATCCTTCAGCTTCCCTCTCTCCCTCTCTTTCTCTGCTGCTGTGATCTTGGAGACCATGTCTTGAGATAGCATAGCCATTCAATGGAAGCAGCCTGGATTCTTGAGTCCCCATATGAAGGACGGATGCTCTGGGGAGTGGTCTAGTTGACAGAACACTCTGCATGAGCAAGAAATTAAACTTTCTTGAATGAGTCGCTGGGTCATGTTTTAACGTAGCACAGTCTATCTAAACCTGGCTAATTCATGTTTTATAAAATGTGTTCTTTTCTAGAGTACCTCTCAGTTGTTAGGTAAACACCTATAACTTAACCAACTTATTGTGAAAATTAAAGTACAGGAAGAGAGTGGAAAAGAAAGATTTGCTGAGCTCTTCAAAGTTCATTATTTCTTCCTGTCTATTGCCAGACAAATATACCTAAAATCCCAGCCAGTTGCCAAGACCTAATAGCCCAGGTGTGTGTCTGCAAATACGCGTGTACCTCAAAGCCTGTAGAAGGAGAGGTTTCCAGGCGCCTCCCCTACTGTTTTTGGAATATTTTTCTTAATTTCTTAACTCGCTGTTGCTTTAGAAAGATAGTAAGACTAAGCATCAGCTCTTTTATTTCTAACTCCAATAAACTATTAATGCAATTTATTACAATTGACTCATTATAGCATATTTCCATCAAAATGAGAAAACGAATATAAAACACACCCAATAGGTCTCTGCATTAAATTAGCTGTAACTGAATTTGACCTGATTTTGATGCTAATTCTCATGTTCAGAGTGCAGTGGAACAAACCATTTATTAACGTTTATTGAAACACTAGTTCTGTATTATTTGTACAACAGTGTTTTAAAGTGTTCGTCGTATTTCTGAAATGCACAGAACATTGAAGCCTGCACAGATTTAATATATGGAGTCAGCTTGTCTGCGTTCATATGCCAACTTTACCACCTTATTAGCTAGGTGATCTTGGGTATTATTTAACCTTGCTGAGCCTTAATTTCTCCTTCTGTAAAATGGGTATAACAATAGTTACCACCTCAAAGAGCTGAGGTGGGGATTAAAAATTGTACTCTATGTAAATTGCTCAATAAGTGCTGGTGGTGGTGATGATTTTGCTTAGGATGGAGCAGGCTTGAGAGCAGTCTAGTCACATGCAGCTGGTACTGATGAACAGCTCTGCCTCTTATTATCTGTATGTCTTTGAGCAACTTACCCTCTCTCATTTTCAGTTTTTCTCATGTACAAATAAGAATAACTACAGTTATCTGGTAGACTTATTGGGAAGATTCAATCAAATGGACTATTACAAAAAGTGTTTAGCACAGAGATGGATACACAGGGCACTCAATAAATAATAGCTATTATTATGAAAGCTCAAAATTGGGAAACTGCTATTTAGTTTACCTATAAAGCACAAATATCATCCAAAAATAATATTCTGTTACCACGCTCTTCCACTCCTTCCTGTGGCCTTAAACATTGCTGTTTTCTTAACTACAGGCCAAGTTCTGGTACCAAGAGTGCAAACATAAAAATATACAATATTTTTTGTTTTGTATTTTTAAATGTATAGATTCATGAGTTTTTATATCTGGAAACTTAAAAATCTTTTTGTTGTTATACCGATTTTATTTGCCCACGTTGGATTTAACTCAGAGTCCACATTTTTGTTTTTCTTCTTCTTCTCCTTTCTTCCCCCTCCCCTTATTCCACTCTTCTGATTTTCCTTCCTTTCCTTCCTTCCTCCCTTCCTTCTTTATAATTAAGTATACCTCCCAACTGTGTCCATGAAACTCACAGCACGAAGGACTAGATGTGTTTTGTGAAACAGCGGCTCTGAGAAGGCAGCATTAAACCCAGCACTGACCTTTTTTTGGCTTCCATGTGCCATCTAAATGATTTTCTTCTCTGCCACACAGAGGCTACTAATGTTTTAATTATTGCTTTCACCCTCATTTCTGCCTAACTGTACATTCTCCCAATGCACTGAATATTAATTTCAGGTTGCAAACATTTAATATTTTTGACCTGTACTTTTTTATTCATGCTACTGTAAACTTATTGGTTTCACAGTCTCTATTGCTTACTAATTTAAAATATTAATAAAATTAATATTTTATTTCTAGAGAAAAAAATGTACCAGTGTTGTTGATGCTAATGTTAAGATTAGCAGCTCTTGTGTGGGGCTTATTATCTCTTCTCTGAAGAGGGGAGGGTCACTGTGAGGTTTGGGGAGCCAGGGAGAGAATCCCTTCTTCAGGCATGTTTGGTGAGGTTCTTGGAAGAGTATGTGTGGCAGAGGGGGCTTGAGCTTGTAGAGGGGACAGATTTGTGTTCAGCCTCCTTGGCCCTTCTGGGAAGTAGGGGCATGTTGTGCATATCCATTTTCAGGGGGCAAGATGGCATAATGATGGAGAGCACAGGCTCTGGAGGCAGGCTCAGCTGGCTTCAAGAGCCAGCTCTGCCATTTGCTAGTTGCATGACCTTGTATAAATCACTGAACTCACCAACCCCTGGTTTCTTCATCTGTTAAATTGGGACAGAAACAGTACCTTTCCTTCAGTGTCATTGTGAGGATTGAGTGAGAATGCATGGAAAACATTTACCACAGTGCCAGGCACAGGGTAAACTCAGTAAATGTTTGGTATTGTTATGGCTGTATTATTATTATTATTATTATTATTATTATTATTATTATTATTATTATTATTATTATTAAATTTCTGTAATTTAATAATTCAGTTTAGTTGCAGAATGTGAGTTTTTTCATTCCTCCAGTCAGTCATGTAATCCTTGCCTTCAACCTCTGGCTTTAAAATGGGAAGCCATTATTATTTCTTCTCATATGGTTTTTTATGTTTATTTGACTATAAGGAGGGTAAATCATCTTCTTCCTTTTCTTCTTACTTTTTCTCTTGTCCATTTAAATCCAATAAAACTCTGCCTGGTGTAGGTTTCGCTCTAAGCCATAGAGACATCAGAAGAAAGTGGTTGCTTGCTTCTGCCATTTGAAATTTGGATTTGGACACAGAGGAGCCCTGCTGGGTGAGACAGAGTTCTCAAACTCTCAGGGCCTTGACTGCCCGGGTTTGAAGGACTCAGCAGTCTCAGACTCAGTAAGGATGATTTTGGTTTTGGAGCCTGGGGAGTTTGATGGGGCCGTTTTTGGTCTGGTGTGGGGGGACTCCCCTGACATCCGTGTGACCTTCCTGCAGGCCTCTTCTTCTCTCGCTAGTCACATGCTGGGATGTGAGAGGAGCAGCATCTCAGCCCTCCCTGCCTGGCCTTCGTCAGCTGCATGGGGGCTGGGAAAGTGAATGTCAGCCTCTGGCTGAAACTGAGAGGTGGCAAGGATATGGACGCCTGACAACAGACACAGGCAAGATCAGTGCTGAGGCTGCAGGGCTGAAAGCAGAATGTGCGCCGGGATCTTTTTGGCTTAATTTATCTGTGATTGCTTCATCACTTCAGTCTATTTTTGTGAATATATTTTTTCCTGACAGAGTGCTTTCACACCAAGTAGAAAAACCCTGTCTTCCCCTCCCTGTGTTTCTCCTTTACTCTCACAAGACTATCACAGTCACAGCCCTTCTGACACTTCTGGTCACCAGATGTGTGGGTTTTTCCCCCGACCAAGCAATTCTCTGACACCAGCAGGGTGTTCTACAATTTAACTTGGTCTGACACTATCTCAGGCTAAGAGCTCAGTACCATAAGACTGACCGCCCCTCTTCAGATGCCAATCACAAGTAGTAGGTCCTGAGGTCACCCACAAATTCTGTCTGATTTGGCTGTAAATTGGAGGTTCCCACAACCCCCTCCTTGGGTTCCATTGATTTGCTAAAGCTGCTCACAGGGAATCACTTACTTACAATTACTAGTTTATGAAAAGATATGACAAAGGATACAGATGAACAGCCAATGAAGAGATAAATAGATCAAGGTCTGAGATGGTCCCAAGCACAGGAACTTCTGGTCCCATGGAGTTGGGGTATGTCACCAACTTGGAAGCTCTCTGAACTCCATACTATTGGGATTTTTGTGGAGGCTTCATCATGTAGATATGATCAATTATTAACTCCATTCCCAGCCCCTTCTTTCTTCTCAAGAGAATGGGGGGCAGGACTGAAAATTCCAAGCTTCTAATCATGGCTTGATCTTTCTGGGGACCAGCCTTATCCAGGAGCCCACCCAGAGTCACCTCATTAGAACAAAAGACACTCCTGTCACCCAGGAAATCACAAGGGTTTCAGGAGCTCTGTGCCAGTCACTGGGGGCAGAGACTGATGTATATTTCCCATTATCTCACACACATATGCCCCCTGGCATGATCCTCACAGTAGCCATGTGAGGCAGGCAGGGTGGGTCTCGCCCCTATTTGACAGAGAAGGACACTAAAGCTTTCTCCTTATTATGTTTCTAATAAGTGGCAATGCAGTTTCTGGCTCCTGGTCCCATTGTTTAGAGTGTTTTTGGCTGGACTAGATATATTCCTAGGTGAGGACTACACTGTGGCTTGAGGCCGGTTGGGACAATCTCTAGGTACCAAATTACTTCTACTTTTCTGCATGATTTTCTGAAATTTCATCATTTTGAATCAGTCATACATTTGATTTATCCAGTACCTCTCTCTTACAAAATGCAAAGGGGTAGTAAATCATAAATAGTAAATCAATTTGCCAGGTTAATTCCTCTCTTGACAGCCAGCTGAGATCAGGGCATTTAGGGATGGAATTGTTGATGGTGGATGGAGAGCAGGAACCTCTGGAGTTTGAAGTACTCCCTGAGAAGGGCAGGCCTAGGAGAGGGTATCAGTTTTCTATTGCTGTATAAGAAATTAACACAACCGTAGCAGCTTAAAACAACACACATTTATCATCTCACAATTTCTGTAGGTCAGGAGCCCGGGCAGGGTTCTCTGGTGGAGGACTTAACAAAGCTGCAATCAAAATGCTGGCTGGGCTGCTTTCTCTTCTGGAACTTGGGATTGTCTTCCAAGCTCCCACGGTTGTTGACGGGATTCAGTTCCTTGTGGTTGTAGGACTGAAGCCCTCAGCACCCAGAGGCCACCTGCATTTCCCTGCTGTGGCCCTCTCCACAGGCGGTTCATATCACAGCAACTTGCTTCTTCAAGGTTAACCTCACAGTGTCTCTCTCAAGTCTCTAGGATGGAGTGTTATATAGTGTAATATGATCATGCAGGGGACGTTTTTGAGATTTTGCCTGAATAATCTAGATCTTTCAGCAAAGTTTCTCTCTGGGAAACAGCTGGTAGGAGCTGACTAGGACCAGCAGGTAGGAGCTTGGACATGAAAGGACTCCAATTTTTTTTTAGAGACTGTACCTTCCACAGATGCTGCATCTGGGCTGCCGCAGCCTGCTTCAGTCATTACCCTTCTGTCTATCGTGGGCATCAGAATTTGTGACACAGGGTTACATTCTCAAAGAAACTGAGGAAGTGTATGACCCCAGGAAAGGGAATGAAGAGGCTGTGATTGAAGAAAGGGGGTGGGGCTGATGCAAATATGGCCCTATACCCTCTCATTTCTCTAATTTTAACACACAAAAAAGGTGGGCCTGACCAGATCTGGGTTCTATTCCTGGCTCTGCACTCACATGTGTGAACTTAAGCCTATAATTTCACCTCTCTGAGCCTCAGTTTCCTCATGTGGAAAATCTACTGTCCCCCAGAGTTTCTAATTCAAATAGGCTGGGGCCAGGGACTAGGAATCTATAATTTTGACAAGGGCCCAAGGTGACTTTTAATGGTCAGGCAAGTTTGGATGATGAGTCATTGGCCAGCAACTGGACATTGGCCAGGAAATATGGGCTCGGGAAATAAGAGCCAGTTCTTGGCATTAACAAATGGGGCTCATCTAAGCAGGCTAGAATTCATGGAAATATTTCAGTCCCAGAAGGGATATTCTCAAGGAGAAAATACTGAGAAGTTAAGAATCTGGGAAACTGAGCCAGAAACCAAACCACACAGACTGAGCCATCATGATGGAGTAGGGGAAGCATGTATGTAGGATACAGGGTCCCTCACCACTACCATCTCCTTCTCACTCCCCAGCAGCTGGCTTCCTACAGTTCATAGATGCACCTGCCTGCTGGGTCACTGCAAGGGCTGAACATTCGTGTCTTCTGTCTCAAAATATTTTGTAAATTGGTGATGGGGCAAGGCTATGCAGCCCAGTTAAAAACAGGGACCCAGTAAATGTTGGTTGAATAAGTGAATCAGTAAAAAGAAAATATGTTCCGGGGTCTGGTTCTTGGTATCACTCTGATGCACTCTCTCCCTCTTATCCTCTCTGAATCTCTCTGACAGCATGGGGAGAAGTTCTCCTCTGTCTCTCCAAACACTTTCCACTGAGCTGAGTGCAGTCTATAGAGAGGTTATAGTTAATGAGGGACCCAATTTAGACAAACATCTTTTATTTCTAGCCAAAGGCAAAGCAAGTGTCTGCAGTGTGCTGGTTTAAAAAATGCAAAGTTATCATTTTTCATTGAAAAAGAAATCCCCCTGTTTTCTGGAATACATTTTTCCCAATTAAGGAGAATTGCTAGTAACTTACAGGTGTGGAAGGCCTCACTCACAAGTAGGCAAACTTGATTTTATCATTACACTATCATATTTGAGAATATATAAGAATTTTAAGTAGCCTGACACAAATGCTGATTATTATAGAGCTTTATGGTTAAAAAGATGTGAGCTTTATCAAATTGTGCACTTCAATATCATGCAGAATATTTTTTCCAATCGTAACTCAATGAAGCTGTGAAAACAAGACACGAAGCACAGGTCACATATGCTTTACGAAGTCCTGCTTAGGGCAAGACTAAGACTTTGCATCCCCTAAAATATATTTTGGTCAGTTAATTCATATACTTTTGGTCCTATCTCTTTTTAACTCACAACATTAGTTTGGTTTAGTAGCCCAAGAGCACCTTTAAATATTTTATAGCTGACAGTCCTTAAGAAAACTTAACTTGTACCAAAGTTATCTTTTATTTATGGGCTTCTGGGGGCATCCATAGTGCTCCATGAAGCATGGGAAGGACAAGTTTATGCTCTGGGCTTTCTGTGAGTGCTTAGCATTTAGATAGCAGTGACAGGTAGGAGCATGAGTGGCTTTGTGAGTTATTTGGAATGATAACCTCCTGGTTGGAATGACATGCTTGGGGGAAAATGATGATACTGGCTATGGTCACTGGTCACTGCATTTGGAGTCATCTTTCTGGAAGTGATGATAAGCATTTAAGGGACAGGAGGAGTGGAAGGGTAGATGGGGAAAAGAAAGGCATTTGAAATGAGGGAAACAGCTTAACTGAGATAGAAATGTGCTATATTTGGTATATTTGGGGGACATATTTGGGGGATAGTAACAGATGAGGCTGAGCCATGTGGTCAGCCTGGATTATGATGGATCTGGAGAGGCAATCCTTGGCATTCTAGCAAATGGAAATAGAAAGTTTTCTACGGACAGTTTCTCTTTTTTAAAATTGAAGTGTAGTTGATTTATAATATTTTAGTTTTAGGAGTACAGCATAGTGATTCAGTATTTTTATAGATGATACTCCATTAAAAGTTATTACAAAATAATGTTTATTATTCCCTGTGCTGTACAGTGTATCTTTGATGCTTATCTATTTTATACTTAGTAGCTTGTATCTCTTATCCCATACCCTTACCTTGCCCCACCCCCCATGGAAGATTTCTGAGTAGAGAAATACCTATTATTATTAATTACTATTAATTTTTTATTGAAGGATTCCTATACACAAGTACTGATGCAAATGCTTTTATATATATTGATTCATAACAACCCTGGGATGTAAACACCATTTTCAGGATCTCATTTTTTAGATGAAGAAACTGGACGCAATAAAGTGGCTGAGGTAGGATTTGAATCCAAGGTGTTTGGCCCTACTGCCAGTGCACTTAAGCAGTAGGCTGTTTAGGATTCCTCAATGGGTAAGTGGTATTTAAAGAAAGTTCATCTGGTGGTGATGCCCAGGGTTGATTGGAAGGGAAAAATGTCTGGTGATGGGAAATCCAGTTAGGAGGCTATGGGGGTAATTCTAGGCATTCCATAAACCATCCACATCTTTGCTTCCTGCCTCTCCATCACTGATTTCATCCATTCCTACTAGTACTATGCTAATTCCAGGCCCCATTGTTTTCTGCCCCCTACCTCGCTCCCCTGCAACCCATTCTCCACTCTGAAGCAAGAGGATTTTTGTAAAAGCAAATCTGAGTATGTTGCTCCCTTGTTTAAACCTTCCATGTAAAATCCCAAGCCTTCATGAGCTGGCTCCCATTTTCCTCTGCAGCCCCCATTTTGAGGTACCTGCATCCTTTCACACCAATAAAAGTTAGCTGTTACTATTAACCCATCACAACCCACTTATTACACCGTTGTATTTGCTGAATGAAGAAAATCAGTGAGAGGGAACAGAGATTAAGAGGTGGATATGATTAATAGGCAGGTCTGATGATAACACTTCCTCTGCATTGGGACTGAGGCAAAAAAAAAAAAAAAAAAAAAGAGGTAAAGGATCTGCCTTTCTATTTTTGGGCCTCTGCAAATCTTTCCTTCCAGAACCTGTCTAGCAAATATTTTCCCTCTTAGCACCGCCCTTTTGGAGGGTCTGTTTCCAGGCCTCCATCGGGCATGTCTCCCTTGGCTCCTGATCTGCTGCCTGGAAACCTGGGGCCTGGCCACGTTTAGGAAGCCAGCCCTAGAGCCTCTTGCCTCTGCTGCCTTGGGAAGGGAATTCAGAGCATTTCAGGGAAAAAGGAGAGGATGATTCAAAGATGAGCAGATAGTTTCAAGATGGCTGACTCAGAGAATGACTAAGAGAAGAGAGCTGGAGCGGGTATGGGCAGAGGACGGTAGCTGTGATGGTAAAGGCAGGGAGGTCTCTGGAGGCAGCAAGGCTGGACTTCAGTCCCAGTTCCTGATCTCAGGCACGTCCTTCATCTGCCCCAAATCTCAGCTTATTCTCCCTCAGGTGGGGCCAATCACAGCATCTGCTTTACAAGAGTATCATGAAGGTTGAAAGGAAAGTGACCTTCAGGCATGTAGCATTATGGCCCATCACAGGCAGCACCCTCGAAAAGTCAGCTGTCATTACTTTAAGTGGGAAGTAACAATAAAAGAGTATGCCCTAAAACAGCAACTTTCAAACTTTTTAGTATCTGGAAGTCCCTGTCGGCTTGTAAATGTTATTGTGGACTTCAGAGAGCTTTTGTTTATATGTTTGTCATATCTAGTGATATTTATCACATTAGAAACTAAAATGGAAGCATTTAAAAATATTTATGAGTTATGTGAGAACAATAATAAACCCATTATATGTTAACATATTTTTAAAATGAGAAATAATCATTTTTTCCAAGACAAAAATAATTAGAAGAGTTGTATTGCTTTACATTTTTGTAAATCTCCCTAATGTTGGGCCTAATAGAAGGTGGCTCGATGATGGTACAGTCTGTTGCAGCATCACATTCAGGTAGCCTCCAGATAACTCTGTCATACTCTTGTAAGAGAATGAGAGTTAAAGCGGCAAATAGCAATTGGTGCTGTTATGAAATAGCTGTTACCTTGATGTCTGCCTGAAGAAGTCTCAGGGGTCTTCCAGGGGTCCCCAGACCACACTTTGTGAACCAATGATCAATAAGATCATTTTGAAAATTTTTTCTTTCAATCTGTGAATAAATACCATGCCTAACGTGATATTACATACCACCTCTACCACATGGCAAAATTTAAAGAGTCTGACAATATCAAGCATTTCTGAGGATGTGAAACATAAGGAGCTCTCAATCTGTGTTAGCAGGAGTATAAATTGGTTCAACTGCTTTATTAGGCATTACCAAATTTCTCTTTAGAGTTAAAAACGTTCATACTCTACTACCCAGCTATTCCACTCCTCAGGAGAATTAAGAAACAGATGATGATATCTTTATATAACAGAATACTACAATTGAATTATAAAATGAACAGAAATGGTAATAGAAAATAGTATAATAGTAGGAATGTGATATATTTACATAATAGAACGCTGCAATTAGAAATGAATTCCCTAGAGCCATGTTAATAAAAATAAATCTCAAAAACAAAATTGAGCAAAAACTGAGTGAAAGAGATGCAAATCCGGAGTACCATTTATGTAACGTTTGAAAATATGCCAAACAAAAGTATATGTTGCTGATAGATACATACACATGCAGTGAAAGTTTACTGTCATGTATGGAATGAGAAACACCACATTCAGGACAGTGGTTACCCTGCAGAATGAGGACAGGAATGAACCAGGGAGGAGTTTGGGGAGACTTTAAATATACCTGTAATGTTTTATTACCTATTTAAAGAAATCTGAATTAAAAATAGTAAAATTCTGTTTAAGCATTTATTTAGCTGGGAAGGAGACTATGGCAAGGAAAAGGCCATGACAATAAAAAATGAAAACTCTGCAGAAAGCCTGTGGGCAATGACCTCTCCTCCCCCCAGCTCTGCCACCCAACTCCTTCACTCACGTTGACCGCATGATCAGGGTCCAGTTAGGAGCAGCTAGGTAGCTAGATTCTAGAGGCTCATTTGTAATTGATTCTCTGGTGCTTACTATGGATTTTCCCATAGAAACCGTTAAGCAAGTTGCCTAGACTAGGCTCATCTCTCCGGCCCACAGAAACCTATCAACTTTACAATCTGCCTGACCAATAGAAAGAGATCAGCAGGGTTGAGAAGTAGTTTCCTGGGAAAGTTTGTTCTGACTTAGAAAGCCAGGACCAGATCATCTCCTGGGCAGCCTTGGCCTGACCTACCCTCTACCTCCCTTTCCAGCCAGGTTTTGGGAGAGGGGATTCTCACATTTCTGAGCCAGTCAAGCTTGGCAGGAGTGGGATCAATATCTGGCAGGACAGTCTGGGGGACGTGGTTCTGTGGGTGGATAGTCTGGGGATCTGGGGACAGGAGATATGGGGGGCCAAACCTGCCAGCTGAAATCTCTAAGTTGGAATAGGTCTTGATCTTTCGTCAGCTTTAGAGTTTCCCTCACTGGTTTTCTGCTAAGAGCGCTTTTACTAACTCCTTTACTGACACTCTGGTTGTTTCTGATCTGAGTTTCTCTCCTCTGTTCCAATTTAGAAAAAGGCTACAGTCCCATAGAGTCTCCTGGGGCCTTCCATGTAGTAGATCCTGCTGCTAGTGACTCCAGAACTTCCTTATAAGCAGGGTTTAGGGTGCTGATTTGGTTGAAAGGAAGGACTTGAAGATGTGTTTATGTACTATTTTACAAAAGATGGAGGCAACATCTGTTGTTCCTATTAAATAGGGTGGAAGCTGATGGAGAGATGGAAGTTGAGGCTAAGATACCCACCTCTCCCCACCTCCTGCCCCTCCCTGCCCCTCCCCCAGTTTTCCTACCCAGCTCAACAAGAGTTAATTCTCCTCCTTCCCCTCCTCCACTCTTCTCAATGTCCGAACTAGTACTCAGCTTGGGGATTTGGGAGGAAAGGTATGGATAAAAGTAAAAAGCAAAAGGAAAGTTAAGAATTTTAAGAATTCTCTGAGTCTCTGATCTGAGTTGGTCCTGATATTCATTGAAGCATAGGTCCAGTTCATTAGAAGTATGTTTTAAATTTACAATTTAAATTTATGTCTTAAACAATAATAATAATAATTTATAAAAAAGACACTACTCATGATTTCAACCCAAGTGCTCTCATTTTTTGGACATTCCTTCCAGTCCTTATTTCATCGATATGTTTATATGGCTATAGACTATAGGGGTATATGTTTTTTAATCTTACTATTCCCACTAATTATATACATATGTCTTTAGGATCTTACCTAGTCCTCACACCTATTTATTTATTTTTTTCTTTTGGAAGCAGCTCTATTTTTTCCAATTTTATTGATACATAACTGACACTAACAATGTATAAGTTTAAGATATACAACATCATGATTTGCTATATGTGTATATTGAGCAATGACCACCACAATAAGTCTACTTAACATTCATCATCATACATAGTTACAATTTTTTTTGTGTATGGTGAGAACTTTTAAGATCTACTCTTTTAACAACTTTCAAATACGTAATATAGTATCTATATACACATAAAGTCACCAAGCTGTACATTACATCCCCAAGACTTATTTATATAACTGGGAGTTTGTACCTTTTGACCCCCTCACCCATTTCACCCCCCCAACCCCTGCCTGTTCTCTGTTTCTATGAGTTCAGTTTTTTAGATTCCAAATATACATGTTTATTTTTTTAAGGCCTGGTAATGTTCTATTGAGTGGATATTAATGGATTAGAGAAAGTGGTCTGCATTCTAACTCAGGGAGAACACCAAGACCTCATAGAGTTGATTCAAAAATGAAAAGTTACAATAACTATAGCGTATTTACACTAGTATCTAGAGAGAGTAAAGGCTGCCTGAATGTTGGCTGTTGGCTGTTATTATCTGTAACCATATCTTCACCTTTGTTCTTTTAAAAAGTGCCACCCATTTAATGAAAGTCTGGGCCTCTATAGTAACACCCTGTCACCCCCTTTATTTTCCCGTTTAAAGACAAAGGTACACATAGTTGATAACTCGGGATCTCTGGCTAGGAAAAGGACCTAAGTAGCTTTATCTCCATTTCAGGAGGGTAGCTCAGTTAACGTTATCTTCCTTCTTTACCAGGGAAGAGTAACTTCCAGTGGAAGGTGAGGGAGTGGGAGGGCCAGAGCAAAGGCTCTGGGATAAGCAATTAGAAAAGTCCTGGGGCCGTCCGTTCATGCTACAACAGATATTTTTTGAGCACCATTGGGTTTTTTGAACCAGTCACTGAGCAAGGCTGCTAGGCCCCGAAAATACAGATGAAAGATTTTCTGCTCTTCAATTGCTCACTGTGTAGAGAGGAAGATGTTAAATGGGGAAAGAGTACACAGGAAGAATGAACATCCTGGGGCTCAGGGAGAAGCCTAACCCAATCTGGACTGATGTTCAAACAGAGCTGGGTAGGGGTCCTCCTGGGAATTAGTCCACTGAGGCCATGACATTACACCAGAAAATGCAAGAGCCAGGTCATGAAGGATTATTATTTATTCAATATTCACTTTTTAAAAGATTGAAGTTTAATTCATTTACAGTATTGTGTTAATTTCTGATGTACAGCATAGTGATTCAGTTATACATACATATATATTTTTTCATATTCTTTTTCATTATAGGTTATTACAAGACACTGAATGTAGTTCCCTGTGCTATACAGTAGGATCTTGTTGTTTATCTATTCTGTATATAGTTTTTATCTGCTGATCCAAGACTCAATTAGGGATTAGCAGATACATCTCTCCCCTGCATTTCTCCTTTGGTAGCCCTAAGTTTATTGCCTATGTCTGAGAGTCTCTTTCTGTTTTATAAATAAGTTCATCTGCATCATTTTTAAAAAGATTCCACATGTAAGTGCTATCATATAATGTTTGTCTTTCTCTGTCTGACTTACTTCACTTAGTGTGATAATCTCTAAGTCCATCCATATTGCTGCAAATGGCATTTTAATTTTTTATGGCTAAGTAGTATTCCATTATATATATTCCATTTTATATATATATATATCACATCATATATATATATCACATCTTCTTTATCCAGACATCTGCTGATGAACATTTAGGTTGCTTCTGTGTCTTGGCTATTGTAAATAGTGCTTCTGTGAACCTTGGGGTGCATGTATCTTTTCTAATTATTGTTTCTTCTGTATATATGCCCAGGAGTGGGATTGCTGGATCATATGGCAACTCTATTTTTAGTTTTGTAAGGAATCTCCATACTGTTCTCCATAGTGGCTGCACCAAATTACATTCCCACCAACAGTGTGGGAGGGTTCCCTTTTCTCCACAGCCTCTCCAGCATGAAGGATCTTTTGTGCTGTTACAGGAGGGTTTCCCAAATCCTGGCCCCAAGCAGGCGATGTAAGAAGTTATAAGGGACAGAAAGGACAGAAGAAATAAGTGATGAAGTTTTACTCTTTCTCCTTCCCTGACATTTTCCTTTGCTTCCTCCTCTGTTGTCCCTAAGATTTATCTTGCAATAGCACAAGGGTTCTAGTTGGGAAGGAGAAGTGGAGAGGAGAGATAGAAGGAGAAAGAAATCCCAAATAATGGCAGTGGAGAGGAGAGGAAAAGCTGGAGCCAACTGGCTCGTGCAGTCATTTGTATTTAAGAGATGTACATAATTTAGGCATCTGAAACCCAGAGACGGTCCTAGAAAATAAATTTCCCATGCTATGCAGCAATTCATCAGCCCCAAACTTCATCTCCCAGTTATTTATGAGTTTGCATAACTTGAATAAATGCCAGGCAAATTCTTCTGAGTTTAGTTCTTCATTTAGTAAGTTTATTTTGGACTATTTTTTTTCCCTAAGAACAAATTAAAAGTTAGGTTCAGACACTAAAAAGTGAAGAGTATTCATAGTTGGGTTAAATAAAGCAATCATTCTGACAACTCCTAATCCCAAACCAACTCTTCTCTCAGTGATGAGGCAATTAAACAAAATGAGATGATGTTTTCACTTGAGATATATGAATAAACTGACTGTAGATTTAGCAGAATCTATATTGACATAACAACTTTGTGAGGTGTTTAAAAGCATTCTTTAACCTTTTAACTTTTTAAACTTCTGTGAAGTTAAAAAATACATCAAGTTTTAAAAAATACTGAGTTTGATTTAAATATTTTTGCTTTTACTATATGAGTGTAAGGCTGACTAACTTATGCCTAGGATATGATCTGAACAAACATTTGAGAGAGCATGTTGATTCTTTTAGCAGTACTTTTTGAGCAGTTATTTTAGTGAACTCCTTAGAAGTTACATTAAAGCTTTTTTTTTTAAAATAAAGCTGCACTACTTGTTAAAATAAATATTTTTATTTTTTAATTTTTATTTATTGGTTAATGAAGGTACCTGGGATTGAACCCAGGACCTCATGCATGCTAAGCATGTCCTCAACCTCTGAGCTATACTCCGGCCCTGAAGTTATATGAAAACTTTTTAGTGGAACAGCTATGATTTAGTAGTAATAAAGATTTCAACTGTAAAATAAATTATATAATGTTTCAATCTATTATGGTCTAGAAGATCCTAGATGTCATGGTAGTTTAGCGTTGGAGCAAGAAATAGTATTAAAATTGACTGGAAAAGTCTAGTGGGAGGTCATTCAGAAGCCTCATATTAAAGAAACTTGAAGAGGAAAGGAAATAACACGAACAGTGATTTCATCAAAATGAGGTGTGAAACTTAAACAGATGGGAGGACATTGCAGGAAAAAAAATGTTATAACAAGTCTACTGTTTTCCTTCCAAATAATTTCCCCAAATATTCAAACCTGTAAAATTTAAATAATGTGCAATTAGTAATGTTTTATTGTATCTCTTTTGGTTTTTCTTTTTTTTCCCTCTGACATCTCTGCCTGTGGCCATATAGGCAGAAATTAGAAGACATGTGCTCCTCAATATCAGTAAGGGGAGAGAAAAGACAGAACCAATAAGCAGTTACCATCAGTTAGGATTATGTTCAGCTGCATGGAAGAGAGACCTGGCTTCTTTGGCTTAGACAAAGATTCCTGCAATGAGGAATCTGGGCAGAGCAGTCCAGAGCAGGTGCTGGTGCCTGAGGAAGTCACTAAGCACCTGGGCTCCTTCCCGCTGCTCCTTGGTCACCTTGGCTCCACCACCAGGCAAGATAAAGGGGGAAGATGAAGCCTGGGGAGATAGTACTGTGGAAGCTCCACCCTGTGATTTTTGCTTTCATTGGCCATTAGCCAGCACTGATTTCCATGGCCACCTCTAACCATAAAGGAATCTGGAAGAGAGAAGGATTTTTAACTGAGTACTTTGCCACCTCAAATAGGATCGAGTTCTCTTAATAAGGAAGAAGGGGAGAATGCTTTTATTCTTGATCTTTAAAGTATTTAGTTTATCCTATTTGCCATTAAATGGAAGTTAGGGTTCCATTTATCTTAGTACCTTTCATCTCCTGCTGCACCTAATAGTAGACATTCAATGAACGTGGGTTGATTAATAGATTAATTGACTCATCTCACCAGAAATTTTCAAGCATACTTCATGTGAATATACTAGGGACTTACAGTTGCAATTTCAGACATTCATATACAGAAAATAATTAGAGAACAACTAAGATGACATAAAGGGTATATTATCTCCATTTGTGTTTTGTCTTCTATTTATTGATAATGCTAACGTACCTGTTGAACTAGGCTTGGTTCCAGGGATTTTTTTCATCAAATTATTTGGGTAAATGTGACCAGAGCTGCAGAAAAACATAATGGGGGCATTAGACACTTGGATTCTCATTGCATCATGGTTTGTAGGATTGTCACACAGCCTTTCTGTTTCTCAGTTTCTCTTATAAAATGCAGGATGTAGCAATGGCCATCCAGTATAAGTACTGGAAAACAGAGAAGCTAAGAAGGCAGCGAGGAGCATGTATGGGCTCGGAAATCAGAGCACCTGGATTCCTTTTCCAAGTCTGTGATTTACTAGCTATGTAACCAGGGAAATGTGTCTTAGTTTCCCTATCTGTAAAGTGGGATGATAGTGGTACAAACAACAGAGGGCTGATGTGGAGATTAAGTGGGATAATATACACTAAGTGTTTATAAAGAACTTGGCACATGGTAAACACTCAAAGTTAGCTACTAGCTATAAAGTGTTTCCAATTGTTTATTTAGAAGTAAGACAGGATCAGTCTAGTAGTATGGGCTTTTCTCCCATGCATGTTTTCATGAGTGCTTCCATGATCACCTCTGCCCTCCCTTTCCATCTCTCTCCCCCTCCCGCTCCTCCTCCTATATTTTTCCTGTGTCAGCTTTGACATCTTTGACTGGGCCAGAGGGGACAAAGGGATCAGCGAAGATGTCTTTGGAGTCTGGGAGAAGCAGCCCTGTGGACTGAGCGCCATGAACCAGTGTGATGGGCTCTTGAGCTGGGTGCCAATCAAAGTAAAGCAGTGGGACCTGCCAGGAGAGATGTTGATTTTAGCTGTCACACAATTCCCTTTTTGGATTCTCCCCAGGACTCTTGACCCTGCTCTGTAATGGTTTGAAGTGGATTTTATTGGACTTTCATTAGTCCTTATATCTATTTTTTTCTCTTGGTATCTGGTATCTAAGCTACAGGAGAGCCAGTAACACACACTCGGCCCACATTCTGCCGCGACCTCTCCTGCATGTTCAGCTCCCTCTCTCTGCTGCACCAAAGATCTAGAGTGAGGCCTAACGAGCTTGTTAATCAACGGAGCAATGAGGCTGTTTCATGCTCTTCCCCTTCTTTAATTTCCTTCTGAACCAGAATTATAAATAGGATGCTCTGTGACCTAGGGGTCAAAAAGGGAATAATCAGGCAAATGAATTTTGATTATAATGACTATTATGAGCATAATATATTAATAATGAATATCAAAGATTCAGCTCAACGACAATAAAGGCAAAGGCTCCATAAGTCTTTTCTCCCTTTTCCAGTTACTTCATAACTTACTTCTGGGTAGAGTGGTGAGAAGATTTTTAAAAGTGAGTAAAAGTTCTCACCTCAGAAATAACTTGCTAACTTTTATCCTGAATAATTCCTTGACTGGTGGAGGCCCGTTTATACTGTTTGCAAGCAAAAAAGGAACAGTGATCTACACTAATAAACAAATCTGAGAAGGCATATAAAACCCTTTTATTTGCCTAATTAGGGAAATTTCTGGAGAGTGATTTTCAAAGGAAAACAGTTACAGCATCTGCGTCTAAATGTATCTTCTTGTTTTTGTTCTACTTCCACCTGTGTGTTTTTTAAATTCTGGTTTAGAGTTGATTTTCCTTTGTTAAGGATATTGTTTTTCAGAATAAGTTTTAAAAAAGTTTTATTTATACAACTCCAAGCCTCCACATTTCTTGTTGAGAGTATTTTCCCTCTGAATTTGAAAGGAGTGATGTCTTGTCAGCATGTTTGATGTTGAGAGTGTGTGTTTCATTCTATTCCAGCAAAGCACTGAGTTCATTCTTTCTCTCATCTTCCTGGGTGGAGAGTAATGTAAACAGTGACAAACTGAGCTCTTGACAACTCTTTCCCTGATTTTTCTTTGTGATGCCACCTTCCACAGAGCTCAAATAAGTGAGATTTTAAGAAGAAATAATCTCATTTGACTGTAAGCAATGGCTACTATGAAAAGGACTAGTAAATATTTTGTGAAATACCAAATTATAAGGTAATTTACATCTGCTAGATGGTGTCCTTCCTCCCTCCATTTTGATTATAATGCACAAAGTTGATAACCTTCATCCCTGTGACTCCACAAATACCTTCGTGATACTATATCTGAGCTTAGGGTATTTTTTACTTAAGCAAGACTTCTGGACCCATTACTACTAATTCTTCCTTGTGGGGGCGGTCCTGTGCATTACGGAGCATGGAGTAGCCCCTGGTCTCTACCCACTGGGTAGCAGTAGCATCCGTCCCCCAGCATGACCATCCAAAGTGTGCTCCGACATGGCCAGGCGTCCCCTGGGGAGCAGTGCCATCCTCAGTTAAGAACCACTGGTCTACAGTGATACTCGACCTGGGAATATGGTGACAGTTTCTCTACAAAGGGCAAACTTACTGTAGGATGTTAAGAATTAGAAACCCTACATTACTTATGTGAAAACACAGGCACAGTTTACACATGCCTTGTGTGTAATAAAAGAGGGAATCGGAAATTTAAACTTACACCAGAAATTGTAACATAATTCTGTAAACTGACTGTACTTCGAAGAAAAAAAGAAAAGAAAAGAAATGTAAACTTGCAGTGCTTGGATCAGCCTGCCTAATTGATGCTGATCAGATAAATACTAGGAAGGGGAAGGCACAAAACAGCTAATTAAAGTTCACCTGACTAGTCCAGTTTCCTTGCTAGTTAGCAATATATTAAAAAATATTTCTCAGGATATTTCAATTTTCAGGTTTCTAACATGACCAATACTTACTATAAAAAGAAATTTTACATATGGTAGCAGTTGAAATCAGTGATTAAAGTTCATTAAAATTGAAAATGTAAAGAGATTTATTTTCTATGTCCCAATCTCTGTCTTTTAAATTATTGTTTATTATATTTTTTATTACATAGCTAACATATGTTCATTATAGGGAGAGTAAAAACTAGGTAAAAGCCAAAGGGGGAAATTATCCCAAATCTCATTACCTAGAAATAACTACCATTAACATTTTGATATGTATTCTCCAAAGATATGATTATATTGTAACCGCTTCCTTTTTCATAAAGTCCACTTCAAATAACACTTTAATATTCACTTTATATCCAATGCTGCATCATGGTAATGCTGTCTTGGTCTTTATAGGATATTCTTCTGCAGATTCAGATGTCTTCTGATTTATGGTTATTGTTACAAAATCCCGGTGAGGTAGAAGGAACAAGTATTATTATCTCTTATTTATGGGTATTAAAAGGTAAGGAGGGTTTAAGTGGATTACTTAATACCACAGAGTTTATCAGGGGGAAAGATTTAAATAAAATCCCAGGTTTTCTGCTTCCTAATTCAATGGGCTTTCCATTAGTCTGATTTAGTTATTTTAAATATAGATTTATATTCAAACTTTCTTTAACAAAACTTTCGATGCCTTAGAGAGAACTTTTAACTCAAATAATGCTTAAAACCCTTATGGGAAGTTGTAATCAAGAAAGAAGACAATGGAGGAAAAGTGTAGGTGAAAGGAAAAGAGATAAATCAGAATTAGTGCTTGTAAACCTTGCTCTCCCCTTCCTCAAGTTGGAGTGCTATTTAAATTTGCTGAGTTCTGTGGCTGCTAAAGAATAAATGTGTGCATCACAGTTCTCTGAGCTAGAACAAAGAGGTATATAACTTAAAGACTTACAAGCCACAGACAAGTAAATCAATGACATGGGCTGGGTGTGTGTCAGGGAGTGGTGGGGACTGGTAAACCACAATGGGCATGCTCCATCTAAGGGGACAGCCACTCCTCCATTCTCATGGAAAAATAGGACCAGTGGTGCCAGATCTTCTGATTTTACTGAAAAACCAACGATTGAATTTTTATGTAAAATATTTTGATCAAACAAACTAACAAACAGGCCACACTTGTGTGTTAGCCAAGCGAAGACTGCCTTGCAGCTCTCAGGCTACTCTTGGCATTTTTGAGTTTTGGCTTCCATATATTTTCAGATGTAAGTTTCCACCAAGAATACCAGTTGATCTGGTGGGTGAAAATCCTTTCACTTGCAGATATTCCTCAAGCTGGACCTTGATGGTGGCCCAACCTTGTTTCTGTTAAAGGCAATTTCTCTCCATAGGGTCGCTGTCTACCTGCCATCCACATCATGACTTCCACGCAGGGGTGGCTCTCAGAGGACAAGAGCTCATGGCACAGGCTAGGAGGCAGCAGGCTTCAGTTCAGTGGTTCTGAGAGTTGTCACTCAGGTCTAAGAAAATCGCCTTTCAGTGTCTACTTTCAGTATTGTAACTGTTACCTGACAAACTCTTCCTGGCCTGCAGTATCTCTAATTATAGATGATCTGTCCCTGCAGGAAACCAGAAGGTGATTGTCTATTCACAAACACAAACAGTTGCTTTTACCTAAAAATATATTTATGAACTGGTCTGTTGTTTCCTTCAAATATAATAATCCCTTTTCCTTACAATGGAAGGGGATAGTTGTTTCTGTCAGATGGTGTTTAGATTAGAGACACTCAAATGTTTTCTGCTCTGGAAATCTTCTAAGATTCCTGTCATGAGGAAAACATTTCTTCTCCGAGGAACTGAATTCTGCAAGACCAGGAGCCCAGTAACACCATGATTTATTTTTCATTTATTTCCTCCAGAGCCCTGTAAAACACATGTAAAAATGATACAAACTGAATTCCAGATTAGATATAAAAATTTGAGAGGGTATTGTGCTGTGTAAATAATATATTATATACACATACGTGATGCTAAATGGATGCAAAATTCTTCTAAGTACTTTGGGAAAATAGGAACATAAGAATGTTCCAATTTAAACACAGAATCATGTCATTAGAACATTGGCCATGAGAGGGCAGCATTGCCTACATAAATCCAAGAATGAAGACAAAATTTGAACCTGGCAGTCTTCCACCATTCGGTTTCAAACACAAGGACTAATAATAGAAGCAGCATTATTTACATTTGAAAATTCGCAATTTTTTAAATAAAACATCTTTATCTCTTGGTCTCAGCAGCCATTAGGATGAGGATGTTATAATCCAGCGATGGCATGTGTCTTTTTTCTTGTGTCTTTCTCTTTTCCGCATGTCTGCTTCACATTTTACTCTCTGTAGTTCTGTAGTTTGATGATTTATTTTGAAAAAAATCACCTGGCTCTTTTACGATCCTGGTCACATTAGTTAACCCCAGGGAGCCTCTGTTTCTCTAGCTATAAAACTCCCAGGCAGTTTAGTGGATAAAATGTGGCCACAGCTAAGGGCAGGTGTTGGTTCTGCCACTTGGAGACTTGCTTTTCCCCATCGGTGAACAGAAGGTAGTAACAGCATGGATGTATAAAACAGAAAGTGCTCAATAAACGTTGAAGGAACCACGCTGGATTTTTGCTTTCAATCGAATGGATTGCTAACGTTTACAAATCTGGAGAGATCACGTGAAATTTCTCAGTGATCCAGTTTCCTTCACTCATGTTACTGACCTGGCTTTGGTGGACACCTGGGCTCATGTCCCTTCCCGAGTTCTTCCATCTCCCACTGTCTATTCGTTATCTTTGGATAATAAAAGTGCACCATGGCCAGCAAGAACACTGAAGGAAGGGAAACTTTGTATTTCTCCCCCAGGTTGCACAGGATGAT
Source organism: Camelus bactrianus (assembly GCF_048773025.1). Lineage (NCBI taxonomy): Eukaryota > Metazoa > Chordata > Mammalia > Artiodactyla > Camelidae > Camelus > Camelus bactrianus. The sequence continues at coordinate 73,459,961 of NC_133543.1, forward strand.
TGCGCTTAGTCCCAATAGCTCCGCAGAGTCTTTTATCTGAGCAATCTGAAGCCCTTAGCGCTGCAATTTAATCTAATTTGTTTCTTTTGTTAGATTTCATTTTGAGGTTGAAGCCTTTGAGAGACTAGGAAAGGGCATTTCCTATGGGAAATTTGGCTTCATTCATTCCTAGGTGACAGGTTGTGGGGTCAGGATTGTTAAACAGAGAAGGACATCTGGGGCCTGATGGTAGAACAAAAAGTCCCCAGGGACAGACTGAGGACAGTCACACTGTGACATCCTTTCTCCTTTTCCCCTGCACCCGTGTGTTGGCTTTATGTTTTCGTTTGTTTTAATCTTGGGGAAAAAAAGAATTTGTGATTTATAAAATAAGGTTAAAAAGGTTATTTCCTTGCACACGAGGCTAGGTAGGAAGCTTTACCCTCCCCAGGAGCCCGTGGGGGAATTTAGCCATCCTCTTGCCCCACTTCTAGAACTGTGCTAAGTTACCAAAGAAAACCACCGCTCATTTACACGAACACTTCGGAGCTAAACATTCAGAGACGAGTGCGCTTGTTAGAACTGCTCTCGGGGTGGCAGCAGACACTCAGAATGGTGTTTCGACTTAACTTATTGCATTTCAGCTCATTGAAAAACATAGCACATAGATGGGCTGCTGCGAGAACACTTTTCAGACTATAAATCGGGGCTGGAGGAGATGCTTAATTAAATCAGTCTTGAGGTTACAGGAAGGAAAAGCAAACCTCTCCCTCCCAGAGTAGACCCCGTTCAAGTAACGTGGCAGCTAGAGAATTGGAAATGTGTTAGTGGGACTAACGTGAACATCCCAGAGTAAGGCATTCTCCTGCCTGCCTAACAAGCAAGAACCCGGATGTAGAGACAGCCAACAGCGCTGACTTTCCACCTTAATTGTGTGTGCGAGAAACACACGTGAAGATGGCTGGGGAGGCTGCATCACTGTGTTTCAGATTATAATGCAAAGGGCAGATTTCTTTTTTCTTTTTTTAAGAACTGATTTCTACAGAATCCTGTTATTCACTAGCAGACACTCGGGAAGCCTCAAGTCAATCCTGTATCAGGACTCAGTGCTTCAAAGGCTAGATTAGCAACTAAAAGCTACCATTTCTTGAATGAGGAAGCCTGGTTAGAATCCTAGACCGTGGAGTATGCCACAGAAGGAAGCCTGTCCACACAGAAGGGACCATGAGCAGATTGTTAGTAGGGCTGGGGTACCAAGGATGTCACCAGCCCAGCAGGGCACATGCAGGAAGGCCACCTTGTTGGTCCCTCCTTTCTCACTGAGCTCTCTCTGAGGTTCATGGGCTATGTGATCGCTGTTACGCAGCATTTCTCCATGGCCTTCACTCTCCATGCTTCCTGAAATTTAAAGACAGGATCACGTGACTGAAAAAGAGCAGGACCTAAATGTGGAATCACAGCATTTGGTTTTAGCCAGAAGACAAGAAGGCTGAAGAGGCAACTAACTCAGTCAAGCCAATCAGTGTAAGTACTAGAACCCTGTCACAGAGGTCCGTCCCAGTCTACGGCCGCTGGCTCTGGTGATGAATGTGACATAGATGAGGGAGAAAGTATTCCTTGACCCTAGTAGGGTCCCTGACTGGGTCTGAAAATTAAATCCATGCAAAGAGAGATGAATAGGAGGAAAGCATATACATTCATATAAGTTTTATGTGACACAGGAGCTTCCATAAAGAAATAACGACCTGAAAGAATGGTTAAAACTGAGTGTATTTATGCCAGTTGGATGAAGAGTGGAGACTCGTGGAGAGATATGATGGAGTGAAGAGTATGAGCTCAAGGTAGTAATGGGGGATCTTAGCAGGGCATGCTGGTTGGGGTTCTTTTCTGTGTCCCTCCATCTCGGGAGATAAAGATGTACCTTTCCTCTGGGTACAGGGAGGGTACCTCTCACATGAGGCTCTGTGACCTGCTTTGAGGGAGAGGGGCAACGGATCAGGGCCAGAGAGTCCTTCCTGCACCTACTGTTTCCTCAAACTCTGTCTGCTTAAAATGCTCAGTATACCAAGGTGCCAGATTTGGGGGTACTGTGTCCCAAACTCCGTCAGTCACGATGTGAAACAAAGGAGTTGGTGCCTTGGAATCATTACCAAACCCCCCCATCTATTGTCATATATTGATCACACTTGTTTTTCATTCATAATTTTCCATGACTCATTATTTCCCATGATACATCTACATCCACCCTGTTAGCCCCTTTGGATCTATTTGTTAGCTGATCAATTCTTGTTAGGACTTTAGGTTAAGTTAATAGTCAGAGGAGGAGAGAAGGAGAGCTTTGTGGGAAGGCATTTATTCACATCTCCTGGGTCTGAGCAGATAGACACAAACCACTCCCTTCCCCCATTTTTACTTAATCTGATCCCTTTTTCTCTGGCACCTGTTTGTCTTCCTCTTCTCTCCTCCTGTTTTCCTCTCCCTTACAAATGAAAAAGAGGCTCTGAGTGACCCTCAGGGTTTGTGACAGAGGTCAAATGTTGCCTCACTCTAAGCAGCTCCTCTTCATCCCCGTGCCTTCTGCAATGAAAGGCAAAGAAATGAACAGCTGAGGGATCAGACGTGGAGAAATCAGGACAGCCAAGTCGAACGGTGTGTGGGAGGCCCGGGAGCTGGGGAGCTGAAGGCAGGAAGTTGAGATCTAGGGCTGAGATGACGAAATGTTTGCTGTGGGCCGTCACTCAGCTGTAAAACCCAGGGGTCAGACTGGACATGCTGTAAGGCTGGCTCTGGGGTTCCATGAGTTCATCAACTAGGATGCAGCACTTTGACATTTGAAAATCCTGTAGCACAGATTCAAAATTAATTTATTAAAAGGGAAACCTCTCTGTGATCTATCTATTTATACCCTAGTACTGATGCAGTTATATGTGAATAACTTATTATAACCAACCAAAAAAAAAAAAAAAAAAGCAAAAAAAAGCACCCAGAGGCTGAATGATGAAGTGGGCAATGAATACTACCAGGCTTATTCTGATAAGTGAGTAATTTGTTTATTACCTCCATACTTGGGGTTGCCACTAAGTCTGGACTGGAGAAACCAGTAAATATTTTTAATGTGACAGGAAAATCAAAGCATTCTGTGCATTGCACACTGTTGTTACTACAAGTTTTATTTCTTTTTTTTTTTACTATCAGTCATAATAACCTTTTGGGCCTGATCTCACGTGAGAGCCCTGTGCAGTCCTGAGGGTGAGGGGCCAGCTGGAGCCATCTCTACATGCTGGGCCATCTGCTAGTCATTCTCACAACACAATGGCCAGGGCCTTTCTAATATGGTGCACAGAGCTGATGTGTGACACGTTACAAGAATATTTTAATTCTACTTATTTTATTCATCTTATGGTGTTACCATACCTATCTTAAGCTAATCCTTAGAGGGGTTCAAAACCTCTTTAGGCCCATACCCGTTTTCCACCCAGCTAATACCATTTGCATTGCACATCTGATCCACACACTAGCAAGCTGATTTTCTTCTCTCAGTGCGTTAAGTAAAGGAAACACACACACAACCATCTGCCCATCCTCGTGAAAACCTAATAAAAATAATAGCAAAGAAAGGCAGGGCTTATTCAATTTGGTTTAGACCTGGGCAACATTATTTTCCTAGTCTCAAAACAGCCCACGTCTTGGAGGGGTTCAGTGAAACTCAGCAAAGGCAGAGGTCGAGCTGGCGAAGTCCACTTCGTGACTCCAAGCTGGTGCAGAGAGAGTTAAACTTGGGGAAAAAAAAAATGGAAATGCAATCCAGTCTCATGTTACCCATTAGCTGGGTATATTGACCAAACTTATAGTCAGATAATGCAAACAATAACAAAGTTATTGATTGAGGAGATGTCAGGCAAATAGGTACTTATCATGATGCTGCTGATAAGCTCGGGGTCTCCCTCACGTGGCAGTGACAGAGGCCTATTGATTCTGCAGTTGGTCATCTGCGGCTTCCAGCCGACGCGGGATCTGCAGGCTGACTGTATAAGCAGGAGCTCGACTTCCCTAGCGTGGCGGGGGACACTGCAGTCACCTAAGAGTGCCACCAAACTCTGGCTCTAGGGAAGCGGGGGTTGACCCCACATCAAAGAGAGGAGACTGTGAACCTGGCAGAGCCAACTGGCAGTGCCACCAGGGCACAGAGCACTTGGGGTCTGTCTCCTCCTTGCCATACGCTTCTTTCTTCCTGACTGGAGGGTACACACGAGACAGAGCAGGGCCGTAAGCAGCTGGCGTTAGTGCTGAGCTCGGAGCTGACCAGTGGGGGTGCGGAAGACAGATGAGACCCACGGACCCTCCCCACTGAAAACCAAATGTATCACCTCCACAGCACATCTGCTCCCCAACCTGGGCCTTCCAGTTGGCAGGCAAATCTGGCCAGACGTATTATTATTGCTTCTCCCAGCATGTAATCAGCCTGAGGCATTCATGGTTGATTGTCTAAATTTTAGATGTGAACTAGCAAAATGCCATCTCTCTTAGCACTTTTAGTATTAGCCGATGACATGGCCGTGGAGGGGATGGGGTAGTACTCATTATTTTTTGGATGGCCTTGCAAGGGAAGGATGCTTGGTGTCTGCCAGACAGAACTGGTGATTGTTTTGACACTTGAGTGTGTGAGGAAGAGAGGGGAGCTGGTGTGGGGGTGTGGTGTGGAGAATGAGAGGAGTAGGGGGTTATTTATTTTCCTGCTTTCCCATAGGTAATTCTGGCCTCATAAGTGAGGGAACAAAACACTGTGGATTCATCATTCTTATCAGTGCTTCATGCGGAATGACACCAAAGGGCATGGGATATTTACACGAAGGTTATGCTTTAGGAGAGAAGAGGAATTCCCTTCCTTCCTTCCTTCCTCCCTCCCTTTCTTCCTTTCTTCCTTCTTCCTTCCTTCCCCTTCCTTCCCTCCTTCCATCATTCATTCCACAGACATCTGAGGATCCTCCACGTGCCAGGCTCAGTGCACAGAGCTGGTGAGCAAGGCAGCCAGTTCCTGCCCCCATGATGGTTTCCACCTGACAAAGGGTGGAATGGGGTGGAGGCAGGTTGTACACAAACACGTTTGTTTCCAGTGCTCCAGCTCCCATAAGCAAGCAGTGGTCCTCTTTAGGAGGCCTGGGATCATCCTGTGGGAAACCCGCCGTCGGCTTTAAAGGCACCACGTTCTCAGTTGAGATGTCCGGCATTGCAGATGTTGTTTTTGAGATTTCTCTTGTGGAGTTACCTTTCAGAGCTTATTTTTTAATATCTCCAGTCCTCTGAGGGGGAATCTAATTTGACTTTTAGAAATAGTCAAGCGTCATCTGGCCTTACATCTGGTGAACACGGTGAGGATGAATCATCACCATCTTCTTCTGCTGTTGTTGAAAATGTATGACTATAAAGTAGTGGGACTGGCTTGGGGAAGTGCGGGAGGCCCCTTAAAGCACTTTAAAAGCAGTGCGGAGGAGGGCTTGCAGAGTGTTCTGAACAATGGCAGCATCTTTGTCACAGCGGAGCGGGATGGAGGAGAGCCCCTGGGCCACGACCTCAGAGCGTTCTTGGGTCTCGTCTCCGCTCCTTCCCTTCCTTGCTGTGTAATGTGAAGCCAGCTCCTTAGTCCCTCTAAGCTGCAAGTTGACCATTTATGAAACAAAGCCAATTTTACCCACCACACAGGGTTATTATGAGGATTAAATAACATAAATAACCTACAATGAAGCATCTAGTACAATGCCTGACATACAGCAGTTGTTATTACCAGTGATACATGAAGCGCTTCCCGCCAGGAATAAAGTAAAGGAACTCCTTTTTTTTTTTTTTTTTAACTATGACTTCTAACCCATATATAAAAGATATCCACTGCATGCTTAGGATAGTGGGATACTGTGCTGGGTATTATCTGTTTGCTGCCCCCAGTGCACTCTCCGTCCTTCTCCAACCTGCTCTGTCCCCTGTGTGGGCTGCACCTAGCAGACTCTGGTTCCCTGGCTTCTGGCCGGGTTCAAAGGTCGCACTGACAGGTGATTAAAGGTGGGAGAAGAGGGTAATTGGGATATTTCCCAGGGGGTGCAGTCCTCACCTGGAGGCCACAGCTCAGAGGTCCCAGCCCCTCTCTGCCGCCCTGCTGCCCCCTTCCCCCTCCTCACCTTGAGCTGGTGACAGCTCGGCTGTTGTTAGCCCCAGGGTGCCTGCCTCACCATCATAGCTGGTTTCTTTTAACCCTACCCACATCCACAGATAGACTTTTTATGAAAGTCTCCTCAATTGCTCCATCTGGATTCCTGACTCATCCAGTTACCATATAGTTTTCTGGTGACCTATTGCCCTAAGGTTTGGATAAAAAAAGGTTTGACTGTGTTGATTGTATCTGGAGAGAAAATAGGATTTTATAAATTTTGCGCTATGCAAAAAGCAGAATTTGACAGAGACACTGAGAGCACGCTTCAGAAATGCTTGACGCTCAGATTTTGCTTTCTAGGCAACCGGTCGGATCTTGCTTTTCCTCTCTCTTCCTGTAACGTTACACATGTCTTCATGTTAAGTGCTTACATTGTCAGAGGAGCACTCAGAATAAGTAATGCTACTCAGTGAGTCACAAATGGAATCCATGTCAGCCAGTGTCGTGAAATGGATCTATAACTGGCTTTTTGTCCCTCAATTTGAGATGATCTAATTCAATTTCTATGACTTATGGCTTGAGAAAAGACACTTTCTATCCCCCTCCCGAATTTTATTCTGTTTCTCTCTTACTCCCAAATTTCCTGGGACCTGAAGGAAATTCTTTTCAGAAGGCAAATTTGAGCCTATTGCTACGGCCCAGCACTAATTATGATCACTTTGTTTTACTATTGCTGCTAGCACAAGAGGTCTGAAGGTTCATCGAAACCAATTTGCATCTTTGGTGTTGAAATGCGATTTCTTTTGTAGGAAAACCTGATGATTTTTTAGACATCAGTTGGGCAAATCACAAGGATGTTGTGAAAGTAATGGGCTGATCGGATTGCCAACATGAAGTGCTGATTTAAAGATGATGGATGTAGTGCTCTAGTAGCTACTGTCGTGGCCAGTGGCCAGCGGCCAGCCTAGATGCCTCTACCAGGCTAGCATACGGTCCTTTTCTCCAAAGAATTGTCCTTGGCCAACAGGAGCCTCTTTCTGGACAGTTACTGTCTTCTCCACCCAGCCTGTGGTACATGATTGACAGGGTGAGTACAAAAGGCAAAACGCCTTGCCTAAAGGGGTCCACCTCTGCAAGGGTCTCCCTCCTCCACTGTTCTTCCCTTCTCTTCCCCCACCTGCTTCCTTCACCTCCTGACAGCTTTTTATTTTTTCTCTTTCAAGTACATCCTTAGTAAGTTGTATATCCCTGAATTGCCATCTCTGGCTCTGCTTCAGGGAGCCCAGCCCTTCTTCCAGTCTTACTGCTGAAGACATAGTAAGTGGGAGAGGTGGGGAGAGAAAGGTGCTCTTCCTCGTGAGTGTGGCTGATTTGCCCGTGGCTGCCTCCCAGAATGCTCTTGGGTCAACAGGCACCGTTTTGATGACTGCATCTGACACGTCTGTAGACAGCAGCAGTTGTTCACGTTCCAGCTTTCCCCAGCTCTAGGAAGACTTTACGGATTCTGACCCTAAATCTTGGATTTACTGTCTTGGGATAGTGTATGTCACCCAAACTGAGTCATAGAACTGTTCGCTTTTTGTTGGGTTGAGAGGGTTTGGCCAGACCTTTCCTCCTTGAGCCAGCCTTCCATTGCAGTCACTGGCCCATGGTATTTGTGATGACTTGGGAGCGTAGCCTTGGACGCACTGGGAACCTCTTGCTATTCCTTTGTGGGAAATGCTCTCTCCCTTCCTCTTTGCCAAATCAAGTCTCTCATCACACAGAAACCACACTCTTGAAAGATTGTCTGAGGGGCCCTGCCCTTCTCCACTGCTCCAGCCAACTCCTGCTTCCCCTGACATTCATCATAATTCCCCAGAACCCTGCTCAGTCAAACTTTTGGCACCAATAGCTTTTCTTTATTTACAAATGAAAAAAAATGCAGTATAACATACATAAAGGGCACAGATCTTAAGTGCGTAGGTTGATGAATGTTTACGTATGTGCTTTCTCAGGAAACCACCCCTGGATCAAGACCTAGAAATTTCCAGCGTCCTGTGTGCCTTCTCAGTCTGTTGCCATCCACCACCAATAAGAGGCAAGCACTATTTGACTTCTAATAATAGATTAGTTGTGCACATTCTTGAACTTTATATAAATGAAATCATACAGTATTTATCTGGCCTCTTCTGGTTGTTAAAGATGAGTGAGATTCAAATACATTGTTTGTTCTTTCTTATAACATTTCTTGTTATTTGTTTTTATGTCTTATTATTCTTTATGGTTTGCCCTATATTCCCTTTTACCTTGCACACCTCTTAAAGTGCAGGCTGTGTCTTTTATGCATTAGACATATTAGCATATTATGGACCTTTAAAAATACTACATGAGTGAATTCCAATTCATATGGCTACTTAGTGAAAGCAAGCTTTTGTCTTCTTTCTCTGGTTGCATGGCATGTGTAGTTGAAATAGTTGTGTCTGGGGCTGAGGCATGTTTTACAGTAATAATAGCAGCAGTAATAGATATTTATAGGACCTTTATCTGAGGAATTCAGAGTGACTTGCAGTTTCTAGTTCATCTTTTCATTTTCCTTTAGAGCTTGGCAGGCAAGCCATCAAGGTCCTTTTGCCGATGGAGAAGCTGAGATGCTCTGAGGTTAAGCCACTGACCCCAAGCCCTAGAGAACGTTAGTAGCAAAACTGAAGGAATAATCTAGTTTTAGCTCAACCTCTCCCTTGGATTCAATCCCAGGCTGCTCTCATCCTTGGCAAGTGCTTTAGGATTATTCCCATGGAAGGAGATGTATTAGTACAACCACAAATATTTAGGAGACGTTTAAAGTTTTGGAATATTATTATTATTATATGAGTTCTTCTGCTGTTGTCTCATTCTATGTATATAAGGGTTGACGGCCTACCTTTAAATTTATTTTGTTCTCTATCTTTTGTGATACTTTTTTAGGGGTTGCTTCTACATAAATCAGATATGGGGCATGATAAATTTACATTCACAAATACATGCATTTGCATTTGGAAATTTTACATGTAAATAACATACAATAGTCACTTTTTACATGAAGCGTCTGAAGACATAGGGGCTAGAGAAGCGTATGCACAAGTTGTGAGAAAATTTGTAAAACAATTTAAAGTCAAATCCATCTCTTCCTTTCCTCCCCTATTGTTGGATTTTGTTTTTATTCTTGTTGTTTGATCTGTGGTTTGTTGTGCAGAGGAGGAAAATATCTTTTCTTTCTACCTTTCTAGGTTTTTGGCTGGGTCCCCTTTAACAAAGACAGATGAGCAAGAGAAAAGCATACAAACTTATTTCATGTAAGTTTTATGTGACATGGATGCCTTCCTAGGGGAATGCAGACATGAAGAAAACACTAATCATGAGTCTTTTTATACTAGGTTTGATGAAGAGTGGAGAGTGGTGGTAAAATGTGATAAAACAAAGGGGCATGACCTACGGATGGTAAACTGCAGGACACTTAGTGAGGTTCACATTCTTCTCAGCATCCCTCCCTCTTTGCAGATAAGGATGCTCCTTTCCTCAGGGTATTGGGAGGGCACCTCTCACATGAAGGTCTTATGACCTGCTTCCAGGAAAGTCGGAAAGTCCTTCCTGCACCTGCTGTTTCTCAGACTCCTTCAGCTTAAACTATTCCACATACCAAGGTGCTATATTTGGGGGTAGCTTGTTCTGAACCCCATCATGTGGTGTATTGAAAGCTCTTGATATCATCAGCATTTCATTGCTTCTTTATAATATAGACTGAAATGAGAATGTCTCCCAATTTCTAGCTTCTTTCCTTTTTTTTTTTTTAATCAACCCAAATTCATGACTGGGATAACTGTAATTCTTAACTTCTAGGGGGATTTAACAAGAAGCTTTAAGAACAACAATATATATTAATGGCAATTGATTCCCTGACTTTGAGATTTGTTTAAGTGTTTCTGATTCCTTAAGCTCAAATCGTAAAAGTACTGAACTAATGAATAAGTAACTATTCTTGAAAACACACACACGATAGTAAATATTAACAAAGGATCTGGTGATGGCACATATTAAAATTCAGGTAACTATACTCTTTCTCTGTTTTGAAAAGAACGGAAAATGCCACGTAGGCACTCAGTCCAGGAAGGAAAAGGCTTTACAATCTACTTTGTTCATGAGATGCTGTAACAATAAACAGAACTGCTGTTCTGGAAGCATCTGTTAAACCAATTACATGGCAAATTTTCAAGTTCTAGAATGAGTGGATTTGTAATTGATGAAAAATTTGGTAACCAAGAGAAGAGAGGATCTAAAGAGAGCAGGAAATGAACAGAGAACGTGTGAACATGATCTTGATGGTGTCTACGTTTTATTGAAACCTGGAAATTAGACAATTTTACATGCAATATTTTTTTTTCTTCACATAACAGTTCCCAAATAAACAGTTAAAGTAGTTTTAGGTGGTTAAAGCAATATAGAAGATTAGTTTTGTTATGTATAATCACCTTTGCTTCTCCTTTATTGATGAAAAGAGCTTTTCTCAGCGGGTTGTGTTATCTATTTTAGATGTTGCCTGATCTTGTTTTTTAAATGGAAATCAGCTTTTTAATCTTTTTTTATGTAAATTTGATAGCCTGTACCAGCAATTATTCTGCTTTGTTGCAGCTCCCTCTTTAGAACTGTCTCTGTTTTATGTTTAATTGTCCTAATTGTCCAAATTTGAATAAACCTGGAGAACAGCAATGGAGATCATTACTTGTTTTTAAATTTACAAAAAGGTTTAAGCACTCCTTCCTGAACTTCTCTTTAATTCTTTACACTGTTAATTATGATCTGGGAGATTGGAAACCTTGTTATTGTCCCCAGAGCTGCTGCTCCAAATTATAGGTTTGTTTATTCTTGTTTTACTACTTTATATCAGACTTCTTCTTATGAACATGATAAAAAGCTCATCAGAGAAAATTTGCATTGACTTTCAATCAGTGCAGGATTTTAGCAAGGGGTTATCTACGTGAAGAGGTACGTTCTGTACTCTCAGAGGCTGGAATCAGTAACTGTAGTCCAGGAAAGGGAGTTAATCCATTTCATCTATCCACCTATTATCCACCCATCATCCATCCATCTATTCATCCATCCTCCCACCTTCCAATCTATCCATCCATCCATCCATCCATCCATCCATCTAGCCATCTAGCCATCAATTTTTGGAGAGCTTGAGCTGGATGACACATCAATTCAATGAGATTATGTTCTGATTTAATAATTTTTAGAAAATGAGTAGATTAGACTCTAGGTCAAAACTGACTGATTAGATTCCAGGTCAAATCTGACTGAATACTAAAGTTGATTTACTGCATAATTTAACTGGAGAAAACAAAAACAAAAGAAGATAACCAAGGAGAATCTTATCTCTGTTCACTGAGGTTCTTACAGCTTGTGGTTTTGTGCTTTGGTTCAGATCAAGGCCTTAGTCAGGAGACAGGGCCCTTGAGTGAGCAGTTGAGCATGAGGCTCATCTATGTCTGGTACATCCATGTCCAGTATATCTGTGTTGCACACAATATCTTTGGCCAAGACACTTCTTTTCTATAACCATGCTAAAGAGAAGCCACCTTCACAGGTTCTCTCAGCACCTAGAGACACCTGAAATGAACAAGGAGGTAGGTTAATTTCTGGTCCTGCTGGTTGAGTGAGATCAGATATCAGTAAGAAAAATCCTTCACATAATATAGCAGTCACATATAGATATGTAGATAACTAACCTGACTGATTTTTGTGGCCAGATCTGTTCAGGATTGCCTAAAGAGACAGAGCCTTGGAATGACCTTGGACAAGACCCTGAAACACTCTGATGTGAATTTTCCCCACTATGAGGCCAGGGGGTAGGAATAATTCCCAGGGGTGCAATAATAGGGAGAACAGACAAATGTCACAGTATTTTAAAGAAGCTCCATTATCATACACAAGGTCAGCTCAAACAAAAATGAAATGTTCTCTCTTAGCATCTCCAAGTTTCAGCAAGTGAATTCTAGTCATGCTTTGTATTCACAGACAGGAAATGTCTATTCAGAAGGAATGAATAATAGATAACTACTTTCTTTGCTTTACACCTAGTTATAATTCTACAACTAACATAATTTTAAATGAGTTCCCTTCCTCCCAGCAATGTTTCATATTCGAGTTACATACTATAACCTCAAAACTCAACAGCGCGAAAAATCAAACAGCTGGGGAAAATGTATCTTTAATTTTCCCACCAATTTACCACCCCCTGCCCTCTTGCTCCAGATTATCTGCCCGGTTCTTAGGCAAATGGTATATTCTAAGTCTCTACTCTCATAAAGATGATGGACCCTGGCCAATTGTAGCCCCAGTTTTTCAGATCCAGTTTTTATTTGCTAGGATTTAAAACCAAGGTTTACTCTCACAGTAGTATGTTAAATACCTCATTTGCTGAATCATACCTGAAATAAATTTAACAAAATTGTTTTTGAAAGAGCATGTAGTGTTCATTTTTAGTGTTATACAGCTCATGAGTAGTAATTTTTGTTTAGTAGGAAGTAGTAATAAAACTTAGCCTGGTTTATAAGAATTGTAGATTATGTTGTTATATATAGTATATCAATTGTAAGAAGAAAGGGAGTCAGGGTCAAAGAATAACATAACGTTGACTGGGAAGTTATGATAGGTGTAATTTTATTAACCGTTCATTAAAGAAGTGAGGGAAGAACAGTTCTGAGAGATGAAGTGACTTTTTCAAGGTCACACAGCTGGTTAGCTCCAGAATTGGCCCTAAACCTCACAGTTTTTGGCGTCTGGTCCAACACACTTTCCATCACAACATGCAGCCTCTTAGTTTGTTGGTTTTGGGTCAGAAATATAATTAACACAGGGCAGGAAGCCTAGATTATGAAAAAGTTGGAGGGGAAATCTAATGAAAATCAAGCTTTTATGAAAGTCCTAGGCAGTCAACCTGTTCTATGATATATTCCTGGTGTCCAGCTGCAATTGGAGTCTGGCAAGTGGCTCTTCTTTCCTCTTTGACCTCCTGGTTCTCTTCCTAAACTGGTGATTTAAGAGTCTACAGTTAGTACATAAATTCTAGCAGAGTGAAAAAAGTAATACAGCAATAAATAACTGTAAACAAAAAGTATAAAAGCTTCAAAAAAAAAAAAAAAACACAGAAGAAAGTAATACAGTAAAAAAAGTAGTACAATTCCAAGAATTCTGATGTGAGGTGATGAAGCAGTGGATGGGGAGCTTCCATTCCAGAAGGTTAGCCATAACAAATAAAGAAAAGTAGTGTTTGGTGTCAATTGACAACATAAACGTATGGCAGCTTGAAAACCAAGATGGCACGACTACAAAAGGGGCAAGAATTAGGATTTGGATGCAGACCCATTGGCCGCAGAGATGGCATGAGATATGGGATGCAGCAGAGCCCCGAGGGAATGTAAATTTGCATCCAGCCCACACAGAATCCGATTTAAGTATATACACACAAGTATAATATGTGTATGCATGTATATGGCATACAGATGTGTATGTAGGTTTGGTTCTCATTCCACAGTGTGGGATTCATTAGTTATATTTATAATATGCATCGATAAATAACATCCCCAGGGATTGTTCAAGATGCCAAGTGGGTTTCATTAACAATTACAGTCAAGATGCTAAGAGGCAGGCTAAGTAGCGCCTTTTACAGAACAGCTCATTCCTCCTTGGTTGGGGTATCTATACCCCTTTCTTCATCCCTGCCCACTAATAACGTGTGTCTTCCCTAAAGATCCTGGTCTACTGACTCTTCTGTCTTGACAGACACTATTGGAGAAGGTCCTATGCTTATGTTATATCTGTTAGTATCTGTATAAAAATTCTTTCCAATATCTCTCTTCAATGGTGATTTTATGGGGAGGGGGACTATTATGAGACTGCTGTATGGCTCTAGTGACACAGTCTCTCAGGGGATCAACTCATCTGAGCTGCCATATTAGAGTGAGGACACTGGGTGTTTAAGTACTCCCTAGACATGATCATTTTTTGATTATTGACTCATATGATCAATTTCAGTTGACATCAGAATGTCATCATTTTATTTTATATTTAATTTATCCAAACATATTTATACTTTGACATTTATGCATTAGTTTACCGTTACACTTTAATTTCTATTGACTTAATTATTTGCATTCTCTACCCTGAGATGTCCCTTCCTGATAACAAGTTACCTGGGAGGTGAATTTAATTAGAGTGCTGATTGGTGAGCATAAAGTGAAAATTGCTTTGGGAGGAAGTTTTATGTAAACGCTAGAAAAACCCGATGAAATATCTGTACTCCACAGCTGAATACAGTGATTTGATGACTAGATCACAGAATCCCCAAATTCAGTATGAGTATGGGTTCCTTTGGAGTAGAGAAAGTGGTGAGGAACAAAATTGACAAGCTATATGTAGTAGGTAGAATGGCTCCTCAAAGATGTCCAAGCTCTGATCCCTGGAACCTGTGAATACGTTTTCTTGCATGACAAAAATGACTTTGCATCTGCAACCAAGATTATGGATGTGGATTATCCCAGTGGGCCCACTGTAATCACACAAGCCCTTCAAAGTGGAGAATTTTCCCTGGTTGGAGTCAGAGACAGGCAGTGGGATTGGAGGCAGGAGAGGGAATCAGAGAGATTCCAAGTATAAGAAGGGTTTGAAGTGCTGTTGCTTGTTCTGAGTATAGGGAGCCACCTTCGAGGATTGAAGAGAGGTCTTAAGGAACTAAGGACAGCCCTTGGTTGACAGTCATTAAGCAGGGCCTCAATCCTGCAACCCCAAAGAACGAGATTCTGACAACTTGAATAAGCTTGGAAGCAGATTCTTTCCTAAAGCCTCTAGAAAGGGGAAAGCAACGCTGCCCACACCTTGAACCATGCTCTGCCGAGACGTCTGATCCATGGAAGTTGTGAAATAATAAATGTCTTGTTTTGGATGTTGTTTTAAACCTTTAAATTTGTGATAATTTGTTGCTGTAGTGGTAGAAAAGCAGAACATTGTGTTAGTACGTTCAAGTTCAATCTAGGAAAATCATCTCAGAAAAATAATACAGTTGTGCAGGTGAACACACCCCCCAAAAACAGAATTCAAAGGACAAGGACAGTGAAACACCAAGTAGGTCATTCAAATGCCAACCGTTATCTGTAAGATAAAGGAAAGTAAACATCTGGATCTTTGCATAATTTTGATCAAAGGAGCATAATATGTTTTGCATACATTTGGAGGAAAACCCACTGCATAAGGAAATTCATCAGGGAAGAAATATACAGGTGTCAAACCAGGGTCCAGGACACTGAACCACTCCCTAGGTTATAGTGACGAGGAGGTGAATGTACAAATCTAATTTGAGTGAGTGAGTGTGTGAGCAGTCACAGAGTGCCCAGGAGAAGATTCAGAACACCTCAGGTGACATCCTGGATGGGGACCATGGTGAAGTGAAAGGAAAGAGGGGAGAGAGAAAGACTTTTCTCTGGGCCCACGTTTTCTGCTTGTAACTCATCTTCAGTTGACACACTTTTGCTGGCCCTTCCTCCTGAGGCCAGGCTGGCCTATTCATGTTTTTTTTTCTTCTTCTCTCTTTCCATAGGGATTGGTTCAAGATGTGACCAAAAAAGCAGTCAAAGAGCACTCGGGCTTTTCTGGGAATAGTTGCAGAGGTGGTGCTCTCTTCCCGCTGGTGTCACTAAGCTGGTAGGATGAATGCAGAGATTGTTGGGGGTCCTCCCACCATCTCATGGGAAGAGCACACATGGGAAAGAAGTCAGCACAGACATAGCAGAACCGAGAAGATGGGGCAAGACAGACATCTGATGCCATTTTTTGAGCATCTAGATCCAGCTGTGCCTCTGGATTTTATCCTGGATTTTTTTCAGTTGCTTCATTTAAAGTAATTTGAGGTGGACTTTTGTCCCTTGACATAGAAGGAGTCCTAATAAAACTGTTTCAGTTACCATGTCACTGCAGATGACTTGCAAATCCCGTTACCTCTCTATTAGCCCATTTTGAGTTGCCTTTAGAGTGTCTACACTGGAGGCAAGTTTTGACACCAAGAGTTGAATGTGTTTAAAACTGAGCTCATCACGATCTTTACTCCTCTCTGACCATTCTTTACGTCCCCTCAGCCATGCCTCTTTTTCTAGTAGGGTTAGAGACATGGGAAGGGAGCCTCTTTCGACTAGTAAGCATTTCTTTACTCCTTCTGTTAGCTGCCTCTCCCCTTCTTTGGGTATCTGCCTCACCCACACTCTACCTAGATTTAGTGGCTCTTCCACCCAGAGTTGGTGTGCCCTTCTGGAAACTATAGTTGACCCAGGGATGGGTACATGCCCGAAGTTAGTTTCTGTCACTTGCACCTAAATAGTCTTGACAAATAAAATGTCTGCCGTCTCCTCTGCCTACCTCCAGCCAGCCTGCTCCATTCTCAGATCCTATAGTTTTGGGAGTTATTTTCTATTTTCCTTTTTTTATTTCCATCTAAATTCACAACACTTTTTTTCCTGGTTATATAAGAAATAAATGTTCAATGTTGAGATGTAGAACATATAAGTAGGCATATGACAGAAAATGCAATTCACTGCTCCTAAGGGTTCATGTGGTTAGAGTGGGCCCACCTGGGTAGTCCACATCCATAATCCTAATTCTATTTGCAGATTCCTTTTTGACATGTAGGGAAATATATTCATAGGTTCCAGGGATCAGGGCTTGGACATCTTTGTTGGGTCATTCTGCCTATTATGTATAGCTTATCATTTTGTTCCTCATCACTTTCTTCACTGCAAAGGAACTCATACTTTTGATGTTAATAGGGTACTGAATTTGGGAATTCCATTATCTGGTGTTAAGAACAATGTATTTAGTTATGGACTAGGGATACTTCATTGGTTTTTTTTCTAGAGTTGGCATAAAACATCCTCCCAAAGCAGTTTTAACTGTATGCTCACCAGTCAGCATTCTGATTAAATCTACCTCCCAGGTAACTTGGTATCAGGAAAGGGTTTCCCAGGATAGAAAATGAAAATAATTGCATTTAAAATATATGTTAAATATAAGTGTAACATAGTAAAGAAATTAAAGTAGAAATATAAAATATAAATCTGTTATCTATAACTATAATTATATTACATATAATTATGATCTATAGTTAGGCCATTGACCTAATATGCTGACATTTTGGTTTATTTTCTTTAAGTTAGTTCACTTATGTATTCTTCTATTTATTGAATTTTATTTTGACTTATTCTTTTCTGATGCAATCAAACCTTGTGCTTGGTCAGTTCATTAAAACATTCAGTTAACTTGATGTAATGGAAAGTAAATTAGGTTTATAGTAGGAAGATCTCAGTTACTTTGATTACAATAACAAATATAAGTGGCATGAACAGGTTTGGGAAAGTAACCAACTTTAGATAAGGATAAAGAAGTCCAATTTAGAGTAGCATCACAGAGTCTCTCAGAGAGGAGGATACTAACACAGGCTCATTCATTCATCTAACCTTTATTTAGTGACTGCTGCATGACAGGCACTGTTTGCCAGACAGTACTGTATGCTGGGCACCTGGGTACATAGAAATGAACAAAACTGACAAAATCGTTTGTCCTTCTGGAGCTTCCATCTAGTGCTAACATGCAGTGTCCTGGGACATCAGTCAGCACATTTTACAGAGGGATTAATACCATCAGTTAATGAAACAAATTGGTCATTTAAAAGCTCTCTTACTGTATTTTCCTTTTTTAAAAAAACCTCCTCCTTAACTTGAGGTAATTTCAAACCCTCTTTCTCTTTACGCATTATGTCTTTTCTATTATCAACTTCTCCCAGATTTTTCTCTGCAATGTTTCTTTAAAGAGTCACCTTGTGAATCTCTCTACCTCAAATATTTTCCTTTTCCAATACATCCAACGAGTAGATGCTAGAATCATAGTCTTTGGGAAGTATTTTCACCATCACACTCTGAAAGACACAGCTGGTTTCATGGGCATGCGACCTGTGCATTTACACAGCTCAGGCTCAGAAGAGCCCCACACTTGATTTTATGCTCTCTTGTCACTGTCCTGATGTTATGAATAATTTTTGAATAAGGGAACCCACATTTTTGTTTTGTTCTGGCCCCTGAAAATTATGTGGCTGGCCTACCTAAAGATCCTTATTTTCTGACTCTATTAAATCTAAATTCCTCTGCCTCACCACTAAGGCGAATATACATACAGCTTCTGGCCTCAATAACCTCTTATTTTAACCTGTCCCTGATGGAATCTTTGCTTGAGGTTAGCCAGACCTGCTGCCCTTGCATGAAATTGACTCATTTCTGCAACTGCGTTGTGGTTTAAGCGGCTCTCTCTGCTGGGTAGGGGCCCTGTGTTTTCTCTGCTCCAATCTGAATCTCCAAACCTTTATAACCTGACTCAGAATTCACCCTTCTCCAACTTGAGTTTGTTTCCTCTCAGTATTTATGTGATTATGAATTTAAGCTTTCTAATAAAATAAACATAATAGCTACTCCTCCCTTAGTGTTTACTGTGGCTCCCCTTGGCACGGAACTAAGTGTTTTGCTTTCATTATCTCATCTTTACATAGACTTCTATATTTTCTCTTCAGTTTTGGATATGCTTGTTCAGTAAGGTCTGACTCTCCATGTAGACTTCACAGTTTTCAAGCCCACAGGTCATGTTTTCCACATTCATTTGCACTCTCTCGGCACTGTGCACACGGTGTTGGTGTAGCGCCAGGTCTATGTGTCTATTGCCAATTGACTGACAAAATATTAATAAAAGCTGAAAGTATAAAGTATTGCACTTTTCATCTATGGATTTCTTTTTTGCCACTAGCTGTATCCTAGGAAGACTTTGCTGGCCTGAGGACTTTAAAAACTGGTCTGTTCCATAACTTGAAGTAATTGTTCTTGTGATTGAAACTAACAACTATATAATGCCTGCTAGGCATAATGCCAAGACATGATTTGATTTCAAGTTAAATTTGCAGCTAAGTTGATTTTGCAAAATGTGCGCACATGTGCTCAGGCAGTATGAATGCCCTGCCTACCTCCATTTACCCTCAAAAATGCACTTGTCCATAGAGTTGGATATCCTTCACTTGTTGGAATATTTGACCCTGTGCATTTAAGGCTGAGGCTTCCAAGACTCATTAGAAAAAATTGTTGTTGATTAGCATCTGCCAAATGTAAAATGCTATATTCAGATGCCTTTAGGACATCCATAAAAACAGCCAGAAATGGGGCCATGGTATTTATCAAGTCAAGGGAAACTCATGCCTAATAACAGTGAGTTGTTTTATGCTGTTAAGAAATGAGCAGACCTGTCAAGAGAATGTTCGACATAAGCTAATGTCAAACTTGCTGAAATCACTTACTCACTGCAGGGCTCCCATCTGTGAAGTCACTGGGGAGGTGGCTGCCTCCATGTGATTCTTCAGATTTGTCAGTTAAATTAGATACCCAAGGGCAAAACCAACTGACAGGGGCATTATGGGACACTCCTGGAGGATTCAGAATCCATAAGCCCATGAGTAGGTCCCATTCACAATTTTGTTCATGCTGATACTAGGGGTCATATCAGTTTTATAAGAAAGCAGGGGATAAGAAAGAAAGCCAGCAGGTCAGCCCTCTCAAGACTATCAGTGGCAATATGCCTAAAACATATTTTCTGTGATTGGAGGGAGGGAAGTGGCTTTATTTTGTTTTCCAGTAGGAAAGCCCTAGAATATTACCTTGACAGAAGAGTTTGTAGGTTTTTAGGAATAAGATGTCTTGGCTGCTCCAAGCCAAGCTACCATCAGGGAAGTTCTATTTATGGGATGCTGATCAAAGTTTTAATGTTCCCCCATGGCACAGTGATCTGAGGACATAATAGGATATATATAAAAAAACAGAGTAAAGTTTTGTTCTGACCTCCTTTAGCAACTGTAAGGAAAGCAGCTGTTTAATTTATTTTAGTTGATTTTACTCCCTTTTTCATTGCTCTCCCTCCCCTTGTCCCCACCATTCTCCACTAGAGGGCTTTCAGAAGATCGTGGGATGGAGTAAGGATACCCTGAGAAGAGAATGTAGAAGGTATATTAACATACTACTCAAAACTGTCCCAACACACATCCTCTCCTCCCATCAATAATGATCTAAAGTCGTTAGACCAACTTGGTAGGTCTCAATTCTTTCTTCTTTTTGGGTAAGTTATTTCCTAGGAAATTCCTTGAACCTTAATCAAAAAAGGCTCCTGGTGTGTTTACTCCATTAGTCCCCAGATCCAACCAGATATGTCTGGATTGTAGGATGAACACAGAGTCAACCTAGAAAGGTCCATGCCATCACAGCAGGATAGCTTTTCAGTGACCTCAAGATTTAAATGTCAGATGGTGAAAGTCAAAGATTGACAGGACAATTGTTAAGTATTTTCCTTTAAGATCCCAGAAGCAGAGCATGAGACAAGGAGTAAAATGGAGGTGATATTTCTGGGAGATGACCCCAGGACATACTTGCAGTGGAGTGAGGAAGTGAGATAGGTCAATAAAGGGTATGTTATCAGGCCAGTCATCACTTGGGCAACTGGAGCTTATTCTGTTCAGGAACTCTGGGAGAGAGTGTGGGACATCTCAGAGCAATCCCAGCTGAGAAGTGAGGAAGTGGGATATGCATCTACCAAGTACCCTCTATGATTGGTAGATTTTAGGGGCCTCAACCTATAGGACAATTGGCCTGTCCTATAGGAGGGCTGACCCATCTCTTGGAGCCAGAAAACCTAAGCCTAGAATTGAAGACATTCAGTTAGGATACTTTGATGTGCAGAGGTGAGTGGGTATGGACAAACAAGAGTGTGAAGCAGAGTAATTAATAAGCAAGATCTGCAGAAAAGCCATTTTTTGGTGATTTTCCTATCAGTGCCTTAGCAAAGTTCATCTCAGACAAAAGAAAACTGGCAAGTGAAAACTTTAAAATACTTACAGTTTATGTAACTTCTGCAAGGTACCTAACATTCAACTTGCTCTTGGTAGGTATGTAAGAAGTTTTAGCAAGAGAAGAGAGATTTGATCAACAGATAGTCTCAAAGAAATCTGATTGTAGAATACACTTTGAAATTATCCATTGTGGACTTAATCTCTTTGCGCAAACCCAAGAGTCCTTTAGCTAATTCCTTTCCCAATGAAGGAGGCAATCAATGTTCTTTCAGGGGAGAAAATTACTAGAGAGCCTAGTATGTGTTTTGATGCCCTAATGAGGCACTATGAATTACCCAACCCAAACCAATTAAGTCTTAGCCCATATAGAGGGCTACTGAGGAGATGAGCACACAGCATGCATTTAGGACAAAATTAACTGCTCCCATCGCCTGGAAACATGCTTGGGGGAAAGCCAAACCTTGTAGTCTCTCTGCTGTCCTAAAAGCAGGCAGTCAAAATGTGATCTAGCCCACTGTTAGCTTTTCATGCTTTTGCTTCTTTGGCCTTAAATTTTAAAAATGTCTGTTAAACATAAAATATGTTTTGAACATTACATAAGGCTATTAAGAGAGGGTGAATCATGAAAACATGGTATGTCAGAGACAATAAAGTAAGTGAAATGAACTGCCGCTGACTAGCTACTTGACCTTGGGCCAGTTGCTCAGTCCTTTCTTGTCAATCAAATAGGAAATTATAGCCCAATAATGTGGTTTTGGATTGCAGCTCAATAAGCAAGCTCTAATCTCTTGGTTACGCCTTACTGTACCATGGGAAACCAAGCACTTATTTTCATTTTAATGTGATCTCTTCCAGTGGACTGTGACTTCCTAAAGCACCCAGCACAATACCTGGGTTGGCTTAGAAACTCAGGAGTTATGTGTTGAATAAATGTGAAATGAATAGTGGAAGAAGTTATTTCAAATATTATGGTGCACCGAGACATATGTAAATAAACATACTATCAACACAAATAACTTTTTTAAAAGAATGATGAAAATTGAATTTTTATACAGCCCACGCACATTTGTAGGGCAGAGGAAGCACAGCAGGAGGGTTGCTATTAGTGAGAAGTGTGTTGTGTGGTGACTGAGACACAGCCTTTGGAGTCAGGCAGCCCCAAGCTGGAATCCTGGCTCTGCTACTTGTTAGCTGTGTGTCCTTGTGTAAGTTACTGTACTTCTCTGGGTTTCAGTTTCCTCTTCTGGATCTTGTAGTTTGTACTAAGGATCTTGTACCCTGAAACATCTAGAAGGCCTTGAGGAACAGTATATTATTTAAAAGAGCTCAGTCTAAGATGATCATCATGAATACACACAAAGTCCAAGATGAGGTGTAAAACTTCTTCCATTGGGTTGCCTTTTAGGCCTATTTGGTCCACTTTGATCAAAGCAGACTTTCCCCCCTCATCTCTCTCTCTCTCCCTCCCTCCCTCTCTCTCTCTTTGCCTCTAACCTTCACTCTCCCTTCCTCAGCCCCCAGAGTCCTAGCTCCATTTTTCTGGTAATAGGATTGGCCAAGGCTGGTGAAACTCTCTCCAGTCTCCATCTGAGGGGTGATAATGATGGATCATTGGAATAGACAGTAGGTCCTGAAGATCTTCCATGTTATAGGTGTGGGTGTTCCCCATGCCATAATTGTTCAAAGTAGAACATTCTTTTTATCCTACTTCTTTTATTCCTTAATGGAGGTACTGGGGATTGAACCCAGGACCTCATGCATGCTGAGCACGCACTCTACCATTGGCACTATACCTTACCTCTCAGAGTAGAACATTCTTTTGCTTATATTGACCACTTCTTATAATGTCATTTTGAATAACTATGCTGAAGTCAGCACCTGTAGTAAAACCAGGAAGGCATAAGGGGAATGGAGAGAACAGAGAACCACTTTCAGTCACACTGGACTAAAGCAATGCATTCTGATTTCCAGTCCCTCCAAAATAGAGGATGTTCAAGACATAATGGCTGTGTTCAGTCTTCATGGTGTTAGATAGTGGTCAAGGGACACTCTTTATTTCTACTTGCTTTACCTGTTTAAATTTGTTTTGGGCAAATGAATCTGGAAAGGACAGCAAAGAAGATGGTTGAAAATTACACAGTTTGGGTCAGCACCAACCCTTGGGCAAAGATCCTTGATCAATGGATTGGATCCTACTTCATCGGTCTCCAAATAGGATTTGATATCTTGTCTACCTTCCTGACATGGATGCCCATTTCAGAGCCATTGGTGTGTGAGTAACTTCCTTCAGGGAAATTCCACAACCTCCTATCCCAGCCCATGACCATGGACATGATCAACAACCACGTGTCTAGAAATCCTGGGAACCATTCTCTTAGGTCACTTTCAATAGAGGCTACCCATGGGAAAGCTTTTGAAAAATATCTATTTTATCTTCTATTATGAAATAATTAACTGCTCAGTTTGTTCTTTGTTTATGTATTTCAAGAATTTAAGCAGTACAAGGATCTTAAAGCAAATGTAGTCCAATTCCCCTTTACTTTAAAGAAGAGAAAATATAAACTTTGGTTTGCTACAAAATTTTCGTATCTTTTTTTCTCTCCTTCTAGTATTTCTGGATGCCAAGAGCTTTATTTGGGGGGGATCTAAAAATTATACGCCTGTAGACTATTTTTGTGCCAACTGATGTTTAAAAATATCCCTTAAGATAAAACAAAATTCACAGTTGAAGTTATGTAGCTGCTTGGTGAGGTAGTGACATGGCATAATGCTTAATATAGCTTATTTTTATTTATTTTTTTACACCCATGTAATAGCAAAAAGACACAATGACATGGAGAGCCATAAAGCCAAACAACTCTACCATTTCATTTTACAGCACAAGGCGGGGAAAGGCACAATTTGGTATCCTGACCATTTTTATAGGGGTTCGGAGACAGGTTAGACACGTCTGAAATATGTCCTTCAATTCTTAGAACTCTTTCAGGCATTCCTGCTGAAGGATGTTCCTTGGAGAAATACTCCTATAAATACAGGATGTTTTCATTACTGCATGTGGTTGATTCAGCCTGTTGGCTACATGACAGTGAGAAGAAGTGCCTGAGAAACGACTTCATATAGACCGCGTTCAAACAGTCCCTAGAGCTCCCCGGATTAGAACGACTCTAGTGGGAACACTTGGAAATGAATGTTCATATATCACTGGGGTCTTTAAAACAGGGTTTAAGGTTCTGTAGGCTGTCTCCCTTAGTGCTGTGCAATGATGGAATGAGAGCTTGTATGGAGATGAATTTCTGCCTATGAAAATTTTCACTTCTTATTGAGGAAAGTTACAAAATCAATAACTCAGATAGCAAGACAATAAAACAAAAAAGAACAAATCCAACCCCTCAAAAACTAAAACCAAAACCAAACCCACACAAGGAGATAACAGGAGGATTTATTTGGGGCCAAATAATAAATATGGGGACACATATTATAAGTTCGATTTGGGTATGTTCTTCAAGACTGTAGAGCTACCTGCTAACGGAGTGGAAGTTGGGCTTTTAGAGTTACATGTTATTTTAAATAACAACAACAATAATAATATCTCATGTTTATGTAGCTCTTTACAATTTTCAAATATTTTTACTTCTTTTTTTTGAGGCCCCAGATAACCTTAGAAGAGAGGTGCTGTTTTTATAGATGATGAACCTGAAGGTCAGAGATGTGAAGGGACTTGCCCAAGGTCACTCAACGAATAGTTCTCTAGGTCCTCTGACTCCCAATCTGATGCTTTTTCTACCACTGTACAATGACAAATAAAATATTGTTTCTCTGTTTCTGTAATATCGCCAGTGTGGTAAAAATATCGCAGCCCCCACTTCCCTGATCAAAAGTTAACTTCTCTTTATTGAGTAGAGACGTTATGGTGTGAAAGACTGAGGAGTGCAGTGCTCTTGATGCTGGGTGAGGAAGGAATTGACTTAGGGATGCATTGCTTTTGGAGAGCTGTTGAATTGGTAATGAAACATGCAATTTTGTGGCAGCTTATTGCAAAACTATAGAAAATAATGGGCAGGTTGGAGAAAAGCAGAATTGTGGATTGAGAAAATTATTTACTATAATTAGATTGGTCTGTGGGCGGGATAAAATTTATGAAGAAGGCTAACTTTTGCCTGCCAAGACAAGGGTAATACAATCTCATGTGTGGAATAAAACTAATTACCATCAGGAAGGTCTTTTTTTCTCTCTCTTTCTTAGCTTGCTGTTGCCCTGAGTATTATAAAAATTTCTACCTATCTGACCATCTATCTTCATTTCTTTTTTCTTGCGACACCCTCAACAACTTAGGAAATGTAGTCGGAGGAGCTTAAGAAAACACAAATAGAAAGAAGGCTATAGAAGAACTGGATTCTAGCCTGATATAGAAAGCTCACAATTTGTAAGCATATCTGTCCTTTTAAAGAGAATGTATTTAAAACTGAATTGAAGGGTGACTTCTGGGTATTTAACAGATACAAAAGCCAACTGACCATAGAACAAAAGAAAACAAAACAAAACACTGATCCACAAATGAAAAACACCACCAACTCCCTATGACTTGCAGTTAAAAGATGGGCCCAGTGCCGGCCTTCAGAGCACGAGACCTCTCATCCACATGTGTCACTGACCTCCTTTCTGTGTGTTTGACCTGCTTGCACTTGGCTTTCCTGCCTACTGCCAGATCTTCCAGTCAAATTCAGAACAACTTCTCACTCAATACACTTCAAGGTAGCTTCCTACTGTTTCTTTTTCCTTTTTTAATTTTTAAAAACTAAAAAAATGTGCAGGAAATACGAAAGATATTCTAACAAACATTTGTGTACTTCTCATACTAAGTAAGTGCTAACATTGGTTCTAAAGCAAATATAACCAATAGTTTATGTTTACTTCCGTCTCATAAACTTTCTTGGACCATTATGACTGATCCAGGGATGAATATATGAGGGATGAGAAGTCTGGACCTAAGAATATGTACACTTAAAGCCAAAATTGAAAACAGAAATGCTGGTTTAACACAGTGAAGCTTTACTAGTTCAGATTAGTTTTTGGAAAGGACTGAATTAGTGAAAAATGTAAATTATATCACATTTTGTAAAGAAATGTGGATGTGAGGTTTAATAACTTACAGAAACATGTAACTAGAAGAAAGTTAGCAACAACTTTCCTAATAAAGTTATTTTTATAGAGCGAATCAAAAGGAATCATTTTTGATATGCATGTCATTTGCTTTTAGGTAAATGGAGTCAGAAATATTCAGAGTGTGGTACTCTGAAACAGTGAGCTTTTGGTAAATTTTTATTGAATGAATGTATACTATTTGTCAGGCACTGTACTAGGTGCTGGAAATGTGAAAATAAGGAAGCTCTGAGTTCTTTATGGACAGGAAAAGAGACTTTATGGATAGGCAGTTACAATGCAACCTGGTAAGTAAAACTATGGGTAGACAAAAGTTGCATTAAAAAAAAGTACAGTGAGTTTTTTTAAACATTTTTCATAAAATTTTGTGTTTACACTGTTCATTTATGTTATAAATCTTTTGTGTCAGATAATGTCCTGCCAAATTTATTATACATTTCAAATGAATAAAATTCAACTTAAAGGTGGTTTACTATAGAACAAAAAGAATGTGTTTGCCCCATATTTAAAGTGCAACAGTTCAGTATTTTTAAGTATATTTACAGTGTTGTGCAACCATCACTTTTAGAACATTCCATCACCCCTGTACTCAGTAGTGGTCATTTCCCATTTGCCCCACACAGTCTCCCTATCCTTAGGCAACCACTAATACATTTTTGGTCTCTATGGATTTGCCTATTCAGATTATTTCACATATGTGCAACCACAAATTTTGCGACCATTTCTTTCACTTAGCATAATGATTTCAGGGTTCATCTATATTGTAGCATGTGTCAGTACTTGATTCTTTTTATGGAGAAGTAATATTCCATGGTATGAATATACCACATTTTATTTATCCATTCATCAGTTGATGGACATTTGGGTTGTTTCCACTTTTTGGCTATTATGAATAATGCTGCTATGAATATTTATGTGCAAGCCTTGTGTGGACATGTTTGTCCTCACTTCTCTTGAGTATATACCTAGGAGTGATATTGCTGGATCATACGGTAACTCTGTGTTTAATCTTTTGATTAACTGCTAGACTCTTTTTCAAAGTGGTATTACTAAAAAAGAATAATTATTTATAATAATAAATATAGTCATTTTATATTACCATCAGCAGTGTATGAGGGTTCTAATTTCTCCACATCCTTGCCAACACTTGTTATTATATGTTTTTTTTTGTTCTAACCATCTTAGTGGGTATGAAGTGGTAGTTCAATGTAGTTTTGATTTGTACTTTCCTGTTGGTTTGAGTACGTTTTCCTGTGTTTATTGGCTACTTGTATATCTTCTTTGGAGAAATGTCTACTCAACTCCTTTGCCCATTTTTAATTGTCTTTTAATTATTGAATTGTATGTGTTCTTTCTATATTCTAGATACAAGTCCCTTAGAAGCTATATGGTGGCAAATATTTTCTCCCATTCTGTCAGTTGTCTTTTTACTTTCTTGATGATGTCCTTTGCAGCATAAATTTTAAAAATTTTAATGAAGCCCAATTTATTTATTTTGTCTTTTCTTGCTTTTGCTTTTAGCATTGTGTCTAAGAAATCATCATCTAATCCAAAATTATGGAGATTTTTGCTTGTTGTGTTCTAAGAATTTTATAGTTTTAGAGCTTACATTTAGACTTTTTATCCACTTTGAGTTAATTTTGTATATGGTATGAGATTATCTCAGTTTATTCTTTTTGCATGCTTGTCTATTTGTCCTAGTACCATTTTTAAAAAAGACTATTTTTCCCCATTAATAGTCTTGGCACCCTTATTGAAAATCAATTGACCAAGGTATGTGGGTTTATTTCTGGATTTATTTCTAAGATTTATTCCATTGATCTATAGTCTATTGAGCTATCCTTACGCCAGTACAATGCCGTCTTATTTATTGTAGCTTTGTATTAAGTTCTGAAATGGGGAAGTGTGAGTCCTCTTACTCATTTTTCCTTATCAAGATTTTGGCTATTCTGGGTCTTTTTAATTTCCATATGAATTTTAGGAACATCTTGTCAATTTCTGCAAAAATCCAATCAGAATTTTGAAAAGACACATTTAAAAATTTAATTCAAAAAATTTATTACTTAAAAAAAACTCTAGGTGCTAAAGGAAAAATTTATAAATACCCTGTGGTTTTCTAGCCCTGAAAATCCCCATTGATCCATTAATAAACTTTGAACATGTGGAGAGAAAACGTACACAGACAGTGGCAGAGGTTGAAGGGATATAGCCATGGTCCAAGGAGTGCCATCAAAAACTAGAAGAATCAAGGGAAGGATTTCCCCCTGAAGCCTTCAGAGAGAGTACAGCCCTGCTGACACTTTGATCTCAGATTTCTGGCCTCGAGAATTGTAAGTGAGTGAATTTATGTTGTTTTTAGACACCACACATAGGGCAATTTGTTACAACAGCCATAGCAAACTGATGAACTGTCTTTATCTATTGTCAGAGATAAACAAATGAAAAGCGCAATGTGATACCTCTACCTATTCCCAGAAAACTAAAATGAAAAAGATAGATAATTTTAAGTGAGTGTGGGTGAGAATGTGGACCCACTTAAACACCCATATGTTACTGGTGAATTGTACGTTACAACCACTTGGCTAAACTGTTTAGGAGTATCTTCTAAAGCTCAGTAGATGCTTATTCTATGATTCAGCCGTTCCACTAATATAAGATATATCTAAGGGAAATGCACACTTTTATTCAAAATCATGAATGTAAATGTTCATAATAACCTGTTCTACTAGCTCCAACTTGGAAACAATTCAAATATCCATCAACAGTAGGATGGATAAATACATGACTATGTATTCATACTATGGAATACTATACAGCAACGAGAATGAATACATCTTCACACAGCAACACAGGTTAATCTCACAAACATAGTGATGACAAAAGAGCCAGACACAAAAAAGCATGTACCGTATGATTTCACTTACGTAAAATTCCAGAAATAGGCAGAACTAGTTCACAGTGTTAGAAATCAAGATAGTAGTTACCTTTTAAGACGGGTAATAACTGGAAAGGGGCAAAGGGAGTTAGGCTTTATAAAAGGAGGTGAAGTTAATAAAACCTGTCTTAATTTATAGGGTGTATCTCATCCATTTATTCATTTATTTAATAAATGTTTATATTTATTGAGCTTCTATTGTTTGCCAGGAACTGTTCTAATGCTAGGGTTAGAGCAGTATGCATGACAACATTTCTGCCCTCATAGAGTTGACATTCTAGTAGTTTCCTCTCTAAATACTGGAGTACACTGTTACATTATTGGTTCCCGAAGATTCTCACTATATGACACTCACATCCTTGGGTAGTTCTTGCCCACATTGACTTAGACTTGGCCATGTGACCTGCTCTAGCCAATAAGACATTGGCAGGATGCAAGCAGAAAATTTGAAAAATGCATGCACTTTAGGGCTTTAGTTCTTGGAATGTTTCTTTCTGGAAGCCAGCCACTATGCTGTAAGAAGCTTGGACTCAATGACTGAATATTGAAAGGCCAACACAGGAAGTACCTGGAGGATGAGAGTCCATCTTGAATGTTTTAGCCCCAGCCAAGCTCCCAGCTCAATGAAACCAATTAAGTGACCTCAGCTACATCATGTCAGGCAGAAAAACCACCCAATTGTGCCTAGTCAGTCACAGACTTGTGAGAAATAATAAATTGTTGTTTTTTAAACCAATAATAAATTGTTGTTTTGGGAGGTGGTTTGTTACACAGCATTTGATAACCGAAACAGGTAATAAATGGGTGAGTAAATAAATAAGAAAGAAATTTTTAGAGTGTGATTTGGGCTATAAAAAAATCAAATAGGGTAATGCTATAAAGAGTGACTGTGGGAAAATTCAGAGAGGCACATTTTTAAGACTTTGAAGTCACATGTGCTTCTGAGGAATTGCTAGGGTGTTCTGTATAGAAACTGAAGAATTAATTGTTTCTTGTTGAGAGTGTCAGGTACTGTGGGGGATCTACGAGAGAGGAAATATGGGAATTTATAAGAGCTGGGTTGGAGTTATTCTGCTTTTGACCTTGGGCAAAGCACTGATTCTTTGTGAGCCTCAGTTTCTTCATCTCTTATTTGGGGATAACTATACTAATCTAGCCTACTTCCAGGATTGCTGGGGAGGTTACATTTGGTAATGTTTGCAAAAGTACTCCAGTGTCTTACAATGTTATTTAAGTGAAAGCATTTCTATGAAAAAAGACATTTTGATCGCCCATTTACCTTCTGAAGTCTGTGCTCTGTCTGCAGGATGATACATTCAAAGTCAATGGCATAAATTTAACGTGCCAGACCCACAGTCTGTCTGTACATTCTACTGGCATGGTCTATGTAATACATTAGCCTTTTTTATTTATTTAGCATCCATTGGGACCAAGGTTCTGCAGTTTTGAATAATCCACGAAATTGTCACTGAAAGTTGGTATTCTCTCTGTTGATAATGAAGAAAAACACCAATGAACAGCCTTATTAGTGTAAAAAGTCACACAATCCAAAGCCTCTATCCCATTAGGAAAAAACTCAACATATGTCATGCCACATTAATAAATACTGCATGTGCAAAGTGTACCTTGTATTAACAGTAAATTCCCCCATGGAAAATTGATTTGTTTTTAAATTTTAATTGACTTCTTTTCTCTCCTATAGACCCTAGTTAGGCTTTCCACCTCACCTTCTTTTCTTTAACAAACAATGTAAGTTTGTATGAGAAATGCATCATTTTCTAAACCAAACAGCAAAAAGAGAAACAAAATGCAGACAAAAAGAGGTAAGGGGAATTAAAAGGGGAAAAATAACAAATTGGTCATTAAATGCAAAAAGATGCATGAGATAAAAGAGAGGGAGGCAAGACGAGTATCTACTATATTGGGCTTCGGTGCAGATGTAAGTATAAAATGCTCCACAAGTCCTGTAATTGAGAAAATCTATCAAATGTCCTGACAGCTGCTCGGGCATTTCCAGAAGCGATAAAACTTGAATTTATTTCACTCCTAGAAAAGGGGCAGTATCACCTTCTGGCGGCTTTAATGAAATGCCATAAAATTCGAGGAAAAACTGTGTTGTAAAGTCATAAAAAGGTAGTCGGAAGTAGATTGTTGGAAATGCTGCGGGAGGGGTTGCTGTGTCTGAAGAGTGACCGTGGGGATCAGAGGCCTCTCTGCGCGGTCAGGAGCAAGGCGTTCAGTTTCCCACTGTTCCTGACCCGGCAGCCCGGCCTCGAGAGCGATGAAAGGAAGGCGCAGTCAACCAACGAACGTAGTGTCCCTCCCGCTCACCCACTCTCAGGTCTTGGCCCTTGGCTGCATTGCTCTCTGACTTTTCACCTTTGACACGGGGACTGATAAACCCTTTCTGAGGCTCACCTACTCCATTTGTATTTTGTAGAGGTGACCAGTGGGTGTATTCTCACCGGCATTTCTTCAGGTAGAAGTAATACAGTCAATTGGAATGGATGGTCCTCAGCTAAAGTCACCTGTCCCAGCTATAGACCTGGATAGGAAGCTACTAGTTCTTGGGGCAGGATTTAGAGCAAACACAGTCAGATACATATTCCGCTTTAGAATCTGATTATTCAAAGCTTGGCTCACACTTAGCCTTCCTGTTCTCTCTGGCCTTGGTTCTACTGTCTGGTACTGTATTTATGAGTCTACTTTTTCTCCTAGATTATGAGCAACTAGGTGGACAAGGATTGTCTCCAAAGTTCCCTCTTTACCCCTTTGGCACCCTGCTTGCCTCACACTTTGCACATTTTGTGAGCTCATTAGATGTTTCCAAGGGGAACAGAATAGTTGAGTGTCTCAGATGGTCAGATAATGTCTGTTACTATCCAGCTACTTCTGTGGCTGAATGACTACTCTTGGAATCCAGCTACCCTTGGAATTTATCTCATACTTCTATAGAAGAATTCATTTATTGAAGATTATTGCACAAGGAGCAGTTACATAGTATTTTACTTCATATTTTCAGTTTGAGATTTTAATAAAGTCACACTAGATCCATATAAAGAATTCTATTTCAAAGAGAAGTAAACAGAAACCCCGAGTCTTACAGTGAATTTCTTTGGCCCGTCAAATTTTGTGCAAAGATTATGCAGTTAAATTGTAAACTCTGTGAATAAAAGGCCTAAAATGAGGGGGTTATGTGTGAAGATCAAGGTATGCCTAAGAGATAACGTTATGCAAAAAAAAGAGAAGGTGAAGAGGAAATTAGTTTAACTGGTGTCAGCTTTAAGAAAAATTTTAGCAGAGACCTCTTGAGGCTGTCCAAAAAGCAAAACCAAAAACCAAAAACCTAGCTAAATAAATAAAATAATTGATGATTTCAAGACAAGTGCAAGGAAGTAAGAGGATCAAAAAGGTCAATGAAGATAAAGAAGATAAAAGTGGATTGTGAAGTTTGAAAGTGAGAATGGGCATTTTTTTCTTTAGTGAACTGATGACCTCAGCCCTTGGCATAAAGGGGTATTTCCACAGTATAGGTTTGACCCAAACCACAGGTTAAAGGAATATCAGTAAGAATGTCAATCTTTGGAAAATCTTGTGAGCAGTATTATTGAGTTATGACTGTCACTTGAGCAGTGTCTTCAATGAAATAGGATATAAATTTTCCCAAGGCAAGAGCAAGTGCTTGGAAACCAACAAAGTTTAGTGATCATCCTTTCATTTTTCGACGCTCAAGTCCTTTGTCAGCTTCAGAACTGGGAAGTCAGCTATTAAATTAGAGATGAAATAACCTCAGGCTCCAGATGTGGCCGCCTCACACTCCTGTCTTTAGCCCAGATGTGCCCAAACCATCCCATTCATCATGATTAGAGTGAAGGTGGTGGGCAGGCGTCAGACAACACAGCCACAGGATCCCTGATGCCCAGCTCATTCACACTGGGAGATGCCCCTCCTGAGGGGAGTTGCTGCTCAGAGGCAGGGAGTAATGTTGAAGGCTCTTCAAAAGTCCATTAAAAGGAGGTGTGCATTTTATTTGTATGGACAACTGATCCCAGCTCTAAGTTCCAATGATTTCCATTAGGTCATTTACAAAGCCCTTTGCACAGCCGTGTTTAAGCAGCCACCTCTGATCCTGTAACTCTCCTGCCTCCTTGGTACAGATCTATCCTTGCATTAAGCTTTCTGTTTGGGAGTAAAACTTTCCACTTTCCTCTCATCTCCCTTCACCCACTTTTGATTGGTGAAAAGCTTGAATCAACACCAAATGGTGTGTGAACTATGCTGAGGGCAACATGGAAGGACCTTGGATCTCAACTAGTTTGTAGAGGACACTGAGGGGTTAACTGAAGCTCGTGGTGGTGGTCGAGGGGGGCTGGGCAGGCTGAAGTCCTAGCAGGGCCTAAAGGCACTTCGCACAGTTATCCAGGTCTAGGCATGAGCTGATCTCCAGGGTGCTATGAAGAAGTCACAGATTATCACTGTCCTTCTGATTAGAATCTACGAATGCTGTCTTTCACGACTGGAGATGAGACTGGGATAACTGAAGGGTGTGAGAGCCTGGAAGCTGCTGTTCAGACCGGTGTGAAAATGAGTGTGTGCTCTCAGTCCTTTCCTCCACAGCCTGCAGCCCACGTAGCTGTAACGGGTTCTGTCAGGTGTGAGCTGAACCGCTGTCAGAACATGATTGGGAAGGAGTGAGCTATGTCCTGTATGCAGTCGAAGGGTCATATTTATCAGGAATGATTTTACTTAGGGCCATAAACTATCCTCTAAGAATTATTTGCTCAAAGAGAGACTTCTTTGTGGAATAAAATGATAATGACTGCTTGGATTGAATGGTTCCTTCTCAAGTTAACTAAAACAAAATGGACAGTGGCAACAAGAAAGGTCACCTGCAGGTTCTAGATGCTTTATGCTGACCAAGCATGATAAGTCAGTTCTAAAAACTCCCACACAACGTTGTGCTTTTCATTAGGGCAAGGATATTAGGATTCCTTGAAGAAAATCTTTAGGATATTCTAACATTTCTAATTGGCATTCCACTACTGATAAAAAGCATGCGTTCTTCTCTGCGGTGTTTTCTAATAATATTCTCCATCTTGACAGTGTGGGAAAACTTCAGTCTTTTCTCATTCCTTCTAAAAATTGGAGAGAGAGAGAGAGAGACGAGGGAGAATGGCACTAGGAATCACGAACAATTTTAGTTCATTCCAAAGCTGAAGAGACTTATTTTTCAAATGTATTCTTTCAAATCCAGATTCCTATAACAGATGCTCTCAACTCCCAGGCTCCTTCCATCTGTAATTCAATTTCCTTCTAAATGTGATGCTGACATCTGTTGCAATGCAGATACACACTTGAGTACCTGCAATTTCTCTGTCAAGCTCAGTGTCATGTTAAAGAACTGTGAACTTCGCAGGGTTGGGGAGCAGACAGTGGAATCCACAGGGCTGCAGGCAGAAAGAGATTTAACGTCTCTTTCATGATTCTGATGCCTCAGCATCTTTTCCTGTCTGATGCCAAGGCTCTTGTTCAAGCTTTTCAAGGGAACATAAAGTGTTTATTTAATAGTGCAATTAATTGTTTTAGCTTCACTCCTGGAGCCACCTCCAATCAGCACATGCAAAGACTTAGCAGGGAGCCAGAGATTACATCTTCAGATTCTTCCTGACAGAGTGGATTAGATAAATCACCACACAATTCTCTAAAGTATTTTAAACACAAAGACAGAGCACTGCACGTTGCATGTAAAGATGCTGATCTTTGCCCTCTTTCTCTTCTATCCCCTTCCCCCAGCATTACTGTGTGAGACCATTCGAGGCATGGATCGAGTTCAATCATTCCATCATTAATTAATTCATTAAATAAACATTTGTCGAGTCTTGAGTCTGTGACTGGTATTGTGTCAGGTGCTGGGGAAAGGAGGGTTGGTATGACATCGGATTCACCTTCAGGAATTTCAGTAGTGCTTTATTTTAGAACAAGTACTGAGCCTTACTGAGGCTCCCAAGTCGTGAATGAAATCAGGGTTTTATGCCAAAGGAAAACTTATAAATTCTGACAAGGATACAAACCTATTATTGGGTTAAATATTCTTCCATTAGCAAGAACTTGTTTTTGAGCTTCCCAGGAAAGTAGAAATCTTTGTTTTATACCAACTAATTTGGGGCTGACAGGGGTGGGGGAGAATGGAATTTTCCTTCTGACCCTTCCTGCCTCTGCAGACTATCTGCCGACGTCTGAAGCATGACACTTGACTGGACATGTCGTTTCTTCAGGTGGCTTTGCTGGGGCTCTGTAAGAATCATGAAATCACCCAGACTTTATAAAAAGTTTGTCACAACGTTTAACCTGAACATCTTCTCTACCAATTACCATCCTTTCAGTTTTGTACAACACCGTCAAAAGGCTCAGCGGGCTGTGTGACGGCATGGTTTGTCATTCTGAACTGACTCAGGGTGAGTCTTAGTATGAGAGGTGAGCCAGTCCAGCTGTGACTGGCAGCCGGAAAAGACAGAGGGTAGGACTGCAGGCCGTGGTCGCAAAGCTGCTGGAAGGTGTCTGGTGTAAAGGAGAGATAAGGAGAGTCTGAATTACTCATCATAGTTTCTCAGGAATTTCCTTTGACTAAGATATTGTGTGTTGTTGGTCCTGGGCTGAACCTGGCCCACAAATGTATTTTATTGGGCCTGCTTTGTATTGACATTTTAATTTTTTTAAATTGGTTGCCCTCATGTAAAAGCTGGGAGATTCCATGTTAAAAGTTTATCCTCTTTTTTTAATTTTATTTTTTGTTGAAGTGTAGTTGATTTACAATGTTAGTTTCAGGTGTACAGCAAAGTGATTCAGTTATACATATACATACATACATACATACATATATTTCAGATTCTTTTCCATTCTAGCTTATCACAAGAAATTGAATATAGTTCCCTGAGCTATACAGTAGGTCCTTGTTGTTTATCTATTTTATATATAGTAATGTGTATATGTTAATCCCAAACTCCCAATTTATCCCTCCCCCCTTTCCCCTTTGGTAACCACAGTTTGTTTTAAAATATCTTCTATCTAAAAATTGAAACATCTAGCAACACAGGACCTATACTGCTACATGACAGGGGTGAGGTGCAGCTGAGTTCCAGCTGTCCCCTTAGATGGGACATGCAGTTTTTTGTTTTTGTTTTTTTTTTATGTTTTCTCAGTTTTCTCTGTCCCCATCACTTCATATTGTCTCACACCCAACCTGCTTCATTATTCATTTACCTGCCTGGGTTTCTGATCTACATGGATTAGTTAAACAAAAAGTATTTTCCGTCAATCAAAAAGTTTCTATTGGGAGCTTGGAGCTTGTTAGGTACAGTGGGAGAAGCAAATAATATTCCTGCCCAAGTGAGGAAGAAGGTAGTGACATGTGCAACAGTTAGAGGCATGGCCTAAGAGAGACCACAAGTCAACACAAGAATTTAGAGAAAGGAATTCCATTGATATTCTTCTGAATTTTATTGCTTCTGTTTTCCAGAAAAACAGAAAAAGCATTTCTCTTTCATGAAAAGGAAGTTCTTAGGAAGTTTAGAATGTAGCTATTCAGCACATCTAAGTGCATAAGGCATTTGTGTTCTAATCGCATTTTCAAGAAAATTTTTTCGTTCATGCAGAAAAAGAACCCAATCCTGGGCAACAAGTATTACTTAAACCTGAGAGACTATAAAAAGAAATCATACTGAATAGACTGTAGAGATTTGGAAGAAGGATAAACAATACTAGTTCTATTCTGCAACTCTTTTGGGGAGCCCATACAGAAAATCTAATGCTTAAAAAGGATTGTAATTGTTGAGAAAGACCTGAGCTATGTTTTAAAATTCTAGGTTTAATTTAATATCGACTCTCTGGCGAGACTTGTGGTCTGGATTTGCTTTCTGAGAGGAAGGCTGACATAGAAAGCAGGAAAGGTCAAGGTCTTATTGGCATCAAATAGGAAACAGTTGGCTCCTTTCCCTCGGAGCAAACTCATAGTCCATTATACCACCTCTTTGCTTATATCTGAAAACAAGAACTAGTCAGCACAGCTGGACAACTTAAAGCCACCGCTGATGGCTGAGAGGTTCTGGTCTCTCACATGATTTAGTGCACACATGTATATGCATGAGATGCCGTGCTTCTGGTAGTGAATGCTGATTGGGGAGGACACTGAGGAACCCGCGCATCAGTGAAGTCCTTGTTTGAGTCTTAATGAAAGTTAACAGTTATTGACCACTTATTATGCTTTAGACACGATGCTAGGTGCTTCATATGTTTTATTTAATCCTTGCAACAACTTTTGAAGTAAGCTTAGGTAATACCCCCTTCTATAGACCAAAGAGTGGGGACATAGAGAGGTTAAGTAACTTGTCCAAGGTCACCAGCTAGCAAGAGGTGCCAGTGGGAGCTGAACCCAAGTTTGGTGCCAGTGTGTCTACTGTGAACCACAGGCTACACCTCAGATTCTGTGCCTTGGCCTTGCCCTTTATGGATTACCTGCCCTCAAACTTTTCCTCTTTGGAAGAAACTAGATAATTTTAGCACTCTGGGGCATCCAGGGGTTTGCAAGCAGTAAACCCAATACTGAGGAAAGGACCTCAGTCATTTTCTTTAATTCTCCTCCTGTACCTGCAGCCGTTGCTGTAGAAAATCACAAAATCGGGGCAAATGGTTTCACTGTAAAGGCAACATAAGCTCAGAAAGGGCGCCGAGCTGCTGAGCGTTGCTCGCACTCACTTGCGGGGGGGGGGGGGGGTCAGCACAGCAGCTGCTTCAGCCGTGCCAGGGTCTTAAGCTGTAGCTCTGACCCAGCCCCTCCAGGGTTACAGACCTTGGCAGATACCTCTGCTCCAATTCGCTGAGAAAATGAGACCTCTGGGACATGAGCTAGCCTCTCCTGCCTGGCTAGAACACTGCTCAGATGTGCTCACACCATTTCTATTCTTTCCCTCTTACCTCGGAGGAAGAAAAACTTCAATCTTCCTTCCTTCAATCAACCTTCCTTCCTTCAATCTTCCTTTCAATCTTCCTTCCTTCCTTCAATCAATTCACCCTACATGTGTGCCTGCCAACCCCTCCCCTTGTGCTGCCTCCAAGCTCGCTTCCCCAGTTATTTCTGGAGTTTCTGCACCTGGAACCTCTCTCCTCTCCGCTGCCCCTTCCAGGGTGGCCTAGGACCAGGAGCCCAGCCTCTGGGTCAGGCTGCCTACCCTGGGCCTACTCCTTAGGCACTGCCACTCACTTCTCTGTGACCTTAGGCAAATTACTTCATTTTCCTGTGGCTAAACTTCTTCATTTTAAAAATGGAGGTGATTGAGAAGCCTAAAATGGTGATGAGGATTAAGCGAGATAACTCATGTCTCGGGACACCCATGACCTTGATCTCTCTACTTTGTTCCAGTGCCAACTTCCTTTGCTTCCTCCCCCAACCAGCTTACATCCCTGATCATTGCTTCAGCCACTCCCTGGGCAATGACATCACTTCCTGCCCAGTGTTCTTTGGTTTTAACCAACTGTCTTCTCCCCACCTTGAAGGGGGCTGTGAGATCCACTGGTAAATGTTTGTCCCCACCTCCCACCGAATCAG
Source organism: Camelus bactrianus (assembly GCF_048773025.1). Taxonomy (NCBI): domain Eukaryota; kingdom Metazoa; phylum Chordata; class Mammalia; order Artiodactyla; family Camelidae; genus Camelus; species Camelus bactrianus. The sequence continues at coordinate 73,498,707 of NC_133543.1, forward strand.
CCTCACTGCCCTGAGTTCCTTCCCACATTTCCAGGACAAGCCAATGCTCTTGCATCTATTTTAGAGGGTATCATCCCTCATCGTCCTTATTTATAAAAATGTATTTTTAATAATTCCCCTGTAAACTCTTATTATATTCCCAATTTTCTTTGAGAGGCAGAAACGTCAGTAGTACCAAAGAATCTAGGTGGAACAGCAGAATGCAGACCATGGGCTCTGGGATCATACTATCTGTGTTCAGATCCCAGCGTTGCTTCTTGTTCTTTGTGTGACCTTGGGCACGTTCCTTAACCTCTGTGTGTCTCAAATTCTCCTCTCCCTGTTAAGAACTTTATGAATAAAGTGCTTAGAAAAGTGCTTGTTATGACCAAGCACTCAGGTAAATGTTACTTACTATTAAAAGAATTGGCACTTGGTGACCTCTCTCTTGTCCTCTCTCAGTAGATCAAGCCAATACACAGAATTACGTGGAATTTAACGTCACATTCAAATGTTAAGGCAAAGGAAGCATATGTCATTGCCAAGAGGCTCTGTTTAATAGGTAAGGAAGTATGGGGCTGTAATAGTGTTCAGTTCAGAATAATAAAGGGCTGGGACATAGCCTCATTCCCACAGCTATGGTCTGGGAATCTTGATAAAGGCCAGAATTCTTCCTAGTTTGGTTCAAAGTCCTCCTACCACACCAACTTGATTGGTTCTGGTGTTACTCTGCCTCTTGAAGGAAGTTGGGAGCATAAGCACAGAGCACAGCAAAGCTAAAAGGGCTTGTTGGGATCCTCGTCCGACTTCCAGTTTCCATAGGCGAGGAGAGCCTGCTATGATGCTCGCAGCTGGCCCCTCATTCAGAAAACAGCGGGCTTCTGGACCCAGGGAGCCCCTCTTCCAGATGGTGAGAGGCAGACTTCAGAAAGACATGAGCTGTCTGTTGACTCATTTTGTGCATTTCCTGTGTGGTTCTGGCATCTTCCGTCTAAGTTACTGACTCAGCTTAACCCTGCTTAGCTTGCAAGACCTTTCAGGGAAATTAGAGCACGAGATGCAGTCACTGCAAGTTGTCACACATGATTAAGGAGCTGGAGGGAGTGATTTATGTGGAAAGATTAAAATCCCTAAATATGGATGGCAGTGCTGCCCTGACTGAGTGGGGCTTTAGGTATTTGCAAATCGCCCCGTGGGAAGGCTGCCGACTTCAATGGAGGTAGGACCGCTTCAAAGGGGTTGAAGGGCGACGCAGGTGGCAGAAATGTGATGATGTGAAAACAGGATACTACTTCCTGATGAAGCTGAAGAGACCAGATTCAGGCAGGAAGTTCTCCCCCAGCTTTTATTTTGTCAGGCCGCTGGATATCTGGAATTTTCTACATGCAGGACTGAGGCTCTAGTTCCCAGTAGGTCTTGAGCCTTCCTCTGCAGTGTCCCCATTCCCAGGGCTCCCTTTGCGTCCTCCCACTGTCCCTCCACTAAGGCTTCTTTCCCCAGTGTTTCTCCTGCTACCCTGTTGCTCCCGGCCTCCCCAGAACCCCTCACCCACACTCCCGGTCAAATGGAGTTTCCCTGTGTCCTGATTTTAAGTTAGGACTATGAAGCAAGAGTTAAGTGGATAAACTGTTTGCTGTTAAACTGGAAGCCAGATAGATAATTAACTGACTCTCCCAGATAACACTGACCAAGCCCTTAGCAAGTGTTCAGACTTTTCAACACTTCGTGTGTTTTTGTGTGTGTGTGTGTGTGTGTGTGTGTGTGTGTAAAGAGTGGAAGAAAGGGTAGGGTGTTTTCAGCAGCCTGCACTTGATCCTGTGCAGGCCACAGCCTATTCCTAACACGGCTCAGCACAGATGTGGGGTCACTGAACAATCGGAGGGGTTAGGGAGGACTTAAGTGATATTGAAGCCAAAGAAGTCTGAGTCTGAGTTAGCAAGGTAAGGGAGGTAGGAGAGAAAGGGGATATATTTGGATTTCTAAGGACAGCCTTGTTTTCCAGTGGTCTACTCCATGCCATAATTTGGACAACATGGTTACTATACCATTAACTGTAAGATGGTGTCCTAGCTGCATAGATGCTCTTTTTCTACAGAGCAAGTCAAGAAAATCTATCTGTGCTTCTTCCCTACCCTAATGGCCTTGCTCTGGCATAACAGGCTTTCTGCAGTCTTCCCCGACTCTTCTCTAATGGGCCTTGTGCTCTAACCTTGCAGCTCCCAGTTCACACTGTTTCCTTTTGGACTTCTGTACCCTTGAAAAGCCTTTTCTTCCTTTCCTGAATTATCCCCCACTTTTGGACTTGTCTGTCAAGTGCTTGACTTTTCTGTTAAGAGCCACCTTAAAAATCACCTCCTCTAGGAAGGCCTCCATGATTGAGTTAAGGACATCTTCCTCCATAGAATTCTGGTGTCTTGCACTTGTCCGTATTTGGCACAGATGTCAATATCATATTTATTTGAATATAAGTTACCCCTTCTGGTCTGTCAGTACGTTCGTTTCTTTTCTTGGGTCCTCAATGCCTAGCATAGTGTTGGGCATAAGGTAAGTGCCTAGTATTTGTTGAATGAATGAATAAACAGTAGCATACCTATGTATAGTCCATAATTGTGGTGTGCATGTATAAACATTCATCCATTAGCAGTAAACAGGAGCTCAGATAGTGGAACATTTAGACTTTCTGTTTTGTTGAGTAATTGAAAAAGCATACATACATTTAATCACTCAGTCCCAAGTATTTTTTAATGGGTAAATTGCAGGTGTCTCTCTTTAAAAATAATTTCGTTAAATGTGGTAAGCCTTATTTTTTGGCTCATATTTGTTAGGTTATTACAGTGTTTTAAAATACCTGGCTTAAATTTTTAAATTATACTTTAAGCAGCTATTAGCATAATGATATTATCTATTAATAGAGATTCCTACAGGAATAAAGGTCCCTGCAATTTACATGAAATCAGAAAAGTTGGTGTGATTAGTAGCATCACAACAAACCCAGCATGACTATTGTGATGACTGCATTTCCCGTCACTGTAATTATCTCCTAAAACTTTTATTGGGAGCATTGATTGCCATTTGCTCACTCATTCGCTTTGAGAAAGTGGACTGATGAACAAGTGCCAGGAGTGAAATGGTGGCTGTGCAGGTCCCATGGAAAATACATGCTGGATGATTACAAAATGAGCTGTGTGTGTCGGCCAGGAGAACTGTTTGACCTTTCTGTGTTCAAAATAAATGATAGATTTCGTATTTCTTTCAATTACCAAGAATTTAAGAAGATGAATGAGAGATGGTGATTTTTCTAAGAGAAAATGTGAAATGATCATTTGTATTGAAGAGCATTAGGCAAAATGTCACGTCCCTCTCCCTGCTGCAGTGCATCATTTCCGTTCACCTGTCTGAGGGAAGGTAGAGATTTGGCTCCTTGACTTACCCACTTTTCTCCATCTTTACTGTCACGCCTGTGAGCCAGGCTGCCGTAGCTCTCCTCGGGACTGCTCCAGCTGCCTTCTAACTGCTCTCCTCGCTTTTAACCATACTACTCTCCAATTCGTTCTCTCTGCTGCAGACAAAGTGCTCTTTCTAAACAGCAAATCTGATCATGTCACTCCCCTGCTTAAAGTACTTCTCTGATGTCCCAAATCTTTATTCTGCTCTATAAGGCCTTCCTCATCTGATCCACACTTAGCCCTGCAGCCTGGTGACTCATTACACCCCTGTGGCACTCTTCAGATCCCCAGCCACAAGGAACCAGAAGGGCTCTCCTTGCTGGCCATGGTCTCTGCTCTTCTCCCCTCTTCGGTCTAACTTCTAATCATCTTCCAGGGTTAGATGTCCTCTTTGCACTCCAAGGGCATCCTTAACTCACTCTTTCTGCACTTACCACACTGTCCTGAAATTGCCTCTTGACTTGTCTGTTTCTGCCGCTGTTCTGTAAATTTGATGCGAGCAAATACTGGGTCCGTCTGGTTCATCTTGTACCGTTAGCACTAAACATGGAGAGAAGACAGCCAGGACATAGCTGAGAGAGGGAGTGATTCTGTTTTCCAGTTTTGCTTGTTGCCTCTTTTAATTCAGGTCAAAGGCAAAATGTTTAGCCCCAGTATCTATTTCTAGGTATTGCTCCACACTTTCCCTGCACAAGTGGATTTTCTTTTTGGAAGATGGCTCAAAGAACAGAATAAAAAGTGAGACTGTGGTTCTAATTTGTTGTTCTGAGTACAGAAAATGTAATGTGGGTGAACATGTTTAGTCTGTTTCCTCCAGACCCAAGCAGGAAGGACTAGAGGCTGATAGAGCAGAATTTCAGAGTGTGCATGTATGCGCATGTGCACACACACGCACGCAGGCCTATGTGGGTATCTGGGTGTATTGTGTCGCTGAGCTCGGGGATGGGTTAGCTTTGTTAGAAATTAATGCCTGTGAGTTCTTCTGATAAAGCAGTTGCTGAGCTCTGCTTTCTTTGCCAGAGAATGACCTATGTGTGTCAAAGTGGTATGTTTCAGAAAGAAAAAAGCCGCAAATCCTAGGTTACCCTGAGGTGTTCTATCACTACTGTAGCCCCGATTTAATGATCAGAATAGATTTTTTAAAGTCTCTTTGAATATGGCTGTGAATATGTGATTAGCATTGGACCAGACCAATTTAGAAGAATGTAGCTTCTATCAAGAAAATGAAATTGCAGAATGTGGAAAAGGTAACCTGGGGTATCCAGTTACAGGTAGGCTTAGAGATCTTGATTAGAGTTTTTTACATTTGTTAAAATTATTTCGAATATCACATCTTTTTTTTCCTCCAAAACTTCTTTTCTCAAAGTCTCCCCACAGCTCCGAAGGAGACGTCTTTGGAGGTATGCTATACAAACTTTGCTGGCATCCTTCTTTCCAGCACAGACTAACAGAAAATCGTGTAAAAATTTTCCTGTCATTGCTAAACCCCATGCACTGCAACAGGCACCTGGGGCGGCATGGCTCCCTTTGTCTTACAAATAGTACAAATTGGGTAATGCGTATGAACAAGCCTGGCGGATTCCTGCCAGGATGCAGATAGAGCAAGAGGCGAAGGAAATCTAAAAGATGCCTGTTTCACTTCCTCTCCTCCCTTCCCAATGCTGGTTCCATAGAGTCCAGTGAAGAGGCTTAGCAAGCACCAGGCAAGTTGGCTTACTGATACGTCACAGAGCAAGGAAATTGATGTGTCATTTGCATTTCTTGAAAAACAATCAGGTGGTGATAGCCTGTCTTGAGTTGCTGGCAAGAACTTCAGCGATTATAGAGCTACCCAAACAATTTCTTCTTTCCCTAGTTTTCTGTTTGGGACTTTAAGTTGTATCTTGTTTCTTTAAGCAAAATAGCTGACTTGACATGTCTCTGACTTCTGGGAATAATTGAATTCTTCTGGCGGGGGCTAAGTAACCGGAGAGTAGCAAATGAAAATTTCACTCTGAAACACACCCACACTCACCCACAGGCAGACATGTGGGCTCATCCACAGTGCTCTTTGTGGTTTGGAGAGATTTGGGGAATATTCATGTATTACTTGCCTTTTTAATTTCCCAGCCCATCTTAGGGGGTCAAAGCTATAAATCTCAACATGGGATGTGGGAGATTGAACCTTTTGTCTGATCAAGGGGCATGTGGGTTTTTAAAAGTTGAGAAATACTGTGACAGAGAGAAGTGGGGTCATTTTGTGATCTCTCCAGCCCTGCTTTTATGGAAAAACCATGCCTTGGTAGACGAGGAAGTCAGAAAGGCGAAGAAACTGACACTACTTGAATGTTCAGTTCCTGTTAATGCACTTGGAGTGAATTGGCATATTTAATTCTCACAACAAAGCTGCTATTTCACCTATTTTACAGTTAATGAAGATGAGGATTAGCAAGATTTAGTAATATGCTCAAGTACACCCATCTGGTCAGAGACAGAATTAGGACTTGAACTCAGATTTTTCTGATGCCAAATGTAGCTCAATTATAGCACTTTAAATCACTGGGGGGAAAAAATCTACAACCTACATAACTGTGGACTGTAGAGTTGCTTCTCCACTTGTCACAGCAGTGTCTTTTCTCTTGCTCCCTTGCCCGCCTGTCTCCTTGCTTTTGAAAGCCTCATTACTGCTGGGTAGCTCCAGGGAACATCCTGAGTACGGCAGGCCTGCCTTCCTTTAGGAGTTGTGCATGGCACCAGCATGCATGTCTTCACACAGAATTAGGAAGGGACATTTTTAAAAAGATTTTATTTTTTTTTAGAGCAGTTTTAGGCTCATAGAAAAATTAAGAGGAAGTTACAGAGATTTGCCATCTACCCCCTGCCACCACACACGCATAGCCTCTCTATCGACACCCCACACCAGAGTGGTACCTTTATTACAGGAGATGAACCTACACAGACACATCATTATCCCCCAGAGTCCAGAGTTTATATTAGGGTTCATTCTATGGCTCTGGACAAATGTATAATGACATGTATCCATCATTATAGTATCATTCACAGTATTTTCACTGCCCTAAAAATCTTCTATGTTCTACCTATTCATAAATTCTTCCTTGTCCCCCAGTCCCTGGAAACCACTGATTTTTTTTTTACAGTCTCTATAGTTTAAATCACTGTTTTTTAACAACTGGAAAGGTAAGGATAGGGGGTGATTTCTTGAGGTCACCATTATTTTTCCATCCATTCAGAATTAACTTGTATATTTACATTGAGTCATCAATCAACATGCGTTTATAAAGGTTTCTCCATGAGCAAACCATAGTGGGTATCTTCCTGGGAGATACAGGAAGACTCTAGCTACAGTTAGGATTCGTGAGCAGCGTAACAATCTGGTTAGGGGAATAGACAAGATCTTCTATCTCTGTATCTCTAGATCTCTATCTCTATATCCATGTCATTGACTATAAAATTAGAGCAGTGAGAAAATTTTTCAGGGCTTCAAACACCTGCTAATTGAGAAAGTGAGTAAATATAACCAGAAGGTTTTGAGAAAATTTGAAACTGAACATGTTCTTTTTAGAATCTGGTAATGCCTACATATTAGCCTTTCATGAGGATAGACAAGGGTTATTCTTTTAAAAAGCTCCTTCTTTGTACAGCAGTAGCCTGAATAGTCAAGAGTTGGCAAGGCCTTTTCTGATGTTTATTGGAGCAGCTGTGGAAATAATTTTGTACCTTGGATTCTGTGATTTATTTCCATTAGGAATAAATTTGGGATTCATTTTACGGCTTTCAGAAACTGGAAGTGCTGTGGTCTCAAAATTATTTTTTGTTAAACATCGTCTCCCTGGCTGCATTTCAGGTGCAGGCTGAATTCTGCACAGTGGGTTGTATTAGCATCAGAAATGCCATTGAATGATAGTAATGATAATAATTGTATATACACAAAGGATGGAATTAGGTTCCAATTCTCTTCAGCTAAACTTGGTATTTGACATTGCTGACTCAGTTTTGACATCTTTAAAATAAAGATAATCGATAAGTACTCTGTTATCTCTGAAGACTGGGCACAGTCATGCCTGGAAAGAGATTTGAACCCTTAAACACAGGTGCTTTGAATGCAAATTGTTATTTATTTCCACTGGTATGTTTTACAGGTTGACATCTTAGATAGGAAGGAAATCTTCCCTATACTGTCAGATCAAGACTGACTTCCAAATGAGAACTAAATAAACATAGTAGACAAGGAGACAGGGGAGATCTGACTCTCTCCAGAAGCAGCACTGTCACCTTGCTGCCACTGTGAACTAGAATTGCCATCTGTTTCTCACGGAATCTTCTCGAAAGACAAGTTGCTCTTTTTGCTCCTAATACATAGCCACGTATCCCAACCTCTTTCTTGCTCTCTTCTCACTCTCTCCTTCCCTCAAGCTCATTAATTCTCTGTTTCAATGGGAGCTTCTAAGAGAAAGGGAGTGAATCATTCAGCAGGAGAAAACATCAACCATCCAGAATCCTCAACATTGATTTAGAATGTACTTTCTTATGATTTAAATCATGACTAAACAAACAAGGCACAGAAGAGGGAAAAGAGAAAAGTGACTCATCTAGTGAGGGCCCAGGAAAGAGCTCAAAGTCTACCATATGCACACTGAGCTCTGGGCCAGGTCCTGAGGAAAATATTCAAAATGTAAAACATGCTTTTGGCCTCCAGGAGCATAAAATCTAGTTGGGGAGAAAAGCGTGCTGCAAGTTTATGAGACATGATGAGACAAGTTATAGCTGTCACCAGAGCTTCCCTTGCCTTCCATCTCCAGAATATGGAGCCCTCTTTCCTGACTCTCAGGGGCCCTGGGACTCCATATGCGGTCTCTCTCATCATCCACGAGAGTGTGCTGGCAGCAGGAGGGCAACTTGCCTGGATGAGGGAGCCAGAATGGGGGTCATCTCCTGTGGATGCTACCCCTAGCAGCATGACCCGCTGTAGCTGACTCTCTCCCTGTTCAATTCACAGCCACTCCCAGTACCACAATGGATCCCCCAATGCTTGGCCTCGAGGGGTTCAGATTCTTGGTCTCAGAGTCTTGATCTCTTTTCCTTCTCTGCAACCCTGACAGTTTCCTTCCCAGGGTTTGGAAATGTCTTCTCATTGATCTTTAAAACACATAATTGATGAATCCACGTTCCCAGAAAAATGGAACCATCTTCCTATTTTCCTAAGGGTGGCTACTTTGATGATGATTACTTTCTTAAGGACCACTAAGATGACCTTCCTTCTCACCTTTTGTTAAAAGGAAGAAAAACAAAGAAAGAAAGAAAAGGAAAGCATGAGAATGGTCAGTTATCAAGTAAGCAAAAAAATATGTGCTGAGCAGCAACAAAATGACAAACATTTTTATATACCTTATTCTATTTCATCTTCATAATAAAGCCCACAGAGTAGTTGTTATTCTTCCCATTTTATTGTGCAAAAAGCTGAGGCTCACAGGAGTTAAACAACTTGCTCAAAGTTACACATTTAACAGAGCCAGTATTGCATATGTTTTCTGTTTCCCACGACATTGTTCCTTCTACTGTATCATAGCTGCTCCTAAGTCAAAAGAGGAAGCACTTCCTGTGGGTTGGAATGCTCTAGGGGCAGGTTCACAAGGAGGAGGTATTTGAACTGGCTCTTGACTGAATTATAGGCTTTGGCTAGACAGTGGAAGAAGGCAGGGCTATTCCTGGACTGGGAGGATTAGCATGGCTAAAACCACAGGTCGGGAAAGTGGAAGGTGTATTTGGAAGACTGTGTGTAGATGGTTTTGGCTGGAGAGGAGATTCATTCATGTGATGAGATGGCACCCAGCCAGGGAGAGGAGCACCACGAAGACCGCTTCTGCCATTGTTGTGATTCGGGAGTTTCAGGCACCTCTGTTAAATGAGGATAAACAGGGCTGACCTGCCCTCACAGGCAGTCTGGGATTCTGAATCATCAGTGACTGGGAAGTGGCGCACTCCATTGTCTGAGGCATGATATTATATCCACCAGCTATTTTGTGCAGTTGAATTTTTGTTCCACTGGAACGATTCTCTCAGTGTGAGCCCAATAGCAATGGGCATGATGGTGGTTTTTCTATGTTGCCAGAAACTGGGTCTGAATTTCTTCCAGCGCCTCCTGCTCTAAAGCACCTCTTATGATTAATTAACCTTTTGTGGAGTAACTAGGACATCTGTGTGGGATGAGATGTACTTTGGTCAGACTTCAGCTTTCAGTTGTTCAGCAAGAGGGTAATTAATTATAAGAGCTGAATCTGAACAGAAGATTGTTGGAGGAAATCCAAATGAAGCAAAACATCTAATTATCAATGAACAGGAAGGTTTTTTTTTTTATTGTTGTTGTTGTAGGAGTGAATAAAATACTTAATGTGATAAAAATAAGAGGTAGTAACAACTTAAGGTGCCTGCTTGGAATGTACACATAATGCAAAAAATGTGAGATATTTGTATTTTCGGAAATAAAGTATAATGAACTAACCATAAGTAGACAAATAGGAAACAGAGGCCAAGTTATTGTCTAAAATAAATATGTATTCTCCTTGGAGATAATTGTTGTGTTGACTTTAACAAGGATATATCTAGAATCATCTGGCTATTACTGTCCCTGACAAATAACAATAAACACCTCTTGTCTAGAGAAGCAGGTTGGATTAAGAAGCAAAATAAGAGATAAAATGCAGGAAGCTAAAAACAGTTTCAAAGCAACTTCTTTAACATAAATGGTACTGTGATAGAAATGGTTTTCCTATGCTTAGCTTTGTGAGGTGAATCACCTCCGGTATTTGGCTCACATCCACTCAATACAATCCCCCACAAAACCCCAAGCCTGACACAGCCAGAGCGTGTAGCTTGCCTTGCTTAACTATGATGGGGGTGCCTTCGTGGACAGTATGAGAATTTCCACCCTCAAACAAAATGATTCTCAAGGTTGGCTGTTGTCCACATTCACTGATAACTTCTGTACAAATGCTGCATGATTCGGTTTCAATGAGGGAATGTGGTTCTAGTTCACGTGTATAAATACCACCAGGCTTCCACTGGCGTGAAGATACTGTGTCCTTTCTTACTTATTTCTTCTGCTATCAAATAGTTTCTATTTCTGTTTTCTTTCTCTCTGCTTCTGCTGCCTCGTGTTGGTACTTGCTGCCCACTCTTTGTGTGTCTCTAAGTTTCCTTCTACACAACTTTCTATTGTATGTTGGTGTTGGGAGACAATTCTTTGCAAGTCTGTTACATTTCTGCACATCTTGCAAAGCAGAGGCATTGACAACTTTTGTTCCGGACTCTCTTTTCATAAATGTTTGTAGAGAGAGCAGACTTAGAAGATACTGATAATGTCTCCCTCTGGAGCTGAGGGCAGCTTTATTTGCTGTTCAGTCTAATAATGTCTCTCTTAGGGGCAAAGATAGGAAGGATTGCTAGTAACCCATTATAAAAGATTTTGATTTCCCAAGTCTGAGGATCCTTAGTTGTGATTCAAACCTACTGCTTCACGTGGCTGCTCTGTGTCACCCCTTTGGGACCTAAAGGGGTGAGGGACAAGGGAAACCAAAGCAAATATGAAACTTATGCTGCTTGCTGTGCTGTGCGTATTAAATCCTTTGTCTCTAACCCAAGTGTCTTGTATCTTCTGTCAACATCCATAGAGTGTGGCAGGCTAAACTGTTAGCTTATAAGGAAGGTCAGATTTCTTCACATTTCTTGACATGTGTGTCTTACATGCAAACCCCTTGAGAAGATCTGACTGGGTCAGTTAATCACGATCAATTATAGAGAACCCTTGTAGTGCCTACCTCTTTTTTTTTTCTTCCAGTTTTATTGAGATATAATTGACATACAACACTGTATAAGTTTAAGGTGCACAGCCTAGTGATTTGACTTACCCACATCATGAAATGATTATCACAATAGGTTTAGTGAACATCCATCATCTCATATAGATACAAAATCAAGGAAATAAAAAGTTTTTTTCCTTGTGATGAGAATTCTTAGGATTTACTCTCTTAACAACTCTCATATATAGCATACTGCAGTGTTAATTATGTTTAACATGTTGTACATTACATCCCTAGTACTTCTTTATCTTATAACTAAAAGTTCATCCCTGCCTGCATCCAATTTTCCTCCTGGCACTGAGCTCTTCTTATGCAAGACTGTCGGCCAATCAATAGATTGCTGCCTTTGGATCAGGTACTCATGCTTGCACCAGCCACCTGTGGCCAACTTTTCCAAGTCACTTTGTTCAAACATTGGGAGCAGTGAATGAGGGACAAGAACTCATTGAAAGGGGCTGTGAGCTTGGCAAACCCTTTGGAGTTCTCAGAAGCAGACATTGTAACTTGCACCTTTCACAGACTGTCCAGGGAAATATCATTGAGAAATAGTAAATTTACCTAACTCTCCTGCGTAATCTGAGATTTTTGTGAACAAAGATGAGTGTATGCCTTCTTCTGCAACTTACCAGTTCTCTGCCTACAGAGGAAGCGTTTGGTAAATCTTGTGTTCCTAATACTGGAAATTGGGGATGATTGCTCAGATTCACTGTAGAGGTTGTCTTTTGGCATTTATTCCACCATTGGAAGAGCAGCTGTGCAGTTGGCTGGGGTTACCTCTGCTGCCAGATTCAGGAATGGACTCTCATTGGTATAAATCAATCAGCCTTTTATTTACTGTGATTGATGCATAGGATGGCCTATGACTTTCAGGCATTGCTTGGGAAGCTCTCTGTCTTTTCTGGATGTGAATCTCAATTATATCTTCCACTTTGTCACTGTTCTAGTGAGGGTTCTCTGCTAGAGAAACAAGACCAATAGGATATATATATACAGCTGACCCTTGAACAACACAGGTTTGAACTGCATGAACCCACTTATATGTGGATTTTTAATCTTTTTCCTTTTCATTGAAGTATAGTTGATTTGCTACATTATATTAGTTTTAGGTATGCAACATAGCGATTTGATGTTTTATAGATTATACTCCATTTAAAGTTATTAAAAATATTGGCTATGCTTCCTGTTTTGTACATTATATCCTTGTATCATTTATTTTATACATAGTAGTTTGCAGATTTTTTTCAATAAATACTACACTACTACATGATTTATGGTTGGTTGAATTCATGAATGCAGAACCACATATACAGAGGGCCAACTGTAAAATTACACATGGATTCTTGACTGTTTTGGGGTTGGTGCCCCTAACCCCTGCATTGTTCAAGGGTCAGCTCAACACAACTCCATGGAGATTTTATATTAATATTTAATATATTAATATATAATATCCATATGTACCACACACACAAATATATATCTATCTACATATATCTATGTCTGTTTATATCTATCTATCTATCTATCTATCTATCTATCTATCTACTTATCTAACTACCTATAGAGAGAGATCGTTATTATGAGGAATTGGCTCATGGAGCCTAAGAATTCTCACAGTATGCCATCTGCAAGTTGGAGATTTAGGAAAGCCAGTGGTGTAACTCAGTCTGAGTCCGAAGACCTGAGACACAGGGGAGCCGATGGGTGTAAATCCCAGTCTGAGGCCAGGAGAAGTTGAGACGAAATGTCCCAGTTCACCTAGTGAGGCAGGAAAAAAAGAGGCAAATTTCTCCTTCCCCTTTTTTTCTACTCAGGCCCTCATCAAACAAGATGATGCCCACCTCCACTGGGGACGGCAAGCTCCTTTACTGAGCTCACCAATTCAAGTGCTAATCTCATCCAAAACATCCTCACAACACACGCAGGAATAATGTTTAATCTGGGCACCCCATGGCCAGTTTAGTTGACACATAAAATTAACTATCACAGTCACCAGGAGGGAAGTTAGCTTGAAAATAAAGCTGATACTTGGAGGAAGGATGAGCCAAAAGAATAGCAAAATTTGGAGCCAGAGCCCTAATCAAATTATCCCCAAAGTCTATATAATTTCTAGGCTTTTCAGTTATGTGAGCCAATAAATTAACTTTACTGTTAATGCCAGTTTGAATTAGGTTTTCTATTACTTCCCAACAAAAACATTCTAAGTGATTCATTTACTAGTTTTCATAACATCTAAGGTCACTCAAAGTTAATGCTGGAGATTATACAGGGAATACAGACATCTTTCCAAAGTTGGGATGGTGCACATTAGTCCTGCAGACAATCAGATGCAACAGTCTCACAGGTGTAATTCACTGCTCTTTCCAGTGCCTGGCACAGTGCTTGCCCGCTGACACCGGTGGAATGAATCTGTGACACTGGTGGAATGAATCAGTGAATACTGCCTATTGCTCTCCATAACTTACTGTTATTTCCTGACTCTAGTCACACCTCCTTGATCACCTTTATTGGGCTTTTGCTGCAGAATTTGGAGGATGAGGTTAGTTACTAAAGAGTTAAATGAAAAGACCAAAAAAAAAAATCATGTTTCCCCAAACAGTGGCTACCCATGTCATCTTGGGCTCCACATTCTTCAGGGGTGAGTTTCCACACTGGTGACTCAGCAGGCTAGGCCACACTACTTAATCAGAAGTTATAATTTTGGTTTGAACTGTTCAGTGGTCCATTATAATCTACAGTTTACATCTTGCGGTAAAGGGACAGATTAACTCATTTTACTGGAGTACGATGTTATTTTCTTCAGAAAATAATCAGACCCAGAGCTGTGTTTTAGATCTCAGTGCTGCCCTTTTATGTGCAAAGGAATATTGTCTTTTCTAACTGAAAACTTCCAGATAAAAAAAATCAAGACAGAGATGGCCTTCCCCTATGCGCAGGTATCACTGCCATCTGTTATAAGTGGAAGTACCAACAAGTATGGCACACAAAGTGGGAGAATACTACATGCTTGCTAACTACAGCTGAACCATGTTAAAATGATGAAGAATCCTGACGGGACCTCAGGTTAATCCTCCCAGCTTGCCAGGCCACATGCTTGCTGATATTAGGATTTTCTAGTGAATGTGGAAAACAGTTGAAATCAGAATATCTGGGTCAGCATAACTAATGTGCGCTAGCTGACAAAAAATCTAACATGAACAGCCTTGCTTAATGTCCAGTGTTCTCTTCCTCTCTTTCAAATGCTTTGTGATACCCAAAGAATGGGAGAACTTCTCGGAATGTGGCCTGTGGACAGCAAATCCAAGTTGCAACAAGCAGGTAGCAGGGTTACTATGCAATGACAGACTGTCTGAGAATAAGGCACAAAGGCTTCTCCCTAAAGGTGAGGCATTTATAACACCGAGCCACCTACGCAGATTGAAATGTCTTTCTGGTATCACAAAGGTGGTTCAAAGAGAAACCCAGACCTAGTAATGCCTCACAGGTAGACCTAAATCTAAGGCCATGCATCCTTGTGGCAAGCAAAGAGCCTGCTGGAGTTTTACACAGAAAAAGGGCTTTTCGTCCTCGTCAAACTTGAATTCAAAGAAATCCTCTTGCTAACTAAATTTTCCAGAGTTTCTTTAATTGTGTTGCATGTCAGTCTTCATGATTTCATTAATGTAGCTTTAGGTACATTTATTTTCTTAAAGTCCAGTCTATGTCCATTCATTTCCTTTGGTGTTAAGTCCAAAATACTATCATACCATCACCACTTTCCTTCCCCTGTCAAGAAGCATCCTGATAGGTTTAGATTACCAACTGACTTTCGTTTTCTGATCAGAAAAAAAAATCCTGTTAACCATTTTCCCATGGTACCCTTCCCTGTGATAAAAACCTCAGCAAGGCTACTTAACAATTTCTTAGGTGCTCATTTTTTCCATAATGAGATTGCCAACAGATGCCGGTAGAGCGGAAATCTGCACTGACTGCTGGGGATCATCTCTATCCGAGCTTTGTAACCTGGATCAGGAAAGCATTTTCAATACCCCCCGTCTTTCTGGATGGTCTGTTTCTACAGATCCTCTTCACCATGCTTCCACCTTCATGCGTGTACGTTTCTGTACAGGACTATATCCTCTTGCTCTTATTACAGCACTTGATTATACGTACTTTGCTCTGTTATTTTCTTCTCTAGTGTTTTCTTTTGTTTTAAGCATGGATTTAGTTTATCCAGCTGGTTCCAAGAATAGGAGCCATACCTTCTAATTCTTCTTATGTCTCTAAATACCACTTACCACATGAAAGATGGCTAATAAAAATGCTTCCCCAGTAACATCCGTTTTCTGGTCTTAGCTTCATTTGCATTAGTTTTCTTTCCCTGAAAGGCATCCCTCAAATTTATTTTTTGTAATTAATATTTAAGTTGCTTAAAGGCCATTCGCAGGCTCTTGTAAGCTAATCTCACCTGGTTGCAAATAGATTGAAACTGGACTCGACTAGAAAGGAATCTTAGGAGTATGGGCTGTGACTGGGTATATTCCTTGTGTTTATCTCAACATCTTGTTTGTAGTTTTTTGTTGTTACCATGCTGACTGGTTTATTAAATGTGCTTAACTTGGTAGAGTTTAACCAAGAAACAACATTTATTTTTCTTTCTCAACTGCCCTTGATTATACTTGGTCAGTTTTCTCTTCTCTGCCTCGTGGGTGACAACTTAGACAGATCTCATAGCTTTTTCAGTCAAAGTGTTAATAAATAGGCTCACTTTCAAGTATGAAATAGCAACTTCAATCTCTCATCTAATTGAGGCTCCTTCTTCTAACACTCCTGTGTCCTCCTGCCATCACCTCCCTGCCCAAGGCTCAGAGAAGACAGGAACCCTCAGTGTGGTAAATGGGCTGTGAGGCACGTCCTGGCCTCCCTCTGGTTCTCCACTTTGCTCTCTGACTCCAAATCTCCACTCAGAAGGCTGCTGCTTCCACACTCCTCAGAGCTGGGCTGTTGAGAAGGGAGGAGAGGTAGATGGTGACAGTCTTGAACTTGGCTGGTACTGGTATAAATGGTGCCAGTGTTCTCTCTGCAGCACAAGTCCCAGTGCTGGGTTTCCCTCAGGAGTATGTTTCGTGGGAACTTTGTTCTGCACAGAGAATCTATTCTCTGGCTGATCTCTTGTGATGCCCTCTCAGGTCTGTGCTCAGGCTGTATACCCATCGAGCTTTCTTTCTTTGGGGTCCCAGTGCCCCACAGGCAGAACCCTTTCAAGATGGGGCCAGCTGGGCTCCCCTCATGGCAGTCCCAAGGTCTAGAGTGTCTTTATCCCGCTGGGGCGGGTAGAAATGCCCTTGCTCATTCTGGCGTCTTCTCTGTTTGTTTATTCTCCAGGGAGAGCTGCTGTCTTGGAGGATAGTACACATTCTCTCAAAAACGCTTTCTAGCTCCATTCTCTGTGATCAGTCAGTCACAGACTAAGGTGCTGGTATTTCTGTATGCAAGTAGTTGTGTTGAAGCCCCTTCCAGCTGGCTGGGTGTTTTGCATGGGGGGAGTGGAGGCAGAGCACACCCCCGCCCCTCACATTCTCTTCTCCATGGAAAAGGCAATGGAAAATCCACTCCCATGAATTTCTTTAACGAATCTTTTCTCTCTCTGTCTCTCTCTCTTTTTGCTGCCAGGTTATGGGTGATGGGCTATCGCTTCCAGGACCACTTCTGAGCTAGTCCTAAGTCTTTGGCATAGGAGTTGTGTAATTCCTTGTTCATCAGATGAAATTCTAATTAACACCATGTCATGATACAAAAAACAGTTTGTGACACTAAAGGTTTTATGTTTCCCTAATGAAAAGTACAGTATGAGTGCACATTCTTTTAGTGTTTATTCCAGATTCTTCTATAGGGTTCTTATAGATGAAGCAAGGCACTTTGAAAGCTTAGATGTTTGCTTTCATAGTCTAATGTCACACTATTATTACCAGATTCAATGTATATGATTAAAGAAACAGGAATTAGATAAAAATTAGAGTGTAAACTTGTTGAATGATGTTTGAATTGGATATTATTTGACTCCTTTTCCAGTTGAACAGTCAATTATTTTCACTGAATTATTGTTTGGTTGAGAAAACCTACTAAATAACTAAAATGTATTGTCTGTGATTCTTGGCTTTAGAGAGTCTAGTTTCTGACATGGTTTCGAGATGTCTTACTGCTGAGAATTGGATTTGGAGTAATGAGTTTCAAGTCAGGTAAACTGCTTAGTTTCATGACATTGGACAAGGCATTTTTACAGGACTAAGTTACGTTTAAATTGAGATCTTCCTGGGTAATTTTTAAAGTCCTTCAGATCTCTAATAGTTTACAACACTTGGATAATATATAGTTGGATTGGTGTAAATTGAAAAAGACCAGCTTAAAAAAAACCCTGCTTTTTAAAAAAATATCTGAGTCAACATTTGCATTGTCAATAGTGTTGTTAGACAGAATTTCATCATTCACCATATAATTCATGTAGCCTTTAATTTTATCACTTAATTTTGCTATATTTTCAATAATGGAAAGTTTAATAATCAATGACTTTAATGAAACACTTAATCTAGGACTAGTATTTTCCCTTTGCTGGTTGTAAAACAAGTTACTAAGAGTCTCCTTTAAACTGTATACTATAAATAAACAAGTTATTTATTTACTTTGTACGACTTCTAAATACTACTAACTATATTTCGTTTTCTCATTTGGACAATGGGTACAATAACACAGCCAAAACAAAACTCAGCATATCTCCTGCAAAAGTGTTCCTCAGACTTTCCTACCAGAGGATGTGACACCAAGTCACAAGCCAGGAGTCTCCTTTACTCTTCTTTTCCTCAATGTGACATCCAATCAACTCAAAAATCCTTGACTCAACTCCAAAGAGAAATACAGATTTGTCCATTCCCCTCCACCTGTGCTGTTACCACCAATTCTTTTAAGTTTTGCCCAGATTAAGCAGCCACAGTGGTCTTTAAACGCATAAAGCAAGTCACTTCCATCTTTTCCCTAAAACCTTCCAGTGGTATTTGTTTGCAGTTAGAATAAAATCCAAGTTCCTTATCATGGTATATAAATTAAAGCAATACTAGCTGCAGCAGTGATAAATAAAACTCAAAATATCAGTGGTTTCACACAGGAAAATTTATCTCTGGTTCATGTAACAGTTCATGCAGGTGATCCTGGTTTTGAGCCGGTTTCCTCCACTGGTGATTCAGGAACTCAGGTCATCCTGTGGTCCTGTCATTTGCTAGCTGCCTCAGAATGTTCTGCATCCAGCTGGCCAACGAGGGAGAGCGGGTGGAGAAGGCACACCACTTCTTAGCTGCTGTGGCACTAATACGACCACATTACACTGCTCACAAATTGCCCCACACACTTCTCTAGCCCCCTCTCATAAACTTTCCCCTGGCTATGTTCCAGCCACACTGGCCTTCTTCCTCTTCTCATCTTAAGCTCATCCTGCTTTATGACTTTTGTATTCTCTCCCTTCTGCCTGGAAAGTTTTATCCTCAGACCTTTTCCTGGGTAGCTCTCTTTAACTCTCAAGTCTCCATTTAAATACCATCCCTCAGGAGCCCTTGCCTGACTACCCAGTGTAGTCCTCTACTGCCTCGCCGGGTTTAGTTCACAGCATGAATCAACTATCTGGAATTATCTTTGATTACTTAGTTATTGTCCATTTTTCTCCCCACTCTCATTCCTTTTGCCCCACTCCCCACCTTTACTCTGTGTACTGTAAACTCCATGCCTGAGTATCTTGCTTACTGCTGTATATATTTCCAGGAAACACAACTTGCCTGGTGCATGTAAGTCACTCAATATGTATTTATTGAATGAATGGATAGAATATTTTAGTCCTGAGGGTTCAAAATCCATAAAGAAAAGTTGATATGGGAAGGCTGGCATCACTCCACATTTTCAATCACTAGGATCCAGTTGTGCTAATCAATCATTCAACCAATACAATCAACCATCTCTGTTGTATTAAATCCTCATTATACTATCCTGGAAGAATCTGGTGGAATATGTTAATCCAACAAACAAATCTAGATCCTGTTTGTTAGAAATCTATTTTTGCAAGTTTTTAAAAACTGTACTTACGTCTCTTGGAGTTTTTTAAGTAATCCTTTTCTGACTAAATGTGAATATGCATTATAGGTGGTACATTTTACTTGTAATTCTTATTGCTAATAATAATAGCACTGGGAAATACAAATGAACCAACACAAAACAATTCTAATGGCTGCTCCACTAGCCAGTTTCAAAGCTGCTAATAACTGAGGCTTTTGAGTTTTGGGTGTACTCAGAATTTTGGAAGGACTGTTTAATTCCTTTTCCCTATTACTTCCAGAGTAGAAATTCAAACCCCTTTTGAATTCTCTTTGATGAAATTGCTCACACATATGTAAAGTTTTATGAAGATGTACTTTACTTTAGCAAGGCAACATAAGTGAGTGAAAAAAAATTTATTCCAAAGCCCCAAAACCTGAGTTTGAATACTTTGGGTTTGCCATTTGCCAACTGTGTGACTTTGTGTAGGTTATTAATGTTTCTCTGTGCCTCAGTCTGTAAAAAGAGAATAACAATGTCCGTCTCAATGGGTTTTTGTAAGGATTAAATATGGCTGGTAGTCTAAAGCCAGCACTTAGTAGGTGCTCAAAGAATGCTAGTTTTTCTTCCTTTGTCATACACAAATATTTCTTTACTCAACTTAGCACAAATTTCTTTAGAAGACAAAGCCTTTGGTGGGGCAGTTGTTCAAAAAATATGGAACAATTTTACACAAAATTTTTCATACACACGTAGGTCACACTGGAAATGTTGGAGTCACCTTTTTTTCTCTTGATCACAGTAAGTTATGATTGATGTTGATTCTACCACTGAATTATTGCTGGAGGCCATCCACTCCTTTCTGGACATTTCATCTCTGACTTTAACACTAGGATGACTTCCAACTGGTCTTTTCAGCCACTTTCTCTTTCAAATCTGTCTTCTACATTGAGTCAGCATTACTTTTCTAAAGTACAGATATAATCATATTACTTTCCTTCTTAAGTCTCTGGGATGGTTGATTTTATGTGTCCACATGACTGGGCCATGGGTTGGTTATCCAGATATTTGGTTGAACATTATTCTAGGTGTGTCTGTGAGGGTGTTTCTGGATGAGATTGGCATTTGAATTGATGGACTGAGTAAAGCAGAGTATCTCCTGCTCCCTGCAGTGTGGATGAGCTTTGTCCAATCCATTGAGGGTCTGAATAGAAGAAAAGGTGAAAGAAGGGGAAAATTCCCTGTCTCTACCTGAATGCTGAGCTGGGAAACTTGTCTTCTCTTGCCCTGGAATTGGGATTTAACAGTCAGCTCCAGTTCTCAGGCCTCTGGACTTGGACTTGAATTATAGTATTGGCTTCCCTAGGACTCTAGCTTACAATGGCAGACAGTGGGACTGCTCAGCTTCTGTAGTGTGAATCAATTCCTCATAATAAATCTCTTTAAGTATTGTAAGTGTTCTATTTCTCTGGAGAACCTGACAAATACAGTGTCCAAGCCTCCAGTTGCCCAGAGGTTGGAATCTGTCCATACAAATACTGAGCACAGTTTATCTCCAAGCAACCTTACTAGCCAGTGTTTCTTCCTCTCTACCCGCATACACTCTACATTCTTGGTATAGTGACCTTTCCATCATTGCCCAAACACTTGGTCTTCTGTAAGCCTTTCTGCCTTAAAAAGTAGTTTTCTCTATCTAGGATATCTTGCCCTCTCTTCTCTACTTGATGAACTCCCATTCATCCTTCAGGACCTAGGTCACACATTCCTTCTTCAGATCTACTGACCATGTAGCATTGGTCAGAGTCCAGTGTTGTGTCTACTGTTGGAATGTATGCTTATCTAGTGGTTCTTAAGGGTTGGGGTAGGGGTAAGTGGTCCCTTCTACTGACAGCTCAGTGATGACACATAAACATTCTATAAAATTCAAAACATTATTACATTCATTTAATTATATTACTTATGAAGGTAATTCATATGTTCAAAATCTGAAAGCAGAATTCAAACAAAGCATATAATATTAAAAATGCTGTAAGAAACCACATTTTGCAATCAGAGGTCTACAAATTCAATCGAGGAAAAATAACATAAACCAATTTCAAAAGCAACTTACTCAACAATAAAATTTGATCACAGGTACAACATTAAAATCAGATATTGCTGTGTGCTAATTATAAAGTATATGGAGTTTTAGCTTGTAATTAAAACCGCTAGTGAAAGGAAAATAAAAGAATAATGCTTAAATTGGTAATATTGCATTTCCCAATAATAAAAATATAGCATCTTTTACAAATGTGGTCTGCACACTTTAAACATGTTACTTATTAGTTAATCTTCATGCAGAGAATAGTGCTCCTCACTGCTTTAGTCAGTCACCAGAAATCAGTCACCACACGTTTTCAGTGTTCTCTGTGCACTGGACACTGTGCTATAGGCATTGTGAGAATTAAAGATGGGTAAAGAGGTGGTTCCTGTCCTCAAGGGGCTTTCATTCTATTCACTTGCTCAACTTTGCGTCATCTCTGATTGTGAATCCTAACGCTGTACACAAGATTTTGATTAATGGGCACTGTCTGTGTTCATACATTCTTCTGCATTGCAACATTAGCTCATCAAGTCCCCTCCAGGTAGGACCACCCTGGTCTGCATCTGTTCCTCTTCCAAGAAGGACATTTTTAACTGTTTGATGTAATCCCCATCTTGCCCCAGTGGTGGTCTCACTACTGTTCATAAAAATTAGCACCCCTCATGTACATTTAATTATGTTTATTTTCCCCCTCTGTCTTTTTCTCTAGACAATATCATTTCTGTACTGTAATCCTACTGTTAGTTCTTTACATTTAGAAAGCTTTTTGCTTTCTTCTTTTTCTTTTTTTAAAAGACCCTTGAAGTCCAAAGTGACCCAGGGTAGGTGTTATGTTACAACGTAAGCTCTTTCGCCGGAGTTTTCACTAAGGTCTTACCAGGACAGAGGAAGAGTGAAACTAAGGTAGGTGGATGGAGTGATTTAAAGAACCTGGAGTGGGGTGAGGACTCCTGAAGGAAGGAAAGAGAAGCTCACAGGAGTGGTGGGAGAGAGGTTAATGATATGCTGTCTAGTCCACAGTTTTCTCTAACGGCTGGTCCTGAGTAATTAAAATGGCTTCTCTATTCAGGGTCTAGTTTCATGAACTCTGCTGCTAGACTTTTTTTTTTTCCTAGTGAATATTTATTACCCTGACTGTAATCCTTCATTTAACATAATATAAAAATTGTAGAAAAAGAGAGTAATTAGTAATAAATCATCATCTCATCCATTAGCAGCAAATAATGCCACTTTGTCAAAGTCATAATCATCAAGCAGTCAGCTAGAGGTGATTATGTGTGCTACCCAACTGGAATCAGTCCAAAAACAAACCACAGCTCCCGTTTATTATCCTAATTATGCCTTACTATGATGCTGTCTTTTGCTCCCATAAACTTGATAACAATAAAAAAGTAACAATGAAAATTGACGGGATAAATGAACAAGAAAGGTAGCCTGAGATACTTCCCAGCCCTGCCACCTACCCAACTCTAATTTCTGGTGCTGAAAAGGCTCTAAGATTTGAGGAGGAAGCAGAATAGAATAGGGGAACTCTTGGGGTGTTGGATACATGACTATTTGGGATAATCTTTTGTCCATTAGTCCATTAATCTAAGTAGAATACAGGCAGACCTCACTTTGCATGATAACACGTTAACTGAAACGTGTGCACATCGGCACGTGTTATTGTTTTCCATGGTTCAGTGATAACAGAGATTGTTACCATGGAATTGCACAGAAGAGAGGACATGGCTCTGATGTGCACACAATTGAGTTAGCGTGGTGTCGTGCAAGGCGAGGACTGCCAGTAGTCTGTTGTAAACAAATCTTTGTTAACTTGAGATTTATCAGATTATTTGAGAGTGGTGGTGATGATGGAAAAATGAATAGAAAAAACATTTAAATGAGGTTTTCTATCACGTCCTAACCTATTACCTAGGGTGAAAGATACAGATCACCTGGGTTGGGTGGACCCATGGTGGGAGGATGGGACTTCTATGCTAGAGAAGGTGAGTGAAAAGTAGAGTGGGGACTCAAAGACCTAGGCTAAGGATCAGAGTTAGGTGGTGAAAACAGGTTGAAGACCCAAGAAAGAATGCTGGGTGTGGTGACTGATATGGTATGGGAGGTACAACTCAGGACATTCCCCAGAACCAGGGGGAGGCCAGTAAAAGACCTGTGTGGAGAAAGTCTGGGGGGTCTCTTTGAATTAGTTGCCTAAGTGACTGTTATGGTAGGATTTATGATCTTTTGTGGAAACTCCTTAGAGGATTTACCCAATTCAAATGAATACTTCGACAGCTCTAACTGGCCACAAACTCAAGTTTTGGTTTCAATTAGTTCAAACTGGTTTCTATTACTTGCAATCAAACAATCCTAATACATGATAGGAATCAAAATGGTTTAAGATAGATAGAATGAAGACTAATGAGATCTTGATTGGGAGGAAAAGCAGGTTAGATGAACAAAAAATTCAGTGACCCCTACCCCTATTCCAAGGGCTGAGTCTGGGCCAGTGACTTGTGGCCAGAAGGTTCACAAAAACCTTTAGTGATTGGAAATAATCTTTAGTGCTCCAGGTTTATAACTTGATATGAGAGTTACTCGTGATGGGCCTCGACTATACATGGTTGATGCTCTGCAATTCAAAAACCTTACCAAACAAGATCTACCATTTTCTGGTCTTTGTTCTTAAGCCTCACCTCCAGCCACTTGCTACCTCATATCCTATGTACCAAGCAACCAGTCAACCTCCAACTGAGTCTCTTTCGGTTCCTTTAATGGAACACATGGTTCATAGCTCCTGTGCCTCGCACACAATCTCACCTGAAAAGCCCTGCTGCTTCTCACCTTCTCCACCTGCTGGTCTCCTAGGTGTCCTTCTAGGCACCTCTTTTTCTTTTTTCTTTTTCTTTTTTTTATTTCTTTCCTTTTTAAAAAAATTTTTTAAATTTTTATTGTAGTGTAGTCAGTTTACAGTGTTGTGTCAATTTCTGGTGTACAATGTTTCAGTCACACATATACATACATATCTTAGTTTTCATATTCTTTTTCATTATAGGTTACCGCAAGATATACTGCAAATATAGTTCCCTATGCTATACAGAGGAAACTTGTTGTTTATCTATTATATATAGTAGTTAGTATCTGCAAATCTTGAACTCCCAGTTTATCCCTTCCCACCATCTATATCCACTGGTAAGCATAAGCTTATTTTCTGTGTGAGTCTGATTCTGTTTTATAAGTAAGTTCATTTGTGTACTTTTTTTTTTTTTTAGATTCCACATATGAGTGATATCATATGGTATTTTTCTTTCTCTTTCTGGCTTACTTCACTTAGAATGATGATCTCCAGGTCCATCCACGTTGCTGCAAATGGCATTATTTTATTCTGTTCTATGGCTGAGTAGTACTCCATTGTATAAATATACCACATCTTCTTTATCCAGTCATCTGTTGATGGACATTTAGGCTGTTTCCATGTCTTGGCTATTGTATGTAGTGCTACTATGAACCCTGGGGTACATGTGTCTTTTCAAATTAGAGTTTCCTCTGGATATATTAGGCCCCTCTTTTTAAATATGCTTTCCCTGAACCCTAGACGCAGGTCAAATCCCTTCATCCTTTACTCCACATACTGTCCATACCTACTTGTTTTTATGTCTTCCTAACAGACGCATAGTTCTTCAGGGCAGAGAGCAGGCCTAAGCAGGAAATCTTTATTTCCTAAATGTGAACACGATTCATGAACCATATTATATGCTGAGCCAACTTAGTGGCCCCCGTCAAGCTAGAACACAGATGGCAGAGACTGTGTATGACTGGTGTAAGTGCGCTGATGGAGACTTGCTGAGGAAGGTCCACCTCCTAGTGACCAGGAGATGACAACAGTGGTAGCTGAAGAGGCATAGTTGCTTTGAAGACAGTATCTGCTCTCTCCTTGATTTTTACCTATTCCAGGTTATGGATGTAGAAGGTCACTCAAGTAAAAGTCAGAAGAACCCAGGCTGAAGGAACCTTCTGCTTGGGAAATGCTCTGGAGATGACCTGTCTAGTCACTCAGACACATAGGCACATAGGCCAGGATTTGAAGGAAACTGGATTTTGCTGGTGCCCATCATGCTGCAGTGCCTATTCTGAATCTCTAGTAGACTTCTGAGTCTCATTACTACATTATCAACTGCCTAATAGACATTGTCGACTTGAATGTTTCTGGAACTTCAAACTTAATGAGTGTAAAACTAATTCATCAAAATACCTCCCACTGCAGCTCCATCTCCAGACTTGTTAAGGCATCATCATTCTCTCACCACAAGCCTATGGAATTTTCTCCCATAGCAACTGATTAACCTGAATCGCCTCTACTTTTCCCTTGCCGTGTCTTTTAAAATCCATCCTCCCTTTCCAGTTTCACTGTCACTATCCTCCTTCAGCCTTGGATTATTACAATAATCCTAAAATCTGTTGGCCTTAAAGCATTTCACTCTACAATCTATCCTGCATACTACCATGACTGAATTAGTCTTCCCTTCTCTTAATGCTAGTCTCCTGATAAAAACATTCAGAAGCACCTAGCACAGTGCCATACAAAAAGCTTGTAAGTTAATTAAAATTACAAACTTCATTGCATTTGGGAATTCTAATTGTAAGACTGAACATATGAATTGCTATAAAATCTTTATTATTAATGGAAAATTTATTTTATAGATTGTTGGATGCTTTGCATTATTCAAAATATTTTTTATGTAATATTTTACTCAATGTGGTAGAAGCTGCACAAATAGAAAAGTAGTAATCATTCATATTTGGTGGGGCAAGTGAGATACTTAAAGTGCGGTTTGCTCATGTATCTGTTTCACATATATTTATTAAGTATTTATTATGTGCATGGTACTAGGCACTTGGCTGTGTTGGAGAGAGAAGAACTGAGTGAGGGGAGATCAAAGAGAATGTGATCCTATTTTGCACTGAATGTTGTGCCCCCCCAAAATTCACATGTTGAAATCCTAACCCTTGTGTGATGGTACTAGGAGGTGAGGCTATTGGCAAGTAATTAGGTTATGAGTGTAGAGCCTTCATGAGTGGGATTAGTATCTTTATAAGATGAGATACCCGAGAGCTTGCTTTTTCTGCTGTCTGCCATGTGAGGACCCAGCAAGAAGATAGCCATCTACATCACAAGCAGTGGGCCTTCACCAGACACTGGATATGTATGTATTTATACGTGTGTAAATGCACACACATATATAAAATCTGCATGTATCTCATTGGTTCTATGTCTTTAGTAGAATCTTGACTGATACACTCTACCCTTGTGATGAGTGGCTTTTCAGCAGAAATGTTTAGAGAATACTAAGGAATGCCTTTCCTTTTTGTTTTTCAGAATACTGGGAGGAGGGGAGACATAGGATCTGTCACTAGTTCTGGTCTTTCCAGCATACTTTTCTTTTCTCCCTTTTTCTAGTAATAGGATTCCTCTGTCTTATGAGGAATCTCATCCCTCTTCTTTGAATGGGGCTGACCTACTTTCAGTCCAGGGCTTGGCACTTGACCCAGCCTAGCCAAGCAGACTAATGCATCTCATTGGCTGCAGCAGTTGGTTTAGGGATGGGCATGTGACTCAAGCCGGACCAATGAGATTCCCCTTGTGACTTTTGCTTCAACTCTCTGGAACCTGATAGTTTATTATGAAACTTGCTAGCAGAAAGGGCAATGTAAGTTTAGAGCTGTGGATGAGACCATCCCTTCTTCTTGTTACATAGCCTGATGAGAATAAAATCAACAAAGAGGAAAAGAGGCTGATTCCTGACATCATCTATTCAACCCCTGAATGGAGCTGCATGCCCTAAATTGCTCAGTTATATGTCCCAGGAAAATCACCCCCACCTCTTTTTCAGTTTGTCCTGTTTAAGATGGTTTGACCTGTATTTTCTGACACTTGCAACTGGGTTTTGACTAATAAAGAAATTACACAGGAACCCAGTGAAGAGGTAGAAAAGTTTATGATTATAGAGGGGGCTGAAACAAAGCAAAAACTATTGTGTCTGGAGACATGAGGAAGATGTTACAGCATGAAACACAGAGCACTGAAATAATTCCTCAGTACGGTGTTGTTTTGCTACTGGTTGAGATGATCAGATTGTAAGGCAGCAGCTAAAAGCAGTTTTTCAGAACTTCAGTTGTGACTTAAAGAATGCATGTAAGAAAATTAAAACAATTAAAAAATTTTAAACTACAATAACTTTTACATATAAATAATTTAATTGAATAATGTGAATTATTCTTAGGCCTGCACCATATGATAAATCACCTAGTTAATTAAAAAATTCTGGTATTGAGGATATTAATTAATACAACATCAATTCTTGGTCAGGGTGGCCATTCTCATTTTAAATACCAGGCAGTCCCAACAGCCATTTCTTGAACACAGACTTGGTTGGCAAAAAGTTATGCTTTTCTTGACTAGAAAAGAAGAAGCTCTGAACTAGTATGGCAGACAGGTAAGTGAATGAGCATTTACTACATGACAGTGTTGTAAGTACTATTTTGGAGGTAGGCAAAAGGCAACTGAGAGCAAAGAGCAGAGATACCTAGATCAGAGTGGGGGTGTCAGAGGATTCCTGGGGGATAAGCTTCAACTGATACTGGAGGATAAGTAAGAGTTATTAGATGATGGAGGGGCTGAGGGCATCCCAGCCATCACCAATGCAGAAACACGGGAGACACCAAGCAGCTTAGGATGGTGGAAGTGAAATACGCATGTGGAAGGGGTGGGAGATGATGGTAGAAAGTAGGCAGCGGCTAACCACTAGGGACTTTGTTAAGCTTCAGAATTTGAACTCTGGCTGCAATTTATGGGGTACACAGAAGGACTTCTAAACAGAACAATGACCATTTATTTAACTCTCCCAAGACATTTTTTTTTAACCATGACCACACTTGGGGCTAGTCATAATTGCATGGCAAATAAGGAAATGAGCAATTACTCCTATCTGTAGGGTGTTATAGGGAAAACCTTGACTATCTGTTAGGCTCTGATCAACAGGACTTCCAAGGAGTGACTGGGTCATTGTTCTCATGGGGCTTAACCAAAGGCCTTGGGCAGAAAGACAGCACTTTGAGAGAAGGAGGCTTTGTACCAGAGGGCGGGTACTGATTCAAATTCATGTGTGTTCAGTCCCAGCTGGGGCCTTGACATTGATCTTCTGTACTCCGGGATCTGAAATAAATTCAGAAATATAGCCCTTTGGAATGAAAGCAGAAATAAGGGTGGGAAAGAAAGGGGAAATACAGAAAAGAATTAGCCCCACTTTAGTGAGAAATTCCCAGCAGGGTATTCTTTTAAGTAGCATGTATTCTGTTCTATTCCATTAATTTTAAAAGGAGGACTACTAGAAATGACTTATCTGAGTAACCCGAAAGATTCAGATCAGCTAGTCAACTAATGGGACCCAGGTCACCTTCTACATGAATGATGCATGAGTAGATGATAGATACAAAGAGCTTTGCTAAGTCTGCTGATGTTTAGTGTCTGAGAAATTGAAGGGTTTCAGTCAAATGAATAAAGATTCTTCCAGTATAGTGATTTCCTGTGTTGTGGAAGATTAACTAATGTATGCTTTTGCTAACAGTTTATTTTTCTGCTTTGACAAAGAGAAAAATTAAGGAAGAATAAAGAGTGGTATGCACACATACTAGAAAGATGGGAGATTTATAGAACTGCACTGTTTTACTGTTTCTGAATGACCCTTTTTAAGTGGAAAAGAGACCTGTGACCTTATTTGCATTTCAAATATTCCTGGAGTGGAATAGTGAAGATCAATGAATTGATTGTCAGAGAAACAGCATGAGTGACAAATTTCTTAGTAAAGAGAAAAGAAATACGAAGGAGGAGGATAGTAAGGTCTTCTTGATTCAGAAGTAATGGAACAAAAAGGTCTCTTCTATTCTTGGTCTCATTTTTCTAAAATTCCAATAATCTGTGAGGATGAGGAGAAAAATGCTGACCTGAAAAGTACAGTTAAATATTTTCTCAGCACATGACTATGTGATACTTGAATATGGCCCATCATTGGGGGTAGGCCGAATTTACCCTTGTCTAGGGGATATTGTGGGAGGCAATACAATGTAATAGAAAATGGGTTGTATTTGGAAGCTGAAAACCACCTTTCCGGAAACCTAGCCCTCAGCCACTCAAGGCCAGAGGGTGGGCTTCTTTTCAGAATAGTGAAAATACTTATATGTTCAGGGGAAGTCCCACTGCATAGAGTGGGGTGTATGTTAGCCCTGTGTCTCCAACAAACTAATCACTTTAGTGCGTAGTTGTTCCAAATCTGAACGATCTACAAATATTAATCTCTAATAATCGCTGACTGGCTTAGGGCATCTTGAATAGCATCACTTGTGGAATATCAGTGGTCCTGTCTATTTGGAGCTGCAGCAAGTTCCGTGCAGCTTCTTTCATGGTCCTCCTCCATTTTGGGGTGAGGATCTGGCTTGTAGACATTCCCTTCAGTTCATTACATCTCATTTCCCACTTTGTCTGAATGGAGGGAGCCTGAGATAAGGATATACCCTGATTCATGGGCAGGTATAATGGTTTGCAGGTTGGGTAGGGACTTGGCAAGAAGAATGAAAGATTGTTGACTTAGAGGTTTGGGGAACAGAAATATAGTTAGAAGTCTCAGAATGAGCCCAGAGTTAGAGAATTTGTGTGTCTGTGTTGATGCTCTTTGTAATGAGTTGTGTCCCCCTCAAAAATATGTCCAAATCTTGACTTCCAGTAACTATGAATATGATCTTATTTGGACATAGTGTCTTTGCAGTTGTATTTCAGTTAAGACTCTTAAGATGAGATCATCTCAGATTTAGATGGTAGGCCATAAATCCAATGACTTGTGTCCTTATAAGAAAGAAGAAGAGATTTGAGACATGGAGGCACACCAGGGAGAAGGCCATATGAAAACAGGAGCAGAGACTGGAGTTATGCTGCTGTGAGCCAGGCAATACCTGGAACCACCAGAGGCTGGACGGGCCAAGGAACCTTTGAAGAGAGCATGGTTCTGCTGATATCTTGACTTTACACATCTCTAGAAAAGATTTCCACAGTCTGTGGAATTGTGTGAGAATAAGTGTCTGCTGTTTTAATCCACCAAGTTCAAGGTAATTTGTTACAGCAGCCCTGGACACATAATATACTTGTGAAAACACCACCACGCTGGAGACTCCAGTTACAGCTTCATGCCACTGAGTGAAAAGGCCAGAGAGGGGATATAGTGTTACTGGATTGACTGATCTTGACGCTAAAAGGAAAATGGGATCACTGCTACAGAGGGAGAGAGACGGGGAGGAGGGTGGACACCCAGAGGCAAAAGTTAATGGAAGACTCAATCATCCTGTACAGATAGGACCACCAAAGACTCAGGTCTCTCAGGAGTGAAGCTCTGGATCACTCAGTAAGGTCAAGAATCCCTAACTGAGGTTCGGGTGAAGAGGGACCTTAGAATGGGTAGGGAATTGGGTAGGTATCTGTAAATACCACCTATTGACTCTTTTTGATTGAGTTAAACATGTATTTTTACACTTTAATTTTCTTCCTCCTTCCTTCTTCCTTCTTTTCTGTTTCCTCTGTTATGTTTATAGGGTCAATTCATAGGAATTAGCTTAATACTTTGGTTTAGAGGGTGCAGAATATCAGGAGAAGATCATGATGGGACTAGTGTAAGAATGAACACTCAGCGATCTTGCACTTGAAACTGGGTGCAGGGCCTGATGAAACTTTGGGTCTTTGGGTGGTCTCCACACTTTGCGCATAAGGTGATAGTTCATTGATTATATGAGGGATAGTTACATTGTGTTAAGCCACCGTATTTTAAAAAAGCAGATGCATGGGAAGAAGAATATATGTTGATATGGAAAAGATGAGATGGACATTTGTCAACTGTTTTGACATCTAGTATCTAAAGTCACTATCTCTGTGTGGAAGATTCACTACTTTATGAGTCTTAGGGAGGCTTAGACTGCCTCCTACATAAAAGCCAAGCACTTTTCCAGCCTCCCTTGCAGATAGGGCACAGGCACATGACCTGGGCTCCACCAATCAGAATTCCCCACCCAGAGTTGGAAACTAGAGCTAGAAGATGAGAAGAAGCAGGAGTCACAAGGGGACCTGGTGGCAGCCCCTGTCCCCCTATCCAGTTTTGAAGGGCAGTGTGGTGAGGTTTTAGTGCTCTTATCAGTGTCCTGTGTTGGTGGCTTGGAGATGTAAGCTGTAGTGTCTGTGTTTAGCAGTGTCTTCCCAGGGCTATTCTGTGAGCCACCCAATATCTTATTAATAAGTTCTTTTTCTGCATAAATAAGCTAAGCTTGGTTTCCTTGCCTGGAGGAATCTGACTGATATAGTAAATCATTAGGGTTCTAATTATCTTTTAAAAATACATCTTTTTATTTTATAAATACCAAAGAATATATATATATATATATATATATATATATATGATAAAATATAAAAAATTAGTTTTATCACCTATTCAGTATGTCTAAACAATATTTAGCTCTGCTTATTTTTGAGCTTTATGAAATAGTACCAGTTTTGTATATAGTCTTCTGGTATCGCCAATTTTTAAAAACTCAACACTAGTTCATATATCTAGGTAGTAGGAGAATGAAATTAGTGACATGTTTACTTTTTGTATTTTAAAATATTTATCACATATTGAGGTAGAAAATTTTATTTGTTACACATCCTCCACTAGAATTGCTTACAAAAGAATCTGACAGACCTGGAGAAGAACTACACATTCCAGGGAATGCTTTATGCCTTTTTTTTTTTTTTTTTCCACAAGCAGCAAAGGAAGAACAGGTACATGAAACTACTGTGTCATCCAGGTTTCCAGAGGGGCTGTGACTAGTTGGCTGGACAGAAGTCTTGGTGGTGACACATTCAGGAAGGGCCAGCAGGTGGGGAATGGTGACAGTGGAGATAGCATTGTATCAGCAAGGAAAGATGAGAGACAAAAAGCCATGGTTTCTGGCTTTCAGGCAGAGCGTATGTGTGTGTGCACACATATGCACATATGTGTGTGTAGAGATTTGAGAGAGCAAGAAGCCCTGGAGAAATTTTAGGTTGTGTAATATCTGAAGAAAAGAGAAAAGGGGATTTTAAAGAAGCGTTTTTATACGACAAATATGATTTCTTCTAATATTCTTCAAAAGATGAAAGCAATACTTGGATTGCCTTTAAAATTTTTTAATGAACTTTATTTTTTAGACTAGTTTCAGCTCTACAGGAAAACTGAGACAATGGTACAGAGTTCCCATATACCTGTACCCAGTTTCCCCTATTATTAACATCTTAACATTAGTATAGTACATTTGTTATGATTAATGAACCAATATTGATATATTATTATTAACTAAAGCCCCTAGTTTCTTCAGATTTCCTTAGTTTTTCCCTAATGTCCTTTTTCTGTTCCAGGATCCCATCCAGGGTACCACGTGACATTTAGCTGTCATGTTTCCTTAGACTCCTTTTGGCTGTGGCAGTTTCTCAGGCTTTCCTTGTTTTTGACGACCTTGCCAATTTTGAGGGGTACTGGGGAGGTATTTTGTAGGATATCCTTCTATTTGTCTCCTGTTTTTCCTATGATTAGACCAGGGTTGTAGTACCTGGAGGAAGACCACAGAGGTAAAGTGCCAATTTCATCATATCATATCAAGGCACGCACATACTGTCAATGGATTGTCATTTTGTTTCTTGGACTTTTAAAAAAATTCAGCTTCATGTAATAGTTGGAACTGAAGGACCATAGGATTTTTTTCTGGTTGCAACTGAATATAGAAGAAATATCTGCTTATTAAAAAAATCATAAAAAATATTATATATGGCTTCTAATGAAGACTGTCACATTCTAGAAGCTGCCATTGAGTGTTGTACATTATATTCCTTAACCCCAGCTCTCTCTCTTTCCCTAGGCCTCTTTGCTCCTGTGGGATGGATGGATCTTGGGCAGCTGGTCCTTGCTGGTGTCTATTTGGTATGTTATTTCCCTTGCTCAGCTGTCATTTTCATTTGGGCTCTAATATTAGGAAGAAGTAACTCTAGATCTGGCTTCTCCTTTTCACCTCAACAGGCTTCCCATTCCCTACTCAGATCCATCCTGCCTGTCTAGGCTAGCGAGAGGGAGTTTTTCATATATTTGTTTATTTTCTCAACACTTTTGGAGCTCTCTTTATAGAATCTTGGAGACACTAATTTGTACATACCTTAGGGATGGGAAGTGCCACCATACAGAATGTCATATTAGATCCTTTTATGTCATATACAATGTACATAATGCTCTGTTAGAGTTTGGAAAGTGCTTTCACGTACGTGAGGTTTTGACTCCCACACTAGATTCGTGAGGTAGGTAGGCCATGTATTACTGTCTCGCTTCTGTAGGAAGTAGAGGGGTAAGAAACTTAAATAACTTGCCCAAGATGACACAAGTGAATGACAAGGACAGACTTCCATACGGGGCCTGCTGGCTGCAGGTTATTACCCCAGTGCATTGGTTTGTTAGCGCTGCTGTGACAAAGTACGATAAACTAAATAACAGAAACCTATTGTCTCACAGTTCTGGAGGCTAGAAGTCCAAGATCAGGGTGTCGGCAAGGCCGTACTCTCTCTGAGGGAGCCAAGAAAGGATCTGTTCCAGGCCGTTCTCCCAGCTTCTGGTAGTTCCTTGGCTTGTGGCAGCGTAACTCCAGTCCTTGCAGGGCGTTCTCCCTGGGTGTGCCTCTGTCCTTTGTGCTCCCCCTTGGCACTTAAGCCACACTGCCTCTCTCGTTGTCCCTCATTTATTTTATCCACGCCGCACTGTGTGGTTTCTACAAGAGGTCTAGCATACAGTTTGGAAGCATCTCTAATTTCAGATCTCAAGATTGTCTCTCCCATGTGTGGGGAGAGGTTCTCTGCATCCATTGCCCCTACAAAAGGCGCAGGCGCTCCCGACAGCCCTGCTGACTGACTTCCTTTCAAAATGCCACAACCATTGAATACAGTAAATTTGTTCTACTAGAAAGGGTGGGTTGTAGTCAGCAGGAGTAAAAGCCATGCCACTTATTGGTCTAAAAAGGTATTTAGCAGCTACAAATAACCTCCTGGATTAATGGAATCAACAGTCTTTAGGTCTCCAGATGTAAAGGGACCATTTATTCGACATCCATTCATTTATTCAACAAGCCGTGGTGCCGGTTTGGGTCGAGCTAATTCTGAATCGAGGCTGCTGTCCTTCCTCTTAAGGCTTTCTTCAATAATTATTCTGTTATTGACACATCACTGACCCAGGCATGACTAATGGGTTAGTATTACTGAGAGATGCAGCTAAAGGTCACCTCGGGGAGGGGGCAGTGGGGGGAGCTGTGCTGACATTTCCATGGTGCAATGGTGGAGCAAATGGAGATTTTAAGGGGGCAGACCCCACTCAGCCTTTGCAGGAGACTAGAGTGCCATTACAATGCTGCATAATCAAATCTCTTCCTTTTCTGCAATCTTTGTTCCACTTATTAATTAAGTGCAATGACACAAGAGGGTGAGTGCTGGTGGTCTGTGGCACACTTTGGTGTATTGTTAGCATAGTGGCGCAGGCTTGATTATCGTCAGTGTGAACAGTAGCAGGTTACTTATTGGGTAATAAGACTGACCCAGGAGTGTCTTTATGAGAGTTGAAAAAGGAATTTTCAGATAAAAGAGAAAAAAATATTTTTAATGAAATTTAGAAAATGGGATCAGAGTATAATTTATGGACCAAATCTTGCCCTCCGGCATCTGCAAAGATAGAAAGAAGACAGGGAGGAGGAAAGAATCCAGAGCTCAGGAAATTTCTCATTAGTTCTATCTCTCCTTTTCCTGTCCATCTGTAACCCCAAGTCAGTGGATTGTCCACATTTGTAGGCAAGGTTTGCTATCATCTCAGGATGCCTTTTTTCTTTCAAATACTGGAGGGCTTTCCTGGAAAAGACTCTAGCTGATCACTTTTCTCCATCAGTTTTCCTGTGTGTAAAATGGGCAGATGAGTCCTTGATACAGTATTGCCTCACAGAAAGTTTGGGAGACACAATGAGTATAAAGATCTTTGTGCTCTATGTGGGAAGGCGTGCTGGAAACACGAATCAGTCCTCATAGATCAGTGCCGTGCCCACTGAGATGACGCAACAAATGTTTTCCGAATGAATAGATGAACTGGAAAAGGCCTTTTTTGTTTGCTTGCTATGGTGGATGTGGGCATGTGCTGCTTAGATCTTCTCTCTTTCCTGAGGTCTGATGCCCCAAGCTGCTAGCCCCTTCTGGGTTGTCAGCCCCAGGTTGTTCTGGGTAGGGAGATCAGGCTGGTATAAGGCCATGCCCTCTTCCTGGGGCAACTGCATCCAATGACTGACTCATGGAAGGGTAGGGTTCCTTGGCCCTCTCACCCATATGGAACAGTGTTGAGTGGTCAGTCATCTTCAGAACTCCGCAGAGGGTCGGCTGAGATGTCTGTTGAAACTGCATTGCATCCCGACTTCTCTCTCTGCCCAGTTTTGTTTCCTTCCCTTCCTTCCATAGTTGTTGTATCCCAGGAGCACCCCCTAAAAGTGTCCTGCACACTAGTCTCTGTCTGAGAGTCGGCTTCCTGGGGCACCCAAGCGGCAACATTCATGAGATTATGCAGGTGTTATGTGCTGTGCTACAAATGGGAGAAGATTTGGGGGCTGACTGGACAGGGTGGAAAAGACATGTGATACTCATCGACTGCTGAGAGGACTCTTGTTTATGATTAGAACTTTTGTGTGGACTTCGCAGGCTGGAACACAGCAGTTTCCACCAGCAGCCTCACCCTACCCTGTCCCTGCTTTAGTCTGGTATCTAATGGCTATGGCCTTCTTGGAGCCAAACTTTTTTGATTCTCTCCCTTTGAAGGCTGGAACATGTGGGGCCGGGTGTACTGGAAACATGACTATATTATTATACAGCAGATGTTAATGAAGAATGGGCACATGAGGTTAATAGTACTTTTTGATTGGCTTATTGCATTTTGAAGAGAACATTGAAGCTATTAAAGCGTGCAATTGGGAAACAGCCTCTGATGACATCTACATATTTCTGTGACCCATATTTAAAGGGTTTCATTCAGCTCTCTAATAAGTGAAGGGAACAATTCTGACAGTGCCTTCTCTTTATTGCCTTCCCCCATTTTTCTTTTTCCAGGGCAGGTGACATAATGCAGACCTTCTGTGCATCCTGAATCTATGTTTATTTGGTCCTGCTGTTCGGTTGGCTCTATTGTTAGGAGAAGAGAATATGAGAGAAGAAAAGTTATGCTCCTTAGAGGCTTTTCTAATTAACTGTTTGAAAGAGACTTTTAAAAAATGCCTAAGTGTAAGGTTATTTGTATGCCTAATTTCGTTTTTATGCTACACTTACTTTTAAGTGTAATTTACCAAGGTTTAACACTTGTATTCTTTCAGGGGCATTACATAGAGCATTGCACATTTATTATAGCCCTTTAAATGGCGGTATTTTATTTCCATATGCTTTTAAATGGTTATTGAGTGGATTTGGTGCTCTTCCTGCAGTTAAAGTGCATTTTTTTTTATTGTGCGTAAATGGTAAATAATTGATACCTGCCATATGCTTCTCTCTCCCCTTCTGAGCTCCCCTTTCCCTTCCCCTCTTCTTTCTCTTCCCTTCTCTGTTCCTATTGGTTTCTGCTCTAATCTTGCTCTTTATCCTTTCCTCTTCTCTCTCTGCAGGTCTCCACTGCTTTCAACACCATTTCCTTGCCTCTCAATATGCTCATTTGAGGGGTTGGTGGTGGTTCACATGGATTCTTTTTTGTTTTGTTTTGTTTTTGTTTTTGTTTTTGTTTTAGCATTTTTTATTGATTTATAATCATTTTACAATGTTGTGTCAAATTCCAGCGTAGAATACAATTTTTCAGTTATACATGAACATATATATATTCATTGTCACATTTTTTTCTCTGTGAGCCACCATAAGATCTTGTGTGTATTTCCCTGTGCTCAGATGAATTCTTGAGACCAGTGCATTACCCGGTGGGGGATGAAGGAGGCGGGTAAGGGCATACAGCTTTTAATTAGGTGATGCCCAGATCAAGAATTCAAAATAAGAGAGTGGTTTCAGGGAACAATTGTTTTTTTCTTTCTTTCTTTCTTTTTTTTTGTATATATATTTTTATTGAGGTATAGTCAGTTTACAACGTTGTGTCAATTTCTGGTGTACAGCATAATGCTTCAGTCATACATGAACATACATACATTCGTTTTTATATTCTTTTTCACCATAAGTTACTACAAGATATTGAATATAGTTCCCTGTGCTATACAGTATGAACTTGCTGTTTATCAGATTTTGTGAGAATCCTCCCATATTTCGAAATGAGAGGCACTGCCAGAGTTCAGTAGGTGTTCTGTGCGATTCAGTGGGTTTGTAGATGTAATTCTTGGTGTATTTGTGGAAGAGGGCTAGCTGTGAGTTTCTCTACTCTGCCATCTTGGCATCTCCCGCATTTCTTGAAAATATATATGTGTATATTTTTTTTCTTCAGATTGGTAATTGATACTAGGCTATTCTTGTTGCCTCTGCTTCTCTAACGAGTGACAACCTCTAGAAGCTTGAAATTAAGGGAGATGTGGCCAAGTATGTGGCTGAGATCATTCTTAGCAGGCAAAGCTTCTCAAGCTGAACAGTTTGAAAGGATCTCTCATTAAGGAAAGAGGAGGATAAACAGTGCAAGAGGATATTTAAAGAATATTCAGTTGGATGAACTTGTTTTGCAGAAATTCTTGCTATATAGAAGCCACATAACTATAGAAATTTTGATTTCTTTGCTTCTAAGTCCCCAGAAGGCAAAAAAAAAAAAAAAAAAAAAAAAGAAATCAAAATCCATTTATAGATCTTACAGCCCACCAATACTAGAAGAGTTTTTCTTTTTGAAATTTTAGAAAGGAGTTGAAAATTTAATTGGAAATATAAGGAACCCAGAATAATCAAAATAATCTTGAAAAAGAAGAAAAAGTTGGAAGACTTATATTCTCAATTTCAAAACTTACTACATAGCAACAGTATTAAGGCAGTATGGTACTGGGATAAGGATAGACATATTGATCAATGGAATAGGAATGAGAGCCCAGAGGTAAATCTATAGTCAGCTAGTTTTTTGGGAGAAAAAAGCCAACATCATTCAACGGAGAAAGAACAGACTTTTCAGCAAGTGGTGCTGGTACACCTGGACAGCTATATGCAAAAGAATGAAGTTGGATCTCTGCCTTACACTTGTACAGAAATTAACTTAAAATGGATCAAAGGGCTAAATGTAAAAGCTAAAACTATAAGACTCTTAGAAGAAAGCACAGAAGTGAATCTTTGTGACTTTGGATTTGGCAATGGATTCCTAGATATGACACCAAAAGCACTAGCAACAACAACAGCAGAAAAGATAAATTAGACTTCTTTAAAAACTTATTCTTTGAAGTACACTATGAAGAAAATGTAAAGACAACATGCAGAATGGGTGAAAATATTTCCAAATCATATATCTGATAAGTATACTTAAAATATGTATTTAGAATATATAAAGAATTATTACAGTTCAATAATAGACAACCATATTTAAGAATGGGCAAATGATTTGAGTAAACACCTTTCCAAAGAAAATAACCAAAAGACCAACAAGCTCAAGGAAAGATGCTAACCATCATTAACTATCAGGGAAATGCAAATCAAAGCCACAATAGGATACCACCTCACACCAGCTATGATAAAAAAGACAGGCAGTAACAAGTGTTGTCAGGCTGTGGAGAAATTAGAATCCTGTAAGTGACTGTAAAGTGTTACAGTCATTTTGGAAAATAGTCTAGTAGTACCTCAAAAGATTAAACTTAGAGATGCCATATGGAGTAGAACCTAGCAATTCCACTTGTAGGTGTATATGCAAGACAAATGAAAACATATGTCCACACAAAAACTTGCACATGAAGTGTTCATAGCAGCATTACCTGTAATAACTAAAAAGTAGAAATAAACCAAATGTCCATCAACTGATGAATGAATGAATAAAATGTGTTATATTCATACAGTGGAATATTATTTGGCCATAAAAAGAAGCGAAGTACTGATACATGCTACAGCATGGATGAACTTTGACAACATTATGCTAAGTGAAAGAAGCCAGTCACAAAAGTCCATATATTGTGTGATTTCATTTATATGAAGCAGCCAGGATAGGCAGAAAGTAGAGACAGACAGTTCAACAGTGGCTGCCTAATGCTGGAGGCAAATGAATGGGGGAGGATGGGGGTGATAGCTAAAGGTTATGGGGTTTCTTTCGGGGGTGAAAAAATGTTTGAAAATTGATTGTGGTAATGATTGGGTAACTATGAATATGCTAAAAAAGCATTGAGTTAAATGCTTTAAATATCTGAATTGTATGGCATGTAAATTATATCTCAGTAAAACTGCTATCCAGAAAACCTATAATCTCCAATAATTTAAAATAAAAAAATAAGTTGGAGCATTTTGAAGTTGTGGAAGGTGACCCTTCCCCGAAATCAAAGCTGCAACTTCTTTGAATAATAATTTCTAAAACTCAAGAGACACTTGGTGTAAGTAAGCAATTATTCCTATTTTACAGACACAATAATTGAGACTCAGAGTGTTAAATGACTTGCCCCAAAGTCATACAGATAACTGGTGATCATGATGGGGAACCTAGATCTTCCCACAGCCTCTTAGTGCAGGATTGTCATTATTACCAGTTCTTATCAGAGTTTCTTCTCGGAGTCCTCTGGAGGCAGCAGAAATATGAAACAAAGCTGCCTTTGCCTGTTTCTTTATATTGTTGTTATTAACTAACCCAAGCCTATTTTTAATGCACAACTCTCATGTCCTCTTTGGTAGACTGCAGGAGCCTTGAAGAAGTTTGAGGTGGGTGAGAGTTATTCCCGCACGACCTTTCAATCAGTTGATAGACTGACCTCAAGACAACCTGTCTTAAGGCAAATTCTGGGGCACATGTGAACATTAAACAGTCAGAGAAGCAGGCAGACACAAAGTAGCTCATACAATCTGTTTTGCAAACGTGATGCCATCCCAGGGTTCTATCTTTTTGTTTGTGTTCACCCCCACTTGCATGAAAGGTCCACTGAGGCAAATATGGTGATATTCCAGAGGTAGGATTCTGTTCCTCTACAGTTTAGACAACAGAAATCCTCCTGGCTAATGGCTGGACCTGGGACCATTCAGAGATCAAGCCCTGGGCATCATCTCAAAGAGACAGGCTTTGGGTCCAGCTAGATTCTGATACCCTATGTAAGCAGGGATGTGGAGAGTCTCAAATATTTTAGCCAATCTATATGTTTTGAGTACA
The DNA here is from genome assembly GCF_048773025.1 of Camelus bactrianus. Classification (NCBI taxonomy): domain Eukaryota; kingdom Metazoa; phylum Chordata; class Mammalia; order Artiodactyla; family Camelidae; genus Camelus; species Camelus bactrianus. Next base: position 73,539,505 of record NC_133543.1, read on the forward strand.
TTTAACTTCACCAATAAAGAACATTTTAAACCTTTTGAACCTCAGGTTTTACTTCTGTAAAATGAGGTATTTGAGGAGAGTAGCGTTACAAATATGTGGAGACTTGTATGGTGCACTAACTAAAAAGCCATTAATTTATTTAATAAATCATCACTTTAAATATGTCTAAAATTCACTATGCTAATTAGGAAAACCTTGGGTACTGATTGAGATACAGAAGACAGAAACATTTGTAGTAGCTGCTTCTAGAGGAGTCCTTCCAAATAAGATGCTAACTGGGCCCCCAGGAGTATAGATTTTCCATTAAGGCAGCTGACTGCCCCTGGAGTGGAAGCTTAAACTAACTAGCATATGCAGAATATCTCACAGTCTAGGCTGAAATGTTTCAAATTAAATTATAATTAATAAATATGCAACAAAACTCCAAGCAATGAACTAGGGCTGTCACTTGCTTTGCATATTTTAATTACACATTGTGATGCTTATATCCTCAGGCTTGTTAGCAAATGATACAATTTTTCTTAAAAAATTTTGTTATAGACTTTTTAAAGATTACTTTCCTTTTACAGTTATTACAAAATATTGGCTGTATTCCCTGTGTTCTACAATACATCCTTGAGCCTGTCTTATACTCAGTCATTTGTACCTCCCACTTCCCAACCCCTAAATTGTTCCTCCCCCACTTCCTCACTGGTATCTACTAGTTTTTTCTCTATATCTATGAGTCTCCTTTTTTGTTATATTCTCTAGTTTTTTATTTTTTAGATTCCACATGTAAGTGATAACATATGATATTTGTCTTTCTCTGTCTGACTTATTTCACATGGCATAATGCCCTCTGATTCTATCCATGTTGCTGCAAATGGCAAAATTTGTGTGTATGTGTCTGTTAATGGACACTTAGGTTGTTTCCATGTCTTGGCAGTTGTAAATAATGCTGCTATGAACATAGGGGTGCATGTATCTTTTTAAATTAGTGTTTTTTGTTTTTTGGGGTTTTTTTGGATGTATACCCTGGAGTGGAATTACTAGATCATATGGTAATTCTATTTTTAGTTCTTTGAGAACCCTCCATACTGTTTTTCACAGTGACTGCACCAATTTGCATTTCCACCAACAGTGTACAAGGGTTCCCTTTTCTCCACATCCTTGCCAACATTTGTTATTTGTAGACTTTTTGATGATAGCCATTCTGACAGGTGTGAGGTGATTTCTCATTGTGATTTTGATTTGCATTTCCCTGATGATTAGCAATGTTGAGCATCTTTTTATGTTCCTGTTTGCCATCTGCATTTCCTCTTTGGAAAAATGTCTATTCAGTTCTTCTGCCCATTTTAAAAAAATTGGATTGTTTGTTTTTTTTGATGTTGAGTTGTATGAGCTATTTATACATGTTGGATGTTAATCCCTTATCAGCCATGGCATTTGCAAATGTTTTCTCCCATTCAGTAAGTTGTCTTTTTGTTTTGTCAATGGTTTCTTTTGCTGTGAAAAAGCTTTTGAGTTTAATTAGGTCCCATTTGTTTATATTTCCTCTATTTTAAGAGGTGGATCCCCCAAAATTTGCTTCGATTTATGTCAAAGAGTGTTCTACCTACATTTTCCTCTAGAAGTTTTATAGTATTCACTCTTACATTTAGATCTTTAAGCATATTTTTCAGATCAACTACAGTAAGAATGGGTAGAAAAGGAAGATATAGAAAATTGATAGAAAGAAAAAGAAAAAAACAGAGACAGAGAGAAATAGAAACTGAGGAAGAAACAGAGTGGTATATTTAAGATTCAGAGTCCCAGAGAGCGACACAGAGAGAAGCAGAGACTGAGCGCTAAAATGGTCAGGCATCCTCAGGTTTCTCATTTTTTAATTTCCATGTGATCCCTTCAAAGACCTCCTTTCCACTGCCAAGAGTAGTTAAGTCCGTCTCATCAAAACTATCTTCAGTCTGGCTGGAGGGATAAACAGAGGTCAACAGAAATATCTTCTGAGAACCCAAATGTTCATTGCAGCAATACTTACTGTAGCCAGGACATGGAAACAACCTGTCTCCATCAATGGATAAGGAAATGTCATATACATACAAATTTCAGCCATAAAAAAGAAGGAAATTCTTCCATTTGTGACAAGGATGAACCCCAAGGGCATTATGCTAAGTGAAATAAGTCAGACAGAGAAAGACAAATACTCTATGATCTCACTCATATGTAGAACCTAAAATATCCAAATTCATAGAAACAGAGAATAGATTGCTGGTTGCAGAGGTGGAGGATAGGGAGTGGAGGAAGTGGGGGAAGGGGGTCAAAGGGTACAAACTTCCAGTTACAAGATAAATAAGTTCTGGGGATATAATGTACAGCATGGCGATTATAGTTAACTACACTGTATCATATATTTGAAAGTTGCTAAGAGAGTAGATCTTAAAAACTCTCATCATGAGAAAAAAATTGTTACTATATGAGTGATAGATGTTCACTAGACTTACTGTGATAATCATTTTGCAATGTATACGGATATCAAATTATCACACTGTACGCTAATATGATGAACTAATACAGTGTTATATGTCAATTATATCTCAATAAAATTTGAAAAAAATGAGAAATATCTTTTGAGGGAATTAACCTAAGCTCATTCTCCTTTTGTGAGTCTGGCTGCTGAGCTGTCAGGGATGTAGGAAGGGTTTTCCCTAGAGCAGGATGGCAGTGCTCTACCAACTATCGCAGATCCAGGGGACTCTTTCATGTAGGTGACGTGAATGATTGACTGTGGGCAATGATATGGGGGCTTTGGAAAAGAATCTCCTTACCTCACTATTTCTATTCATTGCCTGCCTTGGCTTTGCCACTTAATGTGGTGTTGGACAAATTTCTCAACCCTTCTGGATCTCAGATTCCACCTTCATAAAATGAGGACTAATGCCATAAATATGTATGTACTGTAAAGACCTGAAAATACTTCTTTTCCTTAATTCATTCTCTCTCTCTCTTTTTTTTGGTAACAGTTTTTTTTTTTTTTTTCATTAAGAGTATCTTTTTAAAATGTCAGTGTCTCTAGGAGAGGTACATTAAGATAAGTTTTTCTCAAATGCTGATCAAAGTGCCCCTAATGGAGGAGGAAAATAAACAGTTAGACCCCTGAGATCCGGGGAAGGATTTGGAAGCTTTCGCCTCAAGCTCAAAATTTATGTGCAGTTTTATGATTTATTTTATTTTAAAAGTCTGTGAATTTTGCATTTTACTCCAAGTTTGCATACTACTATAGTTTGTAATGCTCTAAAAAAATGGTGTTTCCCCTATTATTGGCACTCCAGGAAAATATACCGTGTTTATCCTGTGGCTTCTTGTCCTCCTGGCACGTTGCCATATACTTCTCAGAGTCTATAATCCCTGGCTTGAGTGGGGTGGCCTTTTGTATCAACTAACACACTAGCAAATACGGCTACAAAAGAAATAGGACTCCAGTTTTGTCTTGAGGCCATTGGGCGTGGTATTCAAATCTAGGCTACTCTAAGTCTCCAGCTAGAAACTATGTTGATTTTATTCTCAGACTGAGTCAAAAAGGTGATAAGAGAAGAAGTGGGTTGTAGAACTAATTTAGAGGTTTTCTGAGCTTCTCAGCATCCTAAGAATTTGGCTTTAGTTTTGAGGTCTTCTTGGCCATGTAAAGAATGCCAAAGGATTCTAGTCCTCTCAAAGAAGATCTTTATCCAACTCAATCACCCTAGGCCCCCTGAGGGAGGATAAGAATTTGAAATGGTACTTGAAATATCCTTTCAGGTAATATTTACAGTTTTGGGGCCCTGAATTTCTCAAGGTCCTCTTGGTTTCAAGGTGCAAGCATTACTTTAAGATGGCTATGCTAGTGAGAAGGCATCCTCTATTTTTCTGCAACAACTAAATTAAAGATCCTGCTGTCATGAAAAGGTACTAAAAGGTTAAATGTTCCTTGGAAGAGGATCTCTTTAGAGTCATCTCTCAACAAGTTGTCTTAGGCTACATAGATTGTCTCAATCATTACTAACAGATGCATCTGCAGCAAGACAATTTTGCAAGCCCAGGCAGAAAAGAACTCATGCTTTTCTGAAATCTTTCCCTTGGCTCATATTAAAACTAGCCAGGAGAAGAGACATAGCAAAGTTTATTAGGGACAGTTCCCTAGAGGAGAAAATAATGGGGATAATGAGACAAATATTCGTAAGGCATCCTGGGGCTTCTGAAATAAGCAGACTCTGATCCACTGAAATAGCTGGTGGAGAAATAGCTTTGTTATACATAACTTTAGAAAATGCATTCTGTTGTTAGATTCCAAATACATTTGAAATTTTCTAAGGGGGCTCTAGTCACTTTTAAAAGCGTCATCACCAGGAGTAGTAGCCAACTGAAGAGAAATCAAGTTTGCCTTGCTCATGTAGGTGAGGTAACACTATAGTGTCCTTTGTGGGTAAAATTCCCTCGGGCTTCAGAAATGACCAGACTGAGCAATGTTCACGTTTGGAACCAGAGTAGCCTGCAAGGGTAAGAATGTGGGGAAGCAAAGAGAGGGAATTCCCAACGCTTCTCCAAGCTTGTTTCTCTTTAAGAAGTAAGAACGCAGGCTTAGGGGAAAAGTGTTGGGTCAGTTATTCTGTTTGGGAAGTTTGGGAACCACACCTAGTATAGTCTAACCTTAATCAAGAAGGAAGCAGATGGAGTCTGTATATGTGTGTGTGTGTGTGTGTGTATGTATTTGTGTGTGTTTGTGTATATGAGAGAGAGAAAAAGAGAGAGAGAGAGACTGACGTTCTGATTAAGGTGAGATAAGCCATCTATTTAATGGTCTAAAAGCCATTGCAATAGGCATGTTAGCTCCAAGTAAATGCTGCCAAATGCTCCTTAAGTTAGTACAAGGTCCAGATATGAAGAAAGGAACTTTTCCAAATCACATTTACAGAGACTTGTTTAGTGCATCTTTCCAATAGTATTGTAGCTAGCTGTGACCCTAGATACATAATGGGAAGGTGCAGGAGGGTGTTCTGTGTACCAACCAGGGAGGCTCCTCTATGCATTCACTTCCAGATATGTTGACCATCTTCCCATAGGCCTGGCCTTGGCACCGAGCGTATGAAGTAAATCTGGACATAAGCTGAATGTGAGGAGCTTCTGGTCTATCATGAAGAATCCGTGTAGAGGCATTAGATAGTGGTTAGAGGCATACATGGAGGCATTGAGTGTAGTGCTTAAGCTCACAGCCTTCTGAAGTCAGACTGACTGCCTGGGTTCATATCTTCCTGTTGCCACTAATTAGCAGTTAAATCTCACTGAATCTCGATTTTATCACTTATAAAATGGGATCAGACCTATATATGTGTAGGATATAGTAGGACCTATAGGGTTATTTTGACTACAAATGAGCTGATATATGTAAAGTTCTGATTCATAATAAACATTCAATAAATGGATTGATATTATGATTATATATAAATACATAATATTACTATTGACATTCATGGAGAAGATTTTGTCAGGAGACCTTTAGTAATCTTCAAATTTGGGAATAATGCCATAACAGCTTTGGAAGCAAAATTTTCTTTACTTCCTATAAGTTACTGCTTTGGGGAGGAAGAGGCAATGAGGCATTCTAGTTTCACAAACCATCTTTCTCCCCTAGAAGGTGCAACATCAAATTAGAGCTCGGAAAATGAAAAATTGCTTCTTGCTATGGACTTATAAAAAAATACATTTTTATTGAACTACAGTCAGTTTACAGTGTTTTGTCAATTTCTGGTGTACAGCACAGTACTTCAGTCACATAGGAACATGCATACATTCGTTCTCATATTCTTCTCCAACATAAGTTACTACAAGATATTGAATATTGTTCCCTGTGCTATACAGTATAATCTTGTTTATCTATTTTATATATATATTATTTATATATATAATATATATATATTTTATATAATATATGTATATATTAGTTAGTATTTGCAAATCTCAAACTCCCAGTTTATCCCTTCCCACCCACTTCCTCCTCTGGTAACCATAAGTTTGTTTTCTGTGTCTGTGAGTCTGTTTCTGTTTTGTAATTACTTACATTTGTCTTTTTTTTTTTTTAAAGATTCCACATATAAGTGATATCATGTGTATTTTTCTTTTTCCTTCTGGCTTACTTCACTTAGAATGACATTCTCCAGGTTCATCCGTGTTGCTGCAAATGGCATTATTTTATTCTTTTCTATGGCTGAGTAGTATTCCATTGTATAAGTATACCACAGCTTCTTAGGTTGTTTCCATGTCTTGGCTATTGTTAATAGTGCTGCTGTGAACATTGGGGTTCATGTGTCTTTTTGAATTAAGGTTCCCTCTGAATATATGCCCAGGATAGGATTGCTGGATCTTACCATGGACTTCTGGAGTTAGACAGCAATAGTCAAAATTAGGACTATTAAATTTTGGAGAATGCAGGTGTTCCATAACACAACAAAGCCAGTGTGAGAACACTTGCTTGCTCAGAGAACAAGAGATGAGCGAGCGCCCAAACACTGTCCTGTGATAAACTCAGAAATTCTGGCTCTGCCCAACTCTGCCAGCTGTTGCCCAACCCCAGGTAGGGGTTTTAGCAGCTGAGTTGGGGTTGGGAGTTGTTGGCTGGGCCAAACCCAAGACTCAATTAGGCCATGACTGCCTGACATTCTGTAGATACTTTCCATTTTTCTGAGATAAGTGTTTGCTTTCTGATTTTGAATGACTATAACTGGACGCTTTGACACATCTATGAAGGGTCAAGCAAGTTCAAGGCAAAGTAGAAGTGCAGGCGTAGCTGACCTTCAACATTCTAGCCTCCTTTTTCTGCATATTTTTCTCCCCTCTGCTGAGCGCTCCATTCTTAGAGGGCTCCTTACTCTCTCCTTCATCAATTTCTGCCTCCGCAAAGAATTTGACATCAGTCATTTATATTTCATAGTGAATTTAAGCCAACACGTTACTTCTCTCAGAAGTAATTTCCCCTTAGCCTCAGATATATGTGGCAGTTGAACTCGTCTTGTATCGGCTTTGACTTGGCTCGTTGACTATGTTCGTTTCAGCATGAAAACAGCTTCAGGGACCCTGTTGTAGATTTCAGTATGAAATGACATGGAAGAAACTTTGGCTTCAGAAGTTTTCATTCACTGATTTTACTTTGATCAAACAAAACATTATCTGTACCAGGAAAAGGAACAATGTTTGTAGGGAAATCAGGAAAAATCCTCTATCAGAAACTGAATATAAGAGCAAAGGGAGGAGAATAAAGAGGGGAGAGATGAGGAGGAACGAAAGGAGGAGGAAAAATAAAGGAAAAGGAAGAGAAATACAGAAAGCATCACTACCTCCTCCTGGCTGAGAACAAGGAGCCCAAATGACAATAGGATGCCTACAATAGTCAGAGCCTGATGTGTAAACAGATGCCACAGGGAACTGCACTGGTTTTTACAGTTCTTTTCTCCTTTGCTTCACAAAATTTTGCCTATGAAAGAACTTCAGAAGCAGCTTACCACTTTTCTCATTTCTTACCTTTTTTACTCAAAATTTGCTCACTTTAAACACACATACACAAAAGAACAAGAACAAAAACAACAGCACACACACACACATACACTCCATTTTAGGACTTTTCTATGACTTCCTACCCTTGCTAGATTTTTTTTCCATCCTGCTCATGACATAGTCCTTTCTCTTGATAATGATTTATTTGAAGATTTTAAAGGTCAAAGTTTATTATATTATTACCTTTAAAAAGGTATGTTAAAAAATAGAACAAAGAATATTCTGAAGAATGAGCCAGGTGCTGTGCGAAACCCAGAAATTTTTCCAATTTTTACTTAAAGGATTTAAAATTTTGCTTTTGAACAGAGATAAAACTAAAGGAAGAAAAGAAGATCATTAAAGCAAAGAGAAAGAAGTCTGAAGTATTCAAAAGTATGATGTTAGCTTTTCTTTTTAATAGATTAAAGTAATCTAAGTAACCCTTGAAACACAGAAGCTTTATATATAGGGTGTGTTGAAAATGATATATCAACTTAAAAATGTTTTTCTTAGAAAATAGCTCTTTCATACTTACAATATCAAACTAAGGATGTTGTAGTTGACGGAAAATGTGTAGTTTGAGGAAATTTGGTAGCTGAGTTAATAGTAAAATTATGAAATAATGGCTTGTATCCAGCCTGAGACAGTGTAGGCTATGATGGCAAAGATCCCACTAATACAAGCCACATGTTCTAATCCACTTGTCCAGTGAATGATTTCACCTTTCTATGTACCACTACTTTAAGGGCTGGAAGAATTGGGGTTTTTCCCAGCAAACTGTGGGTCGCCAGGGTTCCATCTGTCTGCCACTCTCAGACTATATTTATAGTAACCCTCCCCTCTCCCCTGCACTAGAGTCCAACACTGATCTTTTCAGATGCATGAATAAACTCTGTTACAGAGACCATGAGGATAAAAACTATGTAGCAATGACAGTCATTCACTGCATGTTTCCTTTGTGCCAAGCCCAGTCCCTGGTGTGTTCTTCATTCTTCATTATCCCTCAACCTCACAAGTCAGGTAAGACCGACATCTTTAGCCGCACTTCTGGTCTTTGAAAGAGAAAGGTTCTTCCCCATTTAGCTTCCAGGTTAAGCCTTTTCTCTGTGAGCAGGGTCTTTCCATGCTTTGGCAAAAGCATTGCTCATGGTCAAGCTCACAGAGGGTAGATTCGGCGGGAGTCTGTTACTGACCCTTCCGAGTTGGTCTCCAGCAAGGGTCCTCCTGCCTGGTGTCATTCAGGACAGCAGAACCAGACCGAGTTTGGTTCAGAAGCAAAGGAAAGCGTTACTCTTGGATCAGAGCACGGAGAGGTGTGAGGAGGACACAGTCTCCCAGACGGGCTGACTGTGGGGCTGCTTTATGGGGGCCTCGTCGGCGGGGGAGGGGGCAGAGCGCCCGAGGGTCTGGCACAGGCGCGTTGCTCTCGGCTCCAGATCGGGAGCAGTGTCTCTGCACACCGCCCGCTGTCACCATCTTGAATTGAGTGTCGTGCATGGCGCTCCCACACTCGGTGCCGAGCTGAGGTGTTGGAGCGGCTGTTTTACACTAGGAGCTCGGGACTGAAGTGCCCAGGACAAGGCTTCTGCACTCGGCCCCCTGTGAACAAGTGAGACTAGACTGAGCACAAAGGAAAAGAAAAAAAGGTTAGACTTTATTTCATTACCCATATTCTATTTTTATTTCCCAGGCTTTGCCAGTGACAGGATGAGGGATGCTAGCTCAGTCAGAGCTGGAGTGTTAGAATCCTGCAAAGCAGTGGCGGGTAGCTGGCCCGAGTCAGATGACTCGCTCCCCAAACAAAGCAATTCGGCTGCAGATAGTACTGTGTGGTTTCTGCCTTATAGTTGAGATTTTGGTCTGGAAAACAAGTGGAGAACAGAACACCTATTCGGTTTTTGTCATGTTGTGATGTGACCTGTGCGTGAGTGTCCTCACTCACTTCCTTGTTCTGGGCCACTTGTAAGAGACTTCAAGGCAGTGCCTGGAATGATCATGGGTGTGGGGTCTTAAGTTAGACACTTGGATTTGAACCTCAGCTTGACCACTTATCAAACGTGTGACCTTGGGCAGATCACTCAACTTCTCTGAGTATAAGGAACTTCCTCTACAAAATAAGGGTTAAAGGAGACACACAATATATGCAAAGTGCTTAATGTAGTGCCTGGCACTGGGTAAGCATTCAGGAAAATTACTTATGATTATTATTCTGATCATCAGTCTGAGAGCCCTAAGTAGTGTGTGCTACGTGGACTACGTGCTTCTGAATCAGATTATTAGCCTTGTTAATCATGTTGGAAATACACAATGTCCTGCATATTTTCCTTTCATAAATACACAGTTTGTGATGGTGTTACCAATTGTTTATCTTTTCTTTCTTATACTTCTTATTACTCTCTTATGATATGGGCTATTAGGCAATTTTATGTAAAAATAAAATAACTAACATGAACATAAATATATAGCAAAATACAGAATATATAATGTAAATTTGTAAATAAATATATGTAATTGCCTAGATAAACTTGTATTAGAATATGAAAATTTATCCAGCTTGTTTATTATTTTTGTTGATCTCATCAAATATACTTTTTACAAAATTATAAGTTGTTTAATAACTTTCTTTGGGCACAAAACTGGTAAACAGTATGGTAAATAAATCTAACGAATTGCACTTAGTGGCATGCCATGTATCATGCCACATGTATCTGTGTGTATATGTATCTATACAGATAAATATCTGTAACTGGCCACCTTAAATCAAGAAATTTAAAATATAATTTAGTCTAACATTTCTTAGACAAAAATAAATTATCCATTTTTGGTGTCATTTTTATTGCAGAAAACCTATTTACCAGTTAATGTAGTTAATAAAACTACTTCTGAGGTCCTCTCATATCTAGAGCAGAGGCTTCCTCCTGAAAATTTGCCATTTTGTCATCTTTGAGTTAGTTAACTGAGAACCCTTCATCTTTTGATGAGGTAATTTAAACAGGATTTGTTATCATGAAGGGAAGAACTGTCCCTAAATTCTCTTCATGAGGAAGTTGGTCCCATGGACATTATTTTCCTTTGAGGGTCTGTCTCCTGATAAAGGGAATTTAGTTTTTCACAAAGATCCTCCAATTTTGTTAAAATTGGTTTAATAATATTTCATTTCCTGTGCCAAATATTTGTGTGAAAAAAAATTTTTGACTGTTATAGTTGATCCATGGACTGCTATATGCAGCAGATTGAGCACTGTGTCATTTAGAGGTTCACTTTGGATTTTTTGGAAGAAAAAAGTTGAACCTACAGAAAAATTGAAAAAGTAATATAATCCTGATAATCCTTACTGGACTCCATGATTATTTGAACATTTTGCCAGCTTTGTGCCTGCATACACAATGCATCTATATACCTCGATTTGGATTTGTCTGTGTTTTTCTCTCATGATAAGATTCAGGCTAAACATTTTTGGCAAGACCGCAACACAGCAGAGGGTTGCAAAGCTTTGAGATGAGGTAGGAAGGCGACAATGTCCTTTTTTATAGAAGTAAAGAACATGGTCAGAGTCTTCCCTCAGGTCAGGGGACATGGGGTGACTGTTGCACATTTGGGGAGGGGCTTAGAGAGTTAGTCATTTAGGGATTTTTGTGGACGAGAAGGGTCAAGACAGAAAGATGGTGACTCCTGCCAGGTGGCGTATTTAAATATTTTGATATTCTTGGGTCTAATTTACATAAATCATCAGTTCATGAAGCTTTCCTTCTCCTACATTTCCAAGGCAAGATATATGCCACTGTTCCTACCAGATCTACTCACAACTCCTAGACTGGGCTTCCAAAAGCTTGTTTGTTCCATTCAAGAATGTTTTTGATAGACGTTTATATCAAGTTTGACTTCAATAATAAGATTTATAGACTGGGGTAAGAGCAGGGGAGGGAATCACAGTATGATTTGCTCCAGGCCTTGTACTTACTAAAGTCAGCTCAAAACTTTTTGTTTTATTTTTCATTTCAAAACCATGATTCTCTAAGGACAGGGGGCAGAAGATTACTTAGGAGGAGGAGACATAAGACATTTCCCTTAAGCAGGCATCTGAAGAAAGCATGTTTTCAGTCCTCTAAGAGTAGATGAAACAAATAGGGAGATTGGGGTCAAATGCCCAAAGTCCTAGCGTCTCCAGGAAAAGCTGTAAACCATAGACTGTTCTCCTTAAAATAAAAATTAAAAAGTAAATGACAGAAAAATAAATGATAAACTTCAGAACACTTTCCAGAATTATTTAGTTATTTTTCTTCTTCTAAACTTTTATGTCCTGGGGCATGTTACCTCTGTGGCAAAGATCTTGGAAAACTGATAGAAAAATATTGGCCCAACTCTGTAAACAATGACAAACAGTTTTCATATAGTCCCAGGGAGGATGGGGGTTCCTGGGGCCCATGCTCAAGTTCTTCCTGGGTCCCCAGGCCAGATCATAGGACAAAATGGTAGCTACTAGGATTTTCTTCCACTAGGTGGTTCTATGATAGGCCATTGGCAAAACTGATGATATAAACCTGGCCACCTCTGGCTGTGCTCCAGGCCTCAGAATCTCCTCTGTCCTGACGGGTGTTAGAAGCAGTAGAGCAGGAGAGCGACACCAGAGGGAATTCACTGAAAAACTGAGTTTCCTACTTTCTGTTGTTGTCGATGGCTTTTTGAAGATCGCGGCGGAGTTCACAGAAAAAGTGGCACATTGGCTGTGAATTAATCACCTATGTAATTTCCATCATTGTCTTCCTTTAGTCTCTATGGGCAGGTGGCTCATACATAAGTCCTAAGAAAGCTTAGCCTCAGGATGCCCTGGCAGGGTTGGCATGATGTGAAGTGAGCTCCACACCCCCTGATACCATCCGCATCAGTAGCTGTGATAAAGAAACAACTGCCCCCAGGAAAAGTCAAGGGCGGAGGTCATCTGGCATTCCAAGGGAACTCTCCGCAGCAGGGAGCCTTCTAATTGGCTGGTATTGATTGGTAAATTGTGTCCCCACTGTGATTAATTCTAGCACCCTCCTCCCCTCCAACTCCCACAGCATGAGCGTGATAGGTCAAGGTTTGGGGGCCTCTAAGCAGCCTTTATAAATGGAGCTCAGGTCCTTAAAGGTGCCAGTGTAAGACTGCAGCTTGTTAACTCTCTCCTGGCTGCTAGTGCAAACCTAGGAAGCTGGTTTCATTCAGTTTCCTTGCTCTCACTAATAGCAGCTTAATGGGATGCTAATGTAAGGAACAGAAGTTATCAGATGGCTTGCACGATTTATGATGGATTTATTACCACTCTGAGTTCCCTTGATGTTCAGTGCATCCTTTCCTCATCCATCCCTGTTATTGGCCTCAGCAAATGGTTTCATAATTAATTAATTTTTTTCCTGGAGGGGGTTAAATTATTTTTGCCCTGCTGCTTTTCCTCCATTTTTAATTCCCAGTGGATGCATCTTCTCTGTGCGCTTACCAAAGATGGGATGTACTAGCTAACAGCTGTTCTCTCCATGGTCTCCTCTCATGCCCACCTTTCCTTCCAGCTAATGCCTACTCATCTTTCTAGAATAGTGGTTCTCAAGCTTGACTTTTCACTGGAATTACCAGGGAGAGCTTTTAAAATACTGATGCCTTGGTTCCATTCCCAGAGATTCTGATTTGATTGGTCTGGGGTACCGCCCAAGGATCAGGAGTTTGAAAATCTCCCCAGGTGCAGTCAAGGTTGAAATCTGCTGGACTAGACTCTAAATTTGTCTTAACTGCTACCTCTGCCACAAAACTTTTTCCTGCTTCCCAAAGGACATGATCTCTTATTCCTTGAAATCCATGTACCACTTTATATATGTCCTTGGAACCCATATAGTGCTTTGTATATTTCCATTAGCAGCTGTGTTACAGTTTACTTATTTGTGAATTTATTGCGAGGATTAGAGCTTACTGTGGGCAGAGACAGGGACTGAGCTACCTTTGCACCACTGTGGCACCTTGCACCTACCTGGGACTCAATAAATGTTGACCTGAGTTTTACCAGTGACCACACTCTATGGAAGTTGCTCTCTAACCTCCAGTTTCATATACATCTTAGGCAATGTGAGTGGATTCTATTTTATCATCCTGCCAGTGTGCCCCTGCTGCCTTCTCCCATCCCTTCTCACCAGGGTGACCATGTGTCCTGGTTTGCTGAGGACAGTCATAGTTTATGTTTTTTGTCCCAGCATCATTATGTATAGTACCTCCTTTCACTCTCAAAGTGTCCCAGTTTAGATGACAAATTATATGGTTCCTCTACTTCACACCGTCCTCCTCCAGCTTTCTTTCCTCAAGTCAGCCTAGAAAAGACAAACTTCTCCAGGGTTTAGACCTTCTTTACGTGGTAAGCTTAAGTAAGCTTCAGAAAGGCCTGTACTAATAATTCCACGTATAAAGTTCTGTGTCTAATTCCATGTATAAAAAATTATAAAACAGGCTAAACTAACCTACAGTGTTAGAAGGCAGTTGAGTGGTTTTCTTTGCAAGTGGTTTTCTTTGCATGGGATGGGGTCACAGGGGCATCTCTGGATTCTGGAAGTACTCTGTTTCTTCATCCAAGTTGGTTACACACCTGTATTCATTTTGTGAAAATTTGTCACATTTTAACATTTATCCTCCTTTTCTGTATGCATGTTATACATCCATAAAAATTTTTTCTAAAGGGACTGCTAACTTATAATCAGAAGAACTGCAAAAGTCAACACTTCTCTATATTAATTAATATGATTACCCTGACTGATGAATTCTTGCCAAGCATGAGCAAAGTACTGCAATGGACAGAGCACCCAAGAAATCTACTGATCATCTTCTTGGAGGCATATGATGCTATTGTTTTATTAGGAAAATATATGTTGTCATTCATCAAATACAGTGCTGTCTTGTTTATTATATAATTCTTCCAGTGACTCTTTGTCCTAGGTGGCTCCTTTCTTATATTACAGGTGAGAAAGCTGTCACAGAGCTAGTAAAAAGGAAGCTGAGTTCGAGATGTACAGATACTAACTACTAAATATGAAATAAACAGGTTTCTACTGTATAGCGCAGGGAACTATATTCAATATATTGTAGTAACCTATAATGAAAAAGAGTGTAAAAAGGAATATATGCATGTATATGTATGACTGAAACACTATGCTGTGCACCAGAAATTGACACAACCTTGTAAACTGACTATATTTTAATAAAAAAAGAAAAAACATAGGCTGAGTTTCCACACAGGCTGAAATTACGCATAGTAGGTTGAAAAATCAGCTGGTTTTTCAGCTGTCTGGATGATAGAAGCAGATTAAATGTATGCCCAATTTTATTGATTGGGCAGAAATCAAGCAAGAGAGCTTGAAATAAAACAAAATTAAACTACAACTAGAAAATAAACAATTTCCTGGCTTTAAATAGAAAAGACCAGAGAGTCGGTAGCTGAATAGAGATTAGAACTGGTAGTTTCTGAGTTTCCATGAGGCATTAAAACAATCCAGGTACCCGTGAGGGTCTCAGTCTCACATTGAGAGAATTCGCCAAGGATTCAACGGAACCCTGCCTGTGTTTAAGCCCTGTTCTCCTAGTCCAGATCAGACGTTTGTCAGGATGGAAGCATCCCAGAGAATCCTTAATGACTGTCTATGTCTCCTTTTCATTCTACCCATGTAAACAGGATCATGAAATGAATGTCTTCCCTTTTTTGATGTAGCTAACATGGGGAAGTGAAGTGAATTAGTTTTCACTACTGCAGGTAATAAATAAATCTTGTGGTGAAATAAAGAATATAATATGTAATAATGGACTAAAAAAATATGGCTCAAAACACACAAAGTTGTATAAAAATAGAAACTATGAAATGTAGAGAAAGTCAGAGAGCTATCCATTCAAACAAAAATAAAGCAGCAAAATCCTGGGGGCCTCATGTACTGTACGGAAGTGAGTTTTAGCTATTCATGCTGTGTTAACTGCTGATGAAATGTCATTGAGCTTAAAATAAAATAAGTTTGTAGTCCCAGATAACACTTTACAAGATCAAATAATGTAAGGCCACTATAGCGAGTTATATGAAGAAATAACTCATAGCAATGTACCAATATGTCAAGATTTTTCACAGGAGGCAATATGAAAACTAGCTGGATGGTGTCAGGCTTGTTTAAAAGCTCATTTGCTCCCCTTAGTCACTGTCCTTTCACCTTTACATGTCATATATCCCGGTCTCTTGTCGATGTGGTTGTCAAAGCACCGGCTTAATAGTGCTGTTCCCTCAACAGAGATGTGTTAAATGTAAAGACGGCAACGCTCCCAGCCGAAAGGGAAATGGAAAGACGTGGAGCCAGCTGAAGTCATGAGGTATCAGGTGACAATAAGACTGTGTCGTTTCATAACACATTTCCCTGAGGTACCAATGAACTTCCAGAGTTTTTTTTTTTTTTTTCTGTTTTATTATTCTGATATCCTGTTGAAAAAAAAAGAGGTTGAGGAAAGACATTTCCATTCTACAGAAAGGGAAACTTGGGTTCAGAGAAGTAAAATGAATTACTCTAGATCACTTTAGTTTTGGGGATTTCTTGGTTTCTGTAAACAACCACCTCTCACACACATCACAAGCAAACACCTCTCTCCACAAAGCCAAAGAAACCTTTGTATTTGGAAAAGCAGGTTTAATGTCTGGGATGGGAGAGGGGGTATATGAGCTGAATGAGAAAGTCTATAGCTTCCTGCCTCCTGAAATGATCACAGCATGAATCATCCACATAGTCCCCTCCTGGTTCAGAGCAACAAATGTTTGTTTCATTAATCTGTATGGGGTTTTCCTCCACCTCCTGAGATTTCCCATCTACAAAATCCAATTAACACCCCCAAATCATTGGAGGCTGCCCAATGAGAAGACTACACACTTTCCAGGTTTTGAGTCATGAGACCTGAGTTCCACTTTTAGCTCTGCCCACTTACTAAAGAGAATACCCGTGTCTGTCTTACTTGGTCAAGTGGTCAAGTTAAGTAATTTCTTTTGGCCTCTGATTTGTTATCTAAAGGGTATTTATGATAATTTAACAGGCTAACTTATTTTAAATGGTCTAACACAGGAGTTGTCAAAGTATATTCTGCCAACTACCTATTTATAGAAATAAAGTTTTATTGAAACACAGTCATGCTCATTCAAGTCTATCATACGCTTATTGTCTGTGGCTGTTTTTTCACTGCCATGTCAGGGTTGAGTAGTTGCCACACATAATAGGCATGCGCTATATTAGCTGTCTACTCCTTTTTGTTTTTTATGTTGGTTCTTACTCTTAAATAGGTGCTCCTGATTGGTCACTCTCTGTCATCCTCTTCCTCCCTGGAAATGGATTGCCTACAGTTTCCTTGAACAGCTATTTCCTGGAGAGTTTCAACTTCATTTTGGGGACTTCTACATCTTCATAATAATGGGAAATTTATTTGGAGTAGACAGAGGTTGTGGGGCCTGGAGGACTGGAGAGAAGAGGAGCACTGTAGCTCAGTGAGGGGACATCTGTACGGAGCATGTCTTTTTTTTTTTGCCAAGGTTCTATAATTTTATTTTTTAGTATTGATATCTTCAAACAATTGCAGTTTTTTTGTTTGTTTTTCTTTAGCAGGGGTATATGGTATAAGGGGTGAGTCTAAATATTTTTTTCCCCTAAATTTTAACATCACTAAAGATAAGGTCCATTCTCCATTGCTTTGCGTGAACAGTATAGTAAAAAGAGTCCTGCTTTGGGAGGGCAGAAGAATCTGGGTTCAAGTCTGTGTTCATCTTCATTTTATTATCTTGGGCAAGTCACTTAATTTCTGAGTATCAGTTACTTCATAAAAATACTGTCACAATAATAATACTTGTTTCACTGCATGGTTTCAAAGCATACAATAATGTAGGTAGAAAGCTTTGTGAACTATAGCGCCATCTATGAATGTGACACTATGCATAACAGGATCTGTTCCGATCACTTTCCTCTGGTTTATATTTTTACATTTAAGTCAAACTTACATTACTCATCAATGTTTTACACCCATGTTCTAATATCTGACAAGATTAATCTCTAAGAATATATTTTGCTAATTTTTCCTGTTTAAAGTTTTCAGCCCTTGTTATAAGATAAGCGCCAAGCTTAGCAATTAGTCCGTGCTGATTCTAATGACTTCCAAGAAAAGTCCTGTTGTATTTTTGGATATAATTATTTTAATAAGTTTGAGAAGACTTGACATCTTTATGTTGAATTTTTCCATTTAATAAAAATTTAACTTTCTTATTAATTATTAAAATTATAACTCTCAATCAAGTCTTTAAAAGTTTTAATGCATTTCTCATTGAGTTGGTAGGTCTTTTATGTTTGTTGTTATTTGAATAGTTTTTCCTTTCCATTTTATTATTTACTAGGTTATTACCATTATATAGGAATACTGTTGCTTTTCAGTTACTTACCTTATTCCAGGCCACTTTGTAACTCTCTATTAATTGAGAAAGTTTTTAGTTAATTCATTTGGTTTTTCCAGATATATGCTTATGTGATTTTTAAGTACTGTGGTATCTTAGTTTTCAAAATTGATTCTTTTTGTTTCACAGCTTACTGCCTTACCTAGACAGTCTAAAGTGATAATAATATTAAAGGACACCTCTGTGTTTGTTTCTGATTTTGAATATTTCCAGTGTTTACCCATTAAATATAATCTTTATTTATTTTAAGCCAAGAGCACCTTTATCACATTTAAGGGGCATCCTATTTCTATTTAAATGTTTACTTCATAATTAGAAAAAGGTGTTGATTTTATCAAATGTGGTGTCTATAAAATTATCATATAGGTTAATTATTGTTGAATCAATGAATACTCAGTGGATTATTTTTTTCCCTTGGAAATCAATCTCTGTGATCAGCTGACTGGCTCTGCTAACAGAGTAAATGGGTAAACGGTGAGTTTATGAGTTTGAATGTATTAGGGCCAAACTCAATACACAAGAAAGTGGGCCAACACAGAAGCAGGGGTTGTAGTGGGGAATCCCCGTTTCTCTCTTTGGGCACATTCTCCAAAGTTGGTAGTTTTGGACAGTTTTTTAAGATAATAACTATTGACATCACAACTATGAAGAAAAGACGTTAGAGGAGACAGCTTGGAATGCAGTGAAGGGGTTGAGGACACGCCACCCCAGTATATGGTGCTTTGGCATATTAATTACTTTGCGTGAAAGGCACCTGAAAAGCAGCAGGTGCAGGAAGGGAACTCTGATGTTCCTTTTTCTTCCTAAAAGCAGGAGATAACATTCCCATGTGAACGGTACCCTCCCTGTACCAGGAGAAAAAAGCATTCTTCTCACTAGAGATGGGGGAGTCAAGCTGAGAGAAATCTGTACAAACAGACCTTGTTAGACGAGCTCCTCTTCCTTCAGTCGCCCCTTGTGTTGTAGTTACTTTCCCACAACTGCTACTCTTTGTTCAACCCAGTATATAAGCACGTAGGTCTAGTCACTTCTTTGGGTCTTCATTTTTCTTGTGAGGAGCCCTATTTACATGTAAATAAAATGCGTTACTTTTCTCCTGTTAATCTGTCTTTTGTCATTTGCATCTGGAGATCACAGGAGGGTGGAGTAAGTTTTACATTCCTTGTGATGGGAATGAAAATCAGTGGCCTGCTCAGGAAATGTGAAGTTAGAAGGTTATCCAGGTTCGTGCCTTAAGTGTTTGCCTCTCTCTCTGGTGGACTGGGCAGGCCCTGTTCCCTCAGCCAGGCTGACAACCCCCTCGGTGGTACCCCACCACCCAACTCGCTCGTACCCACTGGCCTTCTCAGGCCTCTGGGCTTAAGACCGAGAGTGGAATTTCAATGCTATGAGCCTTGCATTTTAAATACCAAGCCCCAAAATATCCTCCAGCTTGCAGACAAATGAACTGCTAACACCAGTGTCTGTACCAGCTTCTTGCTGGCACTCCGGTCGCTTGTATGACCTTTCAGCAAGGCATTTGAAAGAAATGAGCAGTGCTTTCCTCTTCCCCTGGCAGCTCAGAATAGCTCTGTTTCCTTTCCTATAAACAAGTCATATCTCTGGGAATTTCTAAAGCTGAATATTGTCTGCTCAGAAGCCATGACTCACACTCTCTCCTGGCAGTCCTGACAAATTCATGAACGCCTCTTGAGGAAAGAATCCCAGACAACAAGAGTGGTCACAGAAGGCCTCGGATTCCTTCATGTCAAACCCAGGAAGCTGGGAGACAGGAAAATACCGGCAAGAATCCCTGCCCACGGCGTCCCCCTCTTCTTGGCTGAGCCTGCGTTCGTGGCTGTCAGAGCAGGAAGGGGAAACCCGCCCGGAAACTTGTCCCAGTCTGTCTTTAGGTCATCACCCACCAAACCCCCTCTGTTTGGGAATTTACCTCACCCAGCTTCCTCCTGATTCTGAAGGTAAAGTTCTCTCAGGGGGAACTCTCCAGGGAAATTACCAAGAGGTCACAGACACCGCGTGGTGGGGCTTCCTAGCTGCTTTTAGCAGGAACTCTGTGGCCAAAAAAACCTTCTTCCTGCACACTCTCTTTTCAATACTTCCTCGCCTCCTCCACTCCTGGTCCTATCTCTTCAATTCTTTGTCCCTCTTTAGTGCCACAGCATTTTCCTCATACTTGCTAAATTGTCAAGACAGGAAAAAATATTTTTGGCTTCTCCCATCTCAAGAGCATAAAAACCTCTGTGTATTGAGGTGGGTGTTTATATAGTGTGTCTCTGTGTATGTGTGTGCGCATGTGTGTACGTATGTAAATAATAACGCAACGACCTTGGTTGAAGAGGCTGGGTGAGAATAATTGAGAAAGGTGTGTGTAAACAGTGCATTGTTTTAGTTCCACTCATTTCTTGGCTTCATACTAATGAAGGGACAAAGGATTGATCTGCAGCAAACGCCCTGTGGTGGAAGATTTAATCCCAGCTGGCCCACAGCATGGCCTGAAATCAGTCTCACTATAATCAGAACACTGAAATTCTGAAGTATCCATAACTACGTGATCTGTGAGATAATAATGCTTACCATGTATAAAATGTGACATAAGTGTCCGGCATAGTGGTATTTCACATGCAACTTCTCAATTGTCATAACTTAATAGTTTTCAGTATTTCACAGATAAGTATGCAGTACTGCAGAAGTTTAGTTAGTTGCTCAAGATTTTTTTAAAAAGTCGTGGCAGGGCTGGAACTTAGACCCACATCTACCTGGAAACCAGAGTCTGTTTCTTAGTCAATATGCCATAAAGCTACCCTAAAAGAGGAAGATTGGGTAGGAAAGGAGAGAGAGCAAAAGAGAGAGAAAGAGTGGACAAACGTGTGTGAATGTGATACTGTGATTTATAGTGGGAAATATATATTTGTTCTTCATCCTAGTTTCTTGCACAGAGATCCTAAAACTTAGAATTTCCTAATCAATGAGAATGATAAAGTTATAAAGTTATTTTTTTAGTGAAGTACTTTTGAGGGGTGGGAGCTGGTTGCCAGTGGAGCCAACTGTGTGATTAGAGGGTTAGAACTTTCAGTACCCCCCTGCCCCCCACCAACTCCCCACATTCACTGAGAGGAGAGGGACTAGAGATTGAGATCAATCACCGATGGCTAATGATGTAATCAGTTGTATCTTTGTGATAATGCCTCCATAAAAACCCATTATGATGAGGGTTGGGGCTTCAGAGAGTTTCTGGGTTGTGAACATATGGAGATTCAGGGAAAGTGGTGGCTGGGAGAAGGCGTGGAAGCTCAGCACACTTTCCCCATACCTGGCTCTCTGCATCTCTTCAATCTGGCTGTTCCTGAGTTATATTCTTTTATAATAAACTGATAATCTAAGTAAGTAAAATGTTCCTCTGAGTTCTGTGAGCCACTCTAGCAAATTCATCAAACCCAAAGAGGGGGTTATGGTAACCCCCCTTCTACAAGTCAGTCAGAAGCACAGGTGACAACTTGAACTTATGATTGGTGTCTGAAGTGGGGTGGGGGGCAGGCTTGTAAAACTGCATACTTAACCTGTGAGATGTGACACTATATCCCAGTATGTAGGGTCAGAATTGAGTTGAATTGTAGGGTACTCAGCTGGTGTCAGAGAATTACTGAGTGGTGTGGGGAAGACTTCCACACATTGGAATTGGTGACCAGAATTATACTGACTATTACACTATTATGATTTACTAATTTCATTTCTTCCTCAACTCTTCAGAGTGGACAATTTATCTAGGTTTGTCTGGGACCTTCGCAATTTTATCACTGAAAGTCTGGCATCGTAGGAATTCTCTCAGTCTTGGACAAGCGTGAACAGTTGGTGATTTCATTGGTCACCATCTGGAAAATTTCTGCTACAGATCACATGGGTTATTAGAAAATAAAGGCAACCCAATTAGGACCCGAAAGAACCTGGGTTATTGGCAGATACCACTGAAATCTATCTCACAAGAGGTACTCTGCATATCCTGTCTCTATACCTCTCACAGTGACTTATAATTTGGGTCATATAAAAGGCATGGAATAGTTGTTGACTTGATATGTAAAGAGAAAGACAGTTTATGTGTCAACATTTGTGGGAGGAGCACAATTGCAAATAATACGATTTTAGGTAAAAACCAAATTCATGAGTAGTGCAGTTTTTATATAAAATAATTGTTTTCGATATAAATGTGCAATTTCTTTGAACAACACTAAATTATTTATCTTGACTATTTTTTTTAATGTCTGAGTCCAGGAGTATTCACTTATTGTAATATCTGTGCTCCTGAAAGGTACTATGAAAAGATAGATTTTTGTAAATCATATTTTCAGTGCATTAGGGAGGTTTTTTTATTGAACCAATACAGCCCCTCATCTGGCCGGCTTTGCAAATATTAGTTTTAGACATGCAGTTACTGTGCTAGGTGAGAGTGGAAAATACCTGTGCTAAAACGCGTGAACAGTAAACTTCCTGAGTAACACTAAGTTGGCAGGTCTGCTTCTGCCCTGATACAGGCTTAATCTTTAACAAAATAATTTTCCTCTTCTCTGGAAATAGAAAGAACCAACTTCCTTTTTTCCTATGGCTCTCACCCCAATCTAAAAACTCCCCTATTCAGACACCTGCTTCCTCTTACCTTACAAAGTTTTCTCAGCACCTCATCTTTCTGACGTAATGTGTCTGGGTTTTATCTTCTTGTACAACTTTCAAAGAACACCAGGAAGTGGTTGCAGAGCAAAGTAGTGAGGGGAGCCATCAGGAGGCTTCTCCTTCAGTAATGGTCTGGGGGTAACCAAAGTGATATCAATTATAAGCAAACCCCGAAATGTGATCAACTGGTATTTCAGTTCAGCTCAGCTCTCCCTCGTTACCGGATAGGACCTTTGTTCTTCCACCTGGAGAGAGTATGTAACTAAGATCTCAGACACTCTCCACAATGGAAAAAACATGGTTTCCAGGGGCATCATTTATTAAGAGGAAAAATCTGAGACAACCCTTTTCTTCCTCTCACTTTCTCAGAAGCAAAATAGAGATCTGGGGACCTCAAGTGTCCTGTAGCCACTGCCTGGGTGTAAGCCTCTGCTGTTCTCTCTCAAGGGACCTTCCTTGGCTCCCCACACCCCAAGTGTTCTTATTGTTGTTTTAAAGTCCTAAATTTGGCTTGACCCAGGCTGGGGGAAGTTATCTTTCTTTTTTACCTCTTCTTCAGGTGAAAAACGAGGCTGACATATTTATGGATTTTTGTTACTTCTTTAATAAATGGCTCCCTAGGATGCAATTCTAGGAAGATGACACTTTAAGGAATAATGTCTCAGGAGGTGGTGACTGGGCAGAATTAGCCATTGTAGTGAGAGATACTCCACACTAAGCATTTCCAGGAGACTGGCAGTGGTCAGAAATGTTCCTATTGATTCTGTCCACAGAAGTGTATGTGTGCTGGTAAAATGCCTTTCACTGACATTTACAGGACTTCAGGATGAAGAGAGAAATGCTTTTCCTCTCCACTGTTTGTGCTGGTTTGTTGTTTCAAATGGAAGAAGTCAGGCTGAAACATGCCAGAACACTTGTCATACTTCCTCGAGAATCTGAAATATGTTTTTGAAGAACAATTCCCTCCACTTTTTAAAAAAAATGACACTGTTTCTCTCGAGGGAACAGGAAATGACGACTATGAGTATTTCATAGGGTGCTGGAAAAAGAAGTAGTCTTCCTGATGTGGTTATGTGATTTCCTTGTCTTTAGAGATGAGGACCCTGAGGCCCAGAGAAGGAAAGGAAATCACCCTGGATCTCACAGTGAGTTTGCATGTACCACTCAGGCCGAAGTTCAGTTTTTCTTTCTGGTGCCCTGTAATTACCTGGGAATGATCTCAAGATGACGTGTTCCAAACCCTGGAACCCAATGCATCAGTCAGGCCCTCCTTTTCCCTTTTTGCTCATTGCTCACCTGTGCTTTGTTCAGTAATGGCCCTGGTCTTGCCAGTTTGCCAGGCAGCCTGTGGGCTCCTCGGAGAGCATTAGTCATGGGCTTTTGCCTCAAGGGCCCTGATTCATTTCTAGCCATGATTGCATCAGTGTGCACGTATGTCTCTGAGTGAGAGATGTGGGTATTCCTCCAGTCACACCTGAGAGTTTGCCACAGCTACACCCTCCCCACCCCCATCACACTCCATCAACTCTGGCTAAAGAATAAAGCCAAGAAGGAGGCAGCCACTTGAGATTTCTTACAGACTAGAGGTCCGGTCCTCTTAAAGATTATAAATGCTGCTGTAGGAAACATTAAGAATTAAAACCATGATTATGTTGGGCGTTTGCTTTGCAGTCCTTACTAGCATTTTGAGTCAGTGAATAAAGTGAGGTTGGCATTTTAATTGGCTCCTTGCAAAAGTGGTTGGGCAGGGTACTTGGGCTTTTGGGGGAAGTGCATGGAGATCTTGAGATAAAAGGTTTTATATGATGGAAAGGTTATTGCTATTATTTTGAACTTTCAGAGTGGTTTCCTTTTTGCATATTTATGATATTAATATAGTCTTAATAGAAGGCTTAATGTGCAAGTTGCTAAGCACATAGCCCAATAGAAAAAAATAAATGATACAACTACTACAATGATAAGGCATTTTTCAACTATACTTATCTCTCTTTCTTAAGTGGAAAGACTTGATGAATCTTAAAAGTAGGCTAGAAAAGTTTCAAGAATGAAATAGTTTAAGATTTGTGTTTTAGGTAAAGACCAAATAATATTCTCTCTGTTTAAAAAAATAAGGTGCAATTTAAAATTTTCATAATTGTATTATGTCTGTTACTGTCACAGAAATTGGATGTTGAAATGGATGAGACTGAAAACTGAAGTGGATATATTCGTAAAAACTGTGAAAGAGGCAAGGGACGTGGGAGTCTTTCTTTAGTGAAAAAAAAAATCTGACATTGACCTAAACCTATTTTAGAATGAGGCTTTGATGTCAACTACGCATAACTTGAATGGGAAAGTTTGGGCATCATTCCTTCTTAAGTAGTTGAAATTGTGGCTTTTGTCTTGTAGATCATGTTTTACCAATTCTTAAGTCATGGGATGTGGTCCGCTGTGTCCATGGATGGAAATTTTATTGC
The DNA here is from genome assembly GCF_048773025.1 of Camelus bactrianus. Classification (NCBI taxonomy): domain Eukaryota; kingdom Metazoa; phylum Chordata; class Mammalia; order Artiodactyla; family Camelidae; genus Camelus; species Camelus bactrianus. Next base: position 73,564,627 of record NC_133543.1, read on the forward strand.
AGAAAGTGTTTACTGCTAAGTCAGTCTGTTTCATACAACCATGTAAGTTGGTTCAACTACATACTTACCATCACCAGCTTTTCTGGGTCCTCATTGCACCCATAATCCTATGCTTCATTTCTCAAGAAGTTATTTAACTTTTTCACTGTTCTCAATCTGAACAACCTGGCTCATGATATTACCTCCTAATTCACGGAAAACGCATATCCAATCCAGCAACATCTTGCTTCTCTCATGTAGAAGGAGTGACAGCCACACTCTTCCTTACCCCCCAACTCCTCCTTTGTTCAGATCTAGCCCCTCTACTTGAGTTCTGAATTGCAGTCACTTCCACCCCCATCTCTTTAGGGGCTCACTCAATTAATCACCCTTTCCTCTACTAGGTGCTTTTAATCATTCTTTTTCTATTGGTTTCTTTTTCTCAGAATATGAATGCACTCATTTTTTTTCCCCATCTTAAAAAATATATATACAGCTTTCCCTGACCTAGAGTGTCTTAGCTAAGTCTCCTTTCCATAAACAGTCACGAGAATAGTTTATACTCATTACTTCTACTTCCTTATGTTTCATTTATTTCTTAACTTAGCTCAACCTTACTTCTGTCCTCACCACTCCCCAGGAAATGCTCTCCCCAAGATCATCTAGCATCTTCTAAACTCCAAATCCAATAGACTTTTTGTTAGGACTCAGATTGCTTGGGTTCTGGGGTAGTTGCTTAGGGTAAAATCATCCATGGGATCTCTGGCTCCTCTCTTTCTCTCACATCCCACATCTGATCCAACAGCAAATTCTGTCGGCTCTACTTTCAGAATCTTTCAGAATTCAACTACTTCTCACCGTCCCACTGCCACCTGGTCCAAGTTACGATCACTTCTTGTCTGGATGATTGCAGTGGTTTCTTAACTGATCTTCTAGCTCCTGCCCTCACCCTCCTCCATCCTAATATCAACCTACAGCCAAAGATTTTAGTGCTTAAATCAGGCCATGCTGTTTTCTCCTCAGCTCTCTGGTGACTTCCACTGCACTCTGAGTGAAAGTCTGAGTTCTTAGTAGAATCCACAGGACCCTTCAGGATCCTCCTCTGGTTCCTATCTGTTTTCATCTCCTACTGCTTCTCCTACCTCCCCAGAGTCAGGACAGCCTGAAGCAAGAGAGGTGCCTGGGGTGCAAAACTGAAGAAGGCTCCTACTCTCCGGGTCTTGAAACACTATGGACAACTTCTTTAAGCTCTCCTTTCCTTGCTGATGCTGCCCAGTTTTCCTTCAACTTCTTCAGCTTTCTTCTTAACTCCACCCTGACTCCCATCTAAGCAGAGTGGTATAGTCGTAGGATGGTCAGGTTTTGCTATGAGAATATGGAGTTAGAGTGCTTGAGTTCACTTTCTAGAACAATGTGGTCATAGACAGTTATTTAAACTTTCTAAGCCTCAATTTCCTCATTTGCAAAATTTAAATAATAGTATTAACCCCCTAGTGTTGTTGTCTGATTCAAATAAGTCATGTTAGCCTTTAGCACAATGCCTGGCATACAGCAAGTGCTCAGTAAATATTAGTTATTATAATAGTAACAACTAATATTACACCTGTGTGCATCCCTTTAAAGCCAACTGTCCTCTCTGGTAAACCAATAGAGTTTTTCCAGAACAATTGCAAAATAATTCTTGATACAAATCAAGTGATTTTGTCTCTAAAAGTAAAGAAGAGAATGACAAAGTTCGTATTTCCTTTCTCACAGGAAAAATGTTATGTGTCACACTTTGCTAAGGCTCTTGAAGAGCAAAGTTAATTAAAACATTATCCCCAAAAAGAAAGAGGAACAGGACGTTAGCAAGATTCCCTTATCAAATCGCATGTTGAAGTTACATAATATTAATGACATACAAGGTGGAAGAGAAATTATCATCACCTGTATGAGGACCAGCAAGATTTTTACTTGGCACATCAATGAGCTGAATCTTGGCCTATGTGCATATACATGTAAAGGTGAAGTGCTTGATAACTTTAAGTGATATTTTTCTGAAACTTCAGGCTCCTGGGAGAGAATTTTGTCTAGTTAACAATGGTTTCATGAGTCATCCTATGAGCCGAAGCCTTGGGTTTATACTGAGGGAGCACTAGCTGTGAGCTCAGCAGGGAGCACTAGCTGTGAGCTCAGCAGGGAGCTGGGCGTGTTCCTTCTGCCTGGACTCCTCTTCAGATTCCATCATGACAGCCTCCTCCGTGTCACTCGGGTGCCAGCACCATAATCACAGGAGTCAGAACTCCTCGCAGTCATTCTCGGTCTCATTATCTTGTTTTATTTTGACTGACAGCCAGCAGTCAGAGAAGGGGGTGTGGTCATCTGCTTTCTTTCTGCTCTTACTCTTCATATTTCTAAACTTGCATTCTGGCTCTTCAAGTGTAGAAGCTCAAGGCAGGACTTAGTAAATGCTCAGTGCTTTCTCTTTCTCTTCTGGACACTTCCCTGGCTTCTTTGGAGACACCACTGGTACTTTCTTACCTGGAGTTTCCTTAACATAAGTGGCTGAATTTCTACTGCGGCAGTGCATGGGAACCTTCATCCTGGCCCCATTGCCTACAACAACAACAACAAAAACCCCAAGCCAGCTTTCTTTTCCTGCTCTCCCAACCCATTTCCCATTTTCAGACAAGCTTGCGAAGCCCACCTTGCTGCTCTCAGATAGCCTCATTATATAAGTAATAAGCCTTTTTATACCCTTTTGGTGTGGTTGTTAGTGGACTTAACATTGGACCCAAATTTTGGGTGCAGGTCCATCTTGCAAGGGGACCACAAAATTGATGCAGCAAGCAGGTGACCATATTATTTTGTTGATAAGAATATAGCCATTCTAGTTCTCTTATGGCTGTTGTTTGCTTGATATATCTTTTTCCATCCTCTTACTTTCAATTTATTTGTATCTTTCAATCTAAGGTATGCCTCTTGTAAGTAGCAAATAGTTGGATCCTGTTTTTTGATTTTTAAATCCAGTCTGATAATCTCTTTTTTATGATTGACTTGTTTAATGTACTCACATTTAATGCTATCATTGATACAGTTGGACTTACAACTGACATTCTGATTTTTTTGTTCTTTGTGTCTCATATCTTTTTCTCCTTGTTTTTCTATATCTCCTTTATTACTTTCTTTAAAAAAAAAAAGACTTTATTTTTTAGAATACTTCTAGGCTTATAGAAAATTGAGAAGATAATAGAGTTCCCATATATGCTACCCCTAATTTTCCCTATTATTAACTTCTTACATTAGTATGGTACATTTGTCACAATTAAAGGATAAGCATTGATATTATTAATTAAATTCCATAGTTCATTCAGACTTTCTTAGTTTAAAAAATTGTGATAAAATATATATAACTTAAAAGTTACCATTTTAGTCACTTAAAATTTCACATTGTTGTGTACCATCCATCTTTTTCATCTTCCCAAACTGAAACTCTTACCTATTAAACACTAACTCCCCAACCTCTACTCTGCTCAGCCCCTGACCACCCTTTTGTTTTCTGCCTCTATGAATTTGACTAACTAGCTACCTCATATAAGTAGAATCATACAGTGTTTGTCTTTTTTGTGTCTGCCTTATTTCACTTAGCATCATGTCTTCAAAGTTCATCCATGTTGTAGCATATGTCAAAATTTCCTTCCTTTATTTTAAAAGGCTGGATAATATTCCATTTTATGGACATACCACATTTTGTTTATTCATCCATTGATGACCTGTTGGATTGTTTACACCTTTTGGCTATTGTGAGTATTGCTGCTATGAACATGGGTATACAAATATCTGAGTCTTTGCTTTTGATTCTTTTGGGTATATATCCCAGATTTCCTTAGTTTTTACTTAATGTTTTTTTTCTTCCAGGATCCCATCCATGATACAATATTACATTTAATTTTTGTATCTCCTTAGGTTCCTCTTGGCAGTGACAGTTTTTGGATTTCTCTTATTTTTGATGATTTTGATAGTTTTGAAGAATACTGGTCAAGTATATTATAGGATTCTCCTCCGTTGGAATTTGTCTAATATTTTTCTCATGATTAAACTGGTGTTGTGAGCTTTGTCGAGGAGAACCATAGAGGTCAAGTGCCATTTTCATTACATCGTATCAAGGGCATGTACTATTAGTATGACTTATCACTGTTGATATTGACTTTGATCATCTTTCTGAGATAATGTTTTTCAGGTTTATCCACCATAAAGTTACTCTCACCCACCCCCATCTTCCATACTGACTCTTTGGAAGGAAGTTACTGTGAGCAGTCTGAACTTAAGGAGTGGGAAGTTATGGCTCCCTTATTAAGCACAGAATATCTACAAAAATTATTTGAAATTCTCCCACCAGGAGATTTGTCTCTTCTGCTCTATTTATTTATTCAATCATTTTTTCTATCAGTATGGACACATGAATATTTATTTTATACTGTGGGCTATAATCCAATACTATTGTATTTATTTATTTTGCTCAAATTGCTTCAACCTTGGCCACCGGGAGCTCTTTCAGTTGGCTCCTGTACCCCTTTGGCATATCCCTATCAGTGTAGCGTTTTAATTTTTTTTTCAGCATTTTGTTATTTTGTGTCATTACAAGGTGCTCCAGGCTCATCTTATATACTTCTTGCCCCTGTCCTAGATTCAATCATCCCTCCGAGGAAATCCTGTTTCCTTTTATTGGAGAATGGTATTCAAAATCAAGATCTGGGTGCTAGGTGTGCCTATGAGTGCAGTTTTGCATGTCTCATAATTTTTTTGGAAACTGGACATTTTGGTAGTATAATAGAGCAACTCTAGATACTGATTCCCTCGTCTACTCCCCAGAAGTGGTGGTGGTTGTTGGCTTTGTCAGTTGTTTATTTGTTTAGTGACTTGGCTGAACTAATCCTGTAACATTTATTTCTCCCATAGCCCCTGTTATCATGCTTACATTTTTTCCCTTTGTTTTGTCTATTAGCCTGGCTAAGTAAGGGTCATCTCTGGGTCTGGGTTGGCATTGGCCACTTATTGATCAAAGGTGGTACTTAGCCTCCTTAGCCAATTAGGTTCTTTTCTCTATACATTTGGATGTGTATATTGGTTCGCGGTTGCTATTATAGTTCTGGAAATTTGTGTTTACTGCCCCGTGTTCAGTCGAGGACTTGCAGCTTGGAGGTTGTATCTCTCATGGTACCCAAGAGGGCTCAGCCTTGGGCATGCCCATAACCTGCCAATTTGCCAGGGGTAAGTGGGATTTTAGTTTTAAACCTAGGAGTTACCCTGGGTCAGAACACCTTAGCGTTCACAGTTTGGTCAGGGGCTGTGTTTAAGCCCCTTGTGCCAGCAAGGCTTCCAGCCAGGGCAGACTCATCCCAGGAGGGCTTTTCCCAGCTGCTCTTTTCCCAGTTTTCTCTGTTAAACTTCTGGCTGCTCCGCTGTTTTGCTTGTCTCCTGGAGCTATCATTCTCCTCTTAATTACTCTCTTCCAGGATCTCCAATGTTTTCAACAACACCCTTAAGCATGGAGTTCTCTACTCTCTGTTCCAAACAGCCCCCTCAGGCAGAGCTTCAGAACTCTTCATCCTTCGGGTCTGCCAGCCCCACTCCCCGGACCTCACGCTGCTGCACCAGAGCTAGGAGTTATACTCCAGTTCAATCGGGGGCACTGGTCGGTGGGGGCAGTGCCAGCCCTAGTCTTCTCAGCTCACCCTTCCCCAAATGGAACCTCCTGATGGAGCTGGGGCAAGTGTGATCAGGGCCCCAGTACTTGTCATGGGCTACAACTGGTGCAGGACTGGGGAAGAGAGCCCCAACCTCTAGGCCATTCCAGCTAGAAAGAGTGCTTCTGCAACACTAGGCTGAGGGCAGTGGGGGTGGGAGGGGAAAGAGAAATATTGCTGGCCATGTACCCCTCCTGGGGTGATATCATAGCCCCAGGCTGTGCACTTCGGGGAGAGGAGGCACCTATCTTCTTAGCTGCACATGCCCAGGATATGGGAGTTAAAGGAGCAGGTCAAGGCTGACATGCCACAGATGCTTGTTGTTCTTATGAAACTTGGTAAATTATGTTAGGGAGGGTCCCCTGAAAGTCCCACCCATCCTAGTTTAACATCCTTTTACATCAACAGTATGTTCCCCTACCATGAAATCTAGAGACAGTCTTCTACTATTTTGATGTTGCTGATACCACGGATTGCTTGGTGGGGAGGTGGGGGTTGAGGATCAAAGAGAATATGAGAGCTATAGGAGGGCTCAGGAAGGAACTGGCCTGACTATCAGTGGGGAAGGAAACAGGTTTTATTTTTGTCAGTGGCCTCTGATTATAATTCACGTTGATGATCATCACCCTGGTCTTCTTACTATGTTCATTCCAGCCTTCTGGGGATCCTGATATAGCCATCTGATATTTCCTTAGGCATCTGAACTAATATCAGCTTCAAGTAGCATCAGTTCACTGTGAGGAGAGAAAATGCACTTTAATTGCAGCAGGAGGAATTTGGGCTAAATGTGAGGAGATAGTCCCTGATCAAAAGTGTCAGCCTGAGAGGCCTTTTTCAAGTGTAAATCAGATCATGCCACTCTCCTGCTTTAAGCCCTCCAATGGCTGCCCAATACAATTAGAATAAAGTCCAGTCGCCTAACCAAAACCTGCACTTCATTTCTCTCTGTGTCATTCACCATGCTTCAGTAACTCATGTTTTCTTTCTGTCCTTCAAATCCACCAGGCTTGCTCCTGCCCTAGGACCTTTGTATTAGCTGGGTCCTCTGCCTGGAATGCCCTTGCTCAGATCTCCACGTGGGTGGCTCTGATCAACAGTCTCAGTTCCAAGTTCACCTTCTCAGAGAGGCCTTTCTGAACCATGATATCTAAGGTAGGTTCCCCTCACTCCCAGTCCTCATTGCTCACTATTCGTAATAAATCCCAGGAGGCAGGAATCTTGACTTTCTTATGCTCTTTAGTATCTTCTAAGTACCCAGGACAGTGCTTGCCATCCAGTGGGAATCTAATAAATCCGAAGAGTAAAAGGAAGAATGAAAACATGGGTGGAATGAAAGTCCACAGTTTTCTTTTTAGATCTTAAAGAAAAGAGTAAAATGCTCTCTTGATGAGGTGTCTCAGAAGAGGAGCCCGGATGAGATTCTATGTTGAGGTCTTGTAAGGTGGGGCTTCATTTTGCTAGAAGAGTGCTTTATAGAAAGGGGCAGACTGAAGTGTTTTCCAGGGGCATAAATCCTCCAAACGAAAACAATTCAAAACACACTCAGTAGTTTGGGTCCTGGTTTTTAGTTCCACTTTGGCCCCGACTGAAATAATTCCACGTGTACTTGTGCCCTATTTTGTTAGAGCACCCAGGGACAGGCACAGGAAGAGTGATAGCGCCACTGTTGACCTCCTCTACTTGTGACTGCAATAACTTTGAATATTATGACTCACGGAAGACACAGAAACCCCAAATAATGCTGGCTTTGCCAATTTAAACAAATCCTGGCTCCTTTCTATTTCATCAATCAAATGAATGTCCTCTCCCTTACCCCAGTGATTAAACCAAGTATTTGGTTCCAAGATGTATTTTCTTTATCAATTATTGTGCTGAGAGATTCTTTCATCTTGGATTTAGAAACAAATCTTCTTATGAGAAACACAGAAGGATGACCCCAGTTTTAACAGGTCTAGGACTTTGAAATCTGTATTACAGAAGGGTATGAGAACACAATATTTAATCAGGGGTGGTGAGGGAGAATTGTACGGGCCCTGTCTGATAAATAATAAACCAGGTACGTTCCATACATGAAATACTGTGTACCTGGTCTGTTTGCTCATCAAATTCTTAGCAAAGATTACGCGTAAAGAATAATATTACACATTTCCTTTGGAATGGTGACCAAGAGGACAGAGAAATATATAACGCACCAAATAGGGTATAGAGGCCAGATTTTAAGATATGCCCTCTTCCTCCAACCAGTCCCCGATTCCTGAAGTAGAAATGTGAATTCTCAAATGTTCAAATTGTTGATAGCTTCAGAAGTTCACACAGGAAAATCAGCATTTCAAAAGTTCTTTTATAATGACAATTTTCAAACATACAAAATTGTTGAAAGGATAGTACAATTATTTACCCACATACCAACCACCTAGATTCCACAATTGTTAATATTTTACTGATCATTTGGATTAATACTTCATATTTAAGTACTTCAGTATTCATCCCCTAAAGAACATCCTTCACTATAATCACATTTAGGACCATTAACAGTAATTCTAATATCATCTAATAGTTAAATTCAAATTTCCCCAGTAGTCCCTGAAATATCTTTTATATCTGTTATTTTTCAAATGAGGATTCATCCAAAGTCATGCATTGCATTTGGTGTTTCTGGTCTTTTAGTCTGGGACTGCTCCCACCTCCTATTTTTTTTTTTTTTTCTATGACATTACTTTTTGAGAGACTAGGCCAGTTATCTTGTAGAATTTCCCACTATCTGGATTTTTCTTATTGTTCTATTGTGGTATTATTTATTTTTTTCTCTATCCCTTATACTTCTTGTATACTGGAAATTAGGTCAAAGGCTTAGTTCCATCCAGGTTAAGCATTTTCATCAAGAGTTCTTCAAAAGCAATCCATACTGCATCACAGCAGGAAGCATGTAAGGTTAGAATATTCTGCTACTACTGATACTAACTTTTAAAGTTCTTTAACTTCAGTTTTCTTCTAGAGAAGAAGAGAGCAGAGAGCTCTTCTGTACTAAAATTTTGGACAGCAGAGAGCTCTTCTGTACTAAAATTAAGGTGACTTGCAGCTTACAAAATAGAGACAAGCAACGGTTTGCAGAAATAGTCTAAAATATTGACTCATTAGCCATTGTTCCATCATTGATGAGGGAGACGCAACTGGATGTCAAAGGGACTTGAGAAATAGTTGAGGTCAGACTACCTCTCCCCAGGAGGATGAGCGAGCTCCCATGTGGCCTGGATCCTGGCAGTAACTTCATGGAAGTGGACTTGGAGGCCTGGATGACACCAGGTAAAGGGTTAAGAAAGTTGGCAGTAGAGTTTAGTCACCTGTCCCCACTGCTGTTCCTCTAAATTTTAGGAAAACCTCCAGGGAAATAATTAAACAGCCCAAGTGGAAATTCTGGCCCTAATGCTTATGCTGCTTTATTTCAAATGCAACGACTTTACATTTATCTATTTGATTTAAAAAATTGGTTCCTGCTTTAAAAAGCTTCGGGGCAACAGAACAGTAAAATTGTCCAATAAGATACTTAAATCAATTGACAGCACTACATTTAAAAACATAGTGTATCACAAAACAACGTAAATGCCAAGGCCAGTATGAGATTCCCTTTGCCTACACACATTTTTAAAGGCAGGCTTTACACTGGATTTAAACATGTGTACACTGGGGCCTGGTTGAACCAGTGAAAGCAGATGGCATGATGGAAAAGCTTTCCCGATTTTGATGGGCAAGGTGGGGGCTAGTAGCACACTCAAAAATACCATCAAAGCTAAGCTTTTCCTCTTGTTTGGGAGCTGGGCACTGGGCTAAGAGACCCACATTCCTTGCACAATTTAATTGTCACAACAAACCTGTGAAGGAACTGTTACTATTATCCTCATTTCACAGGTGAGTAAACAGAGGCACAGACTGAGACACAAAGAGGTTAAGCAAACTTTATGTTACTGTTTTATGTTAAAGCTGGTGTTTGAACCCAGATTGGTTCTAGAGGCTGTACTTTTAATTTTTAAAACTTCTTCTCTAAACTGACTGCTTTCATTCATTCAGTCACCTATTTAATGAATAATACGTGTGTGTGTGTGCACGCACATGTGCATGCATCCTACTATGTGCCTAGCATTTCATTTTACTAGGCTCTGGAATGAAATAAAAATCTAAAACGCATGGGGCTCCTCAGTTTGGGCTGACATCAATTCAGGCTAACCCTAATAGTAAGGGTCTTGGATTTGTAGATAAAACCTGATGAGGGGCCTCGTGTCAACAAGTTATTGCTAATGGAGGCTTTTCAGGTTAGGAAATCTTTCTGTTCTGACCACTACATGGACTCTGTGCTGTTAACATTTACTGGCATGTTGGAAGTCTGTTAATATTGATCACTGTGTAGGCAATATACCAGCACAAGAATGGGCTCAAGGAACTGGATGCTATAAGAAAAGAGTGATGGAGGGAGAATCAAGAGGCAAGAGGTTTACACAAAAAATATCTCCCATCTGGATTGCTCATATTTGCTGTGTTTTCTTTCAATAACAGAAACTAAACATTGCAAGAAAAAAAAACGCACTTTAACAGAGTACATTTATGTTCCTATTTTGGACAGAAGGACTTTTATGAGGAGATAAAGTGGCTTATTCAGAGATGGGCTGTTTCAACAATAACAGTGCAAACAGGAAAGACTTCATTTGCACAGTCTGGTTGAAAGCTTATCAAACTTATACAAGTGCAGAGACTGAGATAGAAACATACTTGAATTTTTTTTTAAAAGACCAATAAAACAACACTTTTCATTGGGGCTTTATAGTTGTCAAATCACTTTCAGATACTTTGTCAGAAGTACCTTACGTGTATCCTTTCATCCTCACTGGACTCTCCCATTCTCGCTCACACCGCGGCCTCTCAGCTAGTTGTTCTGAGCAGCTGCCCCTCCTGAAGCTACGGGGCTGCAGGCTTTCACCACCTGTGGTCACCCTGCCACAGGAGTGGAGCCTCGGGCCCTTCAGGCCACCTTCCAATGTGGATGAAGTATCATACTAAAGGACATAGCTGTAGACTTCCTGCGTGCTTTCAAGGGGGTGGGAAATGGGGCAATCTGGAATTATGGGGCAGTAAATTCTCCAGTGGGTCAATATTTATCAGTGTTCCATCTTTCCTTGATGGATTGCTTCAAAGTTTAGTTTCTCCATAGATATCTTGCATGGTCCTGTGAATACTCCTGTCAAATGACTGGTTGTGACCCTTTGTGGCTTCAGATGAAGCACTGGTCAGTGTGATAACTCATCATTTCATTCTTTCCCATTCTTATCTCTTTTCCTTTCTTCTTTTCTTTTTTTGTTGGTGGGAAAGGAAAGGCTGTTTAATCAGTAGGCCAGCTCCCTGGGAAGATAGTTGACTAATATCCCAAAGGGAACAAAGGTTTTAAGGGAAGGGATTTACAATGTTAGTTTCAGGTGTATAGCAAAGTAATTCAGTTATACATATACATACATATATATCTATTTTCTTTTCAGATTCTTTTCCATTATATGTCATTATAAGAAATTGAATATAGTTCCCTGTGCTATACAGTAGGTCCTTGTTGTTTATCTATTTTATATATCATAATGTGTGTCTGTTAATCCCCAGTCCTCATCTCTTTTCCTTTTGCCTTCAGTCTGGATGCCCTGTGATTGTACTTTCCAAATAAAACCATACCAGTTCTTAATCCTTGCCTCAGGCTCTGTATTTTAGGAAACTGGGTCTCATACACATATTTATTTCAGACTCTCTCCAACACTTTGAAGTAGACAAAAATATTAGTGTTAGTCATACTTCAAAGATGAGAGAACTGAGGCTCAGAAAGTGATTAGCCTGAGATTACATTCATTCATTTGTTCATTAATTAATTCATTCATTTAACAGACATTTCTCAAGCACCTTCTGTGTGCTGATGGAGTCTAAGACAGACAAGGTTTCTGTCTTCACAGAACTTAATTTGCAGTTAGAGGAGACAGATGGCTCATAAGTACCACGAATGTCTGCTAAATGAATGAATTAATGAACAAATGAAAGATTCTTATCTTTCTCATGGTACCTACTTAGATTAAAAAAATATCAAATTTCAAATTATTTCCCCCTAAAACCCTTTTTGGGATGACATTGCTTTATTGTTGTCGTATACTTATGCTTTATGTACCCATTGAATAATCCAGTATTTGTTCAGAGCCAAATGCTTAGTAGACTCCAGGCACTTTTAGGACAATATAAGAAGAAGGAACAACAAATACAAAGACAATGAAATATAAACAAGGCTGGGTGACTTCAGAAACATAAAGAAGGCTTGTGTGACTGGGAAGTCAGGGTGAGATGGAGAGAGGTATGGGATGGGGTCAGAGAGATGAGCAATAGCCAGGTCATGCAGAGTTCTGAATATGGGTTGTGATTTTATTATAAGGGCAGTCCGAAGCCACAGGAGGATTTTAAGTGATATGATTAACACGATTGCTAAGTGGTAATTCTAAGTTTAGAACACAGGCCTTCTGACTCCTGGACCTAAGGACTTCTACACAAAGCAGGTGTCAGAGTTGGGACTAGAAGCTAAACTCTGAGGCTCCCATCCTCTGATGGAGTGAAACCAGCTCCAAAATGGCAGCTCAGACATGAGGCCTTCCGATTATGCAGTAATATATCTGCAGTGGCACCCGTTCTCCTGAAATAGGTGAAAAGACAGACTCCTGGAGTCACTTCCACTGAAATGGGCCTTTACTGTTCCATCTATAGATTGGGAATAATATAACCTCTCATCCAATAGGAAGATGGAGGACCAGAGACCTTGGGAGCAGGGAGCATGTGACCTTGGGCTGCTGAGAATCACCTGTGGTTCAAATAGTCTGCATAATCCAGGCATCATATCGACAGTGTCTGTTCTGCTCATTTAATAAGTGAAAATTATGACATTGCCTTGTCTGGTGTAAAAGATCTGGGTGATTATGTTCAGTGACAAGAGAGGTGTCAGCATGGGTTTCATATTGTTTTGAACATCATCCAGAAAAGTCACAGGCGAGATAGGTAAATGCATCCTGATTAGTGAAGTTTTGTTTTGTTGTTTTTGCGCAAAAGGGATGATGGATTTTGCCACGTGGGGTCCCTTTGCAAGGGATTCTGTGATCCTCAATAAATCAGTACGGGAATGCAAATGTTGGGGTCACTGTTCTGCAGAGAATTCGGGTCTTACCCATAGGCTTGAAGCTTGGCTCCCCTTTCCCTCCCAACTTGCATTTTCTTAACAGAGAACTCAGCCTGGAGACACAGCTCCCCTTTTCTCTGGGATGCGTCCCTCCAGGGACTGTGGGCCACGCAGTCCTCAAGCCTTCATTAACACGCGAAACCTGTGCCCATCCCTCATGAGTCCCCACTGCAGACACCCCTTAATCCTCAGCCTGTTCTTTCTTCTGGCTCTGCGGCTCTCAATTCAGTAGTTTGTCTTGACAGCAGAGGGACTGTTCTGCTCTAGCTGACCACTAAGTGACATTTTGATGTTATTAATGTGTATTCATCTGCCCCCTTTCTTCTCCCAAAAGGAGCAAAGGAGACAAACATTACAGAATAGAGATGAGGGGCCTGAACAGGCGATCATGTGGGTGGGGGGAAGGGACAGAGGAAATTGAAATAGTGGTGAGCTCGATGGAGCTGAGGAAGCGGAGGAGGCTCCAAGGAAAGCTGGTAAACAACAGGGTTTGTGCATCGTGCATCGCAGAATCACACCTTCTCTGAGTCCACTGTTTCACCAGCCTGCCCCCACCAGCCCGGCGCCTCTTAGCAATTCCCCAGCTGTCAGCTCCCTACCTGCCTGGCTCGAGCTGCTCGGCTCAGAGCTGCTCCCCTGGGCCTCTCGCTGGCTTGTCAGTGGGCTGCGTCAGCATCACGCCACACTGTCTCCCGTTGGCCCGGTGATCAACGCCTGACGGGCCAGCCCTCTCTCCCCTCTCAGCTTGGGCCAATGGGAGTCAGGGGAAGGTTTTGGTTACAAATGAAAATAAAATAAATAAGTCATACTCCTGCACTCAGGAGTCTGGGAGAAACATCTTCATGGCCTCGTAAATCTGTCCTTTTAAATTTGTCCTTCTCCTTCTAGGTGCCCCTCCCAACCCCCTGCATATATTTGGCTGCCCTTACAGCGCAGGGGATGCAGAATGAGAGCCTTGGACTTAGGCTACGTGTCCGTAACACCCTGACTCCCGCACGAACCCTCCCAAAGGCATTTGTGCTGTGTGTGTGTGTGTGTGTGTGTGTGTGTGTGTGTGTGTGTGTGTGTGTGTGTGTAAAAGAGCCAGCCAGATAGAATCCAGGCCAGTGACTGCCTGTTCCCACCCCTACTCCTCTGACCTTTGTGACAGGTCACCCAGCCTCCTCCCAAGTCCCCTCTTTGGGGGTAGCTAAATTACTCCCAAATCATCAGGGGGTTTTGATGATTAAATGTAATACTCTATTTTAAGATGCCTAGCAGTTTTTCTTAAATACATACTGGACATTTTATTAAAGCTTGTTGACTTTGAATGTTTTGCTTAAGACTTTGTCATCTGTTTAAAAGACGCATGTCTTAAGGCAGGAGATGCTATTAATTTAATACACCTGAATGTGAATAACAGTGTCCAAAAGTTGGTCCTCTGAGAGGATCAGGGGAGAGAGCCAGAGGTCTCAAAGGCACCAGGGGGATGACATGGGTGAGGGGCCAAGGGCTATAAGCTGGAAAAAGCCCTAGACCCCTTTGCTGGCTTGCCTAGGATTTCCAAGTTCATTTCATGAGGAGGAATCACCCCACTCGTCAGAGGGGGTGTCCTCTGAGCAGATGGGGTAGTGGTAGGAGGAAAGCAGAGTCACAGAGGCCAAAGGATTAGAAGGGAAAGAAAGCAAGAGGGTGGCTGCTTGGGCAACTAATACTCAGTGCAGGGGACCCCTCCCCAAAGGATCAGCTTTAAAGTCTTTTTACTTTAGACTAGGGTGGACAGTCCTCCTTGACCACTGCTGTCCCACTCTCCTTTCCCTCCCTCATTTCAAAGTATAATGTATGTAGGGAGTGGAGTTGTGCCTTCCATCAACTATGGCCATAGGGGTCAACTTGCTGGTATCCTGAGCTGTTGAGGGCCCAGGAGGGATTTGTATGTGATATGTTATGGGGTTAAGAAGGAGGAAGAGACTGGGAAAGAGTTAGGTTTAAGGAAAAGTTGCCCAACTTCTGCCAAATGGAAACACTGGAGGCACTGCATGGCAATGAGGCTGCAAAGATGGAGTCATGGCAATTCAAGAGAGATGTCTGCTGTCACATAATTATTATCCAGGAAGAGTTCAGTGTTCAGAGCCATGTACATTTCTATCTTTGAGTTTGTTGTATCTGTTTCCCCTGCATGGTTGCCATGCTGAGGTGGCAGTAAAGTTTTTATAGACTGGGTTTTGGTGGGTAGAGTAGTTTCCATATTGGGTTGGGGGCCAAGATTGGAAAGGTGGCATCACAGAGACTCTGGTGCCATGTAGAGGTAGGTTTGCCACAAACCTGGTGAAGTTTAATGTGTAGAGTCCCTCATTTGCATAGGGCTCTGTCCATGGCGCTGAGGTTGGCCTGAGATGTTCACACTGGGGTGTAGTCTTCTCTTGGGAGGACAGACACAGGACAAGGTCTAGGTAGGCCCTGTTTGAACAAGAAATTCTAGAGTCCCATATACCTGGAGTGGAAGGCATGGGCTTTAAGTACACATCTCTTTGATTCCATAGATTTTTTTGTCCTGTGTAGAGGGACAGAAAGGGAGGAAGAGCAGAGGGTAGCCTGCAAAGCACAGATTCCTTCTAGCTTGGTTTCAGGGAGTTTCTGATGCTATCCCAATAAGATGCCTAGATTTGGGAGTGCATGTGTATACAGGGAGTAAAAATATTTCAAATGTGCCGAGCCAGAAGCTAGTCCATGGAAAATTCTTCCAAATCCTAAAGCTCATATGTATGAAAGAAACTTGATAAAGATTTCCCCAAATTTGACAACCATCCTAGCAGTTTACATGACAATACCAGTAATGACTTCTGGAACTCAAAAAGCTTTCCCAATCTATTAATAATAAAAGGCAAATTTTGACCAACAGTGCTAGAGGAAAGACTGAATTATTTTCTCTGTAGGATATGACAAAATCATTGTCATGTGAAGAAGTCATCAAAGAGCAAGCAGCCAAAAATGTGGGGGGAAAATGTTATAGAAGCATATCAGGAAGTTAATTAATGAAAATATTACTTCTTTGTATTTGTGATATATGTTGTATTTATACACTGATTTTTAAAAATTAGATGTGTTCTATTTCTTCATTCTAAATAAACTGATTTTTTAAAATCTAATTTTGACCTTAAGTAGTTTAGCATTTTTTTCCCAGAGGGGCTTCTAAGTTTTATAAACTTCAGCCCCCACAGAACCTGTACTAAACCCCTGTTACCCTCCTTTTTTTCTTGGTAACAGTTTTTAATGCCCCTTATTACTGCAGCTGAGAATGAGAAGAAATTATTTTAACCACTTCATGTCCTCAGTGGATTGGGCTATAAAGACTAAGCCCATTTTTAATAATGTTTATGATGTTACCATATTTATAATGTTTGGGAAGTTTACCAAACTTGCAGTATCATATGATCTTAGGTAAGCCACTGAACATTTTGGATTTTGGATTCTTCATCTACAAAGTAAGAGGGGCAAACAAAATGTTTTCTAGTTTTCTCTCAAGTACTAATGTTCTGTGGCTGTCCCACTGAAGACTGAACTCAGCATTAACAGTTGGAGGTAGAGGACAGCCCAATGTCAGCTGAGGACTATCGGTGTTAATTATCATCCACAGCAATAGCTAGGTCCCCAATGTCTTCCCTAAACAGCCTCCAGTTGCACAGCTTCTCCCCACATCCCACCTCCACAAAGGCGTGGCTCACAATTTACACAACATATGTGCTTTTGCAAACTCATATTTTTCTTTTTTTTTATTGAAGTATAATCATTTTACAATGTTGTATCAATTTCTGGTGTACAGCATAATGTTTTAGTCATATGCATACATTCCTTTTCATATTGTTTTTCATTACGGGTTACCACAAGATATTGAATATAGTTCCCTGTGCTATACAATATAAACTTATTTATCTATTTTAAACATAGTAGTTAGTATCTGCAAATCTTGAACCCCCAATTTATCCCTTCCAACTCCTGTTTTCCCCCCTGGTAACCGTAAGTTTGTTCTCTATGTCTGTGAGTCTGTTTATGTTTTATTTTTCTGATTCAGAGTACATAATGGATATGCTGGGGAGGACTTTAAGAAAGAAAATCTATCATGAAGTTCTTATTGACAAACGTAACTTTATAAAAAGATTCTTCAAGTGGATTCCATCCATGTAAAGATATTCATACCTTATATATAATTTCTTAAATTTTGTATATTCAGATTTAAGTCATATGAAGCCACATTAGCAACAGCTAAAGTGACAAATAGGAGAATGAGTTTTGGTCTCAGAATGGGGACAATGGGATAAGATGGAGAGGCCTGAGGTCTGGAAGTGGAGTCTGTGGGTAGAAAAGGGCCCCATTTCCCCCAGATGTCTGGGTGATGCCGAACGGAAAGACAGCTCTTGGAATGTGTCTCTGGTGCCACACTTACTCCTACTTGGACTACAAAATCTTCTTGTATCAGAAATATGACCAGGACAATTCCACACATTACTGTAAATGGATCTGTTTCTACGTGTTGTGTATAGTATGTTCAGAACCCATAAACATGCATTTATGTCCCTACCAGAAATATCCACACGGTGATGCAGCTGAAAGACTTCTGCCCAAAGGAGCCTCCATCTCCAGCTCTAACAAACAAACTGCTCTGACTCCTTGAACTTATCCAACATGCATTTCCCCCTCTTCTTACACTATCCCTGGGAAACTGTTTCTGTGCTCTCCCTGCCCCCACCCCCTTAAAATGCACACTGTCTGGGTGCATATGTTATTCTGAAGCAATAATGGCTCTGAGTACACATTTCTTAATTCTTTCTGCTGTGTCACTGTCTCACTGGATCAATACTTGGCACGGGAAGTGCTAACTCGGAGTGAAGCCTGCTTCCTCCTTCCTCTTGCAGAACAGCAGGGTCTCCCTGGAGTGTGGCTGACACTTGTGCATTTACCATTTTTCTTTTCCTTCTGTTTCTGTCTTCCTTCACCAGCTGAGGCTGACCCTGCTTTTAAGGATGGATTTAAGGATGGAGGACTTAGATCTTAATTATTTTTCTTTTATCTCTGTGCAAGGTTTTATTTTAAAATGAGGAAATTACCTGTTTACTTTAGCTCTCATCCCATTGCCCAAGCAGTGTTGTGTGAAGTTTAAGTACATGGATCTGGAGAAAGACTTCCTGGGTTCCAGTATTTCCTATCCGTGTGTCCTGGGGCAAGTCATTTAACCTGTTTAAGTCGTAATTTCATAATTTGGAAAATGAGGACTAAAAATGTCCTAAAACATTTCCCAAAGTACGTGTGACCTGCAGGGACACTAGTCCAGTGGGAAGTGTCAGGAGAGAAGATGTCTGTGGCTATCTGTATCCCCTCTCCTGCTTTGTGAGGAGTGGACACTTGTGAAGAATTGTCTGGTGGAGAGAAAAGTGACAATTTGGGATCTGGAGAGGGTTGTTGAGGGTCCTGTGATTTCTTTGTACCTTTACCCTTTCCTGTACAGAGATCTTCTAGGAAACCTGCTTCCTATACAACGTCCCTACCTGGACCTTTCCACCTGTCAGACGGTCCCTTCCCTCTTCTCAAGTCACTCTTCTCTAACCTCCTAATATTTGTGGGTAAGGCTCAGCTTTATCTGGCCACAGGATTTGCTGCTAACCTCTGCCACGTTGTTTTCTACTTCTTACCCCCTTTTTAAGGATGTCCTACAGTGTGATGCCTCCTCCCTTGTCCTTTCCAGCAGCATCTCACACCCCTCTCCACAAAGGTCATAGTAAATTCAGTCATCTTAAGCTAACTCCTAGAATTAAGAAGTTGAGAGGGCAGTAATTCTTTTTTTTTTTTTTAATTTAAATAAATGTTTTATTTTAAGATATTTTTAGATTTACAGAAAAGTTTCAAAGGTAGTATAGAGAGTTCCTACATACCTCTCATCCAGCTTCACCTGTTGCTAACATCTTACATTATTATGCTGGTTCCAAATAAAGAAACAGCATTGGCACATTACATTACTATTATTTAAACTGCATGTTTTCTGTAGGTGTCTTCATTTTTTTTCCATGTTGTGTCCTTCCTGTTCCAGAATCCCATCCAGGATATGACATTATACCAGTCATTGTGTCTCCTTAGCCTCGCCTGGTCTGTGACAGTGTCTCGAAGTTTCTTGTATTTGACGATCTTGACAGTTCTGAGGAGTGCTGGTTGAATATTTTGTAGAATGTTACTCAGTTTTTTTTTTCATAACAGCTTTATTGAGACATGGTATTTACATACCATAGAATTTACCCAATAAAGTATACATTTTTTTTTTACTATATTCACAGGTATGTGGAAACATCACCACAGTCAATTTTAGAATATTTTCATCACCTCAAAAAGAAATGCCATGTCCTTTAGCTATCAGCCCCCACTTCCTGCACCATATCTCCACTCTCCCTAATCCTAAGCACCTAATCTGCTTTCTATCATTATAGATGTTCCTATTCTGGACATTTCATATAATTAGAATTATATAGTAAGTGGTCTTTTGTGATTGGCTTCTTTCATTTAGCATAATGTTTTTAAGGTTCATCCACATTGTAGAAAGTATCAATACTTTTATGGTTAAATGATAATTCTGCTGTGTGGTTATACCATATTTTATTTATCTGTTCATCTGTTGATGGACATGTGAGTTGTTTCCACATTTTGGATATTATGAATAATGCTACTATAAACATTTACATTCAAGTTTTTGTGTGGTTATATATTTCATTTCTCTTGGGTGTATACCTAGGAACAGAATGCTTGGGTCGTATGGTTACTCTTGTTTAACCATTTGAGGAAGTGCTGGGCTGTTTTCCAAAGGGGTTGCACTGTTTTAAACTCCCACTATCAATGAATGTATGAGGATTCCAGTTTATCTATATTTTCACTAGCATTTGTCGTTACCTAATTTTTTGATTCTAGTCATCCTAGTGTAAGGTGGTGTCTCGTGGTTTTGATTTGCATTTCTCTACTGACTAACGGTGTTGAGTATCTTCTCATGTGCTTATTGACCATTTGTATATCTTCTTTCCTTTGCCTTTGATTTTAAAATTGGGTAATTTGTCTTTTTATTGGTGAGTTATAAGAGTTCTTTATATATTCTGGATACAAGTTTGTTATCAGATATATGATTTGCAAATATTTTCTTCCATTCTGTGGGTTGCTATTTTACTTTCTTAATGGTGTCCTTTGAAGCATAAATGTTTTAAATTTTGATGAAGTCCAGTTTACCTATTTTTTCTTTTGTAGCTCATAATTTTGATGTCATATTTTAGAATCCATTGCCAAATCTGAAGTCATGCAGATTTACTCCTGTATTTTCTCCTAAAATTTTACAATTTTAGTTTTTACATTTAAATCTTTGATTCAGTTTTTGTTAACTTTTGTGAAGGTGTAAGGTAAGGAGACTGTTTCATCCTTTTGCATGTGGCTCTTCAGTTGTCTCAACACCTCTTATTTAATGACTAATCTTTCTTTATTGAATGGTCTTGAAACCCTTGGCAAAAGTCAGTTGACCAAAGACACGTGGGTTTTTTTCCGGACTTTCAATTCTATTCCATTGATTTCTGTGTCTATCCATATGTCAGTATCACACCTTTTAAAAAAATTTTCTTTTTAAAAATGTTTTTTTACTTTGTTACTTTTTTTTTTTTTTTGTGGTGGGGAGGTAATTAGGTTTGTTTATTTATACTTATTTATTTTAATGGAGGGATTGAGGATTGAACTCAGGACCTCATGCATTGCATGCTAAGCATGTGATCTACCACTGAGCTATATCCCAACCCTGACCGGTATCACACCTTTTTAATTACCGTTGCTTTGTAGTAAGTAAGTTTTGGAATTGAAGAATGTGAGTCCTCTAATCTTATTATTTTTGAGATTGATTTAGCTATTCTGTTCTCTTCTATATGAACTTTAGGATCAGCCTGTCAATTTTTGGAAGAAAGGCAGATGGGATTCTGATAGGGTATAAATTACATTGTAACTCTAGATCACCTTGGGGAGTAATTTTATTGTGCTAGTATTAGCAAATATATTACTTTTCTATATGTTAGAGGCCCACTGATACATTGTATGTTTTATAGAATTGAGTTTAAATTCAGTTAAGAGAAGAAAGGACAGGAAATATGCATTTATAGTGTCCTTTAAAATTAAATAATTACTTTTACCAGTGCTCCTTATTTTCTAGTGTGGATTCAAATTATTGGCTACGGTCATTTGGTTTCAGCCTAAAGAATTTTCTTTAGTATTTCTTGTAAAGCAATTCTGCTAGCAAGAAATTCTCTGTTTTTCCTTACCTGGTAATGTCTTTATTTTGCCTTCATTTTTGAAAGGTAGCTTTGCTTGATATAGGATCCTTGGTTGAAATATTTTTATTTGAACACTTTGAGTATGTTATCCCACTGCTTCTTGGCTTCCATTGCTTCTGTTGAGAACTCAGCTGTTAATCTTATTGGAGTTTCCTTATGAGTGATGTGTTACTTTCTTTTGCTCCTTTCAAGATTTTCTCTTTGTCTTTGTCTTTCAGCATTTTTACTACTTGTGGGTCTCTTTTTGTTTATCCTAGGAGTTTATTGTGCTTTTTGGATAAGTATATTAGTGGTTTTTGGCCATTATTTCTTGAAATATTTTTTCTGCCTCTTTTTCTCTTCTTTCCTTCTGGTACTTTCATTATGCATATATTGGTGCCAGTAATGGAGTCCCACATTTCTCTGATGCTTTGTTTATTTTTCCTTATTCTCTTTTTCTTCCCCTACTTTCTTCACATTGCATAAACTCCATCAATCCATCTTTAAGTTTGCTAATTCTTTCTTCTGCCAGTTCAAATCTATTTTTGAGCCCCTCTAGTGAATTTTTCATTTTAGGTATTATACTTATCAACCCCAGAATTTCCACTTTTTAAAAAATTGTTTCTATCTCTTTATTAGTATTCTTTATTTGCAGCAACATTGTGAGCTTACCTACTTTTACTTTTTTAATCATGGTTTCCTTTAATTTTTTGAGCACATTTATAATGGCTACTTTGAAGTCTTTGTCTGCTAAATCCATTATCTGGTCACTCTCACAATTTCTGTTGCCTGTTTTATAAAGCACTAAATGTCATACTTTATTATTTCTTTGCATGTATCGCATTTTTTTTTGTTAGAAAGTGAGCATTTTAGATAATGTATTATGCAACTCTTGAGTGCTGGTCTCTCCAGGGATTGTTATTCTTATTTACTTCTTTAGTTGTTTAGTGACTTGTTTATTTCCCTCACCATCTCACTTCTCCCACAGTGTGAAGTCTTTGATGGTGCTCCTCAGAGGTGCATGCTCACAACCCTGTGATGACTGTGGTTTTGGCAGGGGTCTCTTAGACTCTCTTTTATAATGACCACACCCAACTATTAAGTCCAATTAATTGCTGTATTATTGCTCTGTTTCCAACAATGCCCTGAGGCATAAACTGTTTCACAGGCTAATCCAATCAGATTCAGGCTCCTTAGAAGAGACAGTGCTGAGATTAGGTGTTTGCAATTTGCTCTCACCCCAGGAGGGTGATATGTCTCTTTTGCCCATTTCTCTACAGCAAACTAGCAGTCCTGCAGTTTAGTCTATATCTCCAATGATTCTACCAATTTCCTCCCAACTGCCTTTTGCCATAACTTCCACTGTTTTGAGAGAAACTTTAGGCTTGCATTTTTTCATGCTCTATTGCAAATGTCTGATTCTTTGGAAGGGGACTTGGAACTCTCTGTTCTATGACCTACTAATTCCTGCAGGCAAAAATCTATGAGCCACAGATCTGGTTGCTGAAGACAGGGACAGTACCATGCTTCTTTCTTAGTGATACTCCTGCTTTAGAAACTGAATGCTTGGTGAATGGAGAGAGCAGCAACTCAAGGTCTCCTCACCTTGCTTCTCTTGGCATAGAACTCAGCTGTGCAAGCCAAGGGAAGCATGACTGGGGACACAGTGTTCTCAGCTGCACTGTGCCCAAGGTAGAGCCTCTGTCCCATGAATGGGGTCAGGGTTGAAGAAGGGAGCCCCTACTTCTTGGCTCTATTCACTTGGTACTTAGCTTTAACAACAGGTAGCTGGGGGAAAGGTGAGAAATGCCAATGTCCTGTCCTTCCCAGGACGATAGACTTCTGGGAGCTGGAAGGAGAGAGAACCTTGTGTTCTTGGTGGCAACAGTTTGGAGTGGAGTCTCCACTTCACTAAAATGGGACAGGGGAGGAAAGGTGTAGGTCTTAGTTCAAATACCACTAACTCTTACAGAGTTTTAGTAGATTTCCATGAATAAATTTTTCTTTATTTGCTGTATACTAGTAGAAATATTTCCAAGGACTTTACTGTTTGTAAAAACAATTTGAACCAGTTTTGCTAAAGAGTGGGTCTGCAGAGTTCTTCATGCTGTAATGCCAAAAGGGGAACTCTTCAACTCTAGAGTAGTGACTCTTAGTAGGAAGGCATATCAGAGTCCCCTGTCCCGCAACACGGAGAGTAACTTGTGTATGAGCCATCGGTATTGGTGGTAGTGTGACATCTCCCATGGGTGTGTTGGGATGGAAAGAAGTCTAAAAATAACTGGGGTTCTTTCCTGCAATTGGGAAGTACTTGCAGAGAGAACTCAATATGCTGCCTGTGCAGTTAATGTCCATTGATCCCAAGTAGATGAAGACTATAGTTTTATAGTTAAAGTAATGTAAAGAATTAAGAGCATAACTTCTATAGTCAGACTGCCTGGGTTTGCTTCTTGGCTTTACCTTTTATTCATTGTCTGACTTCAGTAATTTGCTTAACCTTTCTGTACCTCTGTAAAATGGGAATAATATAATTATTTTCACCTTGATAAATGTCAGCTATCAGGCAGGTCATAAACACAGTGGGCTTTTGAGTTTTGTTAGACAGATAAATGGAACTGTCTAATGACAAACATGGAATATCAGTTTTCAAAGAAGGAATTAATAATGCATTCAATTATGATCAGTGTAGTTAAGTGTTTCTGGGGTGATTCAGAAAGCACTTAAGCTTTTACAGGAACCCAGCATCATGTCTCTGAGAGGAAAAGGTGAGGGAGATGGACTGAATCCAACCTGGCCCAATGACATCCCCTGGAAGTTAATTTTGCAATGAACCCTTAAAATCTGCATAGCTTACTTACCATTTTTCTCTTTTCTAAAACAAGTGTGCCAAATATACAAAGGAAAAATGCTATTGTTTAGATGCTTTGTGTATGGAGTTTTATTGTGTTACAAACACAACAGGTGTCACAGCATTTCCTGAAGGGTTGGATTAGCTGAGCCATAAGGTCTCGTGTCATCCTAAGAGTCTGTGGTACTTCTTATCAGCACCATCAATACTTCTTCCCCCAAAGTCTCACTCATTGCGCTGCCAAGAAGCAGCCCCGCAGAGCCACTGTAGTGAAGTAAATTTTACTCTTACTCCTTCTGTGATCATTATAAATTCATCATTTCCAGCTGCTCCCAAACTCATTTCTACCTTTCTTCTCTGTGCTTTACAAATTGTGTAGCTTGGGGGTGGAAAAGGGATAACTTTAGAAGGGAAGCTATTGCCAAAAACATAAAATGAAAGAACCGCTTTTCTTTGTTTCAGTTCTGCCGTCTCAGAGGATTTCTTTTATTTTATTTTTTTCCTTTTAAATTACATCTCCTAATTAGGTCATGCTACTGGAGGTGACCTACATTTCAGAAGCCAACAAGCAACAACAGAGAGGCAGGGAAATGGGTGAGAGAGAAAAAAGAACGGCTTCAAAATGGCTTCAAATGCAGCTTTTCTCAAATGATTTGCTTGTGACAGAAGTTTCCATAAACTTGATCTTTAAATGAGTGTTGGTTCAATGCAGTATTTTGAAAGCTTATTTAATGGGATACACTCTGATCTTTTATTCATTCACCATGCACACATGATTATCGAGCATATTTTGTGCATATGTGTGAAATATACATGTATTATTTATATATTTATATAAATATTTATAAATTTATAAATATGTATTTCACACACAAGTATATATACAATGTGAGATATATATACAATGTGAGATATCTATATCTGTACCTATATCTATTTCTATATATGTATGTATCTGTGTTTAATTATTGGACATGGTTGAGGATGCAAAGAAACACAAGAAAGGCTAGCTCCTTTCAAGGAGTTTGCAATCTAGTTGAGAAGTAAAGACTCTCCCCAAAAGAGTTAGAAATATGAACTACTATATAGCAACAGGAGATATATTGCTTATCTATTGCTGCTGAAAAAAATCACCCAACACTTAGTGTCCTAAAACAATAGATATTTATTATCTCGTGTAGTTTCTGTGGGTTTGAAATCCAGAAGTGGATTAGCTAGGTGGTTCTGGTTTGGGTACTCTTAGAAGGTTGCGGTCAAGATTTCAGCCAGGGCTACTGGCTGAAGGTTTGACTGGGGTTGGAGAATATGCTTCCTAGTTGGTTCACTCTCTTAAGTGGTGAGTTTGTGAGAATTGTTACCATGTGTATGTCTCCATAGGGCTTCCTGAGTGTTCTAATGACATGGCTCCTCACTTCTTCCGGACTGAATGGTCTAAGAGAGCAAGGCAGATGCTGCAATGACTTATGAACTGGCCTCAGAAACTACACATCATTTCCATAATATACTCTTGGTAATATATGTCAGTCCTATCTATATGGGAGGGACTAATACCATGAGGGGGGCATCCCCATGGACTGTGTGGGAGGCTGGCTACTCCAGGGGCCAAATGATTTGTTTAGAATTTAGGAGCTATAGAAGTCAAGAAGTAAAAGAGGACGACCATGGGAGTAATGTAACAGTTTTCTAGGGCTACCAAAACAGATTACTGCAAACTGGCAATTTAAAACAACATGTATTTATTCTATCACAGTTTTATAGAATAGAAATCCAATGTCGAGGTGTTGCAGAGTTCCCTCTGAAGGATCTGGGGGAGAATCCCTGCTTGCCTCTTTCCTAGCTTCTGATGGAGGCATCACTCCAATCTCTGTATCCATCTTCATGTGATATCCTCCTGTGTGTCTCTGTATCTTCACATGGCCTTCTTAGAAGGACACTAGTCATTGGATTTAGTTCCCATCCTAATCCAGTATCACCTCATCTTAACTAATTACATCTGCAAAGATCCTATTTCTAAAGAAGGTGATCCACAGGTACCAGGTGTTAGGACTTCAGGATATCTTTTAAAGGGACAGAACTCAACCCGCAACAAGTGATCAGGAAAAGGGGTTATGAGGAAACAGAATTAGACTTTCATGTATGGTTAAGATTTGGATGGAGAAAGAATAACATTCTAGGTGGGTGAGGTGTGATTGACAGAGATGACAGAGAAGATGAGGAAGGTAAGAAACCGTGAGTTTTATTCAGTAAAATCAAAACACAAGTAGGTCAGTCTGAATGGAAAAGAGTTTTTATGTAAGGGAAGTGGTGGTACTTTAGTTTGAAAATTAAGTTATGAATATATTGTGAAAGGTCTTACAAGACATGTTAAGAAGTTTGGACAATAATGAATCATTCAGGGCTTTCCCTTTTTCTTTTCTTCCTCTTTCCTCCTTATCTTCCTCGCTCCCTTCCCGCACCCCCACCTTTCTCTCACACTCTCTTAAGCCCATAACTACTTATTTCTTTTTATTATGTTAATTGAGGGATAACTTACATGTATAAAAAAGTACAAACCTCAGCAAATGTTTACTTAACATACATAAGCACACATACACACCCATGTCAGTACCTCCTGGATTAAACTGTAGAACAACTCCAGCATTCCAGAAAGTGCCCTTTGTGCCTCTTCTCAAGCCACTTTTATCATGTCTATCACCATAGAGTAGTCTGTCCTTAAATTTCATATAAGTGGAATCATATCGCATGTATTCTTTCATGTCTAGTTCCTTCTCATTATTGCCTGTGAGATTTATCCGTGTTATGTGTAGCAGTAGTTGGGTTTTTTTTTTTTTTATTGCTGAATAGCAACCCATTACATGAATATACCACCTTTTATTTATGCTTTGTACTACTGATGATCATACTTAAAACTTTTTAGTGTATGGCGTGACTTGATGAAAAGAAGAACTGCTTGTGGCATGTGTTGTTGAATAAATGAACAAATAAACTGTAGTTCGCTTGAATTGCTAAAGGAGGTTTCTAAAACTTTAGGGTACACCAGTATCACACAGAGAAAGCTTGTTGAAAATTCTAATCCCTGAGAGCAAACCCCAGATATTCTGAGACAGAAGTCTGGGACCTGGGAATTTTACAGTTTTAACAAACTCCCATGGTGATTTTCTTGGAGGTGATCTTTGGGCCTTCTTTTGAGAAACACTGAGGAAGAGTTTGGAATTTAGGAGACAGGAATTGAATAGTCAAATTAATTTTCTTACTGATGCATCCTAATGATCACCTAAACTAGGATGTTGGCCCTGCAAGGGAAAAGGAGGGGATGGTTATGAGATGAGAGAGACAGAGGGAAGACTCAGGAGGCATTGTTGACGGACTGGCAGTGAGGAGTGAAGAAGACAGATGAGCTTCTGTGGTGTCATGCTGGGATGACTGAAAAAAAGTGACAACATGTACAGAAATAGCAAAGTCACACTAAGAACTTATTTTATGGAGCTCATGAGTCCAGGGCAGTCCTGTGGTTTGAGAAAATGATGTAGACCCATGACAACATCTGGATGGTAACTGAGGAGGCTGTGTTGAGGGTTATTGTTATTTTCTGATCAGATTACTGCCACCTTATTGAGCCTAATGCCAGCCAATGTCCTAAAACTTCAATTTTGAAAGTTCCTCAAAGTCCTTCTGGTCTTCTCTCGCCTCTAAACAGGCTAACCTAGAAAAGAGACCAGGTATGACTTTGCTCAAGGTTTCCAGGCAGACTCATGGCCTCTTTTGATATTGTTAAAGATGGTTCTGAGTAGCCCTCTAGCTTAAATGCCTGAACATTTAAAAACCTGTTTAGATGTAAGTAAAGTATATCTGGTTGTTCTTTAACAGCCTTGCTTTTGCCTTCAGTTCATTCATAGAATCATTGGTTGTGCATATTCCTTCATACACAGGGTTGAGAGCCCCCTTCTCCTCCCGGTCTTTTCTTCTTCTCAAGGATATATGAAACCAGTTCCATTAGTCTTTCTTTATAGATCCAATTTCCCAAACCTTTAATCATTTTTCGTGCCTCTCATCTGGAAATATGTGATTACATGCTTGACTAAGAGAAGCATTCGTTTTCTCCACGCTGCCTTGGCATTGCTGGAAAGAGCTGGAAGAGTGTGATCTACAGGTGCAGTGCACTTTTACCATGGATATGTTCCCTAAAAAATGTGCACATAAAATCACCGTTTGGGGGTGAAATTGAATTGTACTTTCCCCTTTGCTCAAATTATAATCTCAGTAAGGCTTTCATTTTATTTCTCATTGACCTTCTCTGAACTCTAACTTCTAACACTTTAGTTGTAAAGTATGTTCCTCTTTCTAAATTGTCAATGGCTGCAACAATTTTTTCCCTGCAAAAACATGATAAAAAAGTACATATTAAAATTTCTCTTTATCATAATTTAGCAATTATCACTTCCTCAAAAACTGAATTTATCTAACTGGAAATTTTAAAATTCTCTTTAAATCAAGGAAAGGTAAAATATCAGAGGGTCAAAAACTTTCTGGCAGGAGCTTTGGTAGCAACTAGAGACCACTAATTCTAAATGAAAGGATTTTGGGAGTGATCCAACTTCTCCTTAGCTTGGGGAATTTATAGGCCCCGCCCCACCTCTTGTGGAAGGCAGAACTCCATCAATCCTCTTGGTAGAGCTGGGCGGGGCTTACACATGGAGATGGGAAGGGAAGGCACATTGAACAAGGCTGGCCTTCCCATTCAGAGAATCACTTAAGTTTGTGAATGCTTAGGGCAATGTGCAGGCATCCTTTATTCAGCTCTTTTGAGTATTTGAAGAAAGATAAGGGCGGTTTCAGGCGGCAAAGTATTTGCATCCCAGGGAAGTTAAATTAGTAGCTGAAGATTACACTGCCAGTAAGTGT
Organism: Camelus bactrianus; assembly: GCF_048773025.1. Classification (NCBI taxonomy): domain Eukaryota; kingdom Metazoa; phylum Chordata; class Mammalia; order Artiodactyla; family Camelidae; genus Camelus; species Camelus bactrianus. The sequence goes on from NC_133543.1 coordinate 73,593,613, forward strand.
TAGGGTTAGAAGAAGAACTAAAGATTGCAGATCTAGTGTGTTCTTGCCAGGAACCAGAGAAACCTGATCATGGTGAATGATGTCAGGCTTGAATAAAGACATTTCTCACTAGGGCAGCAAGGTTAAATGCTCAGAGAGGCAAAAAAATCCTGTCTTCCTTCATAGCCATCAACATTTCTTGCCCCAACTTGGAGAAAGCATTCCGTACCCATTTTCCAGGAAGGTAACAGAATTTATGTAGGATATAGAGAGACAGCAGAGCCAGAGTCAGTAATAAAGTGCAGTTCTTCTACCGCCAATTGACAGAGTATTTGTCTGTTTCCTCTTCCAGTTGTCCATGTTTATGTTGCTGCTTGCCGCCCCCCAATCCGTTTCAACCCTGGGCTTTGTTTGACCATTTGTCAGCTTCCCTGTCTTGCTTACTGAGGAGGTTCTGGGCTCTAAGCAGAGCAGTAGTGTGGATGAGAACGGCAGAGCTCTGTGTTCCCCAGATGGAATCATTCCAGGATGCGTTAGCTTTGGTGCATTTCTTGAAGAAAGTTCAGACCAGATGAAAAGGCTCCATTTCTTAATTCTGGCAGCAGAACTGTAATATTGCTTTTATAACATCCTCTCAAATTTCAGTGATGCTTAGAGGCAGTTTGCAGAATGCGTTCTTTCCCGACCAGGTTGTTTTGTCAAAAGCCAACAGGATCTCTTCTAGGGAGTGAGACTGTCCACACGTTTGGCAAGTAGTTCATCTAACTGGATCTATGGACATACCCTCCAAGGATTTCCTGGCTCTATGTGACTGGGTTATGGAGAAGCTGGAAAAACACGCTCTTGGGGATATTTGGCTCAGAGAGGCCATGGGCTTTCCCCTTCTTTCAGAGTGATGAGATCTTGTTTGCTACAACAGTATGAAAAGATGAGGGCTTTTCTCAGGATTGAGTTCCCATTCCCTGGAGTCCCTGTAAAACACAAGGGCTCTGCTCCCCTGCAGAGGGCACGGAGAGCTTAAGCCCTCTGTAGCACTCTGGGTCAGCTATGTTTGGAGGGGTGCTTTTTTAGCTGTCTTCTTATTTTTATTTTTTAAGTAAGCTTTTTATTGACGCATGACTTACATACAGAGAAGTGCATAAATCTTAAGTGTATAGCTAGATGAATTTTCACAAAGTGAAACCAGTCTGTGTAAGGAGCCTACAGATGAATGAATAGGAGACACCGGGAGTCCAGAAGACTCCTTACTGCCCCTCCCTCGAACTGCCTCCCTCTCCCAGAGGTCACCACTATCCTGACTCCAACACCATAGATTATTTCCGCTTTTTAAAAAACCTTACAGAAATGAAACAATACACTGTTCTTTGCATATCTGGCTTCTTTTGCCCAATGTTGTGAGTGTGACATCCATTCACGTTGAGAGGGTAGTAATAGTTTGTGCACTGTAATTTCTGCTTAGTAGGCCATTGTATGTACACTGCACAATTCATTTATCTACTTCTCTGCTTATGGACATTTGGGTGATTTTAATGTTGAATTTTAACTTTTTTTCTCCTTTTTCAGTTTTATTAGGTAGAATTATTACAGTTTGACTGCATATACATATTATATTGCATGTAAATACATATATACAGTATACTGCACTTTTTTTTAGTTTACATATATGTACTAATTATTGTTTCTAAGAACAGATTAGATCTTTAGCTTTTTAAACTTACATAGTTATCAAAGGAATAAAGTCAAGTACAAAATAAGAATCAACAGAATGCAGTACTCCAATCATAAAGGACAGTCAAATGTGCTCACACATAATCAAGAAATCAAAATAATAATTAGTTCATTTGTGTCCTTATTATTATTGTTATTATTTTTTAGATTCCTCGTATAAATGATGTCATATGGCATTTTTCTGTCTCTTTCCAGCCCGCTTCACTTAGAATGAGAACTCTCTTTTGATGTGCCTCTGCCTGTGTACACCGAGTGTACACGGGGTGTCACATTAACGTGCATATGTGTGACCTCATTCTCTGCAGAGATATAGCAGCCAGAGAGTATCGATTTTTAGGTCTCAAGCCTGATTTCAGATATTCAGATTTCAGATATACCCCTTGTTCCTTGAGTGTACTTGAGCTTATCAAATCAGTTCTGCCACGTTTGGTGAAAATGGTTCTGTAGATACAAGACATGTAAATATACTTCTTCAAAATCTGTTCCTTCTACATAGTTATTTTGATGCTCTGTGATTTTCAGCTGTGCACAAAATATGTGTATTTAGAAAAAACTTAAATTGCATATAAAACCAAACCAAGTTATTTATATAGAATTTGAGCACAGCAAACTTTTACATGGCTGATATAAAAAATATTTTTACCCAAATTATACTTCTTACCCATCTTAGTTGGGTCATCTTGCTTAAAGCATATTCTCTTTATTACATATTATTTATTTTATAAAACTAAGCATTTGTTTACAAACATGAAGTGAATCCTTTTTTGAAAAGAACATGCCTAAATATAATGTGTGTGATATTTGTTGTAAGTTTATCTAACATGAGATTTTTTTACCTTTCATATTTTCAGCCATTAGGGATGAAAAAGTGGTTCATCTTCTTCTTAACATATATATGAACCAAATTATTGAAGTTGTTTTTACTAGATTAATAACTATCCTTCTCCAACCCTACTTAACTTATAAAAAGTCTTCAATTATGTTAGCCAGTACCACATAAGTAGCTGTGATAAATTATTCTATATGCCAACTAAAATCTGAGCATAACTCTCCCCACAATAAAATGAAGCAAGCAATGGAATTACCAAGAGTACTTTTCCCTCTAAAATTATGAGCACTTTTTAATGGATTCAAATATGTGAACAAATATTTGGAGAATAGTTTTGTGTATTTGTTTTGAGTAAAACATGTTTACAAGAGTCACCAATGAACTACTAACACAGTAATTAATTTACTATGCAGCGCTAGTTGGGAAAATGGCTTGAAATTGTAAAAATGTCTTGTAAAGGATGATTTAATTTAATGATTTAACATCAAGTATTATCCCCTTTAAACTCAAATTTATGGAAAACCCTTCTGTGTTGTCTTCACGTGCCTAGCATGGTAATTTAGTGAGGCAAGGAGCATGGTTGGGGAGAAACAGACCCCTCCACTCCAAGAGGGGAGGGTGGAGGGAACCCTCCTGCTCTGTCACTGCTCTCCCCCACTTTTGTTCAAGTAGCCCCTCTTGAGGCTCTCTCATCTGCTGTCCTCCCCTGTCCACCCTCACCTCCTATGGAATAACTGAAAATGTGGCCAGAAGAGCACAGACATATGTGCTCATAACTCCCTTCCATCTAGGCCCAGATGGAGTCAAGGGCAAAGACCATTTATGAGTGTGTGTTTTCATTTGTGTCAGTGACTAGCTCTTGTGCTAGAAGTTCAAGCAGGAAAATCCCAGTGACTTTCATGTTCTTGGATTACTCAGATAATCAGCCATGTACAGCCTGAGTTCCCTCCATTCCTGACTGTGACCTTGGACAAGTCACTTACCCGGTCTAAATCTGGAAATGGGGATGACCACACCTCCCTTCATTGCCTTGTGAAGCGCAAACAAAATAATAGCGTTGGAAATCTCTTTATAAGAGTAAAGCATTATAATTTTTATTATACTTGAGTAAAAAATTAGTTTTTTTTTTTCCAGCCTGAATTGTCCCAGCCCTTCTGGCTCACTGACTCCAGGTTCTTTAATCAGTTTATGACGTATGGATTTAGTCTGATATTTTACTGATATTTTGTATGTATGATATTTTTTGGAATGGTAAATATTGTGGTGTTCTATGGATTATCCAGGCACAGTGGAAAAGCTTCATGTATTTTTAAATAAACAATAAGAAAAAATTTACTATTTTAATGAGCCAGCATATGGTCTTTATGTGCCTACTACAGACTCTGCTTAGTAAGATTTCTTTTTCTTTTTTAGAAGCAACAACAACATTCAGAGAAAAGCTTCAGGGTTTTGCTCTTATAAAGTGTAATAGGAATTTCACCTGGCCACCAGCCAAAGGATATAGTTAGGGGCACATTGAGAGTAAAATAGCTAGTCTGTGTTTGATCCCAGTCAGGCTCTTTCCTTTGGTTTCAAAAAGGTGTGGGGTGTAAGGAGAAGGGCTTTATAGGGCTTGTTACAGTGTTTTCTCCTAAGATCCCCTTGTGATCCTGGTGATTCCCATGGGATTCCAGCTGATTCTCCCCTGAGGACCTGCCTAGCAACGCTTAGAGGATTTGTAGAAGCCTGGCAGAATCGATATGCAGCTGGAAGCGCATGCTTTCAGCTTGGGTAGGAAGGATCGAGGCCAGGAGGTGACTGTGGTTTGCTGGTCACCCTCATGTCCAGCGGAAGCAGGGTGCCTCATACTGCTTACAAGGCTATGTGGTGCTTCTTCCCAGGACAGGAGGGTGGGCCATCTGCTTAACTATTCAGTTTGCTCATTTTTAAAAGGGAGCTGCAATATTATCCATCTTGACATTGTTCTGAGCACTCAGTGAGATAATACTTACAAAGCAATTAGTGCAGTGTCTGGCTAAGGTTAAATCTTTAGTTGCTATTGTGTGTCTCCCATTTTCACTTGGATGGAGAGCTCTAACTTGAAGTTTCAGTGTTCTTGTCAAGCACCACTAGCCTCTCTCCTGAAGCTGCAGAAGCCTGGTCCCACTATGGAGCTACGGGAGAGGGATAAAATACCCCTCGTCCCAAGTTTGCAAGATTCTCACCTTTGTCTTATTGCTGCTCATCCAGACCCATCCCCCGTCTCCATCAGCAGATTCACTTTTTTGAGCAGATGGTAGTTTCCAAAAGTCGTGCATAATCTTCTGTAGGAGCCAGCAGCCCCAATCTTGGAAGGAATGACTGGGAGCATAGTTTAAAAATAAGCAAAAATTACAATCATTAGAACAATAAATATTGGTTGGCCTGGATTGGGTTCTTTCTTGTACAGGCGACAGGGAAAGGGGATGAAAGAAAAAAGTCAAACCCTTTGCTTTAGCCTCTCCTGTGTGGCTAAAGGGAACTGGGACCCTTTCCCAAGTGAAGGAGCAATGCTTCTTGATCCTGGGTGAGACACAATATGACAGTAACATGCCCCCAAATTCATAAACATTGGAGGGAGTTGACAGCTGGTATTTTAAGGGGAGATGATTTACTGGCTAATTTTATTTACCTTGCTTCCTTTGCCAAGATCAGCTGCTGCTTTGCCCTGTGCCATTAAGTCCCAGGGGGTCCATAGGCAGCAATTTAGAAATCTATTCCCTTTCCGTGGCTAAGTTTCTCTCCACCACCATGGATTTTTCATAGAGAAAATAGAGAATCTAGAAACCATATAACTGTTGGGGGGAGAATAGGTTCTTGCCTTGTGCAGGAAAGAATTCAAGAGCATGGCATGATAAAGTGAAAGCAAGTTTATTTAGAGACATACACACTCCATAGACAGAGTGCAAGTCTGTCTCTCAGAAGGGAGAATGGCTTAGGAGATACACACTCAATAGGCAGAACGTGGGCCATCTCAGAAAGGTGAGAGGGAGAGAAGCTGAGAGGTGTGGGGTGTTTAGTTTAAAGTAAAATTAGATACACACTCCATAGACAGAGTGCGGGCCAGCTCAGAAGGTGAGAGCGAGAGCGACCACGAGATGTGGGAGTTGTTAGGTTTTATGGGCTCGGTAATTTCACATACTAATGGGTAGGATTACTCCAACTACTTTGAGGAAGGTGCGAGGATTGCCAGGAAATGCCCCTCCCCACACACTTTTTGATCTTTTATGGTCAGCTGGGGAACTGTCATGGTGCCTGTGGGTGTGCTGTGAGGCTCAAGGTCTACCAGAGGTCACATCTTCTGCCAACTTGGTTCTGACCAGTTTGTCCTGTCCTCAATGGCAGTGTCATTCCTCCAATGGTTGTGCCCTGCCCCCTTTCCTCCCACTTCGTAACCAGAGACATCTTTAATGTTTCATCAAAAGCTGTCCTATATGAGAATTTATTTATACATAGCCATGAGTGAAAGGCCCCAGGGGGCTGCAGCCTGAGCAGATTTGGTTCAATACCTGCAAAGGAATTTAAATCAGCTTACCAATGAAGAAAACTTCCTACAGGAAGACAAAAAGTGGAGCTTGATTCTGGTTGACCTTGCGACAAAGACAGGCTTAACCATTTAACGTCAACAGCACAGCCAAGCAGCATGCACACATGTCTTTGTGAGTGTGGCCACGTGTGAACTGGGCCAGGCGTGGAGGGAAGGAAGCAGTATCCTCATGCAGTCTCCATGGCTGCACTGAATTGAGAGGAGGAACTGATGTTTCATTATAGCGGCAGATTTTAAAAATCAACATTTCAAAAAGTTTCGACAATCTGGCTTAAATAAAATCATAACAGATGAATATGAAAATGATATTGCTAGAGATTAACAGTTGTATAATGGATATCCTGCCGTACAACATTTATGAATAATGCATCGTTATCTATTATCTTTAAATCTATCCAGGGTTAACAGCTTTGCAGATTATTTAGTATAAACGATTTAAGGGGTAAAATCTATACATATATGTTTTGATAATCAATGATAATCAATTCATTAAAAACAAATGCCGAGCCAGCTTCAGTTGAGCCCTCAGAGGTGTCCTTATTCTCTAATTGTGCTGGTTTACTTCCCAAACTGGAGCTACCATGCTGGCGATTTAGGATGATGTTTTCATAATCTATGTCAGTGTTGGGGAAAAAAAAGAAAGAAAGAAAGAAAGAAAAGACCTCCAGATCTAAGCAGGGAAAAAAATTAAAAAATCTTTTCTGGGAGTTTCAACCTAAAAGAACAGAGCTTGCTATTGTCCTTGGGGTTTTGCTGCTGCATCTCCTGGCACTGTGGGTTGAACAATGATTGGTTTCCTTTGATAAAAAGTTCTCCGAGAAAAGAACAGCTGAGTCAGAGAAGGCCACCAGACTGTGCGACCCAGCAGTGCAGGCTTGGGCAGCGTGGGGAAGCACAAAGGAAGAGCAGCCACTGCCTCTGCTTCCTGCTGTCCCCAAGGGAAGCAGCCACCCTGGAAGAGGGGGCCATCTGCTCCTCTCCCATTTGGAATGATCTCTCTTTTCTCCCCATTTCAGCATGGATGACCCAGTAGAAAGGGGTTGAGCTTAGCTTAGTGACAGCTGAGTCAGGAGAGATTCCCCTACCTCCCAATCCTGTGCTAAACCACTCTGTCCTTGAGTTTATATTCTCAAGGTGACACTATACCCTAATTTCAGACAGTTATTATGTCTCCCCTCTCCCTCCACCTTCCCCTCCCTTTCTCTTTCTCTCTAATGCTGAGCTTTTGGCAAATGTAACAAATAGACAATCCATTTGCAGCCAAAATGCAGAGTTTATGTGCATGTTGATTGTTTCTGATGAGTGGATTGAAACCTCAGCTTCTCACTGCCCTTGAGCAAAAAAAGCTGAACAAGTGGTGTGTTTCCACATCACATATTGTCGAAATAGCTAATTCCTCAGTTGCAGGGTATTGTCATATATTGGATTCTGGGGTGGTAGCTCAATTCACTCTCCTTCATAACCGTTGCACACACTCCCCTGACCGTGTGTCACAGCTTTTTGTTTCAGACCGATAGCTGGTTTCACAGGGGTTAGACGCTTGTGTTTGAGAAATGTGTTTTGCATCGATTAAAATTTCTTAAAGGACAAGCTGCAATTGAATGACAGGCTATTTTTAAATTATTTACAAGCTCGACATTTTACTCAAAGCAAATTGTCAACTAAATCTAGTTATCATTTTATCTCTTGGACCCATTCCCCCTGAGCACACCAACCACCAAAAAGATTATCCCCTCAATTTATTGCTTTAGTAATTCAGTAGACATCTTCTGGGCACCCCCTTCCTAGTGCTAAATGATGGTAGTAAGGTATTAGTGAGCTTTTGGGGGCATTTGTTTTCAGAATTTCCCCAAATGCAATTTTTCAGTTGCATTATTGAAGAAGGCCACGATGCCAGGGCTTTTTCTAGATTTAATTTCTATTATAATTACTCTACTGTGGAAAAATTAGAGATTACTTTCCACTTACCTTTTCCCCATGTTATTAATAATTTAAGTTGACATTATTTTCTTTGTAATCTTCCATCATGTATGTATTGCTATAAGTGTCATTAATACGGTTCTAAACTCTTCTCCATCTCACTGACTTTGCACTTCAGTTCCCTCTGACTAGGACATTCTTCCCACTGATTTTTGCTTGGCTCTGTCCTAATAAGGACTTCCAAGTATCATCTCTTCTGGGGGTCTTCCCAGGCCACCTTATCTAATGTTACTTGCTTTCCCCAACAGCAGTCCAGTAGCCATCCATTACCATGTCACCTACTTAATGTCATTTATCTAAAATGCTCCTGTTTATTAAACTGCATGATTATGGTTTGCTTTTCTCAATAGAAGTAAGCTCCAGGAAAGCAAAGATCTCATCCTGTTGTCTATTACTGTTTCCCAGTGCCAGTAGCAGTGCCTGGGATATACTAGACATTCAATAAATATTTGTCACACAAATGAATGGGTAAGTACGTGATTACAGTCAGCAAACCTCACTACATTTCTGTCTGTACTTTTGGCTTTTTGCATAATTCTGAACCAACCACTTTCCTTTTGGATCAGTTGATTTTCTGCAAACCCATAAAACTAGATTTTAGGACCAAAGATACCTTAAAGATGATGTAGTCATTCTGTTGATGAGAAAATGGAAGCCCAGAGAGGTTGAATCATCCAGCTAGTAAGTGGCAAGCATGAGGTTTAATTTCAGGTCTTCAGTTTCCTTACAGCAGTGGTTTCAACCAGGGCAATTTAGCCTCTAGGTGACATCTGGCAATAGCTGGAGACATTTTCTGGATAACCTCATGGGGTGGGAGTGATGTGTGTTACTAGTATTTAGTGAAGTAGAGGCCAGTGATGCTGTTAAACATCTTACAAGGCACCTGACAATCTCCCACAACAAAGGGAGATTACCCATCCCAGAATGTCAGTAGTGCCGAGGTTGAGAAGCCTTGTCACACACAGCAGTAATGAGACTCCTCTCTTCTGTTTGAGGGTGAATGAGATAAGGTCCATAGAGAGATGAATTTTTTGGGACTTCTTAGTACCAAATTGTCAGTTGGCTTTTTTTTTTTGGCAACTAAATTTTTTAAATTTTCAAAATGAAACTAGCTTTAGTATTCTTTTAATTACAGAAATAACACATACTTATTGTAAAAGAATTTGGTAAAACATAAAGGTATTAAAAAGAAAGAGAAAATCATCCATAATTCTACCCGTTGTAGATAAACATATGAGCATGTTGGTATATATTTTTCAAGACTTTTTTATGTATACATTCTTACAGATGCACATGTTTTTGACAAAAATGGAATAAAGTATTTGATATATACTATTTTGTCATTTATTTTACTCACTTAACAATATGTTATGGGCATCCTATAAATCTATAAATATGAAGCTATTTTGTAATTTCTAAAGACTTCATAATATTTTGCCATATGGATGATCCAAAATGTGTTTTACCAGTCTCCTATTGAGCATTTAGGTTGTTTCTGATTGTTAATATTATAAACAACTTAAACGATAAATTTCCTCGTTCATTCATTGTTTGTTCATACTCAATTATTCCCTTTGGATAAACTAGTAGAGTGGAATTGCTGGGGCAAAAGAAACGTGATACATTTTGCCAAGTTGCCTGCCTGAAGGTTTGTCCGATTACTAATGGGAACCAAATAATTAGAAATCTCAGTAATGCTGGAATTCTCTGTGCCACCTCACTTTCAAATGAGATGTAATTCACAAGGCAAAAAAATCATATTAGGCTTGATTTTTTTTCCTTTATGCCCTAGTAGCAGAAAAAATTTATTCTCATTTCCTACACTTACTTAAATTCAATTTGGGAAAAAATTATTTCAGAGAAGTGAAAGGAGCATTCACTGAGTCCTACTATGTGCCATGCACTTTGTACTAGGAACTTTTATTCTTCCAACAACCTGTGTTTTAGGTAGTTTCTTCTTGCTTGCAGATGGGAACACTGGCAATCGGATACTCTCACTCAAGAACACAAACGTTATACCTGACAGAATCAGAATTTGAATGTAGTCTTTGCCTTTAAGAAGTTTATAGTCTACTATAAGGCAGAATGTGCCAGGGATGCTTTCTATATCAATGCCATGTGTGATGAAATTAGTGTTCGAATTATGACCCTGAGGATTTTAAAATTTTATTCCTGTAAAGAAATAATCAGCTATAGTCAGGACATTGTATTTACCGAAGCAGGAAAGTAGATTAACATATATTTGAAAAATACTTTCAATAAACAATGTTGAAAATGCAGAGATGTCCAATCTCTCTTTAGTAACCAAAAAACTTAATCATTTAATTGAAGTTTGTTTTTGATAAGTTCCTTATTTCAAAAGACTCCAGGATACTTGACTATCATCAACATACATGATACACTGCTCAAGTCAATACCTACATCATAAATATGATTTCTTTTAGGAAGCTGAGAAGCCAAGAAGAAAATCTTTCAGAGAATATTAGAGAACTCTTATTTAAACATTTTCTTATGTCCTTTTATTCCCCCCTAATCAGAATTCTTAATTCTTCTCCTCAAGCCTGTGTACTCTGGCTAAGCTATGCCAGGGTCTTCAAAAGGAGAAAAAATTGAGCAGGACCCTGGCCAAGAGAGTGCAGACAATTAGTTTCAGAGTGAAATTCATAAGATGGGACAAAACTCATCTGGAAAAAAATGTCTTTCCATTGGCCTTTGTGATTTGAAACTGCTTTATCCCATGACTCTGAAATCCACTTCTAGGTAGGAAGTGGATTCATCCTATAAATTCATTAGGAAGACACTCAAAGATGTGCAAATGTATTCATTACCACACTGTTTTAGATAGTGAACAATTAGAAACAGTAAATTATCATAACTAGGGGATAAACATAAACTGTGACACATACATACTATGGAATAATATGCAGCAGTTATTCTGTTCTGGGTATGAATCTTTTGTTAAATATAGATCTTGTAAATATCTTTTGGGGCTTGCCTTTTCACTCTCTTAATGATGCCTTTTGATAAATAGAAACTTATCACTTGTTTTACTTTATAGTCAGTGATTTTTGTATCCTGTTTGTGAAAACTTTTCCCTCTGCAAGTTCATTAAGATACTATTCTTTGTTTTCTTTAAAAAATTTATTGCTTTATTTCTCACATTGAAATCTACAGTCTATCTAGAATTTATTTTTGATTATGGTTTGAGGTAGGGATTAAAATGTATTTTTCTTCCATATGAGTATCCTTTTGACCCAACATGATTTACTGTAAAGACATTTTTTCCCCACTGTTCATCACTTCCAGCTTTATCACAAATCAAGTGATTATATGTGTGTGGAAGTTCTATTCTTTCCTACTGATCTATTTGTCCATCCTTATGCCAATACACATTGTCTCAGTTAACTGAAGCTTTAAAATAGGCAAAAGACTTGAACAGGATCTTTATAGAAGAGGATATCCAAGTGTTCAAAAAACATATTAAAAAGTACTCAATCTTATTAATATTCAAGGAAAATATATATTAAAACCATAATGAGACACCCCTAGTTATCTACCAGAATGGTTAGAATTTAAAAAAAAAAAACTGACAACAACAAAAAAAAGACAAATGTTGATGAGGATGTGAAACAACTGGAACTTTCATATACTTCTGAACATACACTGGTGCACTCATTTTGGAAAGGTGTTTGGCAGTATCTACCAGGCTGAATATATTTACCAAAATACATATACATACACATACATATATACATACATACATACATACAAGATTGTGCATGGAAAATGTATTCATAATAGCACCTCCTTCAAACAAATGTCCTTTGGTAGTAGAATGAGTAAATAATTTGTGTTATAGTCAGTCAATGAAAATGAATGAACAATTGCTACCATACAAAATATGAATGGATCTTACAAGGATAAAGTTGAAAGAAAGAAAGTAGACACAAAAGAACGTACTCTCTGTAATTCCATTGACATAAAGTACACAAGCAGCAAAATTAATACACAACAATACAAGTTAGGCTAGAGATTGAGGGCCGGAAACAGGGAGAGGACAGGAGGTAGAAGTCTTTGGTGTGTTAACGTTGTTTCTTGATTTGGTGCTGGCTACTGGAGGAGTGTTCACCTTGCAAAAATTCTTTGAGCTGTATGCTTATGATATGTGCCCTTCTCTTACTGTATATTATTTTCAATAAATATTTATTTAAAAAATAAATCAGATATTTATATGCTGTTGGGTACAAATTATTGAAAAATATATGTGTGTATACATATATATATTTTAACCTTTTACATAGTACCCACAAAATAATACCACATATTCTTTATGAACATACACATAGGTGCATATATATATCTAGGGAGGATGTTAAGTGTTCATCATATGCTGGCTTTTTAGAATCAAAGTGTCTTTACTTGGCTCTATTCTCACAATCCTGCTGCCATCACTGTTGTGATCAAACTGGAGATATCACTGGGTATATCCAAGTTTCCTAAGAGAGGGACTCTTAGCAAAAGGGGTGATCAGGAAGCTCCTCTTCTCCTAGCCCTAAATAGAGCTGAAATTATAAGTTGGTCAGAAATTGAAGGATCATTGAGTACCAGTTGATTATGAATAATCTCAAACATAATACATACTACTTTAACACTAGCTGTCAATTTTAACCAAAAAACCCATTCAAAATCAAGTATTCAAAAATATGTCTATAAAGAGAACCAATCAAATTCTATAAAATGGGTGCTCTTTTATAAATAACTCGAGGAAATCCAGTCATACCAATTTTTAGGCAGTTTGGGGGCTAGGCAGAATAAATATGAGGCCAGCATATATTTGAGAACTGCCTAAATCCTGACTGTTTCCTCTATTGACAAGATACAGAAAGTGAAAACTTCCCATAAAGAAGGGGAAAGTCAGGACAGCCAACTGGGACAGCCAAGTCAGGACTGGGAAAGGCTCTCTGTGCTTCTGTCTCCAGCTTCAGGGGGTAGAAGAGAACCAATGCAATTTAACTCCTTAAATCGGGGTTTGGATAACAACAAAGCAAAGAGTTCTACTGGAGCGTCCTGTGGATTTGGCCCCTGGGAAGGCCAGGTAAGAGCGGTAAGGGATCTCCCCACAGTTAGATGGCCTCCTCTCTTTGGGGGAACTTTGGGACCTGTGGGTCCTAGTTGTTCTTGTAGGTTTGGCAATGTAAGAAAAATGGAATCTAGGAGCATTAGGAGAAACCCTTTAATACTGGGGTGGAGGGAGGTCAGAAAGTACTTTAGCTTATCTGTCATTTCTTTTGTTTGATTTTTGGAAGAAAATATAGCCAGTGATATTAATAAGTAATTGAAAAATAAATCCCCGTATTTATGTAAAGGCTAAAATTGGCTCTTTAGCCTTGGATGGTGGAAGCCCTGTTTTAAATGTTTGTACTGGAGAAAGGGCCATCTTGTGTTATTCATGAAAGACCTGAAGACCGAGTTCTCAGCTCAAGTAGTCTCTTAAATTCACCTGAAGGACTTCTACAATGTTAAAGCTGAATCTCAGGGGTGAGGGCTTGACATTTGTATGTTTCAGATGCCCCCAGTGGATTCGGGTCCTTGATGGGGGTTGAGAACCACTGATCTATTCAGCCCATTGATTTTCATCTCTCTAGGACTCTGTGGCCTGACACAGAATTTTCAGCTGAGACGCCCCGTTTGATTCTGCTTTACAGTTTCACAAAAAGTTTATTTAAAGAAATAGTTCTATTTCTAAAGGCTAAAATATTTAGGACCACTGATGGAGTCTGATGAACTTCCAGACTTTCCCCTCTCTTCACCTGAATTTATGCATTGTAGTAATCAGGTTGGCAGTAACCTCCTGAAGAGACTGAAATACTTAACAGCTGTCCCAGGTTGGTCTCTCTAGGAACATGCTGAGCTGGAGTTTCTGGAGCAGTGTGCTCATTGGGTTCAGCTCTGTGAAGGGGAGGAGCTGCAGACGGCATGGGCAGCAGAAGAAGCTATGATGCAGGCCCACGAAGGCCTGGACCAGTCTTTCCAGGTGTGCTGGAGTGAATATCCCGATGGAGTCATGCTCTGGTGGGCGCCTGTCTCAGCCAAGGGTTGTGGGATGTCGGGAAAGAGTATGACCTCGGAGAGGAGGGCCTCTGCAGCCGAGGCAACCCTGAAATAGCTGACAGCCAGGGCATGACTGCTGCCGGCACTCCTCCCATCAAGCCCTCCCCCGAGGGAGAAGCTGGGTGCACATCTGTGGGTCTACAAGATAGATACTGAAATTCAGGGGTGTGGGGCATGCTTGTGGACTGATTACCTCTGTCTTGTGAAGAGGAAGGCATTAACAGGGGCAGCAGAAGCATCGTAAACCAGGCTCAGGGCGGCGGGGCCTGGGAAAGGCTCCTGAAGGAGCAAGCAGAGAGCGGTGGTGCGAGCTGGAGAAGAGACAGCGCACCTCTCCTCTCCCTGGGTCACGTGGTCGGCCTACTTGCCATAGCTTCCTCTGGAGGATTGAAGGGAAGTCTGAGGACGGGGGTGGGGTTAGATAACATCCCAGAGGGCACGTCTGTTCCCTTTGTCTCTAGCAATAGACTAACTTCCACATGGAGGAACCTCAATTGCTGCAAGTCAGAGTCAGCCTGCATTTATCAGTCCGCCCCCATGGGCCACCCTCTGTGCTAGGTGTTTTGGTGCACAGTCTCACATGCCCATATCCTCATCTTAATCAGTTTGTCATGAGAATTATCCTTTGAGTGATTTTCTTTTCATTTATCAACTTACCAACGTGTTTATTTGAAAACTAAATGTAGAAGACATAGTTTTTCTGAACTAAAGACAGTAGAATCCCTAAAATCTTGTTACTAATGTGGCAAATCTTGTCCTCATTGTGTTTAAAAGATAAACTGTTATCAACACTTTAATTATACTTGTAAAACAAATCTTTATGAACAGATATGCCTTTGGCTATGTCTTAATTTTAAGAGATACAGCAAGCCCTCTTAGAGTGGTTGAGTAGATTAGATCTAGAGCAGAGAACTAATACTGAATTAGTTATCACAAGATTGGTGGGTTATTTCAACCTCCTAGGACCAACATAGATTAGAACGAGTAAACACACAATATTTTCTACTGCAAATCACAATATTCGATAACACGTTTCTGCAACAAACATGTAGTTTCCCATAGTGAACATTTATAGTTTCAAGGCTATAAGGTTACGGTCCTTAGAACAGTTAAAACAAACTTTTTAATATGGCAAGAAATCTCTTTGCAGTAAGAAACAGGCTTAGGCAGAAACTTTGAGATAAAGTACAGACAATGGGTTGATGCTGCTTAAATTATGGTAACTGGTATGTAAATATTCAATAATTATTTTCTTAAACATTTATCAAGATGTTAATTTCTAACTGAAAGATTTTTCTATTCAAACTACCGTATTGATTGTCTCCCAAGTGTTCAAAGTTTTCTCATTAATCTGCTCACTGAAGCTTGTAATTCTGCCTTCAGTTATCATTTCCAGCCAGAGGTAGTAAGACAATATGGAGCCTATTAGTTTCTCTGGCCACATTAACCAGACTTTAGGTTTGAAGTCGGTTATCTGTCATGCATAGTCTCACTTGGCACAGATATCTAGAACTCTGAGGCAGTGGCCTGAGGCAGGGGCAGATCCTACAAAAGGCGTGTGGGTGGATAGGCACCCCCAAAACCAACCACCACCCTGTGTTTCTGTTCAGCAGTGTAAAGTGAGGGTCAGGAACAGAGCTGGACAGATGGCGGCAAAAATGAAGGAGGAAGGGCCTTAGCTGGAATTATTTCAGGTGTCCTTGGGCCACCCTACTGCTATGGCCTCCGAATTATATACAGTAAGAGGGAGGCTGGTCATCAGGGACACTATCTTTTGTTCACAAATGAAGGCTAGGGCAGGGAGGCACATGGAGACAAGGCCACATTACGACTTTCACGGGCCCCATGCCTGCTGCTGGTATTGCCTATGTCGGCCGTGCATGGAGGTGTTGTCCACATGCAGTTTCAGAGTCCTGAGTTCCAAGTCTCTGTTCCACAGATTCAGAGTTAATGAGCAGGGCCACCTCCTCTACCTTGCAGTGAATCTGGCCTCAGGAAAAACTAGGTAAGAGATACTCATTAGGGACATAGGTGAAGGGTAGCATCTGGTGGAAAAAGTCCATCACCATAGTAGCTGTCTGGAAAGATTCTTTCAATCATTAAGGTGGGGGGGAAATGGGTATGTTCTAAGGAGCTAGTGTTCTGTTGAAACTGTCACTTTGCTCTAATCCAAAGACCTCAGAATCTTCCAGGAGACACAAAAAGAGGTAGGAGCTGAGACTGATGCACACACCATGTCACTTCACTACCAAAATCTCTCTGGGGTAAGGCCTTCAGTCCCCTGCTTCTAGTTCTTATAGCTAAAATAGTCTCCTTTCGGGGCTGGCCCTTTAACATCTGTTGCGACACGCTGCTGAGTGTAGAAAAACAGCATGAGAAGCCTCCTTCTGACCTTGAGGAATCTATTTAATTTGTGATAGTTTGCATTTTGTTTGTGGGAGGAATAAAAACACAACAAGCCCTAGAAAATAACTACTTCATTGCATCTTATAATTTATTC
Organism: Camelus bactrianus; assembly: GCF_048773025.1. Lineage (NCBI taxonomy): Eukaryota > Metazoa > Chordata > Mammalia > Artiodactyla > Camelidae > Camelus > Camelus bactrianus. Next base: position 73,610,305 of record NC_133543.1, read on the forward strand.
CACCAGGAGGTTGGAAGGATGCCTCCAAATTGCCCTAGCACAATCTTTGAGGATTTGGTGGTTCATACTAGCAAATCTGAAGTCAGTGGAAAATTTCCACATGTAAAAATTATAGTATTGGGTCCTTTAAAACAACACCATGTGTACACACCACCCCCTCCTGCCACGCCCGCCCCACCCCCTCCATTTCTGAATGTCTGGAAATCCTGATCAGGAATTTGAAAAACAGTCAGGATCTATTGCATCAGTTGTTCCACAGTGTTCATGCCGTGTACGTTTTAATACCAAAAAATGATTTGGTTAGACTTAGCAGGCTCAGCCTCATTCTTTGAGAGTTCTTCTTAATTGTTGCTTTAAAAAAGCCCTATGTAAATCAATGAAATTAGAACACTCCCTCACACCATACACAAAAATAAACTCAAAATGGCTTAAAGATGTAAACATAAGACACAATAAACCTCTTAGAAGAAAACATAGGCAAAACATTATCTGACATAAATCTTAGCAATGTTCTCCTAGGGCAGTCTATCTAGGCAATAGAAATAGAAGCAAAAATAAACAAATGGGATCTAATTAAACTTATGAGCTTTTGCATAGCAAAGGAAACCATAAGCAAATAAAAAGACAACCAACAGAATGGGAGAAAATATTTGCAGAAGATGAGACTGACAAGGGCTTAATTTCCAGAATATATAAACAGCTCATACAACTTAATAAGAAAAAAACAAACAACCCAATCCAAAAATGGGCAGCAGACCTAAACAAGCAATTCTCCAGTGAAGACATACAAATGGCCAATAGGCACATGAAAGAATGCTCAATATTGCTAATTATTAGAGAAATGCAAATCAAAATTACAATGAGATATCACCCCACACCAGTCAGAATGGCCATCATTAAAAAGTCCACAAATGACAAATGTTGGAGAGGGTGTGGAGAAGAGGGAACCCTTCTACACTGCTGGTGGGAATGTAATTTGGTACAGCCATTAGGTAAAACAATATGGAGATTCCTCAAAAGTCTAAAAATAGACTTACCATAATATCCAGCAACCCCACTCCTGGGCATATATCCAGAGGGAGCCTTAATTCAAAAAGATACATTCACCCCAATGTTCATAGCAGCACTATTTAAAATAGTCAAGACATGGAAACAACCTAAATGTCCACTGACAGATGATAAAGAAGTGGTGGTATATTTATACAATGGAATACTACTCAGCCATAAAAAAGAATAAAATAATGCCATTTGCAGCAACATGGATGGACCTGGAGATTGTCACTCTAAGTGAAGTAAGCCAGAAAGAGAAAGAAAAATACCACATGATATCACTTATATGTGAAATCTAAGTTAAAAAAAAAAAAGACAAACGACTTATTCATGAAACAGAAACAGACTCAACAGACATAGAAAACAAACTTATGATTTCTGGGGGTGGGAGTGGGGTGGAATGGGGTGGGAAGGGATAAATTGGGAGTTTGAGATTTGGAAATAGTAACTAATATATATAAAATAGATAAACAACAAGCTCATATGGTATAGCACAGCAAACTATATTCAATATCTTGTAATAACTTATGGTGAAAAAGAGTATGAAAAAAGGCCTGATTTAAATCATAAGATAATATACAGGGGGTTGATGACTTGGATTCTTCTTAATAGTTAGGTAAATAGATAGTGCAGAATGTGGTAGTAACCCATTGCTGGTTTCTATGAAATAGCTAATGGGAAAGAACTAACCTTTTTTATTTGTTTGTTTTGTTTTTTCTTCTTTTCTCTCCCCCTCCTTCCTCTCTTAGTTGATTAAACAATCGTAACTAACAATTTGCAAGAGCCACTCTCTTTAGATATTTTGTCTATTCTTGCTCTCAGATGGCAACTGCATACATCTCATATTGACCCAGAATGCCTTGAAATCTGGAAACAGATGTCAGGTAGAGATCTAGAAAGGTGCCAATTTTTAATGTCTGTCCTTGCTGTTCTGATCCTCTCAGTGCTTTCCCTTACCAGTTATCCTGGCTTGGAATTGCTCTCCCCACTTGGACCCATTTTCATCTAGATAAAGCCTTTTTTCCCTTCAAAACCCATATTCTCCATTCTTATGGGAACCTAAGTGCAGACAGGGCGAGGTAGAAATGGAGGGTTATAGGATAGACCCTGGGTTGGGTGTGGCAAAAATGTTGACAAGTCATTGGAGGCCATAGGGATGGAGAGACCATCAATCCTAACAATTAGGATTGGGGGTGTGGGGGGGTGGGGACTGGTGGTGCTGGAATGTTCTCAATTCAAACTGGGTCAATCAGTTAATTGAGGTCTGTAAGCAGAAGATGCAATGCAGCAATGCCAGTGTTGATACCAGTGGTGCTTGACAACATAATAGAAGTCTCCTCATTGAAACTCCACATCCAAACCACCAGCAAATCCTATTGGCTCTACTTCCACAGAGATATTTAAAATCTGATATTCTCACCACCTCTGCCACTAACACTTGGTTGGAGCCACCACCTCCTCTTACTTGGATTATCAAAATACCTTCTAATTGGTTTCCCTGCTTCTGCCTTTGCCACCTCAACTTCTTGGTCTCAATCCAGCAGCCAGAGTAATCCTGCTAAAACCTAAGCCAGGTCATATTAACTCTCAGTGGCTCAAAGTAAAAGCCAAAATCTTCCCGCCAAACTAAAAAGCTCCTACATAGCAAAGGAAACCATTGATAACACAAAAAGGCAACCTCCTGAATGGGAGAAAAATATTGAAAATCATATGTTTTTTAAATCAAATTGTTTGGGATTTGGAGGGTATTGAGTTGTACCAATATACAGCTTGTATATAATTGAATCCAAACTATATAAGGGACTCATACAACTCAGTACCCTCCAAACCCCAGACAATTTGATTTTAAAAATGAGTAGAGAATCTGAACAGACGTTTTCCAAAGACGACATATAGTTGGCCAACAGACACATGAAAGGATGCCCAGCATCACTAATGATCAGGGAAACGCAAATCAAAACTACAAAGAGATATCACCTCGCACCTATACATTATCAGAAAGACACGAAATAACAAATATTGACAAAGATATGGAGGAAAGGCCACCCTTGTGCACTCTTGATGGAAATGTAAGTTGGTGCAACCACTGTGGAAAACAATATGGAGGCTTCTAAAAAAATTAAAAATATGACAACCATATGATCCAGCAGTTCCACTTCTGGGTATTTACCCAAAGAAAATAGAAATACTAATTTGAATAGATATATGCACCCCTATGTTCATTGCGGCATTATTTACAGTGGCCAAGGAATGGAAGCAATTCAGTGTCCACTGATAGATGAATGGATAAAGATGCTGTGGTATATGTTTATGTGTGCAATGGCATATTACACAGCCATAAAAAAGAATGAAATCTTACCATTTGCTACAACATGGACAGAACTTGAGAGTAATATACTAAATGTAGTAAGTCAGACAAAGACAAATACTGTATGATTTCACTTATGTGTGGAATCTAAAAAAGAAAACAATTGAACAAACAAAAGAAAACAAAACTCATAGATACAGAGAACAGATTGGTGGTTGCCAAAGGAAAAGGTTGTTGGAGGAGTGGGTGAAATGGGTGAAGAGCATCAAGAGGTACAAACTTCCAGTTGTAAAATAAGCAAGTCATGGGAATGTAATGGATAGCATGGTGACTGTAGTTAGTATCCTATTGCACATTCAAAAGTTGCTAAGGGAGTAGATCTTAAAAGTTCCCATCACAAGAAAAAAATTTTGTGTCGTGGTAGCTGGAAACTAGACTTAATGTGGTGATCATTTCACAGTGTATACTAATATTGAATCATTATGTTGTACACCTGAAACTAATACAATATTATATGTCTTTATGCCTCAATAATAAAAAAAAAAAAATTTTTTTTTTTTAAGCCAAAATCCTTACCAAGGTCGATGGAGCCCTCCATGGGTCTCTGCCTTCCCTTGTTCTGACATTCTATCCTCTGTCTCCCCCCTCCCTTTGTCCTGATGCAATGGTCCATCTGCTGTTTTCCTTTTCATTCCAGGCACACTCCAACCTCAAAGCTCTGCTTTTCCCTCTGGCTGGAGCACCTTTCCCCCAAGAGCTGCATGGCCACTCCTACAACTCCTCTGGGTCTTTGCTCACAAGTCTCCTTCCTGGTGAGTCTTCCCTAAGCACATCCTTAAACATCTTACCCCCGACTCTGGCTTCCTCTGTCCTTCTCCTGCTTTACTTTTCTCCATAGCACTTATATGTCTGATACACTATACATTTTATTTTTTGGTTTATTTTCTGTCTTTTTTCTTGACAGCACATAAGCTCATTTGCTTTCTAATGTATCCACAGAACTTAGAACAATGTATAGACATAGCAAACACTTAATGACTATTTGTTGAATGAATAAATAAATGAGTTCAGTAAACAGGCTCCCAATAATGACGGGAACCAGACGGCTCAAGAGTCAATGGGATTGTCAGAGTCTCAGTTCCTGGTGCCAAGGCTAAGCTTTTGGGAAAATAAGAGCAAATAAGGTGCTGTCCAAGTTTCCTAGATGCTCATAGAGGAGGAGTCATATATAGGGTGTTATCAGTTTGTCAGAGAATGATCAATGCCTGTGCTCAAATAGACTGAACACAGCCAGAGGCTGGCATCAGGACTCTAGCCCTTCTGTAAACCTCTGTAACAATTACTGTCTTGTCCATTCACCCATCCATCCATCCATCTATCCACCCAGTCTTATGACAGATATTTATCCAATGTCTTCTCAAACCCAGCTTTACATTGCTCAGATTTTCTGAGCATCTTTTCTACAGAACTGGACATCTTTGTGAACAGGAACCCCCACATTATCAAATCTCAGATACTCCCATTCCCTCACATGATGTCTTGAATGAATGAACCTTGGACAAGAGGTTGTGCCTTGTTCTTTCTCCTTACAACCTAAGAAAAAGAATAATGAGAATGGATGAATTAATATATTATTAAAGGCCTCAGAATTTTTCAAAGTTAGAATTCAAATGTTTCTAAGCGGCGCTGGGTATTCTCCCAGTGCATCATTCGCCTTTGCTCATTCAGTGTGTGCCGTCCACGTGAGATGGCTTATCTCCCATGATCACTTCCTTTTGTTTGGGAACTTGATAAACCCAAGGCTGGCCCCAACACTGGAAAAGAGGCTTCGTTCCTGGTTATTTATTCCATCAATTGCTAGGCTGCTTTTGTCCGTCTCACTGACTTCATTTCTCTTTCTTGCTCCACATTCTACTGGATACTAAATAACTGTAGCATTTTCACACAGTAAGGCTATTAAAATGGCTAAGTGTTCCTCCGAACAGATTTTAATTCCTCACTGGCTGTCTTAGTCTGCTGAGATTGACATAACAACATATCATAGGCTGGGTGGCTTGAACACAGAAATGCATTTTCTCATGGTTCTGGAGGCTAGAAGTCTGGGCTGGGTTCTGGCAAGCCTCTCTCTCCGGCTTGCAGGTGCCCGTTTTCTTGCTGCGCCCTCACGTGGCCTTTCCTCAGTGCATGCAGGTGGGGAGAGAGACCTTGCTCTCTGCCTCTTCTTATAAGGTCGCCAGTCCTTTTGGATTAGGACTCCACCCTTATAACCTCTTTTAACCTTAATTACCACCCTCAAGGTCCTGTCTCTAAATACATAGTTACATTGGGAGTTAGGTCTACAGCATAGGAATTTGAGGGGGGAAACAATTTGGTCCATGGCACTGCCCTCCTTCAGGATCCACAGTGTGAGGTATCAGTGGGGTTAAATTTGTTGTGACTTTAATTTGATCATAACTTCAAGCTGTATTTATGCCCAGTTTTTGTATCTTCTTCCTCGCTTAAGATGCGTTTCAGTTCACCACTTAAATCAACTTCAGGGAATGCGATTTATAGATTAGTCTTGCTTTGCCCCAGTTGTCAAGTTTTTACTTTACTCTGAGTCTGGTTTCTTTTATTTTTGTTTGGAAAAAAAAAAAAAAAACAGGTCAGTATGGAATCCACTGTCCTCACTGAATATTTTGTACTCGCTGTTCTGTCTGGACCTCGCCTCCCCAATCTTATCTGTGGCTGCGCAGATACAAACACACATACACGCGCACACACATCCTTCCCGGCGTGGCTTTCTTCTAATCCTTAAAGTTTCTGTTAAAAAGCATCACTGAGATCTTGACCAGCTACCATATCTACAGAAGTCAGTCACATCACACTCCCTGTTTCCTTTCTAACACCTAAGACTACTGCTGTTTTGTAGATGGGTAAACCGAGTCTAGAGAACATAAGGGGTTTGTCCATAGTTGCTCAGTTTCTGAGCAGCAGAAAGAAGGCCCAAGAGGCAGAGGGTGAGGCTCAAAGGACTCTGGAGGTAACGTAACCTATTACAAAATATGTCTCCCAGCAGCCCTAGCCCAAGGCAGCAGTCATTGGCTTTTATCGCTTCAAAGTGACCTTCACTCCTTTCTTTTTCTGTCCCTATTGCCTTGGTAAAACTGTCTGGCAGATAAAGGGACAGAAGGGTGCATTTGGCCTTCTGGTTTGCCAGATTTAGCAAATAAAAACACAGAAGCACAGCTAATTTTGAATTTCAGATCGACAATACGTATTTTTTATGTATTTTTTAGGAATAAGTCTGTCCCATGCAGTATTTAGGACATACTTATGCCAAAACATTATTTGTGTTTCATCTGAAATTCAAATTTTACTGGACATCCTGTTTTTATCTGGCAGCCCCAGCCAGATGGCTACTCAACCACCACATGTAGCCTATGGATAGTGGTTATAAGCCTCTGGTGAGTGTGCTTGGGAAAGAAAACAAGCAACAAAATCACTTTGAACTCTTGTTGTTTTATTTACTTTTGTGACACTTCGATGTTCCTTGATAATAAAAACAACAACACAAATATTCCCAAATGAATATATATTTTACTTAGAAACTTTGACTTAGAGCTTTATCAGCTCAGTTATTTTGATTTTCTATGAATTCACAGCACTCAGTATCTAGCACCAGTGGAACTAGAAAACTGCATGGGTTCGTCAGTGCTGAGCTCATGTTTGGGTAAACTTGGACATGCTATTTCACCTCTCTTTTTGCCTCAGTTTCTTCATTTGCAAAAATGAAGACAACAAGAGCACCTATCTTATTAAGTTGTTGTGAGGAGTAAATGAAAAAAGGTATATGAAAGGGGCTGGTCCAGTATTTGCAATATAATAGACACTCAGTATATATTAGCTTCATTTTTCTTGCTTCACCACTCCACTTCTGAGAACGAACAGCATCTCTTTCCCAGACCATTGCAAAATATTAGGCTAAAGAAATTACAGTTATGTCTCAAAGAAATTTTGATCTTTACCAATTTCTAGGTAACCAGCAGAGTCAAATCAATTGATTGATTTGTTCATTCAACCATTTATTCACAAGTATTTGTTGAGGACCTAACATGTGCCAAGCACCGTGTCCTAGGAGCTGGGGATAACATGATAAACAAAGTTGCTATTGCCCCTGAGAATCATTTATATTATAGTGGGGTGGGGGCAGATAATGAATGGATACGCAATAAAGTATTGTGTTGTATGATATCATTTTCACATGAAGCAATCAATTAGGGCAAATGTAAAACTGAGTCCTTGAATCTGGTGATGTGGAGATCATTGGTGACCTTGATAACAACTTTTTGTTCCCTGGGGGTTAAGAGAATGGGGAAAGGAGGAGGAAGTTGAAGAAGGAACTTCACAAAAAAGTGAGCAGAAAAAATTGAGTGGCAGTTAAAAGGGGATATGGAATTAAAAGACTTCTCGGTTTTCTAATGGGAGTTATGACAGCATGTTTAAGCTTGAAAGGAATGAGCAAGCAGAGGAGGAACTGGTAACGCAGAAGGCAGAGGACAACGCTAGGAGGGAGTGCTTGACAAGATGGAAAGGCAAGAGTCTCCAGTGGACAGGGGGATTGGGCTTAGACTGCCACCAGGACCTTTCGCTCACCGCAGAAAGAGGGGAGGTCAGTGTATGACGTTGAGGGTACAGGGGCTTAGTCAGTTTGGCAACAGAAAGGTGTGGAAGTTCTCTTCCACCTTCTCACACATAAAATGCTTTTACTTTTCTTATCAATAATTATTGATTATTAAGTTAAAAAGAATAACCGATGTTAAGAAATGATAGCTTTCTCATTTGTAGCAGACTCTTGCCAAGCACCCCCAAATACCTGGGGTATGCACCATTGTCCCCCTACTCCTCCTGTGCGCAGGGGATTGAGACTTAATTTATTCACAGACAGCTCGTTTCAGCTCCCTGTGCTGTTCCCAGGCTGAAGTTATTTTGACGTTTTTCACCCATCACATGTTTCTCTTCATTGAGATAAACTTCTTCCAGAGGAAGCTGCCCATCTTGACAAGTCTGCTTCGCGTCTGTGCTCCACTGCACAGCCAGACCTGAAAGTGACGGGAACTGACAAACTCTCTGAACTTGTCCCACTGGATTTGTCTAATGGGCCTTTCCCTGACATAGATGAAAAAGTCATTGACAGAAACAGACCATTTACCATGAACCTGAGCAGAGGTATAAGCCGCGACAGATGAAATAAGTCTCGAAACAAAGCTGGGAAATTCAGGACACATATGATGGGCTCAAGGAGCTCTCTGCCTTCAAATGCCAAGATGAAATGGATAGCATCAGGTTTTGCAGCCCCAAGTCATCCGGCTGTTTAGTAAGGAAGCCAGCCTCCTGCTCCCCGTCTTTCTCTCTAACTACAGCAGAGGGAGAAGCTGCTAAGTGGTGACGTGGGGGCCAGGGGTGGCTTTCAACAGGACACTCCAAGCCCGAGGGGGCTGAGTTCTCTTTCCAAGGGTAGTGAGACCAAAAAGAAAAAAAAAATCTCCATTTAAAATTTTGCAGCCATTTAGAAATTCTAGTCTGAAGACAGAATTCAAGTTGAAGAAATCTTTCCAAACAGAAGAGTCACATCTTAGGAGGGATATTTTTAGTTTCTATAATCAACACCTAACGTGAACATCATATAAACTTAGGATTGCCCTTGAAACGCACTTATAGCACCCATGAAACATACACCCTTGTATTCTAATTTCTATCCACATTGAAATTTAAAATCATTGCACTGGGTGGAAGGAGAAAACAGAAGGGAGATCTGTGTGCAGATGTCTGGCCTTCAGACCATTCTGCCTCTAAGGCAGCTATCAAATCCCTAGCTTTGAGTGAGCACTGGGTGGAGAATGCCAAGTGCTCTTGATGGGCCACAGGTTTTATTCTCTTTCAATTTTGTTCTCTTTTAATTTTAAGCCTTGACAACCTTTATAGATGATACAGGATGTGTTTGGCATTATAAGGGTTAAATGGCATAGTAGCAGTGCATCCCGTCCGGGTTTGAGCAAAAGTCTGAGTGTTGATTCGTGCTGCAATAATACCACCCCACTCTGTTTTCTTTAAGAAAAATCTTCAGATAAACCCCTGGATATACAAAATCTAGGTCTCCTTTCAAAGGAGTACACTGGCTAAATGAAGAGTTAAAATTGCTTCATTAAGGCAGTTTAATTTGTTAAAATTTTAAGGCAATTTCTTAAATGAAAAACTTAAAAAAAAAATTCAACTCGGGGTAAGAGGGTCCTCTGCAAAAAGATGATTGATTGGTTTTCAAAAGGGAAGAGAAGGACATCTCAGGAGCAGCCCAGCATTGGTGTCTGGAAACCAGAACCGCGAGGGGAGAGAGAGATAGTAAGGCAGAAAAGGCCCTGAGGAGGAATGATGGTCCACGGACAACATGATGGGCCGTGAGAAGGAGACAGGACCAGTAGGTGCTGATGCAGTCAGGGAATAGAGCTATCAGGCTTTGACTTGTGTTCTTCTGTTCTGGCTTTTGAAACTCCCTGCGATCTTCTCCGTGCTCCAGTGGGGTCAGTGACCTGCTCCAGCTCTAATGTGCAGGGAATGATGCAGTGGTCAGAGTCCAAGTTGGGATGGGAAAACGAGGAGTGCTGCTGAACCTTGCCAGGACCTCCCGCCCAGAAGGGTGAAAGCAGCACTGTGTTAAAGACAGGTGGCTGTGGCAGGTCCAAGGGGGTGACCAACAGCAAGAGCATCAGAGAAGTCCGAGGTCGGGCAGAGATAGAGAATTAGGTGCTTGGCAGTAGAGAGGACAAGCTGCAGGACCCCACGCAGGAGTGGACTGAGACAAAAGCCCTTTCTCTCAAATGTGCTAGCGTTGGAGCCTGTGGGGGCCAGCGAGTAGCACGAAGGATAGAAGGTGCTTACTGCAAACTTCGTGCTGAACAACTTCTACTGCAGTGAAACATCTACGAAGTTACCTTGGCTTTTTAAGACATTGTGTCAGACAGTGAAACAAAACACTTTCTTGGGCTTCCTACTGCCCCAGGCTTCTGGGCTGTGGCCTGTGCCCTGGGGAAGGTAACTCTGGGAGAGCGGGGAGGGGGGCGAGTGCCGTTCTGAGATGACGGGGATAGAAATCATGCCTGTCTGTGTTCTCAACCCAAAGTCCTGAGAACTAGCCCTGCCTGTTCACCCTCTCAAGAGGGGATTTATGACTGGGGGCCTGTGGATCATAGCCAAAGTAACGTCTCTGCCTGCCCCACAGGACTTTGCTCAGCCTTTGGGCGTTACAGAGATGAACAGAAATCTGCTTTCTTTCTTTAGTGTTTCGGAGCTTTAGAGGAAATGAGAGCTCGTGTTTCTGCCCACATTTCCGGGTCTGCTACCACGAGGCTGAGTCATCTGTCTTGGTCTGGGCTCTCCTGAAAGCAGAGTCTCCGTCAAAGACTGAGTGTAGATAATTATTTGGGATCTGATCCCAGAAAACAGGAGTGAGAGTGGGGAGACTGAGGCAGGGAAGAAAGAAAAGCCAGCATCTGGGTGTGTACCCGAGGTCTCCACTGTCCGTGGAACAGCAAGGGGCTGCGGCACTTATGCGCTGGCTCTTGTCTTTCGGTAGTGGCAGGCTGGGGGAAGGGAGCATTAACTCCTCTCCCTGCCTGAGTTTCCCCTGGGAAGCTCTGGCAGTTTCAGAAAAGGCCCTAAGGCTTCTGGGGAGAAGCAGAGCGAGCTGCCTGGAGGAGTAAGCTGGAGGTGGGCGTGTTGGCTTGAGTCTGAATGTAGGTGAGGGGTTACGATGTCGGTCACCTACCGCATCTGCTACCATCTCTAGTGCAAGTGGTCGGATCTGTCATTCTTGGGCGCTGCTGACCTGACCAGGATTTGGCTTCACGACCCTTCTTTCTCCGGTTCCCTGCTGCTCCTGGTCCGCCGAGGGTGCCTGTCCTACACTGCGTTTTCCTCCTTGGCTTTCATGACAGTCACTCTCAAGGTTCTCCCTGCATTGATACATGTGAAGAGCCCAGCGTGTAGCAGCAACTCAGGGGAAATCAGTTCCCTTCTCTGTCTCCTCCTTTACCTTCTACTGACCTCTCCTTTTCCTCTTTCTTTTCCTCATAAAACATGGCTGCCTGTCAGGGTTAAGTTCTGCAGACTCATCTTTTTTCTCATCACTCCTCTAGCCAGTTATTTGGTCCCCACCCTCAGCTCTCACCTCTGTGTCACCACCTCCACTGGAGCCTCTCCAGGTAGCGTCTCTCTTTCCAGCGCTGGCCCTGTGTTAGCACCCACCCACCTAAGAATCACCTGGCTATCTCTAAGCTCAAGTCTGGGAATCTCGCCTCTAGTGTGGAATCTCTCTCAGTTAGTCGAACGTCCCTTTTGGGCTGTCTCCCACTCCCCCCAGGTCCACATGCCTAAAAGTGGCCTGGCTTTCTGCTCCCAACCCATGCCTCCCTCACTCTTCTCAGTATCCTCCCTGACCCCGAAGGGAAAAAAAACACAGACTCTGCTTCTGTACATGGAACTGTCGATTCTTGTCTGCATGCGTTCAAAACCCTGGAACCACATTTGGTTCCTCAGCCCCCTTGGAAGGGCCACAGTGTGAGGTCAGACAGAGGCAGTGGCAAGACCATCTGGGAGGACAGATCAGGAGGTGAAGAGTCAAGTTCCCTAGGGCTTCAGCAACACAGCAGGGGCTGCAGAGTCGGAAAGTCAAAGCTGGGAGAATCATTAGACGTTAGAGCCTGGCTTGTACAAACCCTCTCGGGGCCGATGAAGAAACTGAAGCCCAGATAGACGAAGAGGGTTGACGAGGGTCCCATGGCTAGCTACTTTGAGAGCGACAGTGCTCTGTCCTCCTTCCCAGAGCCCTTTCCACAGTGACACCATTCAACAAGAAACCTATGTCCGGGGCTTGTTAAGTGCAAGGAGCAGAACACAGAGCTCAAACAAAAAAGTTATTTCCGATAAATGAAAAGTTTAGAGGTGTCTGGCTTCAGAGGGCACTTGAACATGGGCTTAAGTAGGTCAACAAGGACAGGTGAATGAGGGCCCTGAAGAACTGAATCTAAACCCTGTGACCCCCAGGATCCTGTGTGGGACTCACATAGAAATAAGGGCTGCTGGAGAGGGGAAAGGAAGACACTGGATGCCTAACAGGGCCAGCCAGAAATCACTATAAAATCCAAAGGGGAACACAGGTATGTGATCTGAAGTCTGAATGATCCAAGGTCATAGCCAGACTTTGTTCATCTCAGTACAGTCAGGATGGAGGACTGGTTTTGGGTTGAAGCCAGAGGGAGCTCTGGGACTTTTTGTTTGACAATGGGCTTACATAGTTAATGCCTGTGCCCTGAACATTCTTTCTGTCTGTTCAGAGGGCAAGGCTACATTCTTGGGATGACCTGAGACTCCCACTGGAGAGCCTGGTGTGCTGGGCAGTTCTGCTGTTTCTACGGGGTGGGAAAAGGAAGGGGAAGTCTGGGAGAGCTGCCCAGCCAGGACCTAGACCTTCCTTCTGGACAGCCATCTTCCTCTGGGAGCTGGTCAGTGAGCAAGACCCTGTCCCTTGTCCCTCACAATCAGTAGGATTTGAAGCTCAGCTTCTTCTTCCTGGTGTCTGTAGCATCAGGCTCTTCCTTTTCTCGCCACTGCCAACTCTCAGCTCAGGTATGAGTCTCCTGCCTGGGCCCCCACCAGACTCTGCAAGCTGGTCCCCTAGCCATATTTCTTACCTGTTCCAGCTCATCCTGTGCCCTGTGCCAGGGTACTCACCTCCAATACCAATTTTGTTATAATACCATTCTCCTGCTCAAAAGCCTTCAGTAAGCCCATACTCACTAAAAGCAGAAGCAGGTCCAAGCTGCTAATCTGGGTTCAGATATCACCTCCTCTGAGACCCCTTCACTGTGGTTATCATTCTCGCCTCTGAAACCCAATAGCACTGAGTGTCTGTCACACTCAGTTGGAACTGTTCAGGTTTTCCTGCTTTCTGTTGTTGATTGTGGTGTTATATTTCTGAATGTTCTTACTCTGATTCCATGATCCTGGAAGAGGAAGATGTACGTATCTAACCATCAATCAGTGTACAGTTCTGTGCCCTGTACACAGTGCATAAACAAATAGTATTACTTCACTGAGATTAAACTCTTCGGCTTGGAACCTTCTCAATTGACTTCCCTATGATAATATTTTTAGATCTCTAGAAATATAAGTTCAAACTATGAGATATGAGGAAGATAAATGCAAGATATTTTCCTATCTCTTTTTTTCAATTAATTTTCCTTGTCTGCTTGAGTATATATCAGCGCCGATATCTGACTTAATTTACCAGAAGATGCTCTTAAAACCTAACCAGGGTGCATTCCTAGAATTCAAATGGACATATGGATTGAAATACCAAATCTGTCATGTCTCCAGCATGCAGGCTCAGAGGAGGATTTCAAAAAACAAAACACGCACACACACAAAACACGGGTTTAGGGCCCAAACAATTTTAAATGGGAGTTTTTGAAGCATTAAAACATTTTGCAAGGGTGTTCTCTGTTGACTCTTACCCATTTAACTATTCTGTAGCTGTGAGGCCAGAATTCACTGCCTGAGAAGTCTCAGCATCTCTGTCCTGAAATAGGCTGGGTAGGTGGTTGGGACGCCCCTAGCAGGGAGAAGTTTCAGATGGTACAGATCGACGTATGCTTGGGAGGTAGAGAGAGTCTCCTTCAGTGACTTCTGGCTGGGGGCTGGGGTAACGGTGACACAGCTACCTGATGGCAGCTGGAGATATCCTGGTGAGGAGAAAACACAAAATGGACAGAGTCAGGTTTAAACCTGCCACTTGGAGTCTTCCTGTAACTTGGGTTGGTCACATGCTGAATTCCAGTTTATGTTCAAAACAAATGGAGCCTCATTCTGTGACCAAAATAGATTGCTTGTTTGTAGCGCTGATAAAGAGGTAGCCAGGCAGAAACTGCCTTTACTCAAAGGGACAGGCTACCAAAGTGAGGGAGTCCCCCGGCAGGAATGGAGCAGTAAAGGGCAAGGAGTTGAGAGGCCCCCGTCCCCCATCCCACCATAATTATTCTTGCTGCCCTCTCTCCTTCACCAGTGGAACAACTGACTGAAAAAAATAATACTTTTTGAAAAACCCCTTCCCTTCTGTTCTTACTACCTGAAACACTGGAATTGTGCAGTCTCCCTTGGTAGGAGGGTAGGAGGAGTGGGTGGTGCCTGTGGATAAGCAGACACAGCAGGGCAGAGCCTGAGTCTTCCTGGGTCAGCGGCAGGATATGTGTTCACCAGAACGTTTATGCAGACTCACATATTTGGTCCCGAGACCCACGAAAAATCACAATTGTTGTTACAGGCTGAATTGCGCCCTCCCCAAATTCATATAAGCCCTAAACCCCAGGATCTCAGAGTGTTATGGACACAGGGTCTTTAAAAGGGTAAATAAAGTGCAGTGAGGTCGCATGGGTAGGTCCTGATCGTCTGTGAGTGGTGTCTTTATAAAAAGAGAAGATGAGGACACAGCCACACACCAAGAGAAGGCCATGTGAAAATCTAGGGAGGAGGCCGTCCACAAGTCAGAGAGAGGCCTCAGAGGAGGTCGGCCCCGTGGACACCTTCATCCAGGACCTCCAGCCTCCAGAACCACGAGAAAATAAGTTGCTGTTAAGCCACCCAAGCAGGCTAAAGTAACTGTTGAGAAGGAGCAGAAAGAGAGACTTAAAACGGAGAAGCACAACTTTGGGCAGCCCTGAGTTTTATTGTGAGTGAACAAAGGAGGGAACCTGTTCATCCATTCAGCACACACTTTGATTTCTGACCCTTAGAGGGTGGCACGTAGCGGCTGATAGAAGCCCTCCTTTCCATCGTCTCTAGTAGAGAAAATGAAGCCCACCATGGAGACTTAATAACTCTGGCCACCAGCTGCTGGTGCCCTGCCTCTGAGAGGCCAGGATCAATCTGGTGATCCACTGATTACTGCACACATAACCATGATCACTGGAATTCAGTAACGATCATCTTTTCACGTTTTTGCTGAACCTAATCTTGCCCGGCCAATGTTATCCCCGAGCTTCACATTCTCAGCTTGTATATCGCCCTGGTTTGAATTGTGAGTCTTCAAAATAGATAAAATATTTAGTATCTTTTTATTGCCCCTCTCAGCAATGTGCAGGGGCCTGGCCGGCCTCGTGCATGGAGTACGGACAAGCGGCTCGCTCACTTAGCTGCTCTTACCAGCTGCTTTGCAAATGGCTCTAGCAGGTGGTGCAGTGTCGGGGGGAGGACTTGCAGTCTGTCCCCGGAGACTCAGCGAGCGTCTCTGGGTAAAGCACCATCTCGCTGGCTTGGGAAGCTGAATATCCCCACGCTCCCACTCTTCCTCAGCTTATTTCTCTCTCCTGACTCATGTCTGCTGCCTCATTTGAGTTACTGTACAAACGTTTAGCCAAGAAGCCATACCAGGCCCTGCGCTTATTTACCACCACCGGGGAGTTACAGCGAGGCACTGAGGCAGCATTCCCTGCCGAACCTTCTGGTCAAATAAGGACAAAGTGAACCACGCCTTCCATTCTTGGCAGTGAGGTACCTGCCTTAGAACGCCCTGTGCTGGGGGCAAAAGCCTCCCCCAGTGCAGGCCAACTCTTTCCTGGCTCCCCAGGGACCCCAAAGTCGTAGAGCTGTGAAACAGAAGAGAGAAGTGCAGAGCATTGTGCAGGGACTGAGGGTGCTGGAGGAGAAGAGGGCTCCCTGTCTGTTCCGCTTTCTGAGTTTCCTACAGGAAGTTGATTGTGCATTCCAAGGCAAAAGTGCTTTTGCCACTATGTATATCCTGTTTGTCAGCAGGAGGCCTTCTAGAAAAAACCCTCAGGAGGGGCAGGAAACAATGCAGTCGATCTAAGACACATATGTATATATGCATGTATGTATTTGCACACACATGCACACACACTCCAAAAAGAACCCAAGGGAACAGAGACATACATAGCCACCAAACTGGAGGGAGGACCACAGAAGAAATCAACCTCAGTGGGGGGATTTGAAAATCAGGTGCTGCTTGCAGGGTTTCCCACTTGAAACGCCATCAGGTGTCCTTGCCACCAACCAGAAATTTTGAATGTGCTCTCTGTAGCACATGCCTCCTTTTTCACCTTGCAGGGGACACAAAAACTCCCCATACTATGTCCCTGGCCAAGAGGACTTTATGATCCAATGAGGCAGATGCGTACAATTAAACACAAAACAGCTCTTTGACAGTTGAAGCACACATGGTCAGCAGTGGGAGCAGGGTTTGATGACCGGGGAGTCAGAAGTTGTGCTGCTGTGCCGTTATTCCATTTGCTTCATGAACAATAAGCCTAACATCTAAGCAGTTAGACCTACTGTGTGCAAACCAGCAGGTAGCAGGGTGCCTGATGGAAACAGCATCGGCTAGGACTATTTCATCTACCAGCCCTGGCATGGAGCCTAGCCTGTCTGTAGAAGGGACCTAATGCTACCAGCTGTGTACTTTACAGGGTGGTCAGGAGGAAAACATGAACAAAATAATGCATGGTGGTGCCTGGAACACTGTAAGTGCTTTCCAAGGCGTTTGAAGACAAGAGGGTAAGGGACCTTCCATTTCCTCCCTATGCATTAGTGCTCAGCACGTATTTGGATGATCATGATGGCGAGGGTTTTAAAGGAATCCCTCTGGGGTGGCGATGGAGAATGCTTCTTTATAAGATAAATATTTATAGCTAAAATAAAAGAGCAAAAGGAAAAGGAAATAGACCCTAGGCTTCCCATAAATATCTTCCGATCTCTTGGTCCTTTCTTTTTTGGAGGCATTTCTTTTCATCCCACTCTTGCCAGCCTCAGCCCCCTACCTGCTGCTCCTGCCTTGTCTCCAGGAAATTCGTCCCCTCCACCCTCCATTCCAACTGTCCCCGGGAGGAGGAGCTCCCCATTCCCCAACTCCCCAACTCTGCTGGCTTGGAGAGGTGAAAAGGGCCCACTGATGGGAGCTGCTTCTCCATCCCTTTAATCAGCTTCCAATGCGGCGTTATTGGTTTTATCAAGGAGCTCTCTGACACACATGCTTTCACAGCTTGACTAACGAGGGCTGGCTCTTCCTCACTCCCCTTCCCACCCTTCTTCTCAGTCCCCCCTCTTCCTGTCCTCTGCCACATGCTTTATCTAGAGAGCAGCCTTCAGGAGCACTGGGGACACCCCCCTCCCTGTCATCAGGGGCGGCTGGGAGGCTCCACAACTTGCAGGGAGCGCAGACCCTTGTAGGCAGCATGACTGAGATGTGAATTCCCTGCATGTACATCACGGTACTTTGCAAAGAATCCTTTTGAGGGGAGGGGGTAGGGATAGGAGGAAACAAAGGAGGACAAAAGAAGAAAGGTGGGCAGCTCAGGGCTGTACCTCTTTATTGTTTATTTCCAAATGAGATGGCTAAGCTCGGTGATGTCCATAGGGGCTGTGTCTGGCATGAGTCAGCAACCAGTACAATTTACTGCCAGTTGATTAAATTAGCATTTGTTAAAAGCCAGAAAGGAAGGGGAGGGGTGTTGTATGCAGGGATAGATGGAGAATGAAGAAAATCTTCTTCATGCCTTTTGAATTATTTATGGCCTGGAACTTTACATGCTAAAACCTAACCAGACTTGATAGAGAGAGCCTGAGAAGGAGTCTCTCTTCCCTTAAAGCCACAGAGCACAGGCTTTGGTCCCTTGGAGGACTAGGAGAGTGCTAACAGTGACAGACTGCAGTGAGAAAGTAGACCTCTTCATTTTATTGTGACCTTGAAAACAGAAATGCTGCTTAGAGATCCTGCTTCCACTAGGCACGGGAAGAGTTGTATTTCTCAGTAACCTTGTGGGCTGTGGACATGAATGTGTGAATGCATTCCACTTTGATTTTGCCGAGTGGGAACTCGGGATGACTGTCAGATCAGTGGACAAAGGATAGGTCTCTTCGATCTTCGCCTCTGGCTTCCAGCCAGATGGGAGGGAAACAAAGACTCTGGAGCCCTGCCTTCCTCCCCTCCTCCTCTCCCTCCGCCCTCCTTTCCTCTCCTCCTGCCTTAGCCGTGCAGAGCTGATTATTTGGACAGAGTCTGCTGACTGCTCTTACATTTTGGGAAATCGGGTCTAATTGTTTAGGGTGTAAAAATGAAGTGATTCAGTTTCAGAAAGGGGCCCTTCTTTTGGGAGATGTGTACATGCAGAAGAGAGAACTCCATCCTGGGCGTGTGTGCAGGGAGCCAGCCAGGGTGTCTGGAAGTGTAAGTGCAGGGGAGCCGGGAATGTAAGGCACCCAGCGGCTCCGGCTGGGTACCAGGGTGGCCTGGCAAGCGTCTTTTGTTCTTGGCTCTTGGCTTTTTTGACGGCCAGGAGCAGCAGGACTGCCCGCAAACCAGCCCAAAGGAGCTGATTCTATTCACGTCAAGATCTGAAGCTTTTGTTTACGAGCCCCAGTACTAAGGCAAACTTTTGGGGTCCCTCTGTAGACTTGCAGCCTTCCCCCAAAATAGCTTCAGGATAGGGCTTCTTCTTTTCACCTGAACTGTTGCTCCTGGACCACATGGTAATCAAAGGTTTTCACTGAACTAAAGCATCCAGGGGCCTGTGACTTCCCGAGAGATACAAGAAGACAAGAGTAAGGGAAGAGTGGCTGAATGAGGGAGAGACAAAAGCAGCGTGGTAGATAACAGGGACTAGAGTCAGACAAAGGACTGGGACATGTGCTTTGGCAAAACAGCAGGAAATGCAGTCATTTCCTTACTTCATCACGGCTAGCTCAATTTACCCATCAGATAAATATGGAAAAACATAAACCGAGTCCAAGGCTGACCCTTTAGTAAGAACTGAGTCGTTTCTTCCAGTTGTCAGTCTAGGTCCTACATGTTCACCTGTGTATCAATGAAACAAAGCAGATGGTGTCTGTTGCTGTCTGCTGATGCAAAATGAGTGAATGAGGAATACCCACAAATGTTTAATGGAGAACAGAAAGGATCATAGTGTTGAACAGGAGCATGGGGTTTTCCCTCTGCCCCCATCTCAGCACCAAAGGGATTCCATGTACCTCAGGCCACCAGGGAAGGGCTTGGACCCTGCGGCCACATACCATGCAGTGCCCACCTCTCCCTTAGCTACACCAAAAAGTAAATCGAGGTCATTTTCATTATTTAGGCAAAACCTCCCCTTCCACTTGAATTACTGAGATATTTCAGGCAAATGCAAATTTCAAAAAAAAAAATCAAGTGGCAGAATTTGAGTTTGGGAACTCATTAAAAAGCAGTGAGGCTTCCTATATTGCATCAATTATAAACAATTTGGAGGAAAAAGAGGTTGTTGTGTCTTTTTCTTTTAAAGAAATTATCTAGAAAATTACCCAGGTCTGTGCATCCTCTTTTCAGGTGAGAGCCGGACAGGCTGTGTTAAATACTATAACCTAATTAGGATGGGTTTAGATGATAAAACCAGAAGAAACCGGGAAGTCCAAACTCTGCCCTTAGGCTTGTCTCCAACCAGCCTTACCTCTGACAAGTCAGTACATCTCTCCAGGCACCAGTATCTCCCTCCCTTCACCCTACCCCCACCCCGCCCCGCTGAAATGGAGCCAACCCCTTTTGCCACTTGTTCACTTTATAGGAATGCTCTAAAAATTAATATTCACTGTGAAGCCAGGAGAGCCTCCGAGGAATGATCCTATCTCAATACGAAGCACTATCAGTTTTGTTTTGCCTGCCACTCCAAGTTGGCAATGATATATTGTTCAGAATCTTTCTAAAAATCTCCTTTCTTTTTCTGACCCCTGTGACCAATAATGATGGGGAAACAGTGTACTGGAATAAATCCAAGAAAGAAATATTTTTGCCTGTCCATCAACTCAGCCAATAGGTTTTAAAGTGACTACGATCATTTTAAGTGGTTCAGTGATTTTATAAGCTATGTACTGTTGAAGGAGCTTTAGTTACTGACAGTCTTACCCTTCCTTGCCCAGGTTTTTCTTAGCATTAAAATTGGTATGGAGAGGAGAATGGAGATTTGAGTCTTAGGGATTTGGGGAGGTGAATCATACCGAGGAGCTGTGCAGTTTTACTCATGGAATGTTTCTAGAAGCTGTCCTCACTTTTCCATCCCTAATACCCCACGCTGATTTGGGTACTGCCTCTTGTCTGGATGTCTGTAGCAGCCTTGAAACTGGTCTTCTTGACTCCAGTGTTATCTGCTAAGCAATTCTCCACACTGCTGCTGAGAGTCCTTCCAGAAAGCAGGCTTTGCCTTGTCAGGGCCTCTGTTACTCAAAAGATACAGTCCAGGCCCTCTCAAGGGAGGGACTTCCATGCTCTGCTCACACCTTCGCTGCCTGTATCTCCAGCTTCAGCACCTACCATTCCCTGCCTTACAGATTCTTGTTCAGCAAAAGCAAATTGCATACGCTTTCCCACCCTGGGCCGTGTGGCTATTTACCTTGAACCTTTGCCCATTGTTGCCCTCTCTGCCAGTACAGTTTCAAAGCAAGCAGGACAAGGAGCGAACAGACAGATAAGGAGCACTCATGACTCCTTATTTATCCTTCAGGACTCAGATCATATGGCACATACCCTGTCCGCCCTTCCCGCCTTCCTCTCTTTCTCCGGGGTACGTCTGTCTCCGGGATTCTTCCCCTGTGATAAACTGAGCAAGGCTGTGGCATTAAGCTGACATGTAAGGTTCTATGGCTCTTGATACATGCTTGTCCACCCACTGGACAGTGAGCTCTCAGAGGAGGGGGAACCTGCCTTTTTCATCTCTGTGTCTTGAGTAATACCTGGCTTGGGAAGGGATTCAGTACATAGCTAAACACACACTTAAGTAGCTTCCATGTGTAAGGCACTGTGCTTAGGTGTTTGGAGAAAGTTTCTAATACTAGGCTGTTCGAAGAGAAAAACTGGTAAGTACATCAATGCATACTTGAGTGAAGTCTTTATTTTTCTTCAAATGAATGATCCAGAGTTATGCAAATAATTAGCAGTTGGGGGAACCCTGTGTCAACAGCGGGCCATCTGGCAGTGCGAAGTCATAGCAGGTTGCTTCTCTTTGCTGCCACCACTCTGGGGCCTGGGGCTTTCTTGTGGCCGTGGCCTTGAGTACAGAAACCTCCCCCTTCTCTGAAGTTTTCTGCCTTGTATTCTGTTGCCATGGCAACAGCCCACTTTCATTGCGGAACTCTATGCACAGGAGAGGGGAACCCTTTAACTACCATGGCATACATGATGAGGGTTATTTAAAAAACAAGTTGACAAGGTTAGTCATCAACACATTATGCTAGTTCCACAAATTCTGATTTAGTGGTAGGATAGTTTGTTTGGTGTTTCTGGAAGTACTGAAAAATGGATTAGTGTCAGCATATGAGATTTGGTGGATCCTTTGTTTAAATACTGGTCTATGTGCCTGTTGTGATTCTATTTTTAATGCAAAAGGTATTTTTGTTCTCTAAGAATATGGAAAACCTGTTTTCAGTCAATCTAGTGTATCAACGAAAAGAGCAAAATTTCTAAAAGGAAGGCTGAGTGATGTGCAAGGTGTGAAAGGCTGGGAATACTGAGATACTAACCCTGTCCAGCACTATAACAAATCTGCTCAAATCTGTTAAGAGATATGCGGCAACATAGTAATGTATCATTTGAAGTACCTGTTTTTTGGGGATAGAGTCAGACAAAAAATTGCTGGCAGACTTGCTTTTTAAACACCCTTCTATGTTCAGGTGAGCACGTACAGATACGTACTGCAGAGCCTAGTTCATTGTTTGGTGACTGCAGAAGCCTGATAGAGAGACGCCACGTGCTCTAATGACTAAGATGTCTTCGTCTGGCTCCCAGAGCCCAGCCTCCTTGTAGCTCAGCATCTCTCCTCTTTTCTCCCAGAGAAATCAAGATTCTCTTTCCAGTTCAAACACGAGCTTACCCCTGCCCTGGCGTAGGCTGAGTTCCTTTTGTCTCTTTACCTGGGCAGTTTCTCTTTACTGGTTTCCAGCTTTAACCCCCAACCCAGACAGAGCACTCTGGTGTATTGAAGAGGCAGGTCTCTGCTGAGTTTCCGCATGGGATGGCTGACGTGGTTCTCTGTCTCTTGCCTCCTCCCAATGGCCTGGGTTCCCCTTTGATCAGATATGCCTTGCAACTCCAGGCCATTTGTCTTCCCTTGGAAGAGCCAGACAGGATGCTCATTTATTCCCTCGCAATCAGCTCTTGCCATCGCTCAGAGACACGCAACAGGCACAAGCATTATTACACCGGGGGCACGGAAGCTCAGGCACAGGCCAGGGCCGGCTAGGGTTGGACCGGCAGGCTTATCTGTGACAGAATTGATCAGCAGACGGTTTTTCTGACAAAATCAAAGGTGACAGTCTGCTTACTAGGCATCAATCTCAGTGGCTGCCCTGGGCCTGGCCCTCCATGGGCTGCCACGTTTAGTTCCTAATGATGCAGCATGTGCCTGCAACACATTAGTTGGGGGGCACCTAATGGACTGGATTTTGTCCACTGGGATTCTGAACTCAGAAACCTCAGTGAGACAGTGAGCGATGGGAGGTCAGAGTAGCCATGATGGGCCAGGTCCAGGCTGAAGGTATAAGGAAGCAGAAACTAGGAGTAAGTAAGAGTATGTTGGTTAGAGAAAGGTGACTTAGAATATAAAGAATACAATAGTCAGGGGCCAAAAGAGAATGGACTAGATACCCAAAGGAGGGGGAACAGAAATGCTGAGAGAGACAAAGAGGTGGAGGGAGAAGAGTGGAAAAAGGGTGGAGGGAGAGCAGGAGAGGGAGAAAGAGATGACAAGAAAGGTGGAAGGAGGGATGAGGGGAGGGAGAACCCCTAATCTGCATCAGTGGCACTCAGGTTCCCACGGGGCAGCATAGACTAATATTTGAAGGAGCCAGCCCCTCTTGGTTCAAATCCTGGCTCATCCCTCACTAGCTTTGTAACTTTGAGCAGGGCACTTAACCTCCTCTACCTTAGTTTCTTCATCTGCAAAATGGGTATAAGGACAGTATCCACCTGATAGGAATACTATGAGAAACGAATGACTTGACACATACAAAGTACTTATCAGAGGTGTCTGGCACACTGTGTAAGTGTGATCTATTTTTACTGCCAAAGTTTTCAGTTTCAACTGAACATCTCTCATACAACCTCACGTGGGTCCTGACAGCAGTCACCAACCCCCCCAAGACTCCATCTAAAGTTGAACACATTTGTGGATAGCTTCTCCTTATGATCAAAAACAGCTTAACTGTAACACATTTGTGGATAACTTCTCCTTATGATCAAAAACAGCTTAACTGTAACACCTTGTGGGTACTTTCCAAAAAAAGTTACATTTTCTTTTAAACTTTATACATTTAGGATAAAAATAGAAATCAAGTGTGTACCCTGTGGGAACAGAAATAGACAGAGTGAAAGAGAAGCCTTTCAGAGTGTATACATTGTCAAAATAAGCCGTGTCTAACTTGGGCAAATCGGGAGGAGGACCTGCGCCTCCCCTTCCTCTAGGGTTACTTCTGAGTCTGAATGCCCCATGGCTAGGCTTTCCTTTATGGACGGCTCTCCTCACTTCTCTGTGTGGAATAAACACACTCATTTTTTGTTTCACTCCATCATGTTGTTTCATTTATTCCCTGAAGATTGCAGCCTCCTCTCCTCTCCTTCTTGGCAGAAGTGGGATTCCTGCACCATCAACCCACTAGCTGACAGTACTCACCTTGGGTGATTGTGTTCCAAGTGCTTTTACAAGTGCCGGCAGCAAAGGTTTATTTTTCAGACAGTGAGAACAAAGGCCATGGATGTGTCCCACTATGGCTAACACTGCCCCAAAAGTCTGTTTTGTCCTTTGCATACAAGAAAAGGAGACATCAGCTAGGAGAGTGTTGCAGACCTGTGGCTGCCCCTCTGGCATGATGACAGTGTTAGTTTGCTAGGACCGTCTAGCAAAAGTACCGCCAACGGGGTGTCTTAACAGAAATTTATCGTCCCAGAGTTCTGGAGATTAAAGTCTGAAATCAAGATACTGGTTCCTTCTGAGGGCAGCGAGGGCTGTGAAGGAGAATTGGAGTCATGTCTCTCTCCTGGCTTCTGGTGCTTTACTGGCCATCTTTGGTGTTCTGGCTTTTGCTCCATCGCTCTGATCTCTGCCTTCACGTTCACATGGCATTCTCCCTGTGTGTGTGTCTCTGTGCCCCCTTTTTGTAAGGACACCAGTCATATTAGGATCTACCTTAATGGCCTCGTTTTAACTCGATTATCTCTGTAAAGATCCTATATCCAAATTAGGCCACATTCTGAGGTACTGGGGGTTAAGGCTGCAACATAACTTATTGTGTTGACACAGTTCAACCCATAACACTGAGATATTTGAGAAGTGAACACTGAAGGGGCTCTTGGGGTTGACAGGTTGGTGATTGGGTTTAAAGTCGGTTTGCTGTTAATGAGGTATTTGTGAAGCAAGCCCAGTGGTTATAAAAATTGTGAATCATATCCTCATTGCTCAACACTCTCTTGGCTTTTGTAATTTCATATTCTCTCGGTTTTTCTCTACCAGCCTCTCCTCCTTAGAATCCTCTGCTGGTCTGCCCTGGGACCTGCACTTTCACCCCTTTTCTTCTCCATCTGCATCCTCTCTTCTGGGAATCTCATCCAGTTCCATGGCTCTAAATACCATGCTTAGGCTAATGTCTCTCAGACTTCTCTCTCTGTGTCTTCAACCCTGATCCCTCCCTTGAAACCTATGCTCATGTATCTAACTATATGTTATTTTCACTTGAATGTTTAATGGGCATTTGAAACTTTTAATATCTGGAACTGACATCCTAATTTTCTCCCAGAAGTATGCTCCTTCCTTTGTTTTCCTCAGTAAATGGCACCTCTGTGGTTCAAGTGAAGTCCTTGTACAACAAAGTGATTTTTATAGCTTATACTCTGTATGAAGTTGTTATGAAATATTGGCTATATTCCCTGTCTTGTACATTCTATCCTTGTCACTTAATTTATACCTAATAGTTTGTACCTCTTAATCCCCTTCAGGACTACCTTGCCAAGTCCTGTTGCCTCTTACTCTAAGATCTCTCCAGCTTCTGTTTTCTTATCACCATCCCTGTGGCCCACACGGTGGTCCAGGCCATCAGCCCCTCTCACCTGGATGACTACAATAGCCTCCGAAATGATCTCTCTCCCTCTACTCTTGTTACCCCAAAACTATGCTTCCTGATGGTGTTCAGAGTCAGGTAGGTCAGACCTTGCTCCCCACTTTGCTTTAAATTCTCCACAGCTCCTCACTGTGCTGGGGGGGGGGGAAGCTCTACTCTGACCAAATGGCCTACAATGGATGGGCGTCTGCACACTGCTCTTCTGTTCCTTGTATAAAGCCCTCCAAGTCTATTTCTGCCCTTCAGCTCTCACAAGCTATTCCCTCTTTATAGAAAGCTCTTCTTTCAGAGGCTCAGTTGGCTTAACTGCTTCTTATAATTTAGGTCTCAGCTCAGATCTTACTTTTCCAGAAAGGCCCTCTCTGACTACCCAACATAAATTATTATTGTTCTTACATTATTATATATAATAATTATTTTCTCTCAATCCTATCCATATCCAATTATTTCCTACTATATCATTCTGATTAGTTTTAATCCTAGCACTTATCACTGCCTGCTCTCTTTTCATCCATTCACTGTCTGTCTCCTCCCACTAGGATAGAAACTACATACCACCAGGTACATTATCCTACTTATTCAGTTCGTACTCTTGGGGCCTGAAGCAGTGCCTTGCACAATTTAAGCATCACTGTGTATTTGTCAAGTGAATGAACAATGAGTTTCTGAGCAAGAAAGGTGAAAGGAACCTGCAGTTAGAATGTGTTAGGTAAGGTTCAAGCCTTTGCCAGCAGGATTCATTCTGATCCTCATAAAATTCTTTAAGTTAGGTGTTACCCCCATTTGACAGATGGAGAGACTGAGGCTCTGAGAGACTAAATAAGGAGACCAATCCAACAGTCCATAAATTACAGAGCTAAAGTTCTAGCCAGTTTCCACATATTTTCCACTATGACACAAACTGGAGGTGATAAGTGCATAATATAGCCAATGCTTTAGAAATAAGAATCTAAGCAAGTTATTAAAAAGTATTGAAAACAATGTTTGGTCTTTATATCACTAGAAAAATTAACTGAAGGATTAAACTTTTCACAATAATATGCTCAGGGCAGATGATTTGAAATAGAAGAAGTTTTAAACTGTAATGAAAGGAAAGTTACTAAAAACAAAAGAAAGAAGTGGAATATTTTTATTATCCTGTTTGAGGAGTCAAGACCAAGAGGCATAAGGTAAAATGACTGGTGGTGGTGGACGGGTGGGTGGGTGGAGGGGACATGAATGGTTTTTTGAGATGCTCAACTCTCTGCCTAGTACAGCCCTGGCCAGGCGTAGCACCGTCATAGGTGCTCAGGATTATTTGCTGAATGAATGAATGAATGAATGGGGAGAACTGAAGTATGCAAGTCTATGTAGCCCCTCCTTCCCACATGCCCTTTGCTGTGAGCAGAGGCAAGGGCGGGGAGACTTCAAGTGGCTTGGTGACTGGAAATCAGTCAACAGGCTTCACCAGGATGCATAGGCCAGCCCCAGTGCTCAAAGCATATGCACATCCTCCTCCCCCTGCTGGGTCCCCACCCCCTTTCACCTCCACGCACATGTATCCCTCTTATACCTGTGAGGGAGTGAGGACTTGATGTGCTACTTTGCAAAGATTATCAACTCTCTCTCCTATTATACTCTTAATGATCCAGCATCCATCTTTTGCTGGTTGTAGTTATGTTTTGGAGTAGCATGATTTAATCCATGATATTGCATTCTTGGTGATAATGAGCTATAAAGAATGGGGTCCCATTGTAACTTATTTTAATAAATTTCAAATTACTATATAGAAATACTAGGAATAATCTCATGAATAAAAGAAAGAAAAAAAGGAATTTATGACATCTTTACATTCTCTAAGGAAATAATTCAAGTACCAAAATAAGAAACTAAATTCAAGTAATCAAAAATCAAGATATTTAAAGAAAAGCTGCTATTTCACAAGATCTGAAATAACCACTTGGAATGTAATGAAAATCGGGAAGGGTGCCAGCTTACAGAGAACCACTACAACCAGTGAACCAATACAACCATTTATGGATAAAATTATTCAGGTCACAACAAACTAGGTGATTCAAATTTCAAAGGACATAAAAGACAATAGGAAAAGATCCTTCATAAGCCCAACAGAAAAGCATAGGGGACGCTCTACCTCTTGATTAGATGTGGAGATACCAGGATAGATAACACTGAAGACACATTTTAATGGAAAGTTATGCCAACATTGGAATTGTTGGCCAGGTTCCCCAGGCAGCAGACCCTGCAGTGGATATCTGCATGTAGGTGATTTTAGGGGAGTGCTCTGGGGAACAGTCTTTGTGGGGGAATGCAGGATGGGGTGGAGGAGAAATTGAACTGTGATGGAGCTGCAACAGAGGCTTAGAGCTGGGATGACCCTTCAGAGATGTCCTGAATTGAGGCAAGGGGGTGGGACTTTTGTACCCCTATATTGACTGATTAATTAGATCTGTGCTGCCCCCAGGGCAGGGATTCATCTTAGAGCAAGGCAGCTTTCTTCAGGAGTTCCTGGGGAGGGACTCGGCTGTCAGCCGCCAATAGCTAACACTTTTGGCTGCTGGGGGAGCCAGTGACTCAGTCCTAAATGGGTGAGGGCTCTCCACAGAGCACTGCCGTGTCTAATCTACTGGAAGCAGAACTGGGGGCTTGGAAAGAGGGAAGATGGAAGAGAGAAAGGATGGTGTTAACATAAGATATTTCCTAAATGTGATGCTCTGTTGACCATCCACTTTTCTCTGGGCCACTGTCATAGCCTTACTATAGTTCACTTCCCCACCTGGCCCCCTTCAGACCATAGGTGGGACAATCTGGAAACATAAATCCATTTGTATCATACCTCTGCTTAATACCCTTCAATGATTGCCCATCTTATATATCATAAAACTCTTTGACATGCGTTTAGGTAGGGTGACCATGTAATTTATCATGCAAAACCAGGACACTTTTGAGAGAGAAAGGAGATGTTATCACCACAGAGGCAAAGTTCTAAACCAGGACCTTTCATGGCAAACTGTGATTTATGTTCATCCTACCTGACACCCTTTTCCCGAAGTCCACTCCCCTTTGCCCTCCATTATTAGGTCCTGGACCAAATGAAACTCTCACTCTGGGACCTTTGCATTCATCACTTCCTTCCATCTACGTTTTAAGGCTCCCCCTGCCCCCTTTTATTCTCTAAATCTCAGCTTAAAATTCTCCTATTCAGCGGGGAGGGTATAGGCTTAGCTTGCACGAGGTCCTGAGTTCAACCACTAATACTGGAATTTTAAAAAAATTTCCTATTCAGAGGCCTTCCCATTTATTCTCCATCATAGTATCTGTTTATTTTATCTACAGTCTTATCTATGATCTGAAATTACAATCACTAGATTTTAAGCTCCATAAGGACATGAATCTACACCATCTTGCGTACAGTGTATCCCCAGTCATTAGCCCAGTGCTAGTTCATATGTGTTTGGTACTCAATAACTACTAAGAAGTGAATAAAGGAAGGGCTTGGGAAGTTGTTCTGAAACAAAAAGTGTGTGTGTGTGTGTGTGTGTGCACGCACGTGCGGGTGTGTGTGTGTGTGTTTATTCAGTGAAATGCCCAAAGACCAGCAAAGGACAAACACATCACCTACACTGGGAATTGTAGATGTGGCTGCTGACCCTGGAAATGTGGACAGAGCGGAATGCAAAACATTAAACAATCAATTTGCAAACACCGAGAGGATCACAGGCTGCTGGATAATAACCTACAGTTTAGTGATGAGGAGATATTGTCAGAACAATCTAATTTCCTTTTAAGACAGAGGGACCTTCATCAAAAGCATTTATTAAGTGTCTGCACACGGCCAGCAGAAGCCTATTGGAGGTGGAGGGGCCTGTATTCAGCTGTGAAGCATCAGATTTAATATGTGTCTTGACTTCAGCTAAAATCTGATTTTGCTTCTGTGATCATTTCCTTTCACAGGCCAAACAAATATGAGCTCCTTACAGTAGAAGGTGGTAGCAGAACAGTTATAGGATTAAGCCCAAAATAATTACTAAAGCCTTTAAAAGGTGAAAAAAATCCTCATGATTAAAGGTGAAATTATTTTAAAGGTGAAAAAGGATGGCCTTTTGCTCAGGTCACAAGAGGTTAACTTTCCCGTGCTCTGCCTCCTAACACCTGACTGTCCCAGGAACCAGAATTGCCCTGGGATTAGCAGATAAATTGTTCTTGGTTCAGTTGGAATGATTACTGAATGCCCTCCTTTGAGAGAGGGTCCAAATGACCTGCTGAAAGTGTAGACTTGAATACTAAGTCATACATAAGCATCAAGGTCGGAGTTGGAGGCAAAAAGTAATACGCTTTAAGGGGTCAAAAAGTCATGTGGACATTCCCAGATATCAATGCCAGGTATTCCAACCTTGACTTTTAGACACAGACAACATTTTGGGTCAAGCTGACACAGACTTATCCTAGCATCCCGCCATACAGACCTTGCCTATGTGTGAACTGAATACAAAACAGCTGAAAAATTCCGCAACAATAAACACTTATAAAATCTTAAAGGCAAGGTCCTGGGAGATGAGACCCTTAAACATGGTTAAGGGTATGACTTGTCCCAGCTATGGGGATGGGCAGGCTCCCGAGAAAGTCCCACCAGCCAGTGAGAAGTCCTCATCAGAGAAGTCAGCAGTGGTACTAGGGGAATTGGCCTCAGCAGCAGCGTATCCTACCCTGTAAAGACTGAAGAGCAAGATAGGACCTCGAACTTTAGAAACCTCAGTTTGGGGGTTGTTGAAAAAAGCCTTCTATCTGTCCCCAGGGGGATGAGGTGGGGGCGGCATGGTTACCAGGAGGATCCGAGTGCAGCACTGGTGGTAGGAGATCAAACAGGGTGTTTGAATTCATTTCTGGATGAGAACTGTACTAGGGACCGGGATACAGTGTGAACAAGATGGACACAAGCTTCATTCTCATGAAGCTTATAGTTTCCAGAGAATCTGTATTGACTAACTTGATGGGTCTTTGTATTTCCAGGCTGTGGAGAGTGGTGGAGTTTGGGGAATAACTGAATGTAAGAGGTCAGGGATTAAGAGTGGTGGGGGCAGTTGGTATTAAGAAATCCCAGCTATCCAGTGGTAGAAGCCTATAGAGACAGAGACCAGAAACTAATTTTACAATCCATTCCATATTGTGGGATGTGTTATTGCCCTGCAAAGGGTAAAAGGCATTTGAAGGTTTGCCACATTCAAGGTTGCAGGAAGGTTCCTGTCCTTCAAATCAGTCAGAAGTATTCAGTGCAATGGACCACAGTCTCTTCTTGCCCATCGTACCCTCGTGGTTTTGGTGAAACTGTGTGTACCTTCTCATTTGCCCCTTCATTTACTGGCTGTTCCTTCTCAGTCTCCTTTGCTGGCTTCTTCTCAACTGCTCAACCCATAAATGTTGACATGTCCCAGGTCTCTGTCCCGGGCTCCTGTCTCTTCTAATCACTGTCTTCAGGTGACCTCCTGCAACCCAAGACTTATTTTCATGCCAGTGACCCCCAACCTACTCCTTCAGTGCTGACCTCTCCCTGGACTCCAGGCCCACATGGCGCTCACATACCTGGCCTCTCCCCTGTCCCAAGCCCTCAAGCCTGCCCTCCCCAGCCTCTTGCATTTCAGCTCATCCAATTACTGAACAAAGAACTAGGCGTTACCCTTGATTCCTCTCTCTCCTTTATCTCCCACATCCAATTCATCTCAGTCCTGTCACTTCTTCCTCTAAAACATACTTCTCTTAATCTCCATTATTATAACCCTGGCTCAGGCTAAATTATTGCAGGAGCTTCTTAACTGATTCCGTTCTTCCACTTTTGCCCCTTAATAACCACTCTATGCCCATCAGCCAAAGGGATTCATTTAAACGTTAATCAGATTATGTTACTCTCTCTTGATTTAAAAAAATGGTGAGAGCTTGCTTAGTGCATTTAGCATTAAGTCCAAATTCTTTTTCCTGGCTTTAAAGCCCCACATGCTCTGTTCTTTGCCCCCACTCACCCTCTTCCCTTTCCCACTGTGCAGGAGATACACAGTCTTCTCTCTGTTCCTGGCACGCCCCATATTCCAGCCTCAGGGCTTTTGCATTTGCTCTTCCCTCTGCTTGGAGTGCTTTTTCCTCATCTTCATGTAGCTTGCTAAATACTGACATTCAGATCTCAGTCTAAATGTTTCTTCAGTGAGACTTCCCTGGCCGTAAACCTAAGGTAGCCACACAGTTACTCAAATGGTCTGTATGTTGCTTACTACTGATATTTTTATTTTCTCATTTATGTATTCGTAGTTTGTCTTCACCCATTGGAATGCAAACTCTAAGAGAGCAGAGAGCAGGGGCTTTTATCCCCAGAGCTTGGAATGATACCTGATTACTGTTAAGAGTTCAATCAACATCTGTAGAATAAATGAGTATGTGAATTCCTGAAAGATAGTGTTACACCACCCTGTCATTTCCCTTAAATGAGTAAGTATATCAGTTGACTACTGCTGTGTAACAAGTCACCCCAAAACTTAGTTAACCAGCATTTATTATCGCTCACAAGTCTACAGGTCAGCTGGGCAGTTCTGCTGACCAAGGTCAGGTTTGATTGATCTTAGTTTGGCGCACTCATGTATCTGGTCAGCTGGCAGGTTGGCTGTGGGCTGCTTGGTCTACGGGGGCCTCACTTTCTCAGAAGTCTGGCAGTGGTTTGGCTGTCAGCAAGGGTGACAGTGGGACTGACATTTGCATCTCGTTCGTTCAGCAGTCCCAGCCTGTTCATGTCATCACAGAGCTCAAGAGAAAGCCGACGAGCCCAACACCTCTTGGGGCTGAGGCTTGGAACGGGCACACTGTCACTTACCCCACATTCTGTTGGTCAAAGTGAGTCATAAAGTCAGCCCAGATTAAAAGGGTGGGGAAATTAACTCCGCGTATTGGTGGGAGGAAATGCAAAGTCACATTGCAAAGGTGTGGCTACAGGGAGAGGGAAAGGCCTGGGGGCATTTTTGCAATCTCTCTGCCACATTAAGGATGACAACAAAAGTGGTCACTGCTCCTAGCTACTTGCGCTTTCCAGAGGAGAGCATAAAGAGCCTGTGTGAGGCCCAGAAGTGCGTTTCCATCTGCTTACAAGCACACGATCCAGCATGTCCTTGGTCGCACAGAGGCAGCGACTGAAGAGCGGCAGGGATTGGCCCTGGGGTGCACACCTGTGGCCTATGGGAGCTGCGAGACCCCCGTCCTCCCTGGCTTCCCCTCTCTCGGCCAGTCCCTAATTCCATGTCTCACTCAGCCTGACGAGGTGCTGATGCCTCTAAGAACCCACCTCAGAAGGTGGCAAACACCAGGGACACTTTCAGCGCCAGACGGCTCCCCACTTGCAGGCATCTAGCTGGTGAAAAACAATGTTAAATCAAAGGGCTCTGTTTTGTTTTGTTTTTGGAATAGATCTCGAATGACTCAGAATGAAAAGGCCTTGACACAGGTCTGAAGGGAACTCCTTAAAAAGTGAGGAAAACAGCGTGCTCAGCCTTGCCCATGCCTTCTGTGCAAAGCAGTATGTCTGCATCTGAGAATTCAAGGCTAAAGCAGAAAGAGGAAGCATTTATTCTAGCAGATATGTTCTTAGATTTTTCAGAAAAAATACATACACTGTCCTCAGTATTTAACTGTTATTCATGACATCTGGAGGACCTGAAGTTTGCGTTCAGATCACAGAATTTAAAAGCTGACTCCAGGGGGGTTAACAGCTTGTTTTAGGCCTCTCACTTAGTGGGAAAAGCTTCCCTGTCCAGGCCCCTTGTCCAGTGCTTCTCTCCCCTTCCCAGCTGCCAGTTCAGGTTTAAGTTCTTTCTGCACACTCAGATGCAGACGCCCGTGTTTGACTGGAACATACTGATTTCAGGCAGGTGAGAGTGAATGTAGTGAGTCAGCTTGACAAATATTTAGATCAGTTAAATGTCCTTTGGAATCACTTGAACCGAATGTTTCCTTTCCCCAATCATTTCACTCAACAATCTACCTCCCCAACATAAAATATTCAAATTCTTTCTAAATTTCACCTATTAAAAAAATACTTCTAGGCCATAGCTACATGATATTTCCACTGGGAGCCTTGTTCCTTTCCACACCCTGAGCAAATCAGATCCAAAACAGATTGAAATGGCTCAGCAGTTGGACCCAGGTCTCTCTCTGTGCCAACTTAATTTTGGAGCCGACTAATCTTTGGGGCTGTCTTGCAATCCGGCATAGAAAGAAAAGAAAAAAATCAATGACTCTGTTCCACTGTACTTGAAACTTTTCTTGCTTCCCACAGACACATTCCTGAAGGCACCAGTCATGGGTAAAGAGCTCTGTGGGGTCAGAGCTGGATCCCACTAGGCTGCTGGGACTTGTTGTGGGTGAAGAAGAGAGACTCCGTGTTCTCAGAGCCTCTCACTCATGATTCATGGCTCTCCACCCCAAGCAGCAGAACTTGCCCAACTTCACCACAGAAGGAAACAGATTGTAAGCTTGGAGGGCCAGGGAGGAAACCAGAGGCATGTCTGGGATGATGAGAAACATGGAAAGGTCACCCGTGGTAGGCTTTGCCTGTCTTCCTCTCTGGGTGGAGGTGGGCAGAGTGCAAAAAGACAGCGTCTGACTGCAGATGCCAAGGCTCTCGTGGGATACACACGTAGAGCAAAGGCTTCCCGCCATCTTTGCTAGAGCAAGAGAAGGCTTTGGATGGCAGAGGTAGATTTTCTTTCGAATTTCAGCTGCATACACAGTAGAACCCCCCCCCCCCCAAGAGGTGGAGATGTATGGCAATCGGGCGTTCTCTTATTGAAGTAAGGATAATAGTTTCTTAGTTTTCTCAAATCTCCTTTTTTCCACAAAGAGAGTTGTTTTATATTCTGCTTGTCTTTTTCTGTTGTTGTCCACTGTGGCCTCTGGTGCTTCCTTAATATCACCCTCTGCTCTCTTCTCACAACACCTGTTGTGTGTGACAATGTGGTTGCTTAAGGGAAATGGGACAGTGACAATTTTTTGTACTTCAGGGGATGAGGTGTGACTTGCATGGCTGTGAATTATGAGCCTAAGGTCATTATCTCTGTTTCTAGCACTACAGCTGAGCAGCAGCATTGCAGCTAACCAACCAATCAATTATTCATTTAGTCACTTAATTAGAACCTACTGTGTGCCTGTCACTTTTCCTGGCCTTGTGGACTATTAGACATGGTGCCTGTCCTCAAATTGCTCATACACCAGTGGGAGATACAGAAGTTAAACCCATGACACAATTAGCAAGTGCTCAACAGCTCAACTACCCTGAACAGAGAAGAGGGAGAGTTCAGTGTAGCCTGGAATGAGAGAGCAGCTTCAGGAAGGGGGTGGGACAAGAGGTAGAAAGAGCTGGAATCTCAGCAGGCCTTCTGCCCCTACATCCAGGAAGGATAAACTAAAGATGGTTTTGCACATATACAGGCCCGTGCTGGGTACCACTGACACTGATGTGGTTACTAAGGGGCACTGGGCATCCGTGCTGGGATTGGGAAGGGAAAGCAAGATGTCTAGGCACTTGGAAGACACTGAGAGTGACCTCCTTCAGCTTAGCAGCCTGGCTGCCTCAGCTCCCTCGACCTGGTCATGGCTCTCCATCGGTCCTATTACCCACACACACCTGCGCTCTGTTTCACTCGCTAGCTCCATCTTCTCTCTTTTTATTTGTATTATGTTACTCCTTCCTAGCTGTTTCTCTCCATTTTTCTTTTCTTTTCCCTTTTTAACCAGTCTGTCTCTAATACCCTTCCCATCAGTGATGGGTTCCAGACATTGCTAGATTCTAATGTAGGCTGATGTTCGGAAGTCATGGGGTGGGTGCAAGCAGTGACAGTGACCTGCTTTAGCATAATTATTTTTACTACTGTGAAAACAATAATACTGCTACATGTTAGAAATCCTAAGTCTGGATCTAGTTTATAAAGAAAGCCTGAGTTCTTCTTATGTAAGAACTCCTATGTAAAGAAGTACGATGATTAAAGTTACATGGAAAACTTGACTTCAACGTAAGGTTATTAATAAATTTGATATTCTTGGCCAACTAATGCTGCCAGACGTCTTCCTTCTGGAACACAAAGTCCTCGTTTTTCTGCCTTGTTCTCCACCGACCCTTCTCTACTTTATCTCCAGCACCTAGAAGAGAGCTGGGTATACATTAGGTGCTCAGTACGTCTTTGTGAAATAAATCAATTGGATTTGAAGGGGTGTTTAAAAATAAGAGAGAGGCCGAGGCCCAAATAATCTCAGGAATGAGGCAAAATTATGTAACAAATTGGAGTCTGAAGTGGAAGCTATGCCGTAGATCAGTGTCCTCTGCCTCTGGAGCAGTAGCTGGCATGTAAACCTGGCCTCGTCCTGTGACCACTGCAGACCTCAGTGCCTTTGTCTGTAAAATGAATGGGAAGCAATCTGGAAGATCCTTCTGCTTTAAAAAAAAATCCTCCATTTTGTTTCCAGTGTGAGGTGTGGGTGGTCCCACTGGAAGTGGCTCCATTTGGCTTAGATTTTGAATTCGTTGCCTTTCCTCCCACTTCCATCTCCTCTTGGTGCCTGGACGGCCCTTTGATCACAGCCTCAGAGAACTGAACAGCGTACAGCATCAGTCAAACAAACCCTTGCTTAGGAGCTTCGGGAATAGAAATAAATTTCTCACTCATGTTCTCACAGTTTCCGCTTTTACATTGTGTTAGTTTTGTTCTGTATTATTATTTGTTACAAACATTTACTGTATAGACTGTTCCTGCATTCCTGCTTTCATGGGCATAATAACTTGTAAAATAATGAAAATCAGCTGGGCAGCTGCTGATTACATGGCCTGAGAATCAGAGTCTGCATGGCCCACAGGTAAAATGTAGATTATAGTCCCATCCACACCCTAGTTTCTTCTGGTTCCTAGGTAAGATACCTGGCGTTTGCTTGGCACAGTCCAGGTATTCAATGGACGTTCATGTCTTCCATTTCTTTAAGAAGGAGGAAGCCAACTTTAGATGCCAAGGTCTGATTCTAAATAAAGAGATGGGAAATTACATCTGTCTGAACCATCTTAGAGGTCTTCACCCTGCCCTTCACTTTTTCTGCTTAATGTTATTCAACATTTTTCTTTTTCCACTTCATCAATTTCTTCCCCCTCCATTTTGGCAGTTACATTAACTTACTTTAATTAGCTAGAAATGGTGATAGGGAAGTTGGCAGCAAAGACACAGAAAAGGGTCTGTGGGAGGCTATTCTTTGAGATGGAATAAACATAAACCTAATTGTGAGATGACCAATTCAATTGTGAGTGTGAGCAATGGTAGCAGCAGGTGATTGCTTAAGATAATCTGGGAAGGTCTTCATCTTTTTGAATGGGGGTTGCAAATTGGCAGCCTGGGAGTCAAATTCAGCCATAAACATAATAGTTTAGCCAGTGAAGTATTTGAAAATGTTTTTGCCAGGTAAAGCCTAGGAGATGTCCACGGCTCTCAGCCCTCCTTGTTGTCCTGTACATATGACACCCGTATGCAAACTGCCTGTCCCCTTTTTGGAGTTTAACAATCCATACATACTCTGATGTCAGTAGAAACTACTGTATGGAGGTTCTCTCACCAAAAGAAGACCTACACCAACTCATCACCAGCTCCCTTAGGCTTCATCTTGGCATTGCCCAAGGGAGTTTAGACCATCATCATGAAGTCTGATGATTGTGTCTGCAGATAATAACTGCAAAAATTAGCATCCTGATTGACTACTAGAAACTGGCTGACTCCGTATTTCAGAGGCTCTCCTTCACTTCTCCCTGCCTTGCTAGATATGTGACAAGTGAAACCCTCTGTGTGTCAGTCTTCACTGTGCTGAGCTCTGTTGAAAGTCTCTGGGATCTCAGTGTGTAAAGGAGATAAGCCAGGGGCATGATGCTTGCTTAACGGTTCTCTCTGTAGTGTCCTTGTATTTTTAGCTCCTTTTTTCTTGCCCATTTCCTTGGCCTTTTATCATAAATTCCCTGTGTTGTTTCTATACCACTCTTGGCAGGATGGCCCACTATATTCCTCTATTAGCTCATCATTGTAAGGAAAAGGATGCCAGGGTACCATTTGATGTTTTTATTTTTCTGCTAGCTTTTGGACACTCATATTTACTGGACTATCACATTTTAATACCCTTACATACCATCCTTTTGCCCCTTCCAAGAAGCTGTTCTCTTTTTCTGGCCCACAGTTCATCACATTACCAGGTTCCATGGCTACCCTGGTGTCAGAGATTGGCCTCTCCAATGTGGCACCACCTCCTCTTAACTCCTGGGTGGGAATGCAGAACCCCAAACACTGGGAAGTTTCAGCAAAAGTCCACTGGATTCTCTCTTAAGGATATCACAAGAGGGATCTCTACAGTGACTGGGTAAGAAGTTATAATTCAAGACCCCTTCATTCTACTCTACCTTAAAAAAATTTTTTTTTTTTTTTACTGCAATAAGATTTTTGAGGGAATACTCTCAGGATCAACATTGTTGAGGGAGTAAATAAAACAGGATTGAGGAGAGGGAAATGTTGAACTGCAATGCTGTCGCAGCATTTTTCTACCATTTTTTATAGGGCACTCTGGGGCTGGAATGGATTTTCCAGAGATGTCTGACATAAGGCAAGGGGGCCAGGCCTTTGTACTCCACATGGATCAGTAAATTGATGCAGGATGCCTTCAGGAATGTGGCATCACCATGGTCATGTTCCAGCTTTTAGATTTAGAAATTGTATTCAGGGATGCATTTGGCCACTTGATGGAGGGGTCTGCATATATACCCACAGGTGCATACCCAAAGCCTTCAGGATCTGATGTCTTACTAAGGTTTTCTATGATTATTATCTTGAAAATATTGTTTGTGGAAGACATTGGTAACCACACATATGGTAGCAGGGTATTTATCTTAATTAGAAGTGAAGGGACAAAAGAAAACACAGCATGCCAGCAGGTAAGACTAGACTCCAGAGAGGATGACAGGGGCTGAGTGTAGGGTATGGAGGAGACCTCACCTACAATACACCTCTCAGAATGGAATGGAACCTGCTCAATTTTTAATTTTCTGCCTTGGGCATGAAACATGCCTCGTTTTATCTTCAGCTTCTGCAAGAGGGGTCTGAGTATTTTCTCAGCTTACCTTTTCCAGTCTTTCCGGCTTTTCACTCTAGGGTGCCTTGCTTGTGGTTTTAACCTTTTATCTTTCTTTGTGGTGGTTGTTTTGAGTTTACAACTAATCAAATATTCCACAGGCACCCTGGGGTTTGACCAGTCAGTGAGAAGCCAGAGACAATTCAAAGGCGATTTCCCACTTTCCAGACTCACTGAGTGATTTGAGGAGAAGAGGGGACTCCTAACACATGGAGTGTGAATTGTGTGCACAAGTAACTTGAAACCCAGGCAGCCTTCAGCTCAGGGTTTCCTGCTAATCAGCTGGGCTTTCTAGCATTAGCAATGAGCAAGTGGCATTAATGAGGAAGGCATAGATGATACCGCAGGGGCTGGGACCGCCACAAGGAGCCAGGCACAGCAGTGGCGGAGAAACAACAAATGAGGGGCTTATTTTGCCCCCCACCTCCCCCCTTTTTTAACAGTAACAACTTTTTGGCTGATTAAAATACTTTTCATGGTTCCAGGAGGGAAGTGTCTTTTGTACTACACACTAGAATGTCAGTTCTCATTACGAAGCCCTGGCTGTTCAAATGCTATCTGAATCTCCCCAAGGCCTCCTTGGGGAGGCTGTAGGCAGAAATTTCAAGGAGCTTATGCCAATTATTTTGTTTCTGTCTACATATTGATGGCTGACCCACAGTAATCATGTGAGTCAGGTACAATGAACACAGTTTCCTTTATTTCATTCATGGCTTTGGAGACAGGTAAGATTTTTTTTTTAAAGACTCTTTTCCCCTTAGCTTCTGGGACTGCCATTTTTGTTTTCTACTCGAGAATGATATGGCAGACCACAGTGATAGTGACCCAGGTTTTTGTTTTTGTTTTGTTTGTTTTTTAAAATTATTTGGGCCTTTTTTCACACTGATTACCAGTTAGAAGAGGACCTGTAACATACACATACTATGAGGCCTCAGTGGTGGGAGCAGGTGTAGAGCTCTGGTCTTCATCATTTAAAAAGTCTATAACTTAGGGTCCTTTTATTGTACATTACAGATATTAACTGGGCAGCTCACAAGGGAAGAAAGCAATTAATTGAAGGATATGTAGTAGTCATTTGGTAAAAGCTAAAGCTGAAGACCAAGTACCAGAAAATAATTAGAACCAGATAATTTAGGTAGCATGAAGTAAATGGGCAGTCTCTTTAGGGAAGTTTCAATCTACATTTTCAATCTACATCTTCAATCTACATCTTTGTTTCGAGTCATCTTCAATCTACATCTTTGTTTTGTTCAAGGTTAAAATTCCCAGGAGAATCTGGTTGACCCAGCTTGGGCCTTGTGTCAACCTTGTGGGTAGATAAAGGTGAGGAGCCTTAACTGATGGTCCTTCTAACATTGTTCACAACAGGGGAAGAGTGCAATGTGTGGCAGAGGAAGGGCAACAAATTCTGGACAGGCTAAACCAGAAGATGCCCATCACAAACTGAAAGGTTCCAGATTGCCCTAGAAAGGGATGTCCATTACCCTCATCTTGTACTGATTCTTGTCGTTACAATAAAGTAGCAGGAGAGTATGCTATAGACTAAATGTTTACGCCCCTCCCAAATTCATATGTAGAAGCCCTAATCCCTGGTGTGATGGTTTTCAGAGGTGAGGACTTTGGGACATAATTAACATTAGGTCATGAGAGTAGGGCCCTCATGATGGGATTAATGCCCTTATAAAATGAGGATCGGAAATGAGATCTCTCCCCCCATGTGTACACATCAAGGAAAGGCCATGTGAGGACATAATGAGAAGACAGTGACCTAAAAAACAGCAGGAGGGCTCACAACAGACACCAAATGTGCCAGCACCTTCACCTTGGACTCCTCAGTCTGCTTGGAAGAGTCTTTGGGCTCTTCCAGAACTGTGAGAAATAAACGTGTGTAGTTTAAGCCACCCAGGCTGTTATAGCAGCTGGGACTGACTGTGACAGAACCTCTTTCCCCCTTTCCCAGAGTAGCCAGATGGACTCCATGTTGCCTCCACCAGAAGGAAGATGAACCTCACTTACCCTTCTGCATAGAAAATTGACCACCAAGAAGAATCAGGCTTAGCAGATTCCATCCCAGCTGAGAGGAGAGGCTAGGGTACAAGCTGGCTAAAACTATCTTCCCAGGCTTTGAAGATTCTTCTTGAGTGCCTAGAAATGCCAGAGAGGAAGGTGATGACTCTCCAGAAACCCCTGTTTCTCAGGCCCTCTGATCACAGTCATCCTTTTCAGCTGATCAGACGGGCTTCTATCTAGTCTTAGCAGGCCTCATGTGTATTATTTATTTGATTAAAAAAAATGTGTCATTTGCTTTTAAGGAGCCTCTGGGAAGGAGCATAATTAAGCATAGATTAAAATGTCTGAAAGACTGAAAACCACCATAATGATATAGTGAAATTAATGCAAGGAGCTTAAAAACATCCTTGTCATTCCATCAAAGCATCCCAATTTGAGACGGTACCCTAAAACCCGAGCCTTGCTGGAAATGATCAAACTGAGATTTCAATTGTTGAACACGAGCAATGATTCTAAAAAATTGGGAAGATTAATTTGGAAGAGAGCTCATCGGTACCACCAAAGGACACAGAAAAGGATGAAAGGCATCTGTCAGATTCAAGGGAGAAGAAGGAAGAGAAGAAAGAAGGAGATTTTTTAAAAAGGAAGAAGAGAAGGAGAAAAAGAAGAAGGAGGAGGAGGCGTGGGAGGCGTGGGAGGAGGAGGAGAAGGACACACTGAGACACCTTAGCAAACACAGAAGGGTTACCTGGGGATTGCACACCCATGTCTGAACACTTGCTGTGGGCCAGGTAACGTTCTAGGTGAGTAAGATGGGCAAACAGTCGAGTGCAGAGAGATTTTAAACAAACAGTTAAGATACTTACATAGCATGAGATGTTCTGTGAAGGAAACACAGAGTGTATAGGACAAATTTGAGGGAAAAGGAGAACGCAGCCCCTTGAAGACCTAGGGAGAGGTTTTCTCTGCAGAAGGAGTAGTGATGGCAAAGGCCAGGA
The DNA here is from genome assembly GCF_048773025.1 of Camelus bactrianus. NCBI lineage: Eukaryota > Metazoa > Chordata > Mammalia > Artiodactyla > Camelidae > Camelus > Camelus bactrianus. Next base: position 73,652,014 of record NC_133543.1, read on the forward strand.
AGTGAGGCAGGGTGATGGTCAAGTTATCTTTCCTGGAGTGTCCTGGGAAGGTGAGCAGACGTGAGTCAGGGTGCGTCACAAAGGGACCGGGACTGGCACTGAGAATAAGTCATTCACACCCTTTCTGGAGGGCTGCTCATAGGTATCTCTGTTAGTTACGTGCTTTGGGCTGTAAATAACAGATTACCTAACTGGTGGTCAATTAATAATAAAAATTCTACAGTTTTTTTTTTTTTTAAACATTACATCAAAAAGTTGTCAGCTCCAAGGCTGGTGCAGTAGCTCAACAGCATCATCAAGTTCCTGGCACTTTTCTTTCCTCGTTTTTATCCCCAGTATGTCAGAGGTGAATTCCCTCGTGGCTGCAAGAGAGACGCCGTAGTTTTAAGCTCTTTGTCCTCTCGTAGCGGCAGACATAGCAGGAATGAGGATGCAACCAAACCCATTTTCCTTGTGGAACACTCTCCTTTTCTCTGAGAGGAGAACCTTCCCCCAGAATCCACCAGCAGATTTCCACATACACCTCCTGGAACAGGACTGACTAGATGTGCAGCCTGGACTGGGAGGGACGAGGAGGAGCTGGAGGATGTGAGTTCTGCGTGTGCTGTCCAGCTTGGGTATTTGTGACATGCTTGCCCAGGTCCTCTTGGGAGGGGAAACTCATGGAATAACTGAAGTCCAGAGGCCTGTTGTTTCAGGATCATGTGGGTCTTGGCCGGGGTTTGGTGGAGTGGGAGGAGGGCTGCTGCAGTGCCAGGGAGGACACCGCAGAGTGTAAGCTGGACGGAGAGGGGAGAGCTGGATGGGAGGATGGTGTTAGCAGGGCAGAGGTGCAGAGTCCAGGCTGGATGTAACCGGAGCAGACACTGCGAGTGCCTATCCTAGACTGACCACTGACTAGCCATGCACCGTCCTATACCCCATGTCTATAAAGTGGGGGTGATAACAGTACTTGTCTCATAGAGTCTTGTGACAAACGGACATTTAGTATACGTAAACGCACACAGAACAATCTGGACATACAGCACTCACTCACTAAGGATGGCTGCGATTTTATTGGAGCTCTCTACCTCTCACCCCTTCCCCGTGTCAGATTTTCCTGCGTTTATTTGCACATCTTCACATACGCTCACAGATCACAAAGAATCTTCACTTGTGCTGCCTCTCTGGCTCCTCAGTTACACCGCTCTCTTTACAGTGCCTGGGGGCCATGAGCCTCAGAAACCTTCTGGTGGTGCCAGACCCTTTGCCTTTGTGAGAGGCTGCCCTGTGCTCCTTGCATGGAACAGCTCACAGAGGGAGTGCTGTGCGAGTGTGGATGAGAGCTGTCTGGGATGGTGCCCCGGTTAGAGCCAGCAAAGGCGGCAGCATTTTCTCTGATGCTCATGGGGTCAGGAGTGTTCTTGGCATTGCCTTAGTTGCTTCTCACCAAGCCTGGGAACTTGGGGTGGGGGTAGGGGGTGAAGGGGAGAGGAGTGAATGGAGAAGCCTGACCTTTTGCTTTCTTTCCTTACCAAACAGGACCATTTACTCCCGCTGGAATCTGGGTATCTGTGGGAGAGCCGAACTCTGTTTTATAGTGAGGGTTTTTTTTTTTCCTTCTCTTTTTTCTTTTCTCATCAACACTTGTCAGGGATTCAAGGCAAAAAGCCTGGCAAAGGCCCGGGCTTCTGCACCAGCTCAGGCAAAAGATGGGTCTAAACAGGGAACAGAGCGAGGCATTGTTCCAACACTGCGGAGTGGGAAAAGTAGGTCAGGGAAGAAAACGCAGGTTTGACAGAACTGGGAATTGAACTTGTCACCTCAGAGCCTATTGGTGTAGAAAGTGAACAGCCAGCAAGAGATCGGGAGTAACTGAAGCCCGCTGCCCGGGCAGGGGCAGACGCACACTGTGAGAAGCCGCCCACGTGGGGGTCACTGGCTTCTTCCAAGGCGAAGTGCCACCACCTCCCCCTCTTCTCCCTCTCCCCCACCCCCACTCAACCCCTACCCTGGGAAACTAAACCAAGTGATGATTCTAGCCGGCAAGAGCAGCTGAGCCTCTCCCTGGAGAGAGTGCCAGGCGGCAGCTTCCCAGCCACCAGCTGCATTTGCAGGACTGGGAATTGAGACAACCCCCCTCTCAGAGACAAGGCTCTAATTACAATCAAAATCACCTTCTAGGAAACTTGGGTGAATGGCTACCAGCAGAGAACAGCTTTCTCCTCACCACCCTCCCGGTGGTTAGTACTGTAGCCAGAGATTCCAGCTATAGCCTAGGAAAAGAGAGATACATCTCTTTCAACAGGACTTGCCCAAACTTTGGTAATTGTCCTATTTTCTCCCCCAGTCAAGGCAGAGTCATTTTGGATGAAGGGTGCTTTCTCCATGACTCTTAGGACCTTTCATTTTGGAAGTATTCCAAATTTCTTGATCTGGTTTTGTGTAGTACACGCCTCCTCTTCCTTGCAGGACTCAAACATCTTTCAGTAGCAATAAAAGTGACTTTGAACTGGTCATTTCAGACCACACCATTGCACAGAGACGTACAAGTTCACTGTACGCTCCTTCATTGAATTCTTCCAACGTACACTTGGATCTAAAAAAAACTTGTAGCTAAAGACCACAAACCTCCAAACCTACCACTCATATAGTAATTTCTCCGACTTCTTCTTTTGTCATTAATGCCCCCCCACCTCTGTGAAATGGGAATAGCATTAGGAATAACACCACTTATTTATGGTGGAACAACTACTGGACTAGATCCCAAGACTCAAATTCCAGTTCTGCAAGCTATTCATCTTGTGATTTTAGGCCATTTACCGAGATTCAGCACCTTCAGATTCCTCAGCTGTGAAACGGGGCTAATTATCACTTAGAGCAAAGTTGCAAAATTTCAACCACATGGAAATGGGGTTCACATGTCAAAGCACTTTACCCAGGCCTGGGGCCTAAAGGAAGGTGAATCCAACGTTTGCTTCCTTCTTTCCTCATTTCTGATAATACTGAAAGAATTTCTGAAGGAAGCGTTTGGAGTTAGATACACTTAAGACTGGTTAACAATAACAACAAAAAAACTGATCAAAGAACAGGCTATGTCTTGACATCTAGTCCTGCCCCATCCAATACAATAGCGACAAGTAGCTATTTAAATATAAGTTCCTTAAGATAAAATTTTTAAAAAGCAGTTCCTCAGTCACACGAGTCACAATCCAAGTGTTTAGTGGCCACATGTAGCTGGTGGTTATCACATTGGACAGCACAGATAAAGAACATTTCCATCATTGCAGATAGTCCTACTGGACAATGTGGAAAGAATTATTATGGACATTACCATAATGACAAGAACATATTCCTTTTTTTAAAAAATAGACTTTATATTTTAGAGCAGTTTTAGGTTCACAGCAAAACTGAGTAGAAAGTACAGAGTTTCCATAAACCTGCTGCCCCTGACAGGTGCACCACCTCCCCCACAGTCAACATCCCACACCAGAACGGGACATTTGAAGAACACGTTTCTAAAGGTAAAACCCAGACTGCCTTTTGCCTTGGACTGTACCATCTTCTTGCAATGACGTTGCCTTCAAGATAGTATTTATTTCAAACCATAACCAAGAAAACATACTGTACACGCAGCCATGCTCCCACCTTCCTCTCAGCCCTGCACATGTGCACGCATGTCTCTGGACCAGCCTCCACTCTTCCGGCCAAGTTCAAGGGGAGGCCTGGGAGTACAGTGTAGGTGAACAGTGAGCTTTCATAGCCCTTGCTTCCCTGTATGGCTTTGTGCCTGGAAAGCGAAGGGAAGGAAACGCCACACTCTGTAATGTACTGGGAGATGGGAGAGGTGACTTTAAACTGGTGAGAGTGCCTGCTTCTGCCCGCCTTCCAAGAGCTGAGTGAGAAGAGAGGATTTTCGTTTTTGGGGGTGCTGAAGGAGGTGGTTGTTGCTGTTGTCGGTAATGTGAGGGAGGAAGTTGAGGAAAAAAGAGTCTTTAAAGAAAAGTGAGTGTCATGAAACTAGAAAGAGGGACAGTTTGTAAACCCCAAATTGCTTTAGCCTCTGGCTCTCAGTATTAGTGGAAGGACATTTGGTGGTCATTTTCCACGGGTGTGGCAGGTGCCCCCAGGGCCCTGTCACTGCAGGCTTCCATGTGACACCGCTTCTCGTCAGGCGCAGCACAAGCTTATCCAACTGCTCTCACTTTCTGTGATCCAAATAGAGCAGAAGAAGTTTCCTAGAGGGATTAAAATGCACACCTGAATGACTCCAGCCAACTCCAGCTTGGAGAGAAGCAGAAGTCAGGGTGATGGGGGTGGGGAAGCATGAAATAAGTCAAGGTTAATTCAGCATGTGAGGAAACTGAATTATTCATTTTCTGACCCTGTACCACGTAGTTTTTACTGCAGTCTGTTACAGTCTCTTTTGGGGCACTGTAGTCACACGCATTTTTCAGCCATCTTTTTAAAAAGTGCCTGGTCCTCCAGTTTTAAGCAAAGGGATTGCTGACGCGGGCTGTTGTGTCAACAGCAGTCTGGAAGATGCCTTTTAGGAGAACTAAATGTGGCCTAGCCAAGAGGAGGGAGGGAGCAGCCACTTAGCACTTCTTTCCCGTTAGGGCTACTTGACTGGGAGGGTGAAGAAGGGAGATTGAAAGCAAGAAGTGAGAAAAGCATCTGCCGGTTTGGAGGGGAGCAGGAAGGGGGCGGAGGTTTCATTAGAAGATGCGGGATTTGGTTTCCTGATGTCATTGGAGCTCTTTCTTTTGTCTTTAAATGACATTTCCAATTGAAAGTTCATCTGAAAAAGAAAAAAAGCAGGGAACAGCATGGAAAGAGGCTAATGCCGATTCAGAGAAATAGACCTGTGGACTTTGGCTAGGGAGTTCTTGTGTGTTAGGGGCTATTACTCATATCTTGCTGCATTGTGAAGTGAGCATCACAAAACGTGCCAAGTTTCTGGATCTCTGGGGCTGCTTTTGGCAGGCATTTTATTTAGCTTGTGACGTTTTTGACTGTTCGGATTCTGGTGGGCATCAGTACTGCCCAAGGCTGTGATTATCACTGAATTTTAAACCGTGTTCAGATACCCTTTGTTCTACTTGCCACTTCCTGGCCACCATTCTTGACCAGGTTGAACCAGCCAGGTGTGTGTATGCCAGAGCTGCGTCTCTGCCTCTGTGAGGGTGGCACCCTCACAAGTAGCTGAGGGCTCCCCAGCAAGGCTAAAGGTAAACCTGGCAGGAGCAGGGACTGAGGAGTATTCGTGTATAAACTGTGCTTAGGAGCTCTAGAACTTAACCTTCCATTTCTAGTCGAACCTAACTCAGAGGCCTTACCAGAGGTCACAAGCTCAAATGCCTACCAGGCCCAGGTAGATGTAAATGAGTGAGGTAAACGAGTGAAGTGGGTTGAGAGTAAGGTGGTGGGGAGTGGTGAGGACTGTGGCAAACTGGAGAGCATGTGACCAGTACAAAAGGAAAACTGATACTTGGCTCCAGCAAATTAGCATCGTGCAGGAACAGTGGTGCAGCATTTCCAGACTTGCTGGTTTTTTGTGAAGTCTCTTGGCTTTTTAGTATTAGCCTAAAGTGAACAGTCTGGCCAAGCAAAAAGCATCCATGGACCAGATTCAACCAGTGGCACACCGGTTTGCAAACCATGATTTGGAATCATCTTGTCAGCCTGGTTCTACCAATTTGTCTCTACAATTGTCTCCACCAATTTGAAGAAGTAGTTTCACAGCCCCCATGATCCTGAAATCCCCTTCTAAATGGCTCTAGCATCAAACAAGGCTGAGGGAGAAAACTCCACACTCCTTTCATGTGCAGCCGTTTTGCTAAGTGGCTCTTACCAGCCCTCGGCGGTAAAGCACCTCAATCTGTTCCAAACATGGCCTGGTCCTTCTTGGGGATTGGAAATTGTGCTCACTCCTCTTCCAGCTAATTGCTTTAATGCATCCTGAATGTATCTAGGCTGCCGCCCCTAACCACTGGGTCATCATTTATTCACAGGCCTGAAGTCCCTTAAGCAGCCTCCTGCTGGCCCTCACACTGCAGGGGATTAATGTAGTCGGGTTGGTGAGTCAAAAAGAAGGATGACATCATTTTCATGTCAGGAATGAGATTGTGTGTTTGTGTGTGTAAGGGTTATGGAGTGCAAAGAGAGGAAAACCGAGGCCATTTCTTGTATACAGTGGCACAGTGTCCCCCCTCCCCCCATCTTTTGCTTTCAATCCAATCTGGCTTCTCCCAAGTGAGTTATTAATATGGGACACAGCCTGGCTTCTTCCCTTCTGTCTCCTCATATAAATCCAACTAATTAATTTACTTTAACAGGAGGAATCTTTTCCTATCTCTTTCAATCTTTGTCCTTCCAGCTTAGATTCTCTTAATTCAAACCCAAGACACAACAATTACTTTAATAATCACATGTAGAACCTTACCAGTGAGGCTCAGGGTATCTCTTATTTTGCATCACGAAATCCACTGTCATAAACTGAGGGGAAAAGGAATTTTAAGTAAAGGGGCCATCAAATGAGAAGACAGTTTAGAGAGCAGGTAAAGGTCAGAATTCACATTCTATCTGGTCCAATTAATGAAAAGAAAGTGGAAAGAATCCTGCAAATGCTGGAAATTTGGCAATCCAAAGAGATTTACAGATTTTTTTAGAACGCTCCACCACACTGAGTTTATTCAATATCACACAATGGTGGCGTAAAAAGGCCTCCTCGTGAACAATTACTTAGTTAAATCCTGTGTCTCCCTTCAATATAGGAATGGAAAACCCCACCAAAAGATGCCATTCATTGCCAGTTTAGAAAATTGCCTCCCTCCACGCCCCCCAAAAAGAGCTGAAGCAATCAGGGCTGTGTTGGTGTCAGTGTCGTCTGTTTTCTACAGCAGTGTCAGCACGCCCCGAGCTGAATAAGTTGATCTTGCAGGGGAAATTCAGGTCAGATGACAAAGGTGAGGTGCGGGTAAACCAAGAGTAAATTGGAGACTGTCTTCTGCTCTCATCCGTGCAGGAAGGTGCAGGACTGGTTCCCACGTGAATGAGGACTGGTAGAACTTCCCAGATCGTTCCTTAGAGCTCATTTAATTCTTTCCTCAGTGCTGCAAGGGATTTTCTTTCTTTGTGGAAAGTGTCAATGCTTGTCTTTCAAAAGCCAAAAAAAAAAAAAAGTAAAAAAGACGATTTGCAAAAACAAGTGCCATGCTGCCCATTTGCACACTCGGGCAGAGAGAGGAGTCAGGAACTGCTAATGAATGTACCAGCTGTGTGTGGAAAATCAGCCAAGCTCCGGCTTTGGGCTTTCATTTCTCTGCTCAGATCCTTATTCTAGACTGTCTGTGAGAAATGAGCAGGAATAAAGAACAAGGGTGACAAAGTGAGGCGCTCCTGAAATATTAAAGAAAGAACCTTGTCTTGAAGCAAAGCAGCTGTTAAGCCCATTTACCTTTGGACTTCATCTGATAACATCTTAAGATAAAGGCAAAACCCCTTTCTCCTTCTTAGGATCAGAGACCTTTTAAATGCCTCTTTCCAGGATTTCAGGACAGGAAAGTTTGGTTACTAATTTTAGCTGTTTCTCCCTCTCTCTCTCCCTCTCTCCTCCCTCCTTCCCTTCCTCTCTCTCTCTCTTCCTTCTGTGTCTGTCTGTCCCCTCTCTGTCTCTCTTCTCTCTTCCTTCCCTCCCTTTCCCTCTCCTCTCCCTTATTTTTCTCCAGCTTTATTGAGGAATAATTGACAGATAAAATTGTAATATATTTTAAATGTACAACATGATGATTTAATATTTATATACGTTGTGAAGGGATTTTTACCATTTAGTTAATACATTCATCATCTGAAATATTTACCTTTTGTAGGTGTGTGTGTGTGTGTGTGAAAACTTAAATTCTACTCTGTTACAAATTTCAATTATATGATACAGTATTATACACTATAGTCATCATGTTATACATGAAATCGCCAAACCTTATTCATCTCGTAACTGAAAGTTTATACACTTTTGCTAGCCTCTCCCTAATCCTCCCTGGTCCGCAGTCCCTGGCAACCACCATTCTACTCTCTCTGTTTCTATGAGTTCAATTTTTCTTTTTAGATTCTGCATAGAAGTGATATCATGCAGTATTTGTTTTTCTGTATCTGGTTTATTTCACTTAACATAATGCCCTCCAGTTTTATCCATGTTGTCAGAAATGATAGGATTTCCTTCTTTTTTAAGGCTGAATAATATTCTACTGTGTATATATGTGTGTGTGTGTGTATATATATATACACACACACCCATTTATCCATTCATACATCGACTGACACTTGGGTTGTTTCCACACCTTGGCTATTGTAAATAATGCTGCAGTTAACATGAGAGTATAGATATCTCTTTGAGATAGTGATTTTATTTTATTTGGATATATACCCAGAAATGGCATTAGTGGATCTTATAGCAGTGCTATTTTTAATTTCTTGAGGAGTCTCCATACTGTTTTCCATAGTACATTTTTAACAGTTTACATTCCCACCAACTATGTGCAAGGATTCCCTTTTCTCCACATCCTCACCAGCATTCTCTCTTGATTTTGATGACGGACATCCTGACAGGTGTGAGGGGATATCTCATTGTGGTTTTGATTTGCATTTTCCTGATGATTAGTGATGTTGAACACCTTTTCATGTACCTGTTGGCCATTTATACATCTTCTTTGGAGAAACTTCTATTTAGGTCCTTTGCTCTTTTTTAAATTGGGTTGTTTGTGAGGGTTTTTTTTTTTTTTTTTTTTTTTTTTACTACTGTATTGCATGAGCTCATCATATATCTTTGCTGATGGTTTTCTTTGCTGGGCAGAAGCTTTCTAGTTGATGTAGTCCCACTTGTTTTGTTTGCTTTTGTTGTCTTTGCATTTGGTTTTAAACCTGAGAAGATCATTGCCAAGACCAATGTCAAGGAGCTTGCCACCTGTTTTCCTCTACAAGTTTTATGATTTCAGGTCTTAAATTCAAGTCTTTAATCCATTTTAAGTTAACTTTTATGTATGGCATAAGACAGGGGTCTAGTTTCATTCCTTCGTCCTTTTAAATACTGGAAATGATCTAGCTACTGTTTGACTGTGAAAATCCCATTGTGTGTGAACTTAGGGATGATTGCAATCTTGAGTAAGTCCGCATTCATGGGCATATGTGAAGTGAGAAATGGCTCACCCTTTGTGCAGCTGTCCTGCACACTCTTCTATAATAATAGCTCCTGTTTATTGAGTACTTAGTATGCACGAAGCACTATACAAAGAGCTTTGCATATATTTTCTTATTTAGTGCAATGACTAAAACTGGGGAGAATTGGAACATCTCTTTTCTGCATTCCAGTCATTCTTTATTAATGGAGTCCTTCATAGATAGGATTATGCTACTACACCTCGCCTAAAGCCACATAATGACTGTTGCCAAGGATAAAGCTGTTTCAGTGCATAAATATTATTATTCTGAAAGAAAGAGGGAAGAAGTGTTTTTCAAAACAATGAGTCTATGCTCATTTTGGAGAAGTTTGCTCACAAGGGTCTTAGATGCCTCTCAGTGAATTAAATTATTTGCTCCCAAAGCTTGGTCTTGGGCAAGCTACTCAATCTCCTGTGTCCTAATTTCCTCATCTGTAAAATGAAGTTTAATGAGTGTATATAAGGGGCTTACAACAGTGCATGAATATTGTAAACATTCAGTGAATGTTCCCTATTATCATCATCATCAGTATTAAATCATCACAACAACACTCTGAAGAAGGTATTTTTATCCCCATTTTACAGATGGGGAAACTGAGGCAAAAGGGTTTACTAACTGGGCTAAGTTGATACAGCCAATCAGTATTAGAGGCAATGGTTCTAACCCTAGGTCACTCTCACTCCACAGCTGACAACTAAAATTCGATGCTGCCACTCACCGTAGTAAGTAATACCTGGTCATGGCTGTATAAAATACAATTTCTTTCTCCTATAGGAAACCTGAGCCCTAAAGCAAACATAAAATGTCTTGAAGACTGGACACGCATCGTACGAGAAGCATTTTCAATCCCTTTGGTAGAGAGAGAGTGCTTAATTACCACGTGCCACTGCTGTTAACCTCTGCAAATAAGTCTAATTATCACAGATTAATGAACATAGCTTAGGCACATCTAAAGGGGCTTTGCTGAGGGGTTTTCATTTCTGCATTTCATTATCTCCATAAATGCTGTGGTTCCCCATGCACAAGGTTATGGGACTTTTATTATTTTTTTAGCTGCACTCCGTGAAATATCAACAACAGTGCCTGTGAAATAGCTCAGGGCAAGGATCACTTTCCAGGAAATCTTTAGGAAGCCTGTGAGTTGGGTGGCTGCTGCTTCACTGTTTACTGATGAATCATGCCACATGGGTTCATAGGGAATAAAGCTTAGACAGTTGCCAAGGAAACAGGCTGAGATTTTGGAAATATCTGAAATTTCACCATGGTGAAATTTCCAGGAAAAATCAATGTCTTAGTCAAGAGTCTGGTTAAGCCGTCTCTGCATCAGGGTGAATAGCACCAATGCAAACACAGCTTGAAAGATCCACTCCTGTCTGCGCCCCATGACTTAAAACCACACACACCATGTTGGGATTCTCAGAGAATGTTTTCTTTGAGTAGATGAAACTACGCTTGCTATACTCATACTGGAAAGTGGCCATCGTGCTGGTCCTCAGAGCAGGGCTGTGCAGGCAGCCATCTTTGAATATCCTTGTGAGCTCAGACAGAAATTCCCCGGTGAGGCCCTTGGAAATCCCAATGTCACATTGTGGCAAGAGAGCAAGCTGGCAGCTAGCAAAGGGCTTCAGCCATTCAGAGGCTGGGACCTAAGGATGGTCTTGGGCACAATCCACCAGACACGTTTCATTAATAAATGATTAGATTTGCAAATCTTGTCAGTAGAGATTGCTATCACAGAACTAATGAAATAAATAATGAAACATTTCCAGTGTTTCTGGCTGGCTTTCAGAGCGGAGTAGATCTCTGCCTTTGTTGCAATTTGTGGCTGTCTCTTTGATCAACTCCTGGGGAGTTCAAGGAATGATTTTCCTGCTTCCAACATCTGCCTTTAGCTTTTAGGTTTGCCTTTTTTTTTTTTTTTTTTAACTTGACTTTTCATATCATTTTGCGCTTCAAACACAAAGTTTCCCCAGGATAATTTCAGATAAAGAAACCTAACAGGGTGAATAATCTGCAGTGAAGAAAATCTGAATTGTACTTGGAGAAATAACCCATTTGACACTGGGTTAGGAAAGGGGTAGGGGAGGGATTTTGCTTACAAATCAGCATAAAGGAATGTTCACAGTTTTATTTGAATGTCTCATTCTGCACAGCCTAAAGCTGAGAGCAATTCCTGATTCAGAAGTAAACCAGGATGCTACCCAGTGTGGATTACCCAGCAGGCAGACAAAGCATATGCTCAGGACATTAGCAATGCAGGGGTAGCTCATATTTCTTTTGTTAAAAAAGAAAAAAAAACAGATTTTTTATATCTCAAATAATTTATCAAGATAGTCATGAAGAAATCAGGACACTTTTGGGTTTCTTAACAGTTATTTTCTGACTTTACGTTACATTAAGTTGAATTCCTATCAGAAGTGGGAGGAGAGGAAGCCCCAACATCTATCCACTATATGGGACCCCCAAAGAGCTTTGTGTGCCCTGGTAATAGATGAGATTTCTTCCTTGAGCCATTCTAGTCATAGGGGGCGTAACCATTTCCTGTAAGCCTGACGCTTTGGGTAAAATAAAATGTTGACAGCAGAAATAGATTTTCAGTTCTCTCCCTCTGCATTCCCATCCAGCACATGGACAGGCACACACACAGACACATACTCACTCAGTGTTTCTTGGCAATCACAGTGAAGTCAGAGGTCAGGGTCCTGATGGACTGTTTGCTCGGGACTTACCTTGTTGGGAGCTGTCACTGTGCTCATTTTTAGTTTTTGTCATGGGGAAAGTTACAGTGGAACAAAGTTCAAATCCATCCAGTCTTTAAAAATCTAATTAAAAATGTATCTTTGAGCATCTTTATCTTTTCTAATTTCATTGTATGACATAACAATTCTATAGGCAAGACACGTCGAATGTTCCTGTCTACATGAATTAAATTGTTTCTTCTGTGATCAGATACCTTCTCACTAGAATAAGATTTGATAAAGTAGTGAACTGATAAATTGAAGAAACAAGAAAACAAAATTAATGCTAAAATGATAAGGATCAGAAAGAGACAAAAAATAAAAACTCCCCTTTAGGCTCACTGAGGCTATATAAGGGCTTATCTACATGGATAAGTATTCTTGTCCTGTAATTTTATGATAGATCTTTTCACTTATGTCTCATAAGTGGCTAGTTCTCTAATGGGAACATAAATATACAGTTGGTTCTACTCTCCAAGATGAGAATTAGATTTTATTGTTGTCAAATTATTACTGTATTTCATTGATTCTAAGGTGCAAATTTTTTCATATTTTGTCAATTCTGAAATCAGGGGGCCTATCAAGATCACCATCAGCAGGGCAGAGACTGTGACGTGGCTGTCAATACTATACACGGCATTGAAACTTTCAGAGTGGGTGCCAGCTACTGCAAAGGAAATCCTGGAGGCGATAAGCACTGCATCACCCACACTCTTAAGGGCACAGTGCATGATGTTGGGTGGAAAAATGTGGACACTGATGACCGTGGGTCAAAAATAAAACAGAAACCACAGCTTGCAAAACTGTAGTATGATTGGCAAAGAAGATAAACTGTACAAACCATGATATACACAGCAAACTAAATGCTTTAATATCAGCTTGTTCAGACCCACTCATTCCAGAATAAGACCACTGACTTCCAGCAACTCATCTCATTACAGATTCTGACCTATCCCTGCCCAGTCCTTGCTTACTCTCTTCTGCCCCAAACCACCCGGAGACTTCCCTAAATCCTACAACTACCCTTCCCTGACTCCTTTTTTGAAAACACAGCTGAGACTCGATCAAGGTGGTGCTTCCTCTTGCTCAGCAATTTAGGAAATTCTGTTTTATGTGATCAGCAATTTTCCCTGGTGGTCTAGGTACAGAGCGTCGATAATTCAAAAAGAATTTCAGTAGAATCAGCTTCAGTGCTAAAAAAATTTAGGAATACATTATTTATTTAATGTACATTTCCCTTTTAATGTATGCAAAAGAGTGATATATGATAAAATACATATCTAATAATTTAAAAAGAACTTTTGCAAAAATATAAAATAAAAACTAAGAATGCATTGTGTTATATTTATTGGCATCAATTTTTTTCATAGTGGCACATAAAATAATGGCATATCATACAATGATGGCATTTTGCATTTGATAAAATATGGTAACAATAGCTAACTAACTTTTACTGGACATTAATCATAAGGCATGCACTCTGCTAAGTGCTATACTTGCATTAAATCATTTAATTCTCATAGTGTTACTGTGATTACCCTCATTTTGCAGATGCACAAACTGAAGTGTGGAGAAAGTCCATGCTACCTTGAATTAAATAGCTTATAACTGATATAGGAGTTAAGGCTCGGGTCCAGGTAGTGTGCCTCTGCTAGGCTAGGACAGGAGGGGAGAAATGGTCCTTGCAGCACTATTTTCTTAAAACTGGCAGAAAGCATTAATTAGAATGATAGTACTTGCACAAAGCATGTACTAAATTTTGGGATTTGGACTTTTAAGGGTAATATATTAACTAGTTCTTTGGTGCTCCTGGAAGTGAAATTGTTTCCCTTGGGTATTTAAGAAAATGTACCTTCTCAACCTGAAATATTTGCCGGCTTATTTCTTCCAAAAAAGAGAGTCAGTGTTCAAAGTCATTTATCAGGGTTAAAAAACAAGTAACCAAATAAAAACAAACCCAACACTTGGGTCATCCATTTAAGTCAATGCTTGACAGCTGTTCTGGGAATGGCTGTTGCCATGGGTTACCACAGGGCACTCAGCATCTTAGCCTTACCCATCACTTCCAGGCTGAGCCCCATCTCTCTAGGGAGACGACTCTTCTTTTCTTTCCCCATCACACCCCCACCTTGGTGGTTCATATTAAAGATTTTTTTTTCCTCTGAAAGGAAAATGAAATAATAATATGCTGAAAATTCCCTAGATGTCACCTAGGGTATCTCTGTCTTTGATGCTTTTGTTGCCCTCTGTTTTTTCCTGTAGATCACAGCAGCAGCACCACATTTTCTATAAACCTCAACTCAGGGTTCCAACCAGCTGCCTTCCACAGGTGGGGCCGCAGTTGGTCATTATCCATAAATAAATGTGTTAGTTTAGAGTCAAACAATTAATATGTTCTTAATTGGATTCTTCAGATAGTTGGCCATGACAGTATTTTCAGGACTTTTGTTGTCTTTGTTCTTGTTTTCCTTTCTTTCTCTTTTAAACCCTCTCCTGTTATCTTGTCAATGCATTCACATATTTCTTTTGACTAAGAGGCACTGATCTTCCTTCTACCACCTACTTCCCACTCTTCCCACATTGAAGGGTTTAGAAATCCATTAAATGCCATGTCACCCCTACTTTTTTTTTTATGTTTTAGAAAAGAGGGGATTAAAGTAGAACATCTTAGTTAGGTGGTTCTACTTACTGGAAACACACATACAAGATACCTGCATTGCATATAATCTACCAGGCTAATTGTGTTTATGTTGATGATTACCAAAGCCTTCAAATCCTGAAAACATATCTGTCATCTATTATGCTTACAAAAGAGAAAATTTGTAGGCAGCATGTTGAGATTCTTTAAGAAATTTAGCATATTAACTCCCCTTTGTTTCAGGTATTGCATAATATTTATGATCACAGCTTCTGCTGATGCTCTGGGTCAAAACAAGTCTTGTCAAATATGCTGTTGGTTTCTCTGACATTCCATAAAGAGAAATTTACTGCTCATTACACTTCTTTCTCCTTTGCCTTTTCTTCCCATCACCTGCCCCCCCCCCCCACCTTGCATTCTAGTCAGCACATGCCCCTTTTCTATGGCTTCCTTATAGATTATTAAGAAAAAAGATGTAAACTCACAGGGAGGATTAAGGTAGACACAGCTGGTGTCAACAAAAACAGAGAAAGATGAAAGAGGATTGAGCACGTCTGAATGGACAGCCCGTGGGGCTTTCCTGTGACTCATCCTTGACCTTTACCCTCCCAAATCATGCCCAAGGCAAGTAAACAGCTTTTCAAAGCAGACTACCTTCTGGGACTCTTCATACATTTTCATTTTAATCTCTTTTCAAAATGGTCAAAAATAAATGTCCTTATGAAGAGAAGTACTCCTGACAAAAGTTGAATTTAAAATGACGCAGAATCACTCTGTTACCTATCACACTGCGGGTCCTAAACTGCTTATAGCCTTATTCCAAATAAAAAGGAAAGGCAACAGTCTTCAGTGAGTGTTTTAAATGTCTCTGCACCATTCAAAATGATTACATGGGCCTTTGAAAATATTGCCTTGAGGCACTATGGGTGATTTAATTTTTTCTTTGTATTTTGTAGATTATCTGTAATGAGTATGCTTTATGTCCATAATCCACAAAAGACTTTCAGCCAAAATGGAATTACAGTACATATTTTTAAAATATAAAAATACTACCCAGGGAGTTATTTTTAAAATAAAGAAAGCAGCTTCTTAATGCTGAACTAGGTAATAATGTCAATAAATTGTCATTTGCCTAAGAAATATTTTCTGATATAAAAGATGAGTTAAAGATGGCCTGAAATGTTTCTTCATTATAGGTAAATATTATATCCAAAACCAAACAATTCTCCCTTTGTGTATTACTCATGCCAAAGGAAAAAAAGAATTTTTTTTTACCTGTACCTGTGGTTTGCAGATTGTAAGTGATTTTTATAATCAGATACATTCAGCTGTGTAAAAAAAAATCATGACAGCCCCAAATCATTTAACTTATAAAATCTCAGTCACAGTTCGGTAACAAGTAGGGCTTGTGGAACAGTGCACACTAGAATGATGTGTGGGCAGAGATCTCTAATCACCCCTCCAGTCTCAATGAATTATTTCCATCTGACAGTACCACATTCTTTATTTAAGATCCCTGTGTTTTAATTTTGCAAATATGGAGAAGGTAGCTAACTAGTTCTCAGGGTCAATTCAGAGAGATGGGAAAACAGTCCTGTTCTTATGTTCTGTGAGAATGACTTCAAACAATCATTTTTATCCAGTGAAGTACACATTGGATAGGAAAACCTACCCAAACAAAACAATAAAACTTACTTCGGTTAAAGTAAACTGTTGAGAAATCTAACAAAGAAATGTGTTCCAAGTGCTAGTTCCACTAAATCCTAAACATCCAGCTTTTTACAGACTTGCAAATCAAATTGCTTTATGGGTAGAGGAGCATTTAATACAGTGTGACCAGCTTAAAGTTAACATTTTGTATTCAGGATGATTAATGACACCATATTGTATTTCAATTACTACAACATACTTCTGGGTAATAAACGATGGCAATAATATTCACATTAAGTCAATAAAAGGCATCTTCAAAGTGTGATGTATAAGTGCCATTATTATAGTATAAGTTGATCACATCATACAATGAATTATCAACAGCATAACAGGAAATCTCTATACCAAAGCATATATTTTCATCTCAGTGCACAGGGATTTTTGGCAGATCACCCTCATTACTATTAATAGTAGTCAAATGGAAGTCTTCACACTCATTAGCAAGAGGACTGCTCCTCCGCCTCCCAGCCTAGCTATATTCCACTCTATCCAGACTGCATTTTTGTAAGTTCAAGTGTGAGAAATCAACTTACTTCTCAGAACACTCAAGTCCAAAGGGAAATAGATGTGGCAAGTGACAGTTTATACTCTGGAAAACCAATACTTGGGGAAAATAAGTCTCAAATAAAAGATATTTATTTATTTTCCAAAAGGGTTTGTCTACTTTTGGAGTGAAAATATCTTGGGAAGGAGTTTAGACACCATGAAACTTGGAGAAGCTTCTGGATGATAAATTCCTAGAGGGTCATGGCTTTTTAAATTGTTCTGAATGGTGCCTGGTTAGAGTGAGGTCATTGATGGGAAGGCCCAGGAGCTCAAGAAAGTAGGCATAGGAGAGAAGGCAGGGAAGATGGGTGGTTTCTGCTTCCTCCCCCTTGGACTACTCTCCAGTCCCTCTCAACATGATCTCCTTTTCCTCTTGTACCACTTTTAAAAAATTAGTTTTTTGAACAAAATTCTCTTTTGCAGACCTCGTGATGCCAGATTATTGCTGGTGATATTGTGGAATCAAATGCTTTTTAAATAACTTTAGATATATTCCCTAAAAATGGCCATAAGAAGAAAACAGAGTCACTGATGTGAATGATCAACATCAGAATAAGAGGTCCTCTTTACTCCAATACAACCCAAAGGCATCAAGGAAGAATTCCAAAATAGCGAGAGACGTTAAGAGCAATGGCAATGCCAATAAAGTGGCAATATAAGACGAATATAGACTCCAGAATATAGTTAAATAGAGCTGCATCAAATCAAAATTTTCCTGGAAATCTGGGTTCACTGCACATAAATGGCTTTGCCATGTGACTACCTATATAGTCAAAATAAAAGCAGGACCTCTAGCTCTAAATCCTACACCTACCCAAGTTCCGAGAGTTTGAGATGACTGTGAGAATGTTGTTAATTTCCTGGGGCCTCGGCTTCCTCATTTTGCAGTAGAGATGATGCCCAGAATCCAAGGTTCATTCCACCAGGTATGTGGGAGGTCCTCACACCCTTCATAACTTCACACTTCATAAGTGTTCTCTTAGCCCAAGTTCTCATTTATAATTCTGAAACTCCCTGGAGTCTAAAAAATGAAAGTTGCTTTGTTTGTAAATTGGAGTCAAAATTCATTTGGTGGCAAATCCTGACCTGAACTGACATGAGATTTCTTATTGGCTCTGTTTAATCCCCCTTAGTGTGATTTGCTGCAGAAATATAGGTGCATTAAAATTAATATAATCAATGGATCTAAAGGCCAAAAATTCAGAATTCCAAAACACATCTAGGGCTAACGGTCCAGAGAGGGGACTGTGGTGATGATGATGATGATGACGATGATGATGATGATGATGATGATGATAATGATCATAGTCTAAATATGTTTGCCTTTCGTTAGCTTGCTTCCTTCTCCTGGTTATACCATTTAGTTCTTATGAGAATGCTTTTGGCACCTTATCTCCCATTGACCTTCCTGTATTGTTCCTTTGCTGCCACTGTGACACAGTTTCTGAGAAGAACCTACTACCACTTTCTCCTGGCTCCTGGTAATGCTCTGTCCATTCCTGGTTTTGATTTTGTTCACTCTCTGGTACTCTGGGCCCAACTGTCAGTGGCTTCTGGGAATGAGGAACTTTGCTTTGTAACTTGTCAAATGGATCAGGACAAACTCTTGTTCAATGTGGCTGGGAAGAACAGATGGCTTGCTAAGTAAGGGTGGAAGAAGGACATGGAGGGTGAAGACAATTCATCTCTTTATAAAATATAATCCATTCACACTGGTACCTTATTTATTTCTTATTCATTATTGTTCATTGTATATAAAAAGTCTCCATTCAAACAACATACTTTGTAGTATGAACTCCATTATCAGAAACAGAAATACTATGGATGTCAGCTAAGATGGGGTTCCCTCCTTTTGCTCCCTCAACATGTGAGGTGGGCTATGGCTCCTTGGTCTCTGCCTCATGAGATAAGGATTCTATTTCTGTCCATTGACATATGGCCATAGCCCAAAGAACCCTTTCCCTGTTTCCAGGGACCTGCCTTAGGCATCTGGGAGAAGAACCCTCCTCTGCCTTGAAGAAGGGCCTCAGCCTGAGATAGTCACCATTGACTACTACCAAGCCAGCCTTGAGAATACTGAATTCTTCTCAGTCCTTTCTGGGTCCAAGTTCACATTGTTTAAAGGCATTTTCTTCTGAAATTATTCAAATGAGGTGTCATGTGAGATGTGTACGTTTTGGACTGCATCCAAAAGAAATCAGTTACTGAAGAATCAAAAAGCTTTATTCTAAGACAATTTCACTCGTAAGATGGTTCCTTGGCTTGCAAGGTCCCTTGGCTTAGGTTTTGGAACAGAAGATGCCCTGTTGCTGCTTTATTTTAGTGAGAAAAACTTAAAATAGGTATGTAGAGTGTAGTAAAGAGGGAGGAAATGGATTATGCAAAATAGTTAAATAACGTAAGCGCTTTGGACGTATTATCTTGATTATTTTAACAACTCTAGAGGTAGTCACTTATTGTTACCTCTGTTCTTCTGATGAGGCTTAGAAATATTAAGTAACTTGTCGAAGATCACACAGCTAGTAAGTTGCTGGTTCAGAATTTGAACCCAGATTTTTTTGCATCCAAATTTGAATTCTTATCTACTTTATAATCAACCGATGATTGCAATAATTCAGTTGTTAGGTTATAATTAGAGGGATGGCAGTGGGAATGGAAATGAAGGTTGGAGGTGAGAGATATTGTCAAGGGGGTATCCACAGACCTAGTAACTAAGTGTGATTGGCAAAGTAAGGACAAGGCAAAGATTTGGTTTTATTGTTTCAAGCCTGGATGTTTAGGAGAATGGTGGTAACAACAATAGAGAAAAAAAGTTAAGAAGAAGCCTGGGTTTGGAGAGACAGATTATGAATTATTAATAAAGCCACAATCAACACTAGCCTGAAGTTCTTCTTTCTCCTCTATCTTATCCCCACTATCTCTCCCCTTTATTATCAGCCTCTATGGAAGGCAGTAAGATGTTGTTTTAGTCTTGTGCTGCATCCTATAAGGTAAGGCTTATATAACGCGTGAGAGGGTGAGGCGAGGGCAGGGGGAGAAAAGGGAATTCGTATTTAATGAGGATCCTCAACTAAATTTATTCTCAGTTCCCAGGATTTATTGTACGTAGATTTTACTGTAGAAACACTATTATACTTCCTTTGCACCATTCTTTCAGTAATGGCCTCGGCCCATGGTGCAGTTATAGGACCAAATCACAGTAGGCATTTAAAATTCATGATCTTGCTGCTGCATGGCAGAACAATATAAATGGAAAGGCACAGCCTGGATACCATCTTGTGGTCTTTATAAGGGGAAAATTGGTGGCACTTTGATTCACGAAGGGCTTATGACAGGCCTGGGCCTGTGGTAGCACTAATATAGCCGTCACTGGAATGCCAAGAGGTGGCCTGCTGTGTTAACAACTGTCAGTTTGTGCCAAACTCATCTAACTGAAAAGTTATGGGCCAATAAAAAAAAGATGCTGCTCTTCTCCTTTGATTATGAGGTGTAAAAGCAAGCACCTTGGAAAGCAAGCTACCTTGTTTCCTGCTAAAAGATGCCTGTCAAAGTGGCCAGTTTCTGGGGTTGAAAGACATTTTGTAAACATGTCCACATTGGCGTTTCTTTGCCTTGTTGGCGAGCCTTGCTGAAGTATCATCCTTAGAGCTAAGTAGTGGGCTGGCAGTGGACACTGACTAAGACTGGGAGTGACTTCAACATTTCAGTCAGAGTGGTGGCTTGTATGGGGGCCAAGGTGACTGAGAGACAGAATGCCTAGCATGAAACGTCTGAGCTCTGGGGTCAGAAAGACCTGGTTCTGAGACTTGGCAGCTATTTAATCTGGTGCAAGTCACATGGCTGGTCCGAACCTGCATTGGCGTATAGATACAATGGCATTAACACCATCTTTTTTGAAGGATTGTTTAAAGATCAGAAATAATGTATAAAATATATTATTTGTATATGATCTAATGTGTCATATAGAATACATTAAATGCATATAAAATAGTAATAAGAACAAGTTTGAGTTTTTGTTATCTGCCAGGCCCTGTAACTGAGCAATTTACGTGCACTGTATCATTTGATTCTCATAATTGCCCCAGGTGGTAAGTAGTATTTTTATTCCGTTTGACAGGTAAGAAAACTGAGTCTTGGAGAAGTAATTTGTTGAAGTGATTTCCACAGCTAGTGAGTTGGAAAATAAGGATTTGACTCCTAATCTGTTGACCCCAGATCTTGTTTTACTAAAGACTGTTAGAAGGGTTGGGCAAATGGCAGTCATGTTTGTGATTTAGATTCTGCCTTGTATTGTATAATTCTAGTATGAGGAGTTTTGAGTATGTCTCATCTATTACCTGTTTCCATGTAAGTTTAGCTGAACTTTCTTCATACTCTGAAATTGTATTTCCAGGACCCTGCCTATTTCTTTGTTTATATAAGCAGTTATTGGGAAGAGAAATTGGTCTAGCATTGGAGAAATGGGACTAGGTATTGTGATTCCTCTTTCTTTTTACTTTACACTGCCACAAACTTATTGTGTGTCTTACCCCAAACTCTACGTTTGGATTAGCCATCAGGAAAATGCAAATAATGGCCTCATCTAGGAAATGTTTCAAGGAATCAATTAAAGTGCAAAATAGTTCTGCTTCTCTCCCTTATGGGACTGTTCTGGTGCCAGCACAATGGTCCTGAGATGTTGGAGATTATTATACAACTGATGGTACACAAAACATAAGGCATCTTTAATACTCAGCATGTCCCCATCAGAGAGGAAATTTAACCTCCCTTCAGTGTGGATAGTTCTAGAATGTTCCATGGCTTTGCACATTTTCACCCTTGTTCTTGGAGATTATAGTGTTTATAGGATGCATGGGTAATCCCTAAGAATTTACTCTTCCATGATACTGCACTTCAATGTTTAAATGCTTACAGTTAGTACATATTAGACTCTAGAGGTTTCTTCAGAGTAGGGAATTAGATGACTAAGTCAAGATAGTTCTGTATTTATAAATACTTTCCAACATCCCAAGTGGTAGGGTATTTACTTAAAGTATTTTGGGTACTTATTCTGACTCCCTTTGTGGCACTAAACATAGTCCTCTACCTTATGACAACCCTATGGGGTAGACTGTTTTATCTCCATGTTATAGATGAGGAAACTGAGGTTCAGAGAAATTTAAATCACGAATTTGACCAGCAAGTATGAAAACTGGAATTCAGTAATCTTGAAATTCCAAAACTCAAGCCATAGAATCCTATGGCCTTTCTTGAAGGCTTTCGTTTCACTACCTTGGCCAAGTACTGGCTCTAAGGCAATGGGATACTCCCCGGGGAACAAGGTGTGATGATTCTTGAGCATTGAGGTTGAGTTAGGGCTTTGAAGCCCAGCTGCCTGGGTTTAAAGCCTGATTCTGCTATATAGCTGTGTCATCTTGGGCAAGTTGCTAACTCTCATTGTACCTCATTCTTGTAAAGAAATACCTTATAGTGTTGGTGTAGAGATTGAATGAGTTAATACTTAAATCACATATAAGAACAAAGGGTACACTCTGTAAAAGTTAGCTATCATTATTCTACTAAAAGGTAAGATCAATATTTTGTTCCTTGCTATACCTACAGCATCTAGAGAAGTGTCCAACATATAGTAGGTACTCAATAAATATTTACTGTATAAATGATTAAATTAATGAATGCATAAGAGAATAAGAGGTTATATCCAGTCCCAGGGACCAAGTAAGATTTAGATTTTGTTAGCTCAGTCCTCTATCCAGCTTCATTTGGCAACAAAAAATATAAAGAATAGGAGCACCACGGGTATTTGGGAGCTAGCAGGGACCTTATATATCATCTACTGTCCTTCACTGTGAATGAGGAGAGTGAGGTTCCAAGAAGTTAGGTGACATTATGTGAGGTAACTCAGTGAGTTAACAAAGCTAGTATTAGAATTTAGGTTATTTCACTTCTCAAGGGCTTCATAAGCCTGGGTAGAACTATCCCAGAAGTGAATTGAACTCAGGCATTTTTTTTTTTTAGGAAACAAACTTTTCATAGTTTTCCATGGAAGGAAGGAAATACTGTGGAAAATGAAGGATCATCTCCTTTATTGAAGCTATGAACTAATATAGAATGAGACCTCCATAATGTTTGGAATATAAATCTACATTTCAGCTCTGATTCCTGGCTTTAGATATGGACACGGATTGGGATCCTGACTCTGTAATTTGTAATCTCTGTGACTTTGGGCAAGTCACTTAACCTCTCTGAGTCTCAGCATATCTCATCCATGAGGCGCTTATCATACAGACTCATCATGAGGAGCATTAAATGAGGTGATGAGCACTACTTAGTACAGGGCTGGGCACAGAGCAAGTTCTAACTAAGCAGTAGCCATTATTGTGGATTGTGCTGGTTTTTCCTATGGAATGTCTCACTTAACTATCTCTTTTTGTTTGTGGGATTACTACCCTAGTGTGGGCCCTGGATTTCCTACTGATCTAATACATCACTTTCTTTCTTCCTCAAGCCCTACTTCATATAGTGGCCAGCTTTGTTAAATACTCTCCCAAACTGATCATTGGTTCTGATTTCCCATTTCTACATCAAATGTAAACCTTCTGATCTGTTTTTCAAAATCCTCATCATAAAGCCTCACTTACCTCTTTTCCTCTCTTACCTCTTTTCTCACAGCTCCTCTCAAAATATACTCTTCCATTGGACCATCTCTGCTCTGTCCGTGGTCCTGACTTCTCAGGTTTACATTCTCGGCTCCCCCATCTCTTAGCCTACCCAAATCCTCCTTATGTTTCAACGTACAGCTGAAGTTCCAGCTCTTCCAAGAAACCTTCTTTGATTATTCCAGTTCTCATTGAGTTATTATTTTGAGCTCTGACAGTGCTTCTGAAACCTGTTATGATAGTGCCTGATTTTCACAGCAATGGGTACCCATCAACTGTGACTGGAAGAAAATAGCTGTTAACTATAAGTGCAATGCTATATTTGGTGGTTGTAGCTGATCAAGAACACATCAGATATATTATCCTAATACCAATTTATCATGTTGGCATAATTATGTCAGTAAATTATAGAGTAATAGCAAATATATGTATGAATTTCTATAAAAATGGGCACAGATGAATATTTGACATTAATTTGCTAAAAGGAGAGCAGGGTATTTAAAAGAGTGCATCATTCTTACTAAAATATTCACATAAGTGGGAAAAATACACAAAGATGTTTTTGGTAGCATTGCTTAAGAAATCAAAACATTGAAAACACTCTAAATATATGTCAATAAAGCTTGAGTTATGATACATCCATACACAAGCAGACCATGTACTTATTGAAAAGAACAAAATGGATCTCTATATATTGACAAGGAATGATGTCCTTGGTACATTATGTACAAAAAACAAGCTGCAGAGTAATATGACTAAATTTTTGTAAAGCAAACACATATTCCAAATATATTTTATGTTCTTCTATGGACAGAAAAAATCTAGATACACACTAAACTGTTAAAGGTACTTATCTTTGAGAAGTTGGGTACTGGAAATGGATTGGGGTAGCTAGAAGAATAGTTATTATGTTTTTAAAAATCTATACAGCAAATAAAAATCTAAGCCCTCTATGTCATAAGTTTAGATCAATTTTAATGTGTATTTAAAATTTTATATAAAAACCTTATGATTGTTTCCCAATAATCTTAAGGGTATTTAAAAATACATAAAGTATATGACTGAAAGAGTTGATTTTTTTTCTCATACAAATTTTCTCTCAGCAATAAGTGTTATTTATATTGCCTTCCTTTAACCTTAGAGCTGCTTTCGAATTTGACATTATTCCCCTCAAAACCCAATATTCAATGTCTTCAAATTTCAGAAACCCATTAAGGATATATGGAGGATGAAATTTTTACAGTATGTCATATCCTCAATAACTTTTACACTGACCAGTTAGAATGGATGCTGGCTGTTATGCCAGACTGGGGCATCCTGGCAGGACACCAATCCTGGGCTTAACTTTGTGAACTGGCAGGAGGTATTCCCTGAAATCTTTTGCTCACCTTTGTTTTCTTGTGCTTGATCTCTCCTTTTTCCCACCCAACCCAGAATCAGGGGCCCAGTATTATTATGAAGAAGACTATTCACACAAGAGGGTGGGAGGAACAGTAGTGATACATATGCTTTGGTCAAGATGATAGAGTTATGAAGGGATAATGGGGGAGTGGAAAGACTGTGGGCTTTGGGGCAGACAGATCTGGGTTAGAATCCTGGTTCACTCATTTTCTTGTTGTGCGGCGTGGGGCAAGATGGGTAATCTCTCTGTGCTGCTAATTCTTCATCCATAAAATGATGTTAATCTCTACTTCACAGGGTACTTTTTAAGGGAAAATGAGGCAACTTGTGAAGTGTCTGGGGGCATAACTGATGTTTGTAAATGTCAGTTATTCCCTCTCTTTCCCTGTCCCCATTCCTTTTCCCATGTGCTCTTGATTTACTCTAAGAACGTAAGGTTCAGGTCTTTTTAGCATCCTCTGGTGAATCTACTCTTTTCCCTGCCATGTGCTACCTATCTGAGTTATTGCTCGGTGCTAGGTCATGAGCCCATGTGTCACTGGATTCACACTGACAAGTGAAGTACAAGTGTTTATTAGGCAGCTTGGAATGCATAATCATCAAAACAGTCCAGATCAAAGTATACACCAACCTAGCAATTTAGCCATAATTATATATGGGTTTGCATGGGTCAGTTTCACTTCTAACTCAGTCAGGAGCTCCTTGAGGGCAGAAGCCAATTATTCTCCTACATCTACAACAATGCTTAGCACAATTATGAATGAGCTTGTGCATTTACCAAACATTTATTGACTGACCAACTGGCCTAGGGGTAGCAGGGCCTCTTTAGGTATGGTCAAAGCAGCTTTCAAGCTGGTTAACAGGGTTTAATAAGAAATAAGGTCCAGATCTCACTGTCAGCGCTTAATTACAATTTATAAGCAAACATATCTACACCTACATCACTGCAAATTGGAGAAAATCTTCCATCTGTAGCTATTCTTCATTTTCTCATTGGCTTTGCAGCCGCTCATTAATGTAATGGAGATGCCTTGAGGCAAGCTTCGATAGCCTTAGAGCACAGACAGACATCCTGGAGCTCTGGAAAGTACCTGGACAGGCCCTGAAAGCATGAGGGAAAGCTTTGGAGAAGGCAATTGAGAAACCTCCTGGCAAGACATTGTCTGCGGATCACTGGCCCGATATCACATAAAGGCCCCATCTGAGCCATTACAGCCTATTGTGTCAATGTGTTTTCTGGGAGGCTGTCATCCATAGATCACAGTGAGCAGTGAAGGTAATGCCTCCATGGGAACTGTTACTATTTCCCATCGGTGAATTCTATTAGAGGTCCATGGGTTACTGCCACTGGAGTTCATATTAACTTGGTCAAAGGGATGCTGATTGATTCTGTGGAATTTTGTGAATACACACAAAATACATTTTCTACTGTCATCTGGGTTTTGTATTGTACTTCCATGACGCCTGCTACATGGTAAATCCAATATCATCTACTTGAATTGCTACAGAGAAAAAAAACAAATTTCCCATGCCATTTTAAAGCTGAAATACCTGCCCATTTCTTTTCTTCTCTAGTCACAAAAGATTTAGACCTAACTATAAACCCTTGACTTCTCTTCTGACTTAACAACTTGATCTGATGGGAACGACATTTATCGAATGCCCACTGTGTACCAAGAAATAGCACTGGGAACTGTGGATGATACCAAAAGATTAATACAGGAGGTCTGTGGCCTCAAGGGAGTTTACAATATAGTTAGACAGAAGGCACTCATAAAATGATCAAAGAATATAATTACAAAACAAGTATCAGGAAATGCCTAAATAAGACACAGTTGCATCACAGACATAGTTCAATAGCTGTATCTTGAAAAGATGAATGGGCACTGAATCTTGTGAGGCACTAAAAAATAACTGTTTATAGGGGTCCTTTATGGTAAAGTGATTTTCTTATAGCCTAACTTATTGATATTAAAATTTCTTAAGTGTATGACTCTGTTCCTTGACATAGGTCATATACTTGGGCTGCTGGGCCAGGAGAAACACCAAGCTTAGGAAGTTTCCTAGATGAATGGAGTTTTAGATGAGATGCTGAAAGTGAGGGAAATGGATTGGTAGTGATTTTAGAGAGGACCAACCCTCCTACATGCACAAAGCAGAAAAAAATAGCTCCGTATCTGCACTTCCTTCCTGAGTGGATGTTGCTTTGCTGGTGCTAAGACTCTCATGTTATAAGAAGTGGAACTTTGTCACTGATGTGGGAGTCCTTTAACATGCCTTCCTGGCCTGCATTCTGATATATTCTGCATTCAGCATCTCAGCAGCCTGAGACCTTGGGGGTGTATATAGACACTTGGTGGTCTTCTGACCCCACATCTGGACTCCTAGAGGAGAAGCAGGTACTCTCAGGGTATCCCAGGTTACTGTGGTCAATGGGACATGGAGCAGAAGGGCCCAAGGGTCTCACTCATTAGGGAAATTCTTTTGTTCCCATGTCTCCTCTTTCTGAAGGTCTTAAAAGATGGGAATAATGCTGAGAGGTTCGTTAGCTTGAGGTCTCCATTTTGAAGATGGAGTGATAATTGGAGGACAAAGTTCCTCCTAATTCCTTCCTAAAAACTTACAATGTCCCTTGAGTTTGTGACTCCTTTTAATTTTCAAATTCCCCTGGTTGTTTGGATTCTCTTTGCCAGACAGATAGATAGATAAAAGAAAAATAGATATGTAAGTGATAGATAGGTGATAAACAGGGAATAGGTAGGTGAAAGGTAGGTAGGTGGGTAGGTAGATAGATAGCAACAGCCTCTTAGATTGTTACTCCAATTTTTACCTCTCTTTGGTCCAACCCATTCTAAAACCAGTTAGAATGCAACTGTCCTCAAGTTCAGAAACCATCATGTTACTCCTCTGCTCAAGAATTCCCTATTGCTTACATTAACAGGTTCAAATTCTTCACTCTAACATGAAGTCCCTCACAAACTCCCTCACAAACTCCCTCTCACTGCAGCTAACCCCCTCACTCTATCCCTCTCTTTAATCATCAACATTTCTCCTTCTTGTGTACTCTCTGCTACCTCCTAAGTTCATTCCTTCCTCTTTTATAGTTTTCCATGAGATATCTCACTGCTTAGAAGCTCCATCACATCTCCCTTCCAAGCCACACCTTTCAAAGCATAAGTTTCTTAGGTTATAAATTGAACGTAGTTGAAAGAACTAGTCATGCGCTTAGACACCTTGTTTCCCTGGGACAGTTGTTCCAACAGCCTGGCAAGGAGGAATCGTGGAGGAATGAGGAATGCTTGTGTAGGAGTCCCAGACTTGGCAAAAATGGAGCCCAGTGTCGAAACATCCTCTTTGTAGGGAGCCAGCATTGACCAAACACAGACTTTAGTTCTGCAGGGCTGAGAAGGAATAGAAGATACTTGCCTCAGGCAAGACCAAATGCTGAGAACCGTGAGTGGAGGAGCAGTTTAGGCTAAACAGGTACAGGCAAAGCTGACGTTCAAGCCCCAGAAAGACCATATCCTGACAACCAGTTCTGAGGTCAGAGGGCAAGGGTCATGCAGCTGAGAGTTCAGAGTGAAGCAAGAGTCAGTCAGCAACTAAGAGTCCCTGGGAGCTGATGGCCTCATTTCGTAGAGGTGATGGGGTGGGGTGTGGGGGAGGTACGTAGTGTGGGAGAACCCCCATACCCACTTCCAAAGGCAGTGACAGGGAACTCAGTAACGGGCCCTTCACTCTCCGGCCTCTGGGGACTAGAGTGCTCCCTTGCCGTAGACAAGCCTTTAGTCCAGGGCAGGTAAACATTTGTAACAGGGATTATCACATCCACCTGATAAGGGAGCTTGGCTCTATGAGAGTAAGGGCCAGATCTGCCTCGTCTACCACCATGTGCCCAGAGCCTGGCAGGCTGCCTGGCACCATGTGTAACCAGTTTGTAGCTGCTGAGTGGGTAAGGTAGATGAGAAAATTAAGTGAAATAATATATGGAAAGGTGCTATGGGCTGAATGCTTGTGTGCCCTCAGAATTAATACGTTGATGCCCCATGTGATGGTATCTGAAGATGGGACCTTTGAGAGGGGTGATTAGGTTTGGATGAGGTCACGGGAGTAGAGCGCCCATGATGGGGTTAGTGCCCTTATAAAGGGAAGGAGAGACCACATGTCTGTCTGTCTGTCTGTTTCTCTCCTTGGCCATGTGAGGGTACAGTAAGAAGGCAGCTGTCTACAAACTAGGGAGCAGGCTCTCACCAGATACCCGATCTGCTGGTAGCTTGATCCTGAACTCCTAAGTCTCCAGAACTATGAGAAATAAATGCTTGTTGTTTAAGCCACCCAGTCTGTGGTATTTCTATTATGGTAGTGTGAACTAAGAATAAAAAGCTTAGCCAAAAGTGAATCACATTCAGTAAAAGGAGAGTTTAATGATATTAATTAGTGAGCAGATCTAACTTGAAAACCTACATCCATATTTTAACAGTGAGTAATATTTCTGCTGTAATGTGATATCCATATTCCTAAAAAAACCCTGTATTCTGCAAAAGCCCATACCAAAAATAGCAGCGCTTTTGGAAAAATAAGATTGAGGCAGACCAAGTAACACTGAGGCAACATTATAAACAAGTACTAATAAAACAGTAATTTCAATTAAATTCCCGTATTTTATAAATCAATGCCATTCTCATTTCTTCATAAATACATTATAGCATATATAAGACTTTAAAAATGAAAGTGGCTTGATGAAAGTATTGAGTCTGCAGATGATGGCTGTAAGGCCAAAATACAAAAAGATTGGTGAAAACTGTAAACGATCACTTCTAAGATCAGGGTAAATGGAACAATACCGTATTCCTCTGTGTCTTGCTACATTGAGCTGGGCTAACATACTTTGCATCCAGCTGCTATTACTATGTGACACAAAACATTAACATGCTGGCAGAAAACTCTGTGAAAACCAGTGTGTCGTTTATGTTCTATTAACACAGTTTCCTTATTTACCAGTCAGAGCAGCTCTTTTACATTCTGAAAACTTGTTTAGATGTAGAACAGACTAGATTTACACATTTTGAATAAAGATTGTCTGGAGAATTATTTCTCTTGAACATCATCAGTTTTACATTAAAGAAGGTTTATAGTGGCTTATAGAAGTCTTTTGTGTGGCCTACGACGTATTTTTAAAAGTTTTGAATTGGTGTGTCCCACATTCAAACATTCAGAGATTTTATAAAGAAAAGTGGATTTGTTGTTCCTTTTTTCAATGTGGCAACAATTTGGTGGCCTGGATAGTGGCTGCCTCCATTCAGAGAGAGCTCTCTTCATGTATGTTACCTGCACGATGCTGTGGACATTGGGGTTAGCAAAACTTGTACCTTTTATTCTCCAGGGCTCTGCTCATATGTGAGTGTGTTCATAAGTTGGATATTTGTAATTTAGAGAATGCCTGCATTTTATTTATATCCACAGTCTTTTTGTGGACTTTTCATTACCCTTAGATGCATAGTCTTTAATTTAAAAGTGACCCAGATCCATACTAAACAGGTCACAGGTAAGTGAGATAAATGAATCCCAGAAATAGAAAAAGAAATAATGAGTTTTATAGGCAAATCAAACATTATCCTCCTAATTATCACAGTTAGATGCTTAAGAAAGATCTGTTGATCACCTTTGAACAGTGACTATTTTAGTGCATTCTTTTAAATTTAATTTGACTTGATTGCTATGATTCTTATGGAAAGATAAGTGTATACAATGTCAATATAATTTTATTAGCTGCCTCCCACACAATGACTTTAAAATAAGCTAATTCTTCATTGCAACACCTTGAGGTTCTATTATTATGATGATGATGATTATTATAATAAACACAAACAAAATATCTAAAACCTTTAATTTTTGTGTGACAACTATCTAATTATTATTTTTACTGTTGATCTTGTTATTGAGATTAAATCAAATCAGTTAAATCAAATAAATCAACATAATAAGTTTTTATTTTTCAACAAGATGATGAGCATTTCTCTATATTAATCTAGAAAATAAAACTGGTACTCCTCAATATAATTCTTATGTTTAAAAATTTTTGCTTTGGAATTCAGCATTTCTTTATATCTGATTTTAATGGTATGTAACCACCCGCCTGCCACCACCCCAATAGAGTGAATAATTAAAAGCCCTGTTTCAGTGTTTGACCATGGAAGTGTCTGTGTCATGTTTAAGCCTTATTTAAAACAGTTTATATTCCTTGACTTGAATTTAATGTGTGTGTGTTCACTGCATCAAATTCACCTTGTTCTGTTCCAACAATGACTGACAGCCTTGATTTAAGACCAGTAAGTTGAAGGCAGTTTGTTCAAAGATGGCCACTACTTCCTATCAGGATGTGAATGGTCTATAGAAGGTTTACAATCCATAACATTAGTTATAGCCTTTCAAACAAAGAGTAGAAATAGACAAAGAATAAAAATATATTGAAATATTAATATAATAGGTTCTTTCCTTCTTCTGAGTTTCCTTGGTTAAAAGATTATTGACACCAATTTGAGCAGCCATGTAGCATGAGATAATTAAGTGGATTATAACTGAATTTTTGCAAGTCATTGTTAATTTAATACCCTAACAGACCTGGAAGCTCAACTTACTGTTCCTTTTGGTGTTATTGCTAATTAATTGTGTTTTCAGGGTCAGAAATAGTCAATGATTTTTTTTCCTATCCTTCCACCACTCTAGTGCTATATAGATAAATATTTTTATAGATTTTAGTTGTTGACTCTGCAGTCAGTCAAAGGCCTTGTGATTTTCCACCTTCCTGTCTTTCTGATATCATAGTATATTTCCATGGAAAGTAAAGAGATGTCAGAATAGAAGATCAAATATGATTCCCAAAAAAGAATAGCTCTCGTCTTCTAAGCATCATCTACCACATCTACTCCTCTTATTGTCTCAAACCATCTTCACAAACGTTTCTCTTTTAGCTTTTATCTCTGAGTTCTTAAGTCCATACAAAACGACTTTATACAAATTTCCCTTCCCCCCAATAAATGCTTATTTATTATTTTCCAAATATCCTAATTGTCATGGTTTCTAACAAAGATTTCTACTCTCACCTTTTATAATTTTATTCATAATTATTAAATTAGTTCTTTTTAAAAAGAAGTTCTTGAATAGATATATGAATAACCTGTAAAACATTTAAAAAAAATCATTTTCTAGGAATTTCCAACTAGGAAGGAAGCCTGTAAGTGTGCACAGCGTGTGGCTCAGTACTGCAAGTCTTCACAGCCCTGGGCACACAACACGTATTGTCCGGTGACCATGAGGTAACAGTGAGCCCCAGGTTTCTGACACGCTAGCCTCTTTGGAGACAACATTTGCATTGGGGATTAGGAGAGCTGTCTTGACCTTTACAATGTAAATATTTAGTCCCCCACCTCTTACCACAAATGGTTTGGGACTACTTACAACAATATTGCAACAATAATAAAGCCATAAGTGGAAGTAATAAGCCAGGACAAATGGAAAAAAAAAAAAGAGAGAGAACCAGAAATGTACCAAGCCTCGAGTTAGCAGAAGAGCTGTTCTTGAACTTGGAGTCAGAAGGATAGGGTTATGGTCCAGGGTCTATCCGCATTCTGGTGGCCTTGAGCAAGATGCTACATCTCTCTGGGCTATGACTTCCTCACCTGGAAAGTACAGGGAATACATTCTTTGATGGTTTCTGAAATACCAACCGGCTTTAAAATTCCAGGTTTCTAGGATTTAGGGCTTTCATGAATCATTTAGCTGAATATAAAGAAAAAATTGGTTTTAGGGCTGAAAGAGTATCTTGTAAGTCTAGCCAGTTATCTTGCAGATGAAGGTACCATTGATCATGATGTAGACAGTGCAGGAGAATGCAGAAATGTGGACCCTGTCTCCCCTGTTGTGCGGGGGGCCTCAAAGCTAACCATGCATTCATCTCCACAGGGAGAGCATATGCAACTAACCCCCAAAGAACAACATCCTCTGCTTTGCTCTGATCTGCAAAGTCTCCTTTCAATTTTGGACGCAACCAATTTCTCAGATTTATTTACTCATCCACTTAGATAGGCGTATCTGACTTATTTTTTTAGAGAAAAATTACTTTATGGTTTTTATACAATGTATATTTTTATATTACTAAGATATTGTAAGCAATACAGAAGAGTAAAGGCAGAAAGTAAAAACAAAACGAAGCAAACAAAGAAAAACCACACTAAGTCTCACAACCCAGAAATCAGGTAAAGCAATCAATGATTTATCTAAGAGAGAATAGGTAAATAGAAATGTTTTTATAACACTGGGTCATATTATACTTACTATTTTAAACAGGAGGAATTGCTTTTAATTTAATTCAAATTCAGTACAAATAAAAACAAACCAAAGTGAAACAGAAAGAATTGCTGAGCTTAACAATGAATCTGCTGTGGGGAAGAGACCTTTGCCCTAGTTTATCCCACACGTTTACATTCACTTATAAGGAGGTACAGAGACTGAAACATTTAATGCTGAGTTCATTCTTATCACTTGATTATTTTCTTCTATGTGATATTTAAGTGCAACATACGCCTATACTTTAGAGTGTGATTCCAGTTAAACTTGAGCATTTATACTGGTACCATCAGGATAGGTACTGCCAAGCCCGAAGGATAGAATGTCCGTATGTGTGTGTTAAAATGTCTGATCCTCAGGGAGTTTCTAGAGACAGGATATTGTGGCCCTGAGTACAAGCAGTGCATGGCTTGTGCTCCTTTGCACAAACAAAATTATGGCGAGAGGCAGGATGTTCAAATAGATGTATTGAAGGGGGCCCTACTCCCTCACCCCACTCAATAATTCAGTCGTTTCCAAAGCAGAGAGAACACAGGATAATCTGTGACAAGAAAATGAATTTTAAACTCATCCTTACAAAATCTCTATTTTTAGTGCATGCTTTATAATGTACATAAAATATCACTGCAGTGAAACAAGTATCTATCACATGCAAAGAAATGAATAAAAAGATATCCTTTGAGGGTGCATACTTAAAATTTTCCTAGAGGTAGGTGTGCCCAGTCAAGACTCCTGCATTAAGTGGTGGGAGCCAGGCCAGTTTTTCTCTGCGCCTCTGTCTCCCTATTTGTAAACTGAAGCTCATCTCCCTTTACCTTCTGCCCCTCCCTTCCAGAGAAGTTGGGTGGTCCAGAGAGAACACTGCTGCCCTAAAGAGCAAAAATTCCATAAACAATCTGCTTTAACTGGGGTAATTTAATTCAGATTAAAAATTGTTTTATAGCACTTATTTTAGTTCATATGTTAATGGTCTACATTTCCTATGTTTAATTCATGTTTGTGGGCATTATCCCAAATAGATATTCTGAGTTAAATTGAGAAGCCAAAAAGAAAAAAAAAAAAAGTCTAGGAGAGGCTTTTCACTATACCCGACAGATTCATATTAAATCCCTGTGTCTTAATATATGACTGAAACGGAATCACATAAATGGACTCTGAATTTCTCCCATGTAGCTCATTTACAAGAGTACCTCTGCTTGCTAAGAATTTGCCTCTTGTTGGCCATTAGAACGCTTACTAGAATATTTATTAGTTATTAACACAGAAAGTGTGTTTGCGTGCGTGTGTGCACATGCTGAGAGAAACGTAACTCTCCAGCTACTTATTGTGGGGCTAGCTTCGATGATAATATCTAAGATGTGAATTTAAAAAATAACTAAGTTCAAGAGTGAATTGAAGTGAGACTCAGGAGCAGAACTGATGGGGGCAGAAGGGGAGAGAACCACCATGTGGAACGTGTCTTGTGTTTCTGGGATTCAGAAATGCAATCCCCCAATAAATCCAGGCTGCAGAACTATTTATGCCTGGCGCTGTGGCCGAATTAGTTTGTTAGGCTGCCATACAAAGCACCACACACTGGGTGGCTTAAACAACAGAAATTATTTTCTCATAGTTCTGGAAGCTGGAGGCTCGAGGTCTGAGGTCAAGGTGTCAGTAGGGTTGTTTCCTTCTGACGACTCTCTCTTTGACTTGTAGATGCCTATTTTCTCCTTGTGTCTTCACGTGGTCTTCCCTCTGTGTGTGTCTGTGTCCCAGTTTCTTCTTTTAAGGACATGTTATAAAGACATATACAACATAAGGACATACCAGTCCACCCTAGTGACTTCATTTCAACTCTCATTTTACCTCTTTAAAGACTGTATCTCCAAACACAGTAATTCTAAGATACTGGGAGTTAAGACCTCAACATGTGAATTTGCGGGGGATGCAACTCAATCCATAAATAGTGGCCAAGTTCAGCCCGACAGCATTCCAGCTAAGTTACAGCTAAATTCACACTTGACAGTGGCTTTCTTTGGCCTGGACTGTCCTTATACACTATTGCAAAATGCTTCATTGTGTAGCTGTTAAATAAAGCTTGCTGCTTTCCATGCCAGAAGTGGCCATATTCCAGAAATGAATGAAATGTTTCCGGTGCCTTTTCTGTAATGAGAGATGGAGAGAAAAGAAAATTGGGAACAGTACTGTCAGTTACTATTATAAGGTATTTAGGAGTGAAAGTTTTCATCTTATTTGTAGGTTTTCTTTTCATGAAAAGAATTTGATTTCTACATTAACATAAATTTGGTTTATTTTCCTCCTGAACTTAAACTCTTTAGAACATAGAGAAGAGGGTCAAAATACAATTGGTTTGCTAAGTGGTCACACAAGATTCTCTTGCTAACATTTGCAGTATTTTCCTTGGCTGACCAAACACTTTTCTCCCTGGAAAGTAAACAGCAAACAGCTATCTACGAAATGGGTCAGAGCAAATATATTTGGTCAGGTGCAGGATAAATAGATCATAGATTGACTAAAACAGTCCTAAACAAAACAAAACAAATCTCTAAACCACATACATCCAACCTGAAGACTTTCAAAGGCAAAACAAACAAACAAAACCAAAACATGTAGTGTATTCATGACCAGTTCATATTTCTATTAAAGGTATGTTTCCTAAAGCTTTATTCTCACAATTATCGATGCCCAGGACACCAATCAACCAACCCAAAACTGTGAGCCTGACAGAATTACAGATTTTGATATCTCATGATGTCTAGACCAGAAAGGTGGTCTAGAGATTCTGAAATCCTCAAAATCACAGAGAACATAATGGAGTGATTGCTACCTCAAGAGACAGGAGAAGAATAAGAGAGGTTGATAACCAAGTCTGGTATTTCAGATAATGATGAGTATTCTTTTAATAATGAGGAAAGAATTTGAGAAAAAATGTGGGCAGAATGTGTAGAGAATAAACATATTCAACTTGTAAGACAAAATGACAAAAATCTGTCACTTCCACCAAAAATGAAACAATCTAATTCTTTATTTTGTGTTTGCAAAGACGATTAGAAATTTAACTAATCCACTAGGTAATGACTTCCAAAAAAAATTTGGATTTTTCCCATTCAACTTCAATCTTATCAGTCTCTTAGAAAAACCGAATATCATAACAACTATCAACTGGGATGTTAGAATTCTAGAGTTCAGTGGGAAGCTGGCGATTTTCCTTCCTTGAAACTCCCTTGGTTTTGATGTTTTCGGTCTATCTTCGCTTTTCTTCTTCCTTTCTGGCTGATTTTTCTCAGTCTTCTGTGCAGCCTCTTCTTTCTCTGTCCATCCTCAGATATCAGTGGTTCAGTACTTGACTTTCTTCTCACTCTTTCTAGGTGGTCTTACTCACCCCCATCTTTTTGGTGATGACTCCCTGTGCACATCTCTCTTCTGATTCACAACCCATAAGTCCAGCTCTCTACTGTCCATCCATCCCTACCTCAACACTACATAAGCACTTTGTGTTCAAAACTGAACATCCCAGTCTAAAGTTTTCATTGTCCCAGTCTGTGGTAGCTAGGCCACAAGCTGACCCCACCCCCATGATCCTCACCTCTTGATTTTTATTCCCTCGAACCCCTTCCAACACTGGATAGAGCTGACCTGTGTAGCTAAAAGAACATTGTGGAAAAGTGAAGAGTGCCTTCTGAGGCTTAGGCATAAAAGACATGGTGGCTTTTTTCTTGGTCTCTCTTAAGCCTGTTGCTGTGTCATGAAGACACTCTACCTCCCTATGGGGAGGACTGTGTGGCATGGAAGACCCCTCTTATCAACAACCAGTGCTAACTTGCCAGGCATGTGAGTGAGCCGAGCTGGAGGGAGATCTCCAGCCCTAGTCAAGCCTTCAGATGACTGCAGCCCCAACCAACATTTTGACTGTAACCTCATGAGAGACCCTGAATCAGAACCATCTAGCTAAGCCATTTTCAAACCTTGTCTCACAGAAACTGTGTGAAATGATAAATGTTTACAGTTGTTTT
Source organism: Camelus bactrianus (assembly GCF_048773025.1). Classification (NCBI taxonomy): domain Eukaryota; kingdom Metazoa; phylum Chordata; class Mammalia; order Artiodactyla; family Camelidae; genus Camelus; species Camelus bactrianus. Next base: position 73,689,257 of record NC_133543.1, read on the forward strand.
GGGGTACTAAGTTTGAGGTCATGCAGCAACTATGTAATCAGTATTTCGACAAAACCGAAAATTCCCCATGTTTCCCTCCTTAGACATGTACGCCACAATCTGATTTCAGCAATTCACATAAGAAATAATGAGGACTTTGTTTACAAGAGTGGCAATAGATGTGGCAGAAAATGAATGGCTAAGTAGGCATTAAGGAAGTATTTGATAGACTTGGTTACAGGAGGCGGGGAGGTAGAGTGACAGGAGTTGAGGATGAGAGGCTTGTTCACTTGGTTTATGTTTTACTGAGCTCAGTTCCAAGCACAATGAAAGGAAAAACAGCCAAGTCACCTTTATTAAGCTAGGTTTTCTTCCATACATCAGCTTGTGCAATTTCTTCACAGGAATCAGGTTTTAAAGATCATGATTGAAGAGAGAAAAGAGCAAGAGGAAGTTACCTTTATGGTAGATCAACAATAATCTCTCATGGTTTCATATTTCTGTTTATACTCTTGAAATTTCCCTTATATTCCTTAATCTCATTTTGCTATTTACAACAACATTGTGTATTAGCTCAACCAATTTTTATGCAAATATGCAAAATGACATTGTGACAAAAGACCCAACTCAAACTGTTTAAGGTAAAAAGGGATTTTTTTTTTTTTTTTTTTTACTTAAAGTATAGGAATAGTTACAGCTTCAGGTTAGTGTGATTCAGTCCTCGACAAAGCTTCTATAAGGATCCATTTCTTGGCTCTGCTTCATTGATTCTCTGGGTTGGCTCATTCTTGGCCTCTTTGTGGTATGGCCCAGTGACTCTGGGCTCCTGGCATGACGACACCCAACACCCAGATTGATAAAGCTCAAGCAAGTCTCTTCAGGTAGCCTAGAAGTCCTGGGATTCACTCTGACTGGCCTCCCACCCCTGAATCACCCACATAATCTAGGGAAATACGAAATTCTGATGGGCCAGGTTTAATTTGCATGCTCCAGCCCTGGAGCTGAGAATGGGTGGAGTACATCCGGAAGCTCACAGGCTGTGACAGGAAGAGAGATAGTTCTCAGAGGAAAATTAGAGTAGGGTTATCAAACCAGGCAACTCAGGATGCTAGAGAACCAAAACTCAATAGCTATCTGCTAGAAATATTACAGGTACCAGCAGGGAACATGAACCTGATGCATAGTCGTTACCAAGAAGACAGTGTTGCTAGGGTAAGTGTGAAAACTGCAGCAAAGAAAGCACCCAAGCTAGAGTCAGAACCCAGGTAGCCTGCATAATAGATTGATTCGTGCCCTTCCACCCTGCCTCTGCTAAGGTGGGAGGTTAACAGTCTCACAGTTGCAGATGGTGGATGGTTGGCCTCCCATCTCTACCCTCATCCACCTTTTCATTTCATGGCCGGGCTGAATCATCCTGTATTCTAAATGCTGACAGTGGAGGTCATGGCCATGTCCATATACTCTTATCTCTGAGCCTCCTGTGACTGCAAAGATCACTGAGCCCTGCAGAAAAGAAGCAAAGTTGAATGGAGGGAGGGAGTTGGCTCCAATGAATCAGGTAGCAACCTGAAGAGGAGGAATACCTTTACCCAAGGCCTCCGATCAGAACAGATGGCTGAGCAATGGCCATATTGTGCATCCTTTGTTGGTGCTGAGACTGGTTACAGCGTGGAGTCCCGTGGAAGGGAGACTTCCCTCTAATCCCACAGCGGGAACACCACAGCAGTGTTGCGGCAAAAACTCTGAGGTACTTTGGGAAAGTACGTTTCCAAGGAGGTGCCCAAGTGCTTCTTCACAAGCAGAGTGCTGGGAAAGTGTGAGTAAGGAGCGGATGAAGCCGGCACCGCATGATCACTTAGTCATAGCGTCAGAAGGGTTCTACTCAAGAGTCCTTACAAGGTTGTCTACTAAATGCCCTGGCTCAGGTGGGTCCATCCAAAATACCAGTCTTCTGTGCTCTGCTTAAAGGCATTTGGAAAGGAAGATCCCTAATTTGGAAACACGTTCTAATGCTGAAGCACTCTTTCGACTGAAAATTCTTTCTTATGTATGACTATACTCCATTTTCTGTCTTTAAAGAGAGCTAAATAATTTGAATATAGGAAATGAGTTGAAAGACCAATTTTTCATGACTGACCTCATGATTTGTCATCCAGCTTTTCAGTGCCCTGATTTTTACATCTATAAATCAGAAATGATAAGTAGTCTCCTTTATGAGAACATAATGAAGATAAGAAGATACTATATAAAAAGATATATTGAGTCAGAAAGACAAAAAGTACTATTTAAATAAGTGTATTATTATAATCCACATTATTACTAATAATCAGTTGTAGCAATACGCCTATGTGCAGAAGGAAGAGAACAATTTCTAGTTTGGGCAAAAATGTACATACAAATTAAGAAAAGATGAATAGCAACACTTAGCTGTCTCTTGATTTTGCATTTGTTATAAGGGATCAATTGAGAATTTCTACCTTTTGGAGGTGTTTGTGTGTGGGTGTGAACTATACAAAGAATAAGCAATATTTTGCATTCAAAGTCAAAAGGTGACTTCAAATTTTGTTCACCAATTTTCATATCTTTCTAATAATCACTCCCAGGTATCTTAAAACCCATCTTTTACTGTCTAATTTGGGAGCATTTTCTGGTGTGGATGATCATAAATCTCTTGAAAGGAGTATTTCTCATTTCTTTTAAGAATTAATGGTGGTTCCTAGGTGGGGGCCAGATAGTTATGTATCATACCCACGAGCATTAGGCTTTTCCCAGCAGAGATGCTCAGTAGAAGTCTGGCAGCTTTTGTAGTTGCCAGCAATTTCATGGTTACTGTCCAAAGCAGAAAGGGCACATCATCAAATTCTTCCTTCTAATCCAATCTTGTCTTCCTGGAATTTGTAATATTTTTCTAATATGGATAGGGAACTTTTTTGAGAGTACACAGTCATGTTAAAGTAAATACCCTGGAGAAATACTTTCAATTAAAATTCAGAAGGCTTAAAAATCCAGGCTAGAAAGGATTTCCCTGACCTACAAAGCCTAATAAGATTTTTCCTTTCCATTTCTCCCTCCTCATCCCCTCTAAGTGTGTGGAGGCGTCCTGCTTTCTTACCTGGTGGCCCCATTTAGCTCTGCCCTCTAGACATTTAAGTCAGAAAATGGCTTTAAAGAATGTTTTGAGAAAACTTGACATACTGATCTACTCTCAAACTCAATGAATTTTTTTTTAAGCTGGAAAAGAGTAAGAAACCACAAAAGCAAAGCAATAGTAAAATCTCTCAGTCAAGTAAGAACAACCTGACCAGGAGATAAAGAGGTAGAATTTGTGGTGATTAAGGAAATTTAAAGAAGGAAAGCTTAGAAAGCAGGGATTTTGAGGCCTGCAGAGAGTGCAGGCAGCAAGTTCAGATACGGCAGTCCTGTTGGTGGGGCCCTGTCTTCTGTGGGGTCGAGGGGCCAGTCACTTACTCTCCCTGGGACTCATCTGCCACGTGGGGTACGCGATGCCTAGGCTGTAGGATGTCTTAGTGCGTATTACCCATGGTGTATGTAAAATATCTATACAGTTTAGACTCATAGGTACTCACTTATTTGGAGTTATCATTGTGAAAAATCAATTGCCTAAGTATGAAGAAAAGAAAATTAGCTTTTTCTGTGATTGTGTTCTTACCAGGATTATAGTTGAAAGTATAACTGTTCATCTGAACGTAATAAAACGTACAGGTTAGAACTAAAAAACAGACCCGTAAAAACTGAAATGAATCCAAGGAGATAATAGTGTCCATTAGACATCATTCTTACTCGGAGGTGGGATTGAGACGAGGGTGAGGTAGGAGAAACGTCCAGGGCAAACATTTAGAGGTACTGACCCTGCACTGCCCGGTGCTGAGACTGAGCACCTCCTTAAAGTTTTCTCCCGAGGTTTCTCTCTTGCCTTATTCTAGTCCCGGTCCCATTGGTGGGACATCCTGCCTGCCTCGTTGGTACTGTGTCTTGCCCTCTCCCCCAGCGCTTTTTTTTTTTTTTTTTTTTAACACTTACAGCATCTGGAAACACAACAGCCTCTGCTCTCAGACTTCTTTAACTTCCCAAAGAATTCCAAGAGATCATTATGGGATGCTGCATGTGAAAGGGAACAGAGGTGCATTTAAGACCATAAATTGTAACTGCTGAGATGACCTCATGTTCAGTCATCAAAGAAGTACATGGAGGGACTTGCTAAAACTTCCACTGTTGAGGGCTACAAGTCATGACCTCATTTTCTCACACCAGAGCCTCAGTGTAAACGCTAAGAATAGCAAGCAGGATCTTTTTTATTGGCTTGTCAAGAATATCACTGGGGCTGGAAGACCCAGTCACCTTCAAGAACTAGCAACAAAAGGGAGTTTGATGGCAGTTGGTGGACAGCCTCCAACACATATATTTTTCTTAGACATTGTCTTCCAGAATGTCTGGAAACATACAATATTTTCATTATTCAACTCAGTCAACCAAGTTTTCAATCTAAATCATTTGTAACAAAGCACTTTTACTCTGGATTAATTGGTATTACTTGATAAAATCGTGTAAAGCCTGTTTTTGGAGAATGTGATATATTAGGGTGTGTTGGGCTATAAATAACAGAAAGCCCACCACAAGGACTTTTAGCAGAGGGGTTAACCTGTCTCATGTAACAAGATGCGAAGAGTCAGGCAGTTCCTAATGTTGGTTCAACTCCTTAGTTCTCTGGGTCTGTTCCTTTTAATACCAATTAGGTCAGGGAGCTCCAGCTACTGAGACAGTATATAAGAGAGAAAGAAGGAAGGAGGGTGGAAAGATGGCACACTGTGACTGTCCCCTTTTATGAAGAAAGCAGAAGCTTCCCCAGAGACCCCTACTTGCCCCATGTTAGGGTTGAACTGTGTCCCCCCACAAGAGATATGTTGGAGTACTAACCCCAGGTACCTCAGAATGTGACCTTATTTGGAGATAGGGTCTTTACAGAGGTAATCTAGTTAAAATGGGGTCGTTAGGGTGGGCCCTAACCCAATATGACTGATGTCTTTATGAAAAGAAGAAATTTGGACACAGAGATGTTCATACAGGGAAAATACCAGGTGAACAGGAAGGCAGCCAAACACAAGCCAAGGACAGATACTTGGAACAGATCCTTCCCTCATAGCCCTTGGGAGGAACCAACCTTACCAACACCTTGATTTCAGACTTCTAGCCTCCACAGCAGTCAGATAATACTTCCGTTGTTTAAGCCACCCTGTTTGTGGTACTTTGTTATGACAGCCCTAGCAAACAAATAAGTTCCAAAAAACTTCTATTTACATCTTACTGGCCAGAAGCGTGCCCCTGGCCACCTCTAACTATAAGGGAGGCTGAGCTAGTATGTATGTAGCTGAACATAATCCAACCAAAGCATTAGGATTCTGGTAGCAAATTTTAAAAAGGAAATTGGACATCGTGTAGATAAGCAAGAGCATTGTCCGTAGGAGACAGTATTGTGCTTGGTAAGTGGCGCTAGGATGGGTAGCTCTCCCTCCAACGTGGCTCAGAGATTTCAGTTAATACCTTGGAGATCTGGTTGAGCAGAGGCAAGAATGCAAGGGGTCTGCATAGGAGCACTGACATTGCCGCTACTTGCTATGTGGTTTCACACAAGTTGCTTTAAACTAACATTCAAACTTCAGCTTTGTAATCTCACAGATGGGAATAATAATCTATGTTCTGAGTATTTTTATGCGAGCTACATCATAAACCTGTTGTGAGGACAAGTGGAAACAGCAGATATGAAAGTACCTTTGAACTAGCATACAGTACATTCTGAATAGTCTGTTCAGATGTAAAAAGATAGTTAAGGAGATATTTCAGCTTCTGTGTCTTGGAAATGAAAGAAAGTTGGAACAAAACAGACTTCTCTTGGAGGAAGTGAAAGGGGAACAGCATTTCCTCTAAATCTATCAACAAGAAAGCACCAATTGATGAAGTGGTAGTGACACTATGGGAAACAACTCCATTATCTCAGAGTAAGTAGGTGTCAGGTAGGTGGGTGTAGCCAGATGGAATTGGCTCTAGGCCTCAGGAAGCCATTTTTAACAAGTGCAGTGAAAAAGAAGTCACGAGTCCTTGGCTTATATCAGTGCTTCTCATACTTTCCATGCACACAAGTCACTTGGGGATTTTGTTAAAATGCAGATTGCAGTTCAGTAGGCCTGGGGTGTGGCTTGCCATTCTGCAAGTCTGACAAGCTCTCAGGTGTTGTCAATGCCACTGGTCCAAGGATGACTCACTCCTTTAACAGCAAAATGTACATCACTGAAAGGGAAGCTGAAACCAAGACGGATAGATAGGAATTTTTCCAAACTGAAATTCTGACAACATATTGATGAATGACTCTACTAAGGGTAAAAATGTAAGGAGTCTAAAGACACTGCCTTGACTGCCTTAGAGTAGCTTCAGTAAGCTCAGCTTCTAAATTGATGTGTAAAACTTGGAAAGAGAGACATATAATCAAGGACAATTATAGATAAATTGTGTAGACTTGCCTAGAAGGCATTAGAGCAGAGTGATCTGTTATTCAAAAGTCATTTTCATGTTATTTAAAAATTAGTTACATTTTAAAAAGCAATGCTAAGGTACGCGGAAGACAGACGCATGGCCAAGAATCCAGTTTTCCTTAGTACTGTCTATTTGAGGGATGTCTGTATGAAATCCCCTCCTAGGTCAGATTGTATTTTGAATCTTGACATCATTTCTTAGCAAAATTCTAGAATTAATTATTAAACCAATAATTTATATGGACCCAAAAAGGGAAGCCACAATCCCTGGGAACCAGCATCTATGCCCCAGATCGAGTCAGGCCGAAACAGCCCAAAGTGCTTGTTTAAGTGATGAGACTATTTAAGAGAGACTGTGGAAACAGCACATCTATGCAAAGCAGCCAACGAAATCTTTCATGTATCCTCATGGACAAGATGAAAGATACAGAATGTGTGCTAACCGAAACACTGATTTCATAGTTCCACCAAGGGCGCTCAACTTGGAGAGTAGTCTTTAAAAGCGTTCAGCGTTCTAGTCTTGTCTGTATAAATTGCCCTCAGAGATTTGAAAGGACAAGGCATAGGATAGTGACTAAGCATGCAGGCCTTGGATTCAGATGTGGCCTATCACTTAGGAGCTGTGTGGCCCAGGGCTGGTTACTTAATCTCTCTGTGCCTTGGGGTTTTTTGTGTACGTAATGAGTGTACAATCAGTACCTAACTCAGGGTACTATTATGAGTAGGAAGTAATACATGTAAAACACCCAGAACAGTGCCTGGCACATGGGAAACTTCATACATGTTAGCTGTTGTTGTTAGGCCTATCCCATTTGTAGATGACATGGAATTAATTGAGAGGGATAGCAGATGTGTTAGACTACAAAAATCAAGAACATTTTAGGTTTAGATTTTTTGACAGAAAGGAAACTTGAGCCAAATATAACAAAAATTTCCAGTGAATAACCATGTATTCATCTAGATTCTACCATTACCATTTTGCTACCCTTGCTTTATTACATATTCTGTCTACATACCATATTTAAATAGTTCAAAATATACTTTAAGAATTTTTTTTGTGATATTGTCTTTAACCCAAAGGATATTTAGTAATATATTGCCAAACACACGGGATCTTTTTGCTGTGGTTTTCTGGCTTAATTCCCACGATGGTAAAATTATCTACTCTGTATAGTTTCACTCTGAATTCACTGAGACTTGCGTATGGTACAACGGAAGGTTTATTTTGGTAGATGTTCCACATAAACTTGAAAATAAGTTTTCTATAGGCATTAAGTGCCATATTCTCTCCTGGACAATTAGATAGACATCTTGCTGCTCAAAGAATTTTACAATCTAATGGTATGATTGTAAATTTTTCTACTTCTCCTTTAATTCTTCCATTTAACTTTATCATTTTGAGACTGTATTATCTTGAGGCTACATTAAAAGTTTTGGAAGTGTTCTATCTTTTTGGTGAACTATATTATAAACTATCCTTTTTATCTCCAGTTTATTAGCTTTAAGTCTAATTTGTCTAATATTCTTAGAACTAAGCCAACTTTGTTTTGATTATATATGCATATTTATCTTTTTTCTTTCTTTCACTCTCAACCTTTCTTTTTCCTTATAAGTATCTCTCGAAAGCAGCATACATTTCAGGTTGAAGCATTTCACATTGTCAATACTAGACCATTTCTGATCTACAAAAATAGAAATTTTATTGTACTTGAGTTTTCTTTTTTATTTAGTTTGACACTGGCTTTTAATTGGACATTTTAGTCTCTTTTCAGTTATTGAAATAACTGATATATTTGGGCCTAAATCTACCATCTTACTATTTGTTTTCTGCTTGTACTACTTAATCTATTTCTTTTTCTCTCCTTTCTAGTTCTCCTAAAGGATGAATAATTTTATTCCTCCCCCTTTATTAGTTTGTTATTTAACATTCTTAAATATTCTTTTAGCGATTACCTTAGAAATTATAACATTTCTCTTTGATTTTTTTAAAGTCTGATACACATTTGAACTTTTTAATATGTCCTGGGACCATGCAAGGGTATAAGAATATTTTAACTCCATTTACTTCCTTACTTTTGAGCTATTTTAATTCCACATAATTTAAAACCTTGTAGACTTTATTATTATTGTTTTGTAGAACCAATATTTGTATTCACTCCCCCCATCTCTACATCTTCATCTGGTACCATTATCCTTCTGACTTTAGACATCTCTTCAGTAATATTTTAGAGCGGATCTGCCCTCAACAATTCTTGGACGTTTTCACTGGGTATAGAAATCTAAATTGACAGTTATTTTCTTTCAGCACTTCGACTATGTCATTCCATTGCCTTCTGTTTCCAATGTTTCTATTATATAAGTAATTCAATCTTATTTTTATATTCTTGAAAGTAAAATCTCTCTTACTTAAATGCTTTTCAGAATTTTCTTTTTGGTTGTCAGCAATTTTTATATGAATTTCTTAGAAATAATTTTATTGTATTTACCCATCTCAGGGTCTATAGCTCTTTGTTGCCCATGACTTTTGACATCTTTTGTTTAATTTCGGAAAATTCTCAGTCTGTATCCCTTCAATATTTGTTTCTCTCTTATTCTCTCTTTTTTTATGGAATCCAGTTATACATATGAGAGAATGTTTCATCTTGTCCCCTTGCCATTTATGCTCTTTTTCCTTTTCACCATCTTTTGCAACCCCATACTTTTGTCTGAAGATTTTCTTCTAATCAACTTCAAATTCTCTTTATCTGTGTCTAATCTGTTGTTAAACTGTGGGTTAGGGTTCTGTACAGAAACAGGGTATATGTATATATAAATTTATTATAAGGAATTGGCTTATACAATTATGGAGGCTGAGAAGCCCCAAAGTCTGTCATCTAGAAGCCAGAAACCCAGGAAAGCCCATGGTATAACTCAGTCCAAGTCTGAAGGCCAGAGAACCAGGAGTGCCAAGGTTAGGAGAAGATTGATTTCCCAGCTCAGGCAAGCAGGCAGGAAGGGCCAAATTCTTCGTTCCTCCACTTTTTTATTCTGTTTGGGCCCTCAAGGGATTGGATGATACCCATCCACTTTGGGAAGGCCAGACTGCTTTAGTGAGTCTACTGATTCAAATGCTAATTTCATCTTGAAACACCCTCACAGACACATTCAGAAACAATGTTAAAACCAAATATTTGTGAGCCATGCGATTCAATCAAGTTGCCACATGCTATTAACCATCACAAATGCTTCTATTACATTTTCGTTTTCAATTATTGTGATTTTTATTTCCAGAATTTCATTCTTTTGTTATAGTCTCCAGTTCTGTGCTTCTCCATCTTGTCATTTAATTTCTTGACTACCTTAATGATAGTTATTTTAAAGTGTATGTCTCATAATGACAACATCTGGGTTTCTTATGGATCTGTTTCTATTGTCTGCCTTTTTTAAAATACTGATTTGGGGGAAGTTTTACCTTTTCATTCCTATTTGTTTTTAAATGAGTGCTGGACATTAAATATAAAAGAAATTGCCGATCAGTTCAAGGTTCTGGATTATCTTTTTACAGAGAGGATTTATTCTTTTCTCCTGAAGACAGCTTGACTAGGGGTAGATGACTTTATTCCAGTCAAATGTTGTGATATGTCAAAGTCAGACTTCTGTCTTGGTAAGGAGGAGTTCATTTCTGCCCTCCACACCTCCCCTCCCTCAACTTCCTGGTCAACTCTAAATTCTAATATTTATATTCCCACCTTCTGAATTTACCAAATCTTTTGCTCATCTTCCTGATTTTCAGCTGTGTTTTCTGCTCAGATTCATAGCCTCTCAGCTTTCTCCTAGGTAATTACTTCCAGTGGGATAAAATCATGCTGATTTTTAGTTTATCTCTTTGGGCTTCCTTTGTCTCCAGGATCTAGGCTTGATGAGTTATTTCTGCATTGTTACTTCTCTAATCCCTTCATCATGTAATTTTTATATTTTGTCTAGATTTTCTAGTTGTTCTTTGAGGCAGAGAAGGGAGGGGTTCATCTAACACCAGCTAGTCTACCTTTGCTGGAAGCACACACGGTAATTTTAAAGCTCTTTCTAATATAAAGCTAGTGCTGGGAATATTGAGTTTAAGAGTGCTCACTGCCAAAAGTGATGTTGAATCTTGCTTTCACTTAGATTTTAGCCCAATAATTCCTTATTATCTTGTCAGCTCATCAAGCCTTATGTCCTAGCATTTTGGTTGTTTTCCATGAAAGGAATCTGTCCCAATAATCTAGTCTGCCATATTACCCATGTTACTTTTTATTTAAATCTCTCTTCACTTAACATGTCAGTTCCACAAGAGAAAGAATCATCTCTCACTCATACTTCTAGCTCCATCCCCAACCCTAGAGCTTGGCAAAATAGATGCTCAATAATTGTTGAGTAAATGAAATTAGCTTTAAATGAGACCACCTGGGCACATGTTAGTGGGTCCACTAGAACTGAAAAATATGATGCTCAGTTTTGCCAGTTTTAAAAACAAATGATTATGTTCACAGAGGCAAGATTCTGTGCATTGGTTCATGCTAGGCAAATTTACAAGAAACTAATTTATAAACAACATACCTCATCAGTGTTTAATGGGAGACAGCTGGAATGATAAAGGATCCCTACTATATTTCCTCCTTCCTTTGGTACTTAATGTCTGTCTTTCTTTAATGCCAATAGTTTTCTGTATTGTTTCCTATGTTTTTATTCATACTTCCTCTCTAGAAGTAGAAGAAATAATAAACAAGTAGGTAAACAAATAAAAATTGAAACTACGTGTTTACAAAGGGCCATCTTGTACAAGTAAGTCCACTCAGAAGACCAAATTGCAGATCAGAAGGTTGCCATGGTAAAGACAAGTCAGAAAGGGGAAATTTGAGGTTGCCAAATAAGTTACTTTCAAACTACTAAAGTAGATCTCTTTCTGTTCTGTCTAATTGATCTTTAAAGGTCATTTAGCATCAGGGCATCCTCTACCCCAGGACAGTAATAAAAGAAACTGGAATTTGACAAATTCTTGTTCTCCAGCTTTCCTTTTGCTATTGTTGTTACCAGTTCCCAGATAAGTCTGTTATTACATCACTTTGTGAAATATTACAATATTCAAGATTACAGCCTCTCTTAAAATGTAACAAAAGTAACAGGGGCTGTTTCCTGGTAGACTGGGTAGTACCTTATTTTTTTTAAATTAGCTCTAAGTCCACTGTAAACTCTGTAAAGTGGGTTCTCTTTGACAACATATCTCATATACTTTATGTAGATTTTGGTAATTTTAATTACAGAAAATTTTGTTAGGAGCCTTAGATCTATTTTCTTTCAACCACATTTGACATCATTTTAGGTAATGCCATTTCCCCCAGCCTAACAGAAGCCAGTACAAACAATAAAGTGTCCAAACAATACTGGAGAAAGAGTAATATTGTTTTAAAATTTTATTAAACATATTTTATATGATCTCTTTAAAGTTGGTTTAAAAAAGTTTGTGCTTATCATAACAGATATTGGATTCTCTATAAGGTGATCAGACAAATGTTCCCTAGGAATTACAATCTCAAAAGGGCAGTGATGCACATGGACATGTGGAAAGGACAATAGCAATTAAGAGGGGCTTAACATAGACATCCCTCAAAGATGAAGAATCGATACTGCAGAAAAACAAAGGGTGGGTGAATGTATGGCACAGAGAGAGCTGGGTCAGATCTCACATTTGAATAAGTTGGGTCGAGGGAGTGAGCCTCTCTGAGTTACACAGACTTTGGGCCTGCAACAAATGGGATTTCCCTAGCTTCCCAGAAAAGCAGAAGAGCATGTCACACATGAGGCCCAGCTAGGGCGAGGCCAAAATGAGATAAGCCTGTGTAAAGCATGGCCATGTTTGCTTAGAAGGATCTTTGAGCATCGCAAAGCAGTAGAAGAGGCTAAGAGCTGGGAGAGGGTTGTGAAGCAGTCTGAGGTGGACACAAGTATCCCCCCCCACATTTGGGCTGCATAAATGGGAGGTCAGGGCATTTGCCTTGCCTACTTCTGAGAAAAGCAGCAACCAGTATTAAAACCTGTGACTCAGCTGACTCTTCCTTCTAACCATTCAAATAAGCATCCTTCTGGTAAAGAAAATTCAGTGAAATTCAAATGAGCAACCAGACTGCAAAAAACTGCAGATGACATTTTTAATCTTTCAAACTACCCAGATCTATCATCCACATAAAAACTCATCATTGGGCACTTGTGGAATAGGTATCCCTCACTTAAGGGAATGGTCATTGTCAGCAAAGTTTGCAGTCCAGACTTCCTATTAAATCAATCTTATTCTCCCATTGATTTCCATTACCAAATATGAGCTGCATTCTGCTGTTAAATCCCATTAAGTGTGTACCAAACCCTTTGGAAATAGTATGTTTAAAAGAAAAGTGATAATGTCCTGATAAAACATTGACGGTGATATTTAATACATTAATAGTAATGCTGTGCTGTATTGAACATGTCACAATAAATATTGCTCAGATTGAAACAACACAATCCTATAAACTGTCCCTCACAAAGGATAATAATCCCTAAAACATTAGCAATTTAATTTCTCACTAGCTTCACAACTGTCTTGGCATTTCTATCACTACATAGCCAAAGGAATTCTTTTTATTATTTAAAATCTTTTCTCATTTTCTACTGGCTCCCCCCCCCCAAATCTTTGTCCAGGAACCCCTGAATAGCTTGTGATACTATTGTCAGATGGGGAAAATTAGCCAGCCAGACTCAGTCAGGGTGGTTTATCCAAGTGCCTGCGGGGGATATCCCCATCCTTGGAGGAACTGGGCATCTCCTGGAAGGAATGTTGCAGAGGGAAGCAGTGGATCTGTGAAAGTAGGACTAGGCTTCAAGTGCTTTTCCTAACTTCTGAGATGCAGTGCTACTATCTGACATTGCCAACGTGCCTGTGTTTACCATTCTACTTTCACCCTCTGCACTTTGCATAATGTATGTTAAACGACCAAATATTTTACATCATATATGCTGAATGACCGAATATCTTGCATAATATATGTTGAATGACTGATTGAATTTAGATGATGATTTTGTTCTTCATTAGAGAATATTGATGCTTCTAAGTGCTGGTAGCCCAGACTGGAAAAGTGACTACAGACATTAATCTCCATAGGAATTATACACCACAGGTCATAAGGGCATTAAATGTACAACATTTGAAGGTCTGGACAGGACATTCCTGACAGTGAACTTTTACTGAATTCTTGAATTTCTTACCTTTATCATTATAGTAAGCCAATTTTTGGTAAGCGATAGACAGACTACTGGAATCAGAGCAACCTACTACGTGCACCCCAGGTATCCCCTTAACCCCTTGAGTATAACCCACTGCAATGCAAATTCAACATTCAGGGTTGGTTTTAACATTTGATTAAAAAATTGATGTTTTTATTAAACTGTAACATACCCATAGAATTCTGAAAAGTCAATGGCAAGATTGGGATGTTTTCTGATCAGTAGGCCACATACCAAGAGTTTTTGGTTTATTTACCAAGAACAGGATTTTTGTTGTTTGTTTTTTTGCCCATGATGTCCAGAAACCTCAATATGTCAGAGTCTCAAAACTGAACATACTCAGGGAGTCAGACCCATGCTAACTAAACTCACAAGGAACACATGTATAACTAAAATAACTCCCCATGGACAGTAACAACCAGAACTGTCACAATGACCACCAGGCTCCTGTGATTGTAACCAGCACATTCTTTCCCTGTAGGTAGAACAAGTAGGGAGCCAAATTATGAGCAGAGAGTAAGCAGAGAATGAAAACAAGAAGAGATATGTATTCTCAAGGAGTATTTTATCCAGAACATGAGAGGCCTGATGAAGCTGCCACTATTTTTTAAAAATCACAAAATAACTATCTGGTTGTGTGTATGTGTGTATAATGGCCACATACATTTTCTTACAGATTCAAACTGTCTCTCAGAGAGTCTTGTTTACAAACCTCCATTTCTCTGGCACTCTTGTTTTCTCTGATACAAAGCCTCTTCCCTAAGTTCACACTTTCTTTCACTACAGTAAGATTTTAAAAAGAAGCAAAAGTCAATAGTATATGAAAGTACTTATTAACGATATGGCCAATTATAAATTACTCCCCCATTCAAACATCTCTTTTAAACACCACTGCCACCAACCCCATGGTGGCAAACATTTACAATACAATGCAATACATTCAATTCTATTACAAAGTGAAATTGCAAATCTTGCAAAAGGTGTAAGGTCAATGAAAGTGAAGTTGGTAAAACTAGCAAACAAAGACCTATAGAGTTAAACAAACGAATGAAGGCAAAATCAACTGGAATGATGACTATATTGATGCTTCAGAAGAGAACAGTTTGAATATCAAAGAATTAATTGAGACCCTTGGGAAAACTGAAGTAGCCCTCAAACATTTTTACAGAAATGACCCTCGTTTTGATTATTCTCTAAAGGTCAAATATGAAATAAAGTGTGTTGTAAGGTGCTTCACACTGTGTAGAAAAAAATTAAGCCAACAGTAATCATCTTGATTTATTATTTATTCATTCTATAATTAGCACATAGTTGTACTTATAAATTTTGTTCAATATAGGATAGAATAAATATATTTTAATACTAGAGTTTTATTTTCAAAAAAAGTTCCCAGCAAACCTTTTTTCACTAACTTCTGAAATTTGGTCCCTGTTTTAAGTAGACTTACTTTAAGGAGGCTTTCCCACTGCTAATCACACTAGGATAATAAGGACTTCCTACTAATGAAGCAAAACTTTTCCTATAGTAACAGCCTGATCCCTTCATTGTTTCTACTTACATATTAAATTTTTACTATTTTGTTCATAAAATATCATCATTTCTGAGTTCTTGGTGGGGGGTGACTTACTGTTGACTGTTAGGTGTTTCCTATAGGATCACTTCCAAAGGGTGATTTCATTAGAAGTATTATCAGTGTCTTCCAAAGAAGCATATGTAGATGACACAACCTTTGGAGTCAACTTGGAGTCAGAATCTGCTTCTGCCACTTAAGAGACATATGACAATAGGCAAATTGTGTGCCTACTCTGAACTTTGGTATCTTCATCTGGGAAAATGGAGCAATGATAGCTCCCTCACAAGTCTGTGGGGAAGATCAGATGTGAACATGCGTAAAATGTCAGGCACAGAGAAGGCATTCAATATATGGTGGCTATAGCAGTGCTATTTATTTTTGGTTTGTTTGAGTGCCAAAGTTCCCTTGTGATCTTAATTTGTTGATTATTTTGTACATTCGGATTCTTTGCATGTGCTTTGCAATGTGAACCAAGGGTCTCTAGGCTATTAAAAGTAGCTAAATATGACTAATATTGAAAATGTGCCTTTAGGAGTGCCTTGTTGCATAAATCTCTTAAAATGAATTCTAATCTATAAAGCATTTAAAAAAGTCATAATGAGGCTTTTAGGATTTACACTGTAAAATTTCGGTTGAGTTCTTCTGTATGTTCGATGGCTGATACATATGTGGGATAAACCTCAGTGGAAGCCTCCCTTTTCCACACCCAATTTTTATAAACAAATCTTGATTTAAAACCAAGGAACTCAGTCTTTCACCATGCAGAGAGACTTGTGCAGAGCAGTCTTGGAAGTCAGATTCTCCTGGATTTGAAACCCTGTTTGGCTGCCTCTTGGTTGTGTGACTTTGACCAACTTAATATTTCTAAGCCTGGGTATCTTCATCCATAAAGCTGGGGATAATAAAAATACCTACTTTGCGGCTGTCATGAAGATGAAATGAGACATTGCATATAAAGCATTTATGTGCCCATACAACTTGGCATATTGTACTTAATAGGTGATAACTATTATTTGTAGAATCTTCAAACTTATAAGTTAACAGGTATGTCATATTTGTTCAGAATGGTAATAGTGTAACACAAAAACAAAAAATAAGTTCACTTGAGTCTCAAACATCAAATAATGTTCTTTGGTCTTGCCTTGCCTTTTTTTGCCTCTTGAGTTTCCTATGTTTAAGTTCCTTTCCTTCCCCTATTACTCTTGAACATGGCTTCTGTCCCAGTACTTCTCCATGGCCTCCTCCCCATCCTCACACACAATTGGAATAGTATTTCGAGGGGGATAGAGGGAGACCTTATTCTAAATGGGCAAAGGGCTTCTACCTCCCTCTTTCTCCAAGACTCTGGTATATCCCCCCATGGGTCTGATTAGTTTAGATATTATTTAGTTCACTTAGCTAAAGCCAGGAAATAATGATGGCGAACACTTAGTATTCACCTAACAGCACCAGAAGCTAGGCTAGGTGAATTACAGACATTATTTTATAACACTTTGACTGTTCATAACAACCAGGCAAGGCAGATACCACTATTCTTGTTTCTGAGATGGGTAGCCAGAGGGTCTGAGCCAGTAATTTGCTCAAAGTCACACAGCTAAGTAAGTGGCAGTATCAATGGCCATACGGATCAAGTTAATGCACTAATTGGGATGTGATGACTTTAAGTGGTTTTCTACTTCTGGGAAAGGCCCATGTAGCTGTCTCATACTGGCAGTTATATGTGTGCTATCATATCATCTATTTGTGTAGGATTTTTAACCTTTTTTTCCCCATTTATCCCCTAGCACCAAGACCCTTGTGCATTCCATGCACAGACTACATGCACTTACAGTAAATGCACTGCTTATACACATACACTGGATGCTATAGATCTGACCAACAGACTCCAGACATCAAAAAGTAAAGAAACTAGACTTTTCTCAACTCCATAATTCCTGTTTAATTTCCCCAGAATTTGACTTTCAAATTATGTTTGTTAAAGTAGGCTCTTTCAAATATTGTAATATGGAGTCCCGCATAGTCAGAACGAGACAACTGAGAGGGCGATTATGGTGGATGTGTTTCTTCCACTGGGGGCTGAATTAAGTTTCTCATCTCTGAGTAAGTACCAAATTCTGCAATCGTTCCAAAAGTGGAAGTTCAGCTCACTGTGCATTTTGGGGAAGCTTGGACCACACTAACCATTTAAGGTCAAGCAAACAACTGGTCAATCCCAACAATGTGCGTCGTGCAGGCGTTTCTTCTGATAACAGAATCTGTAACTGTATGTCTCTATAAGTCAGCGCCCGATCGCAATCCGGTTCCTCCTCTCACCACCACAGCTTGGCAGGCACACCCTCCAAGCCACATGGGGAGCCTCACGTTTAAGCCTCCAAGTAAGTTGCCGGCTCCCGCCTGCACCCTGTCTACCCGGATTCCCCCCTATTGTCTTTAACACACACTCCAGCAAAATGTCCCCTTTCAATCAACTCTAACTGGGAGTCTGACCCCCGCCCGGCCCCCCGCCCGGGGTCAGCAGACAGAGGCGGGGGTGGGCGCTGGCGGGCAGGGGGCGGGGACTGCGCGGCGCGCGGGGCGGGCCCAGGCCTCTCTCCGCGCGCCGCTCCCCTTTGTTCTGCTCCATTGTGTGCCACTTTCTCCTCTGGCGCTTCTTCTCTGCACCCTGGCAGCCTGTGGGGAATTCGTGAAGGGGCTTTTGGTGACTTCTTCTCTTTAACCCTCAGTTTATTTTTTAGGAAGTGAGGAACTCCTTAGCGCTGCCCCTCCCTCGCGGTTCCCCGCCCCCGGGCCTGGGAGGGAGGTGGGGTGGGAAGTGGCCTGCCCTCCTCCCCAAGCCGGCTCCACCGTTTTCCCGCACCGCTCCTCCTCCAGGAGGCATCCTAGCCCAGCATTCTGGACTTTCACCTCCTGACCGGCTGCGTCCACGCCAGAAGGGCCACACACGACCCTCTCCCCTCTGAGGGCGCGGCTCGGGACGCCCGGGGCTCCGCCAGGCACCAAAGCGAGGGTCAGAGGCTGGTGCGCAGCCCGAACCCGGTCGCCTCAGCGTCCCGGGAGCCAGCGCGAGTGTCGCCGAGCCCTCCCCGTCCCTCGCACTCGCGCTCCCCAGCCGCCGTGCGGCTGCCTCAGCCCCCTTATATAGCCCTCTAAAAATAGCTCTCTCCGCACCGCCTTGTAAGGCAGCAGGGAGATCCGCATCGCGCCAATCCGCGCCCGCCGCCAGGGCCAAGTCCCGCCCCGGGCCCCTCTCCGCGCTCCCCATTGGCCCTCAGTGACTTCATGAGCCCCCTGTTTACCTTACATGGTCACACGCGGCCTAATGGACGCCCTCCTCCGAGATCCCACGGCTGCGCGGAGAGCCGGGCGGTGGGAGGGAGTTTGGGGAGGGGGAAGAGCAGGAGGAGGAGAAAAGGAGGAGGGGGGAGAGACTACAAACTAGCAAGGATGGGGTGGGGGGTGGGGAGGGAAGGAAAGGGGGGGAGAGAAGCGATCGCGAGAAAAAAAAAATGCAACCTCCCAAAATAAAGAGCAAAGATTGCATTAGGAGCGAACAGCGCTGCAGAAATAGATGGCAGCTTCGTGTCAGTGAGTTTGCATCCCCCTTCCTGATCCACGAGCTGGAGTGATTAGAGCCCTGGAAGGGAATTGTTACTCCCGTGGAGAAGTCCCCTTTTCCTGGCAGCCGTCTGCACTGTACACGCTGGATGCCTCTCTCCATCCACCCCACTCAGTCTCTCCTCTCTCACCTCCTCTCTCCCTCTCTCCTGCATTGATTTTTTTTTTTTCCTTTTTAGTTGACTGAAACAAAACAAAACAAAAGGGCCACTGGATGTCTGCCTTCTTGGGGGGTGAGCCAGACAGACTGACAAACAAACAGACCCAACTGTGTTCGGGGGAGGGTTTCTCCTCCCGTTTTGCCCGGCAGCAGCAGCATGGACGTGTTGGCTAGTTATAGTATATTCCAGGAGCTACAACTTGTCCACGACACCGGCTACTTCTCAGCTTTGCCATCCCTGGAGGAGACCTGGCAGCAGGTGAATGATTTAAATTACTTGTGTAAATCGTGTGGTGGCGGCGGAGACGCAGGGGCTGCGTTGGTGTGGGCTTGGGGTTGAATTTTTTGTTTGTTTTATTCCCCCCCCCCTTTGGCTGTTTGTTGTTTAAAATGTTTTGGGAAATAGTCATCTGCTTACCTCTCCATCCACCCCCTAACCCTTTAGTGTGCCGAGCTGAGCAGCCGGTCCGAGCTGCCTGCGTTTCAGTCACCAACACACATCCTTGCGCACACGTTGTCGGGCTCACTGTCCCCCAGCAGAAACCTGCTTAACTTCTGGGGTTCGGAGGAGCCGGGTTGGAAGGTGGTTTGGGGCTTTCCGAGCTGTCACTGACAGGTACCGTGTCCCTATGTACACGAGCTCTACCTACTTGGTACCTTTTCAGGTTCATCTCTTTCAACTGGTGCTGGTCAGATTGGGGGGGGGGGCGACGGGGGTAGGAGCAAAACAGAGTGTTTTCCCAGTAATTAGCGAGTATCAATAAAAAACTGTAACTCGATTTTGAAACTAGAAGGTGGGCAGAAGGAAGAGGACTCCGGTGATAATAGATACTCAAGGATTTCTCCCAGGAGGATGGGAAGATGTACCTTTGTATCTGTCTAATGCTGACCGTGCATTGTAGGTTTCCCTTAGTGCAATGTCTTGAGGAAGACAACACTCTGTGTGTGTGTCCTTGCTTCTCTTTTTCGTCTCTCTCCAGTTAGCACAACCTCCGACAAAGGGTGATGTGTGCTTCCATGCCTCTGACTTTGTCTTAGAGGACTAGTTAAGAAACTCCTAGGATGTTGAAGGGCACCAATGCCAAGTTGGCTGGGTGTCCCAGTGAAGGCGAAGTAGGGCTCGTGACAAGTTCACTGGGCTTTGTGAAGTGGAATAAAGAAAGTACTGGTCAGTGGAAAGTGCTAGACCTGCTGGCGGAAACAGTGGTTTTCTCAGTAAGGATTAGGAGCTGCTGAGGGGACATTCTGCAGGAAAGATGGGGGGTGGGGGGTAGGTGGAGGGACACGGGTATTCTCTCAAAATTGTACAGTGTGTATCATGGAAAGTCCAAGAAGACAGTCTGGATTTGCACATTGGAAGCACGAACATGCACAGTCCGTCTTGGAGAAACATGCTTGCCCTTGGGGAGGGCTGCGAGAGGCTTGGTGTGTGGCTGTTCATGTAACTTCTCTGCTCCGTGACAGCAGCTTGTTAAGGCTAATGAACGGCTGAATTTCCTCTGCCAAGATCCAAAGCGGGATTTGCCAGCTTGAGCCTGGGATGTAACAGTTGCTGCCTTAGCAAGTGAGATTTGGCTTTTGGTGTACCAAGCCCAGTGGCAAAGCTGATCCTTGGTACCATTATTAGTTGCTGTTCTCCCTTGATTCTGGGCTGTGAGTTTCTCCAGGCACTGGTCCCCAGTGTCTGTGCGTCTGCACATGTGTTCCTGCCCGAGGATGCTGGCAGATGTGTTTGACTTTGTCTCTCTAAATGCACATACAGTTCACGTGTTTTTAGCATAAAGCATTTCTCCAGTGCATCCTTTCCCCATCCTTAACAAGACTATCTCATGAAGGGTCTCACCAGAGCTTTTTCCTCCTTTTATTTCCCATGCTAATTACACCAAAAGGTTGCCAGAATTTCATTTTCTGAAATAGTCTTCATTTCACACTGTCAGCCCACTGGTGTTGAATCGGTTGCCTATTAACAACTGTCTAGACAGGTTAGGGAAGAGAATTTGTTGATTTAGTCAGCCTGCCCAAGGCAGCCCTTGTTTGTGACTAACTGTTAAGCAGTGTTGGAGAGAAGAAAGTTGGCTTTATTTGTTACAACGTTCTCTCCTGATGAATCACACAACTTTGTTTTGGTTCAAGTTTTCACAGTAGTAAAGCCTGCTTTTGGGGAAGGCCTCTCCAGAAGAAACCTGCTTTTCTAGATCTGGTTAGACCATCCATGAGACAGTCTAGATCTGTAAAGAAATACCATTGGTTTGATAATTAAAAGATGTATTAAATCTATTGTTTCCTCAGAAATCTTCTCTGCTTTTCCTCCCCTCCCCCACTTCATGTCACCCCCTTCAAGGAACCTCTAGCTTAGTTTCTATCTGAGGGCAAAGGAGTTTTCGCCCTCCTGCACCTCCCTCCTTACTTCTTGCCTTAATCCTCTCCAACTGCCAGCTACCCTCACCTTGAAACCTTTGCCAAGCTATTTCAGAGGCATGCTTCTAGTTCACACTGAAACATAACTTGTGAGGACACAGTTCTAAGTGAGGTATCACTCCAAGGAGCTTTCTTCCCTAGACTCTATAGTCACAAATGTTTTTTGTAAAGGTGACTGTGACTCTGAGTTCATACTGATGACATAACCTCCAACCTCTATCTCTTCCTTCCTCCCTCTCCCTGCCCCCTCCCCCCTTGCCTCTTCTGAGTGTAAAGGAGGGGAGTGTGGTTATATGCAACTGTTGGTTCCAAATCAGCCATCTGATGGTGAAATTTTAAGGCTCCTTTGCTCAAGTCGGCTCAAGAAGATTGCTACAAAGAACCCCAGGCAGGAGGACGTTTCCTGGTGCTCTGGGGTAATCAGATTTTAGAGGTCGTATGAGGAGCAATATTAGATGTACTTCTGAAAGTGAACAGTGTACCTTGAGATGAGCGAAATACAGAGATTCCAGTAATCTGATTTGGTTCCTAAGAAAGAGTGGCTTGGACGATAAACCCAAGACATCTGTACATTTGAAAATTAAGGATGGACTATTTGGATATTTTCTTTTAAACTCTCATCTGAGATAATTGTCCTACTTGATAGTCAGTGAGCCTGTCATGGCCCTCCTGTCTCAGGGGTTATCATTTTGACATTGGGTTTTCAGGCAGTGATGTCTTAGCCACATACAGCTCCAACTCTGAATATCATTGCTGGTGTAATTTAAAAATCCAGATGCACATTCTACATTAACAGCTCTCCATTCCTGGGCTCTGACTGCATACTTAAGCACTTGGACCAAGTAACATCATCCCTGCCTGTCATATAACTGTAAATTACACTGTGCTTATGTGGTCTATTATTTTATGGAATTCAGCTGACGCACAACTCTTAAGGATACCAGCCTTAAGCTCTTTGGAAACTTGCAGGAAAATTTCCAAGAGCTGTCTTAGCAAAAGTAGGAAAAGTCAAAGGTAGGACAGAAGCTAGAGTAGCTTATCTGGTACCACTTGATGATGGATAAAGGGGGACCCATTCATGAGTTTTATTGCCATAAGAAATCATGATTTTTCTGGACCCACTGCTGACTTGGAAAATAAAAAAGGATTTGGTATAATCCTTTTTTATTTGGTTATTTTTGTTTGGGAAGCTAAAAAGACTTTCAGAATTTGGATATATGCTTTACAGCTAGACTGCTGTTTCATGAGTGCAGGTCAAGTGATGATGTTCTCCGTCTTATTTGCACTTAGCTTTGCTTCACGCCGTTGAGGGGCATGGTATATTTACTTGAAAACTCTTCTGGAATTATGCTTCTTGTTAATGCTGATTCATAATTGGCAGATGGGGTCAGTTTCAGGCCTCCCTTTTGCTCAGAGAAAATTTTCCACTGCTACTGGAAACAAATAAATAAATCATAGAACATTCCTCCCTCCTCCCCCATTCCCCCATTGTTTTAAACTAATGGCATACTTGGCTACTGTAAGAACTACAGCGTCCCCATAACACTGCAATTTCATCTTGGTTTCAGGCACCCTGAAACACTTTTTACAAGAGTCTTTGGTATGAAGCATCTCTGGGGGGCAACCTACAAAAATGGTTGCCTTCCAAGAATAGCCTCATGGTGCAAGGGGTGAGATTTGATCTCTGCTTCTCCTTCTCTATGGAGATCTTGCCTTTGCACTACCTTCTACAGGCCTGAGCAGCCAGGTGCTGTCTCAGTCAGTAAGACAAAGCGAACTGTAGTTTCCCTGCATCCGCAGGTTTGCCTCTGTCCCCAGTTTGCAGAAAACCTTGTCATGAATTAGAATTTCTTGGCAACAGCACCACCCAGGGAAATTTGTAGACACAAAGGAGCCTTGCTAACCACACTGAAAGGATAAAATAGCTAGCTTTTTTTTTTATGTGATTTGTGTGCTCTTTAGTTATCATAAATCTATTTTTTAAAAATTTGAAACAGTGACTTGGTAGATGAAAAAAATAAAATTAGAACTCCCCCTGTTATCCAGATTTTCTTTATAAGGATGCACTCACTAAATAAATGTAGCCTTACAAATGAAAGCACATGTGAATGCCATCAATCACATACTTAGCCTTTCTTTAGTAGATTAATTTCCATGTTCTTTTTAATAGATACATCTTTGTGTAGGTTTGGGGGCTCTCAAACATTATCATTTGGTCTACCTGTTTGCAGTTTGGTATTTTAAAGTGCGCGCAGATATTTTTACTACATCTGTTTTTAGTTGGGGGGATAAAGGAAGTGGTGGCTTCTTTGTTCTCCATGAACCTCCCACCCCCACTCCCTCCCCTGAGGAGAATGGGATGTTGGGGTCCAATCCATTTAAAGGGCAGAGTAGAAGATGCACTGTGACACCTCACCCTGAAATGATTTATGTATGGGTATGTCAGAGACCTTCAGCGGTCAAAATGGGCTCTTCCTCTCTCCCCACCCATTCTAAATATAAATGCCAGTGGGGGCTATTTGCTTCTCCACTTAAACGGGAATAGTTTAGAGAGGGTCCTAATGGAGCTTTTAGTAGTCGGTCTCTTATAAATCTTCAGATTCTTCTCCCTTCAGAGAATTTCTGTATTTTAACTTTTTGAGTACAAGATGGCAGTGCAGCCTTCTTTAATCACTCTATGCATATTGAGGAGGGAAGACCGTTTCCTCTGGCCAGTCCCAGCTGGCCCATGTGATAGGATAGCTGACCAGACGGGTTGGCAGTCACCCCCATCTCTGCAGCCTGTAGTAGCGTGCGAGAGGTTTTCACCACCTTCACTGGGCTCCATGATTGGTGAATGCAGAGAATGCCTCTGTGATTCCCGTTCACACAATCTACCAGCCTGTACGCTGGAATTAGGATTTGCTGAAAGTTGAGGACAGCTCCCCAACGTAACCTGAGCAGTGCCAGAAGGGTGAGGAGGTGGAGATTTATCTCTCTAAAATAAACCTCTTTGTTTTCCGGAATCAGCTGAGTGCTTGCTTAGCATAAACTTGTGGAAATATTTTAACCCAAATTGCCAAATCTTACCAAGCAGAGTGATTAGGAAGCTCTACAAGTAAGAATGGTGTTAAAGTTAGTGGAACAAGATACACTAATGTAACGTATGACAGCCGCAAGTTTAGAAACACTCCTCTGCCCAGTTACAATGTGTGTTCATTTTAGAGCATCCACATGAGAAACTATCCTTGTTCAATTTAAGAGTTCTCCAAATCAAATCAAATACTGTGTAACTAGGACCTGGTTTCACATAAGTTTGGCCATGATCTTTTTTTTTTTTTTTCTTCTTTGCCTTCATTTTCTGCTGTTAATTTAGAGAATCGTTTCTTCTTCCTTGAGTCCTTTTTGTTTTCCTCACTTGGTATTTTGTTGTGACCCTGAGAACTTGGCCCTGCTAAATGTATTATGGCCATTGCAGTCTCCATTCCAGCTGCCCCTTCCCCCGCGTGCCTGACACACAGGTGTACAGCTCGGGGGCAGCAGCAGCCTCAGGCTATGGGTCCAATGTCAACCTGCTGGAGGTGTGGGTGACTTCTGACTTCACAGTGATACCATTCCTGGCTGAGCTGGTGGGTGCACCCAGTCACATCTTGCGGGGTTTTCTCTGTTTATATTAAAATATGGAAAATATTTCACAGTTATTTCTTCATTCCCTCATTCTAGTTATATGAAGAACACTGGGTGCTGCAGGGTTTAATTGGATATAACTTCTACCCTCTATGAGCTTGACTTCAGTAGGGGAGAGGGAGCACGTTCAAAATTAAGTAATACAGTATTAGAACACAGTTGCCCAAAAAGAGATTTTAAGTCCCATGAGTGTTTGAACACTGACCTTGCCTCTCTGTATTTACCCACTTTGTTGTGACATTGTTTATAACACATGCTTGAGATTTACCAAGTTCTGTTAGGCTTTTTTTAGCTAATGGCATATTGGGGCTGGTGACCCTTTCAGGGCAGATGAGTGTACAGCGTGAATACACATGTCCCTAATGGCCAGGAAACAGCATCCATGTCTGTGTCATTAGGAAATGATTATAGTTAATTGAAATAATTAATATGGAGCCATATGCAATATCAATTTCCGAATATGGGTTTATCGACATTTCCTGAGGGTCATATTGAAAGTCAGGCCCCAGGCCTTATACCAAAGCTAGGTGCAGAGAATCTTAGTATTTCAGATCCTGAAAGGGTCTTGGTTTCTTCAAGTCTAAAACACTAGGGTTGGACCAAGTGATTGTTGAAGCCAGATAAGGCATTGAACCAGCTGTTGTTAGCATGGATGTTGGCCCCAGACTCAGGACTCTTTCAGTTGCTCAAATCAGTTTGCTGGCTTTGCATCAAATGGTTGTTCTGGATATATTTTGAGTCACTTCTCATCTTTCCTCCTCTCTCTTTCCCTCTTTCTCCTTAAAGAGAGGCAAGACAATCCCCTTTCTCCTTTGAACAGTACTAGTACATGGAATTTTGGAATTGTCTGGGTCCTAAACCATGCTGTTGAACATCTTGGAGAAAGTTAATGTGTGTAATTTAATCTCTTTCCCATTTTTAATAATGTGTGGTAATCTGGAAAATGTACACTTTACTGAAAAAAAAAAACCCCAAAAAACAAAAGCCCCTAATTACAACTCCAGCTGAATGAAAAAGAATGCCGTCACCTAAATGAGAACAGATGAGGGTAAAGAGGGTAGGGAGTTGGATGGATGATCGAGCTGGGTTTTATGAGGAGCATCAAAGGAGAAATGGTGAAATGCTTTGTCTCTGACAACTTGCCAACAAAGGAACTGCATGAAACTAGCAGTTCCATGTGCCAATTCAGGAAAATCTTTTCTGAAGGATTTTAAAATTTCTTGCGAGGGTTGGATAGGCAGTGAGGTTGTAATGTTTTACACATTGAAACAAAAAGTGTTCTTCTTTATTTCCTCAGAGCTGTAATCTACATCTCCAACTTCAATGTCTTCCTGAGTTTCAGGCCCACATTTTTGAGTTGGAAACATGGGGCTGACCATAAATGCTTTTTCGGTCATCCCATGAGGACCTCAACTGAATATGTCCCAAAGCTTGGACTCATCAACTTCTTTCCTTCTTTTCCTGGTTTCCCTGTTTCTTTTATCGAGATGACCTTTCTTCTGTGATCCAGGTTGGAAGGTCCAGTCATCTTTGGCTCCTCTCTTTCCCTTGACTCTAAACAATTGAAAAATCCCATTGATCTGGCTTTTCAGTGCTTCACCATGGTCTTCCACTGTCTTTTTGCTCTGCTATTGCCCCAGGGCAGCCCCGTCACCTCCCCTGGACTGACTTTCTGCCTCCATCACCATACTTTCAGACTATCAATGGCTCCCTCTTCTATGTAGGGTGATGACAAACTTCTAAGAGTCAAGATGTTCCAAGATAGGACCTAGGTAATAGTCACAAGTTTCCCCCTTGTTACCACGTGCGATAATTGCCATTCAAATTGAATGACTGTGCCTTTCCTGCTTCTGTCTTCATTTATGTCATTTCCTTCAGCCTTTTCCTTCTTATTCCCTCTTCCCCTCAGAGTCTCTTTGTTCAAATTCTACCCTTCCTTTAACTTTCAGATGGTTGCCACATCTTCCAGGAAACTCCCTCCCTTTCCCTTGGCCAACAGTAATTGCTAGTATTTCTACACTCCTATGTAGAACTTTTTAACTTCCTCTTGATGCTTTTCAGTTTTCTCTTGTGGTATAGTTTTTCTTCCTTCCTTCCTTCCTTCCTTCCTTCCTTCCTTCCTTCCTTCCTTCCTTTCTTCCTTTCTTCCTTTCTTTCTTTCTTCCTTTCTTCCTTCCTTTCTTTCTTTCTTTTTCTTTCTTTCTTTCTTTCTTTCTTTCTTTCTTTCTTTCTTTCTTTCTTTCTTTCTTTCTTTCTTTCTTTCTTTCTTTCTTTCTTTCTTTCTTTCTTTCTTTCTTTCTTTCTTTCTTTCTTTCTTTCTTTCTTTCTTTCTTTCTCTTCCTTTCTTTCTTTCTCTTCCTTTTCTTTCCTTTTCTTTTTTCCTACTGTCTTTATTTTTCCAGTTAGGTTGTATGATTTAGAGCAGAGTCAATGCCTGGTTATAATTTTGATAATGAACTTTTAATATATAACCCTTCAGGTTCTCAGAGAGCCTCACACTTGGTAGATATTCAGTAGGTATTTAGGACTTATGATATGACTGTGACTTGAGATTTGACTATGTCTGTAGTAATGGTTCACAACTGGGGCTGCACCTCAGACCAATTAAATCAGTATTCCTTTGAGTGGAATCCAGGCATCAGTGTTTTTGTAAAGTTTCTGGGTAATTCCAATATGTAGCCAAGATTTTGAGCCGTTAATCTATAGAGGGTTCATAGCAGATGTGTTGGAGTTGCAGGTTCCTACTCCAAATATTTCATTTCTTGTATAACTTGGAATCTAAGTATAATAGAAGTTTATAATGAAGCAGGATGGTGCTGGTGGATGTACTTCATCCAGCTCTTTGGTGAATAGCAACTGTCCAAGTGTTGTTTCATCCTTCTTGTTTTGCTTTTCCTTACCCTGAAGTGTCTAATGCGGCCTCATCTGGCCCACATTTCCTATGACCCACTAGAGGTTTGCTTAACCTGGTCAAATTCCATTTCTGGTACCTTTGTGGCGGTGGGCATTAAACTCCAGCCATGCCGTGCTTCAAATAATTCCTTCTCGGCAGGCTCTCGACCATGATTTTCCACTTACCTCAGCCTGCTCTGTGGTTTTAAAGGGACAGAAGCGTGCATGAACATCTGTTGGTTGATGCCAGAGAGGCATTAGGTAGCAGCTCTACATATTTCTTACCGACCTCACTGTTTGGAAGTAGACTGTGTTTATAAAGAATTTCAAAGGACCCATGTTTCTAGTAAGAGAAGCAAAAATAAACTGGGGAAGAATTGCTGCCGAGGACATTCAGGCAAGGAGGCTGCCTCCTCATCCATGGAAGGCTTAGCTCTTGTGGTCATGACTGTGGGCATGTGGCGATGTTCACAAAGAAGTCTTAGAAATGCCTCTATTTCAAACTGTGATGTTTGCAAAAATGGATGTACTGTAGCTGCATCCTTTCATGTATAAACTGGCTTTGAAGGGGGTGCGGCTGGCAAGAGAGAACATCATGAGAGGAGCTCAGAGCTTAGGGTTGAAGGATGGCTTTTGGAAAGCTCAACCCAGCTGTGAAAACGGCAATTAGCCGTGGAGCAACTGCTCTGCAAGGGAGGGCCCGCTTGCTCCTGACCCTGCTTTCACACACACCTTCCAGAGCCGAGGTAGCAGGAATTCAACGGGGTGGTCAGAGTGCCGGCTCTTATTTTTGGAGGGCGACAAATTTGCTCAGCAGACAAAGGAGTGGAAATAGATTCCCCCATCCCTCCCTTTTGAGCTCCGAGTGTTTGTTCATATGGCCACGGTAGGCCTTGTTAACAGAGCACAGTTTCTGCCTGTGGGGTGAAGGGTGTCTTCTGTGAGGAGGCCCCTGTGCAGGACTGAGCCCCTGTGAGCCACCTGAGGTGCTGCTCAGTGTCACACTGAATCTCAGGCTTTGCTTTCTGCCTTTCAAGGCAGCTCGGCCCCGCCTGTGCATTGGCCTCCCTGTATCAGTGTTCCTGCTTTCTTTAATGTGGACCAAGAGATGATTTTCTCCATGATAGGGGCGTTCATGTTGGCCTATGAGAGTCTAACAAGCATCTGTATTGAGCTTTTGTTCTCAAGGGCTCGGAGCTCATGATCACTGCCATTGGCACGTTCCTGTAACTAAGAAACAGGCCAGTGTTACAGAATTTCCCATTCAGAGGTGAGAAAACTGGGGCAGAGGAAGATTAAGCAAGTTGTCTTAATGTGGCTGCAGAGCAATTGAGTTGCAAAACCAGTGGTGGAACATACTTCCATCTTCCCTCTTTCCACTTGGCTATTCTGCCTGTCATTATGATAAGCATCATCATAACATCTAATATCTGTCAAATACTTCCTAGAGATGGCCTCGTCTGAGCACCTTCTACGCCTCATTTCATTTAATCCTTGCACCAACCCTGTGAGGTACATATTCTCCTTATCCCCATTTTACAGATGGAGATGTTCAGGTGAGAGTTATAAAATGACTTGCCAAAGTCACACAACTTGGAAGTGGCTGAGCCAGAATGCATACCCAGGCAGCCTACTCAGGACTCTGAAATTTTACATTTATACCTACTCCTTGTTAGGCAGGAGACACCAGGGCAGAAGCCCAAGGTCATGGCCTGGGAATCAGTGGAGCGGGTATGGATTTGAATAGCTCTCTGGTCTGTCTTCTTTCTGGTCCTTGGTTTTCTCATCTGAGAAAGAACTTGGCTTTGCTAGATTAGATCTCCTTAAGGTCATAGTATTTGTAGTGGTCAAATGACATGAGGCTTGAGATCAGGCAGAGCTGGAACCTTGAGAAAGTCACCTAACATCTCTGAGTCTCATTCTGTCATCGGTAGAATGGAGTTCATGATACCTAAGTAAGGGCAGGTACTCTCTGGTCCAGTGTCTGGCACGTAGCATCCATTCAACAAGCACTCTTTCTTTCCCCATTTTCAACCATCCTTCCTCCCATTAAAAACAGTACACAGCGGGGGGGGGGGTATAGCTCAAGTGGTAGAGTGCATGCTTAGCATGCACAGGGTCCTGGATTCAACCCCCAGTACCTCCTCTAAAAATAAATAAACCTAATTACCTCCTCCCTCCCCAAATTAAATACATACATATATACATACATGCATACATTCATACATACAGTATCGAGTGGCACAGTGCTCTTTTTTCTAAAGTGTATCACTGGTCTCTCTAGCATCACAGTGCCTCGAGTGTCTAAGAGAAGGTGAATGATGGAAGGCAGGCCCGTGGTATTCCTTTATTCACCCCACAGGAGCAGCTCTCACGGGGTTACCTATACCTAGAAGTGAGGAAGCACTAGCCCTATCCATTGCCCCCCGGAAACTCGGCCTCCTTTGACATCCTTGGAATTTGGTTGGCTGCTCACACAAATGTCCAGCTCATTCCCTTTCTTTCTAGTTTTATTTATGACTGATTTGTCTTAAGTTTTTCCAGCATGTGGTTATTTACTTAAGAGCCAGAATTAGGCACATGTACTATAATGCAGTGCTGGTTACTACACCTGCCTTTTCTGCCTTACCTGATGACTGAGCTTACAGCAGTTTATGAGAGTGAATCAGGTTTTATGAGATCTATAAATATCTCCGATAGGATTTTTATTTCATTTTCCCCCTTCAAATAAGACATAATGGGAGCACTGACATATACAAGGAATACACTTTCTGTGATAAAGTGGGTGTTTTTGAATTGGCCTCTGAAAAGCAGTAATTTGATGTGGCTGTTGGTGTTGGGAGTTTTATGGGGGAGGGGGAAGAATCATGCATATGCTGCTATCAGACTCTTAAGATGATTTCCTCATATTGACGGTTTAGCCTAGCACCTCTGGAGAGATTTATTTCAGGGACGCCAGCCCTGTGTGCGGACTGCAGTTCCTCCTTCTGAGGAGTGTGTATTTGTGTTTTCTCTGATACACAGAAACCAGGGAAGGAGAGTCTCATTGGCTGGCAGGAGGGGGGCTCCCCGAAAGAACGTTTCCACTCCTTTGTCTCTTCTGCTTCCATCCAGGGGGGATGTTCTCATCTTTCTCTGCACTTAATGGATTTCCTGGGAAGATTTCACACCACTTAACATATCTCAATGAGATTTTTTTCCTTGGAATTTCACTTAAAAAAAAAAGTCTTAAGCTTATCCAATTTTTAAAAAAATACACATTCACCAGTACCAACCATGGAAAGGATTTTTCTTACCTTGCTTTTTGAGGAGTACCTAGAAGGAACCATGAACACATAATTTTAAAGAATCCATTTAAAAAAAAACAAGCTATGAGGGTTCTGTGTGTCTTGTTTTTCCTGTCTGGAAAATATAAGTCAGGAGCTCCATTTGCCATCTTACTTAGGACCATTGTGACCAAGTTAATTATGAATATAACAGTTGTTTTTGAAACATTGAATATCTGACTCTGACTACTTAGGGTCTTTCTTTCTTTCCTTCCTTCCTTCCTTCCTTCCTTCCTTCCTTCCTTTCTTTCTTTCTTTCTTTCTTTCTTTCTCCCTTCCTTCCTTCCTTCCTTCCTTCCTTCCTTCCTTCCTTCCTTCCTTTCCTCCCTTCCTTCCTTCCTTCCTTCCTTCCTTCCTTTCTTTCTTTCTTTTTTTTTTTTTTTTTTTTGCAGAGTCATTCCCTGCATACATCTTCCCCCAGTTCTCAGTAGCTTTGTGTTTTTGCAAGATGATAATATAATTTGGCCTGTGAAATAATTAAACGAGGTGAATTTAGTGTACCTGATCCAAAAGGCATGCAGGATTTCTGCCTTAATGTCGCTTAATATTTTTGTATTTGACATCATCTTAGCATGTAACATAATCCTAGCAGTTTGGCTCTGTTATATACAACGACTAGTCCCGGCTTGTTATCAAATGATGTGACATCTCTGGTCCTCAGTTTCCTCACATGTATACAGTAGCGTAGACTTAGGAACAGTCAGATGATCAGAGATACAAGCGGGAAGCTCTTAGGCTGAACTGGCTTCAAGAGCTGTTTTATTCGGCCAGCATACATATTTCCATTTTCTTTTTAATTGAAATACTTTTAGACAGATCATGCACTCTTCAGTTAACCTTGTCCCCACGATTTCCACCTCGATTCATTTCTGATCTCTGGCCTGGTGAGCATACATTTGGGTTTGTGACCCTGAGACTGGCAGCTCTCTGAGGCACCCTCCCCTCCAAAATGTATGATTTGGGGACAACCTTATTTCTTTATCAGTCTCAAGCTGGCTTGCTTTCTACTCTCACCTAGAGTCCATTTCCATTTCTTTTTAGATTCCTCTGCCTTGTTGAATGTCTTTGTTTGGGATTCTATTTTATAAAGCAGCTTCCAAACTGCATCTCAATTTCTCCTAGTCATCCAGGTTCTGTTGTAGATCATCGAAATCTGGGATGGAAAAGACCATCTGGTTTACCCCTCTCCCCGCCTGGGCTGAGCAGTTGCTCCAGAGCATGTTTATTCCTTATTGGTATTTGCAACATTTTCCAATTTGGAAACTGACTCTAAGTTTCCTGAGCCTGCAGCTCCTTCTTGGTGGAAGTGGGAGTAAAATGGGACAATACCAGACAAAAAGTTCTTTTGGTCAGACAGCCCTCATTAACAAATGACTGCCATTGTCACAGTTCCTTTTGTCACTCTGGAGACCCAGCTGGTCAGTGGTGGGAAAAACTCCTTTTTGTGGAAGAAAAACATGTAACTAGTTCTGAGGTTTCTTGACATAGAAGCATGTTGGACAGAATCCCAGTAACTGCTTTAACTGTGTTTTTTGTGGAAGTGGATTTTATATGACTTGTTTCACTGAGGAGGTAATGCTTTGTGTGTGAAGAACTCTGGGGTATTATAATAAAGTACTTTCCTGAGAATCAAGTAATTTGCTTTCTTCCTACCATTGGCACTCAAATACTGCCAGTAAGGTAGTTGGCCTTCACTTTCTAATGCTTTTAGGATGCTAGTCTACATTAGGGGTATTTAAAAAATTTTATTCTTTTATATTGGCTCCCTGATGTTACTAAGGATGTTATTTAGGTTGACCAGATACTGATTTTCAGGGTCATTCTTTTCCTGTTAAAAAAGCCAGCCATGGTGGGGAGGGTATAGCTCAAGTGACAGAGCGCATGCTTAGCTGCCCACGAGATCCTAGGTTTGATCCCTAGTACTTCCTCTAAAAGTAAATACACCTAATTACCTCCCCCCCGCCAAACTAAAATAATTAAATAATACAATAATAAATAAATAAAATATTTTTAAAAAGCCAGCCATTCTTTGAATTACTTGATGCTGGGTGCCCTCCTTCTTTCCTCCAATCTCCAGTTACTTTTTCTTTTTTAAAAATGTCTGAGTGCTAAGTAAAGGTCCAGGGGTCATTATCTTGTTAACATATGTATATTATTTTTTTTAACTAGTAGCTGTTGATCTTACTGTGTGAAGTAGCAACTATTAAAATGTTTCTGAGAACATATTTCTAGAAAGGAAGAAAGAAAGAGAAAAGAAAAGAATGAAAGAAAAGAAAGAAGAAAAGGGAAGACAGACATTATGTGGACTTCAGGTGTCCTTGCACAGTTTTCCTGTGAAAAAGAAACAGAATGCAAACCATTTGTTTTCCTATCCAAGATGTGCCTGCCTACTTTTTCCTCCTGTTATTGCATCCATCTCTTTTTTATGCTCCCTTATGATAGAGACTAGGATTTTACAAATACTAGAATCTGAAGACCATTAGACATGTCACTGCAATCCCTTTTCCTCCTCCTCTTCAGTTTGCCGATAACCTGCCTGAGTTTCAGAATCATTATTTAAGTCCAAGCCAGTATTGGACCTTCAAGAATTGTGACCCCCCTTTCAATGTTTTAAATGCATTCGCATGTTAACACAATGAGAGTGCAGCGTGGCTCAAGGCAGCGCTTCTCAAAGGGTGGGTTGCACTCTGTGGGCTTCGTGAGCATGGCGTTAAATAACAGCAGAATCATCTTGGGAGGCAGTGTGTTATTCCCTTCTCAGTTTTCTTTCAATCCTTCTGACCAACTCAGGGAGAAAGACTCAGCTTCGTGTTAGCAGGTCTTTAAGTCTTGATAATCTCTCCTCTTCCTCCTTCTTCTCTGTCTTGTACTTCCTCCCTCCCTCCCTCCCTCCATCTTTTCTTCTTTTTAATAAAGAGAGAACCGATCTCAGACCCAGGGCTTTTGATAGGCAAATATCCAGCTAAAGTTAATACTATCATTTTGATTTTATTGTTTTTAATTTCATGATTATCTTTTAATGATGAACATTTACAGGAAGAGTATTTTAAAATATATGCAGCTTTAATACATAATGCCTTAGTGAGGCAATTACAAATGAAAATAATAGGGAAATGACGGTACAGATGGAATGCTGATTTGGTAAAAATGCACGAAGGTGGAATGAAATGAAGTGTGAGGAATACTGGTGTCGTGGAAAATCAAGGGACTTGGAGTTAGACAACTAGACTTTAGTCCTGACTTTGTAAGCATAAACCAGAGCAAATTGCTAAGCTGCATTTTCCCAGCTGAAATGTGAGGTTTATAATGACCGAATTGCTATAATCAATTGCTATGTGGCCGTGAAAGTGCTTTGTAAACTGTCACGTGCTGTATAGTATTACTGTTTTGTAATCTGTGGTAGTGGAGCCTTTTGTCTCAAATCTTAAAGTAGCACTCCTTATTGACTTTTTTCCTCCTTACGATTTCTACGCAGTTTTCTGAGCAGAAATATAGTAGCTTCTTACTTGTTCAAATGGGGCTCTTTCTTGTGCTTTACTTACGGCACTTTGAGAAAGTTTCCTACTGGTGTCTAAAATTGGGGACGTGAAACTTTCTCATTTCTTCGTGTGTGTTAACTTTTAAATAAATTTTGAAAAAGTAAACTTAGTCTATAGTGTGTCAAAACTTCTGGATTAAGATAGTACATTGGGCTTAATTAATTTTTTTAGATTTAAAAAATGTTTTGTGGGGGCAGGTAATTAGGTATTTATTTATTTATTCATTTAACAGAGGTGCTGGGGATTGAGCCCAGGACTTTGTGTGTGTTAAGCACACACTCTACCACTTAGCTATGCCCTCCCCCTCCTAAGGTAACTTTTTAAACATTACAGTGTTTTACCACACTCATGAAACAATTGTGTACATTTGTGTTTGTGTGTGTGTTGATGCCCAGGGATGAAGGAAGTTTGGGTTTTGTGTGGAAGTGAGAACCCTTGGGACAGTTTGCTTCTGAAAGTGGAATTCTTTGTGGCTAAAATGACTCATTAACTATGGCTGTCACATGTGGTTAAAAGATGGGGATTTGCCTGGGTAGCAAGTCTTAGACTTACCAGGACCTCTCAGCCTGGCTTCCGGGGAAACCCAGCTTCTGCCACACAGGGATTGGAGGGACAGAGCAGCATGTGTGCTCTCTGGGACATGAACTTTTATCCCAGCCTGAGACAGCTCTGGGAGGAGGTAACCGTAGAAGGGAAGGGAGGCTGACCTTTCTGACATGAGGATTGCACTATGTGGTCCAGCCCCAGGAACTCGTCAACTGAGGATGCTCAGATCTCCATGCCGCTTAAGACATGTGCCATTTTGACAAGAGTTGGAAAGCCCATGGTGTCAGGTCCAAAGGCCCACTCTCATTCCGCCTCATCTGGAGCGCTGGTGGAAATGAGGGCACAGCTGGATCTTGGTCTGTGAGAGGGCCACCAAGGTTTTAGCCCGTCTCTTGTGTTCTTGGGTTGAGTAACTCTGCCTTCATCCATTCAAAGATGTGCATCTAGGACGGCCCTGGGAAGCAGCCCGTGTGGTGACTTGGCACCAGCCTCCTTGCTCTACCCGCCTGGGTCAGATGGCAGACACAGCCCTCCCCTCACCCGAGGTGGAATTGGATGGGGGTCCCTGAACCTCATAGCTTCTCATTTGCCCTGGGTCCGGACTTCCAAGGGGAAGTGGAGATGGAGAGGGATGGCAGTCTACTTCTGTAGGGATTTGTCAGGGCGTACCTTTGGCTCAACTTCCCACATGAGAAATTTGATTCTGGGGTCAGGAATGTGACAAAACACTTGAGTTTGCAGCTGGATTTTTCCCATCAGTGTGAATTGCAGGGAAGTGTGGCCATAAAATGCTTGAGATCATGAATTGGACGGACTCCCCATCTGGAAAGCCATACCTTCCTCTGCAAAATTAAATATTTATATACTTCTAAGGTTTAGTTTTGATTTTTTTTAAAAGAGGATAGAAACTATTAAAATATATATAAATATATATAAATTGCTTCAGGTCCACTGGTAACATTTTCAAGTTCACAACAAATAGATTTACTGGAAAACATTGTTTTGTCCTTTAAAGAAAGTCACACCCGTCGTAAGACACTCCAGAAACGGCTGATGGTACAGGCCCGGCCAACAAACACCGTGGGAGCAGCAGAGGCCGGGGCTGGCGTCGGCCTTGGACACACTCTGTTACCGGAGAGCTTTGCCGTCGCCCCTTTCTCCTTGCCCTCTCACTTTCGGGTTCCTCCGCTGTGGCTTTCCCCATCGAGCACTGACTTACTTACTCCATTTTAAAAACACTTTTTATTTTGAAATAATTATAGACTCATGGTAAGTGGCAAAAATAAAACACAGAGTCCTGTGTTTCCCCTGGTGGCAACATCCTATTAGACTTAGAGCATTTTGAGGCACTAGCTCTGAGCGAGTGGGGTGGCTGTGATAGGAGGGAGCACCTTACAAAGGAGGGGTGAGATCCTTGCAGGGCAAAGGGAGTTGTGGGCAGTGAGCAGAGGGGGGATTGAGTGTGAATCCAGGCCGTCCCTGCCCTAGCCTCTTTGTATCTGAGGCCTCTCAGATGTTACAATGAAAAGCCAATTACTTTCTGTGTAAATGAGAAAAAAGAAGAAATAAAAATGCCAGTTATATATGCTGATATAAGTAACAGTTCAAGCAAAATGATACACATAAGTACTTACTGACAGTTTTGCGGAGAAGGTGGAGTGGGTGCAGGGAAACAGAAAAGGGAGACTTTGCTTATCTACCTTTTCTGTTCTGTTTTAATGTTTTTGACTTTCATGTATGTTCATTACTTTTAATTTTTTAAGAGCAATCCTGGTGATGGAGTGATGGACCACCTGCATTTTCTTTGTTTTATATGTATATATAAAACAAAAAAATATATATTTTTTTTGGTGTTACGTTTATTTTAAAAATGTCAAGCCTCTTGAGAGGATCAATAATTTGGACTGTTGACAGTTGTCTATAATTATACCATGATTGTTGGTTTTTTTTTAGTGGGGCCAATAAATTAACCCTACTTCTCCCTTCCCTAACTTACTTGAGAAAATAAACAGAGGAACCAGAGAGATAGAGGTTAAATATCAGGTTTAAAATTGATAAAGCCGGATTTAGACCCCGTGGGGATGTACCATCTCATTCTGGCTTCCCAGTGTTTACCCTGTCCCCTCCCCCTGCTAGCTTGTGGGCTGACCCATCCGTGGGGACGTGTGTGTTCCACAGAACAGCAGGTCACCAGGGTGGCCCTGCCTACCTGGCCCCCACAGCGGGGACAGAGCCCTCTGGGATGAGGTCAGGACCCCCAGAGAGGAGCATGGGCTACAGGACTTTTTCTTTTTCCTTTTCCTGATGTGTTTTCTTCCAGTATCACCGATCACTTGCTTTCTTGGGCAGGAGTGAGTGAAAGGAGTAAAAGGAAGTTTGGAAGCTTTACTTGCAGGACATCCTGGGAGATGTTTACTTCTGGAAGAGGGAGCACTGTGCTTCTGCGGAATTCCGGAGGAAGGGAGGGAGGAGCCCAGCACAGCAAGGGGAAGGGCTCGGGGTGCAGGTGGAAGACAGGAAGCAGCAGAGACGGTTTCAGACTGGTCAGACTCAAGGGAAGGGCTCAAAGTTACATTGTCCCAGACCCTGGTCCTTGAGGAACACTGGCCAGAAAGGAACCGGGAGCACTCAGGGAAGGGGAGTGACCCAGAGTGTGTTCGGTTTCACTGTTCCTGAATTCCCCCGACCTCTCCTGCAAGTAAAAAATGGAAAGAACATGAGGACAACAGGCAGGTAGCCTTGATGAAAGACCGTTGGAGGTGGAGAGATGAGAACTGAAGACTCCTGTGTCTCCAGAACACACTGGCCGTGGAGACTGCTTCGTCCCTTACCTGTGCCCCCATCCACTTGCCTCTTCTTGGCCGCTTTACATCAGAACAGAACTCACTCCTCACCTCTAAAGTCAGCTGGCTCTGCTGATCAGTCTGTCATCCATCAACAAGGGATGAGGCATTGGAAGAGTCACACTTGTCCATTATAAGCCTTTGGGATTCTTGAGAAGAAAGTAGAGAAT
This sequence comes from Camelus bactrianus, assembly GCF_048773025.1. NCBI lineage: Eukaryota > Metazoa > Chordata > Mammalia > Artiodactyla > Camelidae > Camelus > Camelus bactrianus. The sequence goes on from NC_133543.1 coordinate 73,727,801, forward strand.
GCTCGTTTTTATAGTTGTGCTTCATTACTCTTCTGTGGATTTTTTTTTTTTTTTTTTTTTTTTTAGTGGGGAGGGTTCTCTTTCTTTAGAATTTTCTCAGTGATGTCTTGTCCACAAATAGTTGTTGATTGTTCTTCTTGTGAGGGGGAGTGAAGTTAGGAACCACTGATATTGCCATCTTGGTGATGTCACTCTCTTGGTTCCTTATCTTTAATTTATTCATTTAATTCCTCCCTCTCTTTTTCCTTTTCTTCCTTCCTTCTTTCCTTTCTTGAGGGCTTTTGCTGTGCCAAGCATTGTGCCAGGTGCTGAGAATGTAGTAGCAACCCCAACGGATATTATCCCTGCTCTCCTGGAGCTTAGAGTCTAGAGGTGGACCCCGAAGATAGATACGAGTGGACATGTGCATCGTGATCACCATATAAGGAAAAGAACAGGGGCGAGGAGAGAACATTTTTTCAGTGACTTTCCCAGTCACATCTGAAATAGTTAAGGAATTTCCCTAGTCACCTCATAGCTCTTTTATATACTTCCCAAAATGTTCTTCTCAAATCTTTTTCCTGGAAGCGTATAGTTAACTACTCAAAAAGAAATCTAAGATGAAACAGACGTTTCGGACTGGGGACACTCACAACCTTTAGACACCTGTATGTCATTTGTTACTAGTCTCCTCTTGGGTTTATGAATTCTCCTCTATGTGTGTAGCTGGAGTCTGAAATGTGCCAAGCAAAGAGGTTGTCACGGTCCACATTCTATATATAGTGCTAGTGCTTGGGTAGGTATATTATTGTTAAAGGTTATTTTTTTTTTAACCTCAATTAAAAAAAAAGATAGATTTATGTTATCCCTTTCATGGGAAAAGAAGTGAGGGAAGTAAAGAAAAGGAAAAGCTAATGGCTCTTTTCATGTCCCACAGCAAATCATGGCAGGCAAGAGATTTTGACTAAGCACGTCAGTTAAGGCTTTAATGATATGTTACCGTACAGTACTTCCTTACAGAATCTGTATACATAAAAGCAGCAGGTAATTTATGGTCATCTGTGGTGGCAGTTTTTAAAAATACAGATATGATGAGCATTCTGTTGGTTAAGTTCTGCCCTGGGACTGATCGGTGAGCTGTCATTGTGCCTTGATGAGTGCTGTGAATAATACCGATAAGCATATCAGGTCGAATTTGTCTGATTCCGGCTTGGTACATGGTTAAAGGAAAGAAACCTTTCTGGGAAGAGTGAAGCTTCTTTAACAGCAAATGTATTGAACTGATCTAGGTATGATTTGCAACAGGGGATGCTTCACCTTCTATCTGGAATCAAATGCCAGAATCAGAGACGCTAAACCAAAGACAACGACGACTTTACAGAGCTAAGACTTTGCTTGATCTGCATGATTGGAGGAGGGATTTGGGGATTAAGATGTATCTGAAAACTGACTCTGTTTGCCTTTAAGGTCTGCCAGTTTTCAGCCTTGCAGTGACAGTTACTGGCATTACTGAGGGATAGTGGCAGGATATTAGAGAGACCTAGGTAGAGCTTCATGTGATAAGAAGGACGAAATGAACTCTGTTCATCGAGTGTGCATGAGATTTGTTGGTGACACTGACTTGGTGACAGAGGCAGTTGAATTGGGTAATGAGACCTATGAGAGGGAAGCAGTGACCTAGCAAATCAGAAGAGACAAAAGGATGGGGTTGGTGGTTTCATTTCAATGTGGGTATAGCAAGAGGTCTGTATTTTCTTCTGGTGAAAACATTTGAAAATGTTCATTTTGGTACTTGTGGGTGACCCAGGTAAACAAGGTGAATGAGATGCTATAAAAGTTGTGACTGCAGATGAAGGAGTGTCACATTTATATGATGCTTGTGAAACTTTTGCTTTGGGTTAGCCCCTGGCATGACTTTTTGGAAATCTGCACCAAACTGTTTGTCATTCAGACCTTGCTTGGCCTAACTGTACTTTCTTCTGCTAGGACAACTCCTTGACCAAGGGCAAGATTTTTATGGGGGGAGGTGCTGTATCAACATTGGCTTCATCTGTTGATCTTACACGCATTTGTCTCCTGAGAGTTGACTTTAATGAAGCATCCTTTCCCTTGGAGCCAGCCTGCCTCCCCGCCGTCTTCGCTCTCCACCAAGGCAGAGAGCGAAGCCCTGTCTTATGATATTGCAGAGTTAATAATGCTGCTCTATTGATTTTGTGAGCCTCTCAGTCACAGGGGAATGTGTGGGGGATGGGTCCAGCACTCACAGTGCACTTCCTCCAACTCTTTCCAGCCCTCGAGCTTTTGTTTTGAATCTGGAAGCTTCCAACCAGGGCTGGATTTCCAAAGGTCAAATGTGCCTGCACATTTTGTCCTTAATGAGTTAGCTCTGCCCTGGAGCCCTCACTGAACTGCCAGCGTTCAACCTGAGTGGTAGCAGCAGCAGCTTCATAACCAGATCCAATTGCTTGCCGCTCCACCCTTGAGAAGTGCCAAAAGGAGCCTCGGAGGGTTACTGGCCAGGAGAATGTGGTCATAAATGCATGTCTACAGGAATGGGTGAGGTTTCCTCTTTGCTTAGAAAGCCAGAAAAACATCAACAGAAAGGGGCTGAAAGGAGAAAAACATACCCAGGCACTGAACCTTTGGTCCCCTCACCAACAAAACATTTGATGGTTCTTAGTGAAGGAATTTCACATGTTTTTAAAAAGGGGAGATACATTTTTCAATCATCTCCTTTCTGCCTCTTGTTCTTTCTTCTCTTCTACGTTTTCTTGTCTTCCTCTCCCTCCTGTTTTCATCTTGGCATGCACAGATCACCTGGTATCTGTAGAACTGATGTTTCTTTTATTTGATGATGAGGATTTCTTAACTCATTATTGATCTTTTTGCCTTGGATACTAGGAAACTCAGGGTTGAATTTAATTCTATGCTTGATCCAATAGCTTTTTTTTTGTTTGTTTTGAGCTAAGATTTCTTTTTGGTAACATTTATCCCTGTCTTCTATTGTTCTCATTTTAAGTTTTATTTATTTTGTGACTTAAATTAGGAGTATTAATCTGAAGTAGAAAATGCCTCAGTGATTTTGTAAAACATTTGGGTTCAGGAATGTTACTCAGTAGCATTAATATGACCATTGAGCCTCACTGGTATCTTTTGAGCTCTTAATCTTTCCTTGAATTACCACTGATAATCTAGAGAAACAGCCATTGCTGTTTACTAAGTAAGTACACTGGCAAAGCTGAGCCCAGAACAAACTAGCAACATCACTGTCAGCTAAAAAATGTGTGGCGTTTTCTAGGCCCTGGGGATGCATTTTTTGCTGCCCCATTACAGATACCCCATGTCTCAGAACCCCTAGGCTGCTCCTCCTTCTCCAAGCACACAATGGGGCTTTCATGGGTCTATATCATTGCTCATGTCATATTTTCTTTCTAGAATGTCCTTGTTCCTTTTCTACACTTGACAAAAGCTCACTCATTTGTTCAGGGTCTAGTTCAAATGTGACTTCTTCACATGGCCTTCACTGACCTCTCCAGGAGAGTCAGTTGGTTCCATGTTGCCATAGCATGTTGTTTGTCCTAGTTATTAGTCATACACACACACATATACATATACACACATACATACATATACCCTCTTATCTTTAATTATGTGTATTTCTGTCTCTCTGCCCCTGCTATACCATGGACATCTTGTAGGCAGATACTGAGCCCTAGGATTCCCTGAAATCTCTAGCAAAATGTCCAATATAAAATAGAAGCTCAGTAAATAATTGTTAAATTAATTTAAAAGAAGTACAAGATATAGTACTCACCCCTTGAAAGGCCAACAGAGTTCAAACGGGTATAACCTTTGTACCTTAGGAGAGTTCTTTCTCCCTGGCCATTATCTTGCTGGATGAAGCTACCAATCTGATTTAGTCACCCTTGAGAAGAGCACATAATGATAAGTAATAATGGCTCCTTATCAAGATTTTTCAAAAATTCATTTAAGAAATATTTATTGAGCAGCTACTGAGTATACCAAGCACTGTGGTTTGCTCAAGGAAGTTTGAAACCTGCTGTCAGACCTCCAGGCTCTTGTGGATTTGTCAGTCCTTACCCTCTCCTGTGGGACATTTCCTGGTGACATCTCCGCAGATTTCTCTTTCTTGGGTCAAGATTCTTCTTGAGAGCAGGAGTTCCAGCTGCGTGATGCTGGACAAGAGTAACTGAGCTGACAAATGAAAGCGCTGCTCGTTCATGCTTTCTTCCAGCCAGGTCTCTCCTCGAATAAGCAATTTCATAGGGAAACTTTGTGGGAAGCGTTTACCTCAGTTCTTACCAGTCCCTGCTGTCATATTCTTTTCACTGATGTATATTAGCTGCCTGGCCTCTAGGTATTGAAGTTTTGTGAATTCTCACCTAGATTTATCAGGAAGGGCATTGATAACTTCTATAGGAAGGGATCCTTAGAAACAACACCTGCCTACCCCAGTACCCCAAGGACAACCATGCAGCCTTGTGCCAGGGGACGTCCTGGGAGACTGGGCAGAAACTGCAGCCCAGAGTCTGAAATCGAGATCCCTGAAGATGTGGCACTCCCATAAGCAGAGAGCTCGGATTAGTAAACTCCGTCTTCCTCATGCCTTACTTCCCCTAGGCAAGCAAGATTTGATCGTGAGAAACCAAGGACCAAAGAGGAGGTGACTTGAGGAAGGCCACAGAGCTAATTACATAGGAGGAGCTGGTAAAAGTCCTCGTGACTTTGGTCTCAGTTCTCTCTGTGACACCACATTGCCCTTGATTTTATATACCTCTAAAAAGTCCCAAGGTTGAAGGATTTTGATCTCCAAGATTGATTAGGCATACACCCCAAAGAGATGCTAAATTACTTGATTTAAAAAAAAAAAATTATTTCTGGGAATAATTTCTCTCTGTCTCTCTCTTTTTTAAATTGTAAATTACTTGATTTTTACTGAAGATGGTCTTCCTCAACCATACATTTCTGAATCTCAATAATATTCTGGCCATCTTTCTTTTTTTAGTTTACTACCAAATGATTATAGACAAAAATCACATTAAAATTAATGTTTAGGTTCCATGTAGGGAGCAGGGCCAAGTGTCAGTTTTGCCCTTGAGCTGACTGCTGCCCAAAGGCTGATGAATCCCCTTGGTCAGAGGTGCGTCACCTGATTAAGAGCGTTGGCATCCAGGATTTTTACACAGGAATGAGAGACTTGCTTCATCTGTTTTCCATTGCTGCTGTTTTTTCTTCTTCTCGCTGCTTCTATTCCTTTCAGGTCCTTTTTCAAGCTGTATTTTTTTTTTTTTTTTTGAATCTTGAACAAAAGAAATGAGTGATTGATAATACTGCTATTGAAAATGGGTTAAGATCCACTATTCTGAAGGGCACTGGGTATGGGGGCGATGTTGAATCTGGCTTAGTCAAATATGCACTTTTGTGTTTATTAAAACTAAGAAATGGTTTTTAAAATGTTGGATAACAGGTTCGAATCCCCCCTTTAAAAAAATCTTACAGTTTTCGCATACTTGGCATTAATCCAATAAACAAGTAAATTTAGGTCCTCAGTAACCTGTAATTATACATTTTCTCACTTCAGATCTTAAAAAATGATACTAGTCCATTTCTTTCTATCTCGATGATGACACTTGATGTTGAGAGATTGGAATGACTGAAATCCTATTTGCTTTTAACAATCCAACCAAGATACAGAATTGCTAGAGAAAATTCAGAAACCTCCTGTTAAAGGGGGTTGTCAAAACTAAGACCTCTTGTTTTGCTCTCACCAGAAGACACTACATAGAGATACATTGTTGAAAAGTCTGTGAAATGAAATTTGGGATCCAGTACTGTGTTTACAGTTTGGGAAGATCCTGAACCTTTGTCAGAAATCATGTTCCTTCAAGGTTACTGAGGGATGATGGTTTGTTGAATTTTTTAGAATGTTTTGAGATCGTGGTGAGAGAGCTAGACCAGAAAAAAGCCTTAGAAAAAAAGACAAGAAACTTTTGGTTCTGTTTCTGGTCTTGTTGCTAGTATGCTACAGAGGTATGGAAAACCAGTTTCCTTTATTAACTTGGGTTCCCCAGCAATAGGTTGGGGATTTTAATCCTTGCTGTTTAGTTGGTCTCAAAGGGGAACTCCGAGGTCATGTGAAAATATCGACAAGCATTTTCAGACGCTTTTCACAAAAGGATTCTCCGTAAAAAAGCATACGTCATTTCACATGGATTGGGTTTGGAAAGTCCCAGTTTCATCTGGCTGCTGTACTTACGACTTTGTTCCTGATTCTGTCAGCCTGTTTTCCAGAGAAAATGGAAGGCTTCTATAGATCTCTGATTCAGTGCATCATGGGTTCAGAGCTCAGAGTGTGCTTTTAAGAACAGCACAGATAAAGCATCCCTGCTTTAGCAGAAGTGATCCTTTCATTCATGTAGTTGTTTGCAAATCCTGACAGCATGGATGCCATTTTTATCTTCTTTTTCCAAAAAGTACATTCAAGACCTCAAGTTATTGAAGATCCAGCCAAATATGACCAAATTTCATGGCAACTGCAGATAGAGACACAGTATCAAAATATCTCCTTAATTAAGGCAGTGGCTCTGCTGGGGCCCACATTCCAGGATTCTCAGTAGAGAAAACATGTTTTCTTTATAGGGGAGTTTTATTAGCAGCAATGTTCCGGTATGTGGTTCAGGTTAATTAATGATGTAGTCACGCTGGTTTCTTGCCATGAATTTTACTCCAGTAAGTAGGGCACTAGGAAATCTCATTGGCATATCCTGTCATGCCAAAGTGGGATCCTTAATTTGGACCATTAAAATACATCTCAGTGAGGTCTGTCAACAAGGTAGTTTGGGAATTCTTAATACGGATGCTGCCTTACACTGGGAGCTCATTCACCATCAACTATCAAGTGGCCTGTGTACGGGTTTCAGTGAATATATGCCATTCTAAAGTATTTTGTTGGCTGAGATGATTGAGACCTCAAAGACCCAGACCACCCACAAGCTCTGGTGGAGTTGACCTTCAGTTGTATACAGAGATTTGTGCCAAGAACCGCCTTTTCCCCATGAGAGTTCTTACTAATTTTAAATCACAGTGGCGTTTTGAAACTCAGTTTATGTTGTGCATATGTAGCCACCTTCCTTGGAGGCTGAAACAACAAAGCAACTGGATTGGAAATTAGATTTTCCCCCTTATGCTGCTGATGTAGTTCTTGTTCCATTGGGATTTCCCCTTTGCATGGGCTGGTGATTTCTTTGAAACTGTATGGAAATTGGTTCAGACAGGAACAAAGGGGAGAGGGGATGGCAGTGATGATTCAAATTAGTGTCTCTTCTTCAGTGAGAGTCTGGGGTGCCTGAAAGTGCACGTCATGTGGTATCAGGCGAGCCACCTGAGGTTAAATGAGATGCGAGAGCTACTGCAAACCAAACTCCAGGACCTCAGCACGTGATTCTTCCCTGTCAAGTTGGGTTGAATTGTTAATCTGAAATCTGCAACATCGGAATGTGGTTCCAAAATGCACCAAGCACATTTTTCTTTTCTTTACCTGATGGAGAGCCTTCTCTTCCTTTCTCCCTCATCTTTTTCCAGCCAGCATGTGAAAGATTCCCATTGCCAAACATAATAAACATGAAGCGGAATGGCTTTGTGACTCTGGGAACAACAGTTCTAGAGAAAGGCATCTGAACGACATTAAAAAGAACCTCCATTGCCTTGTCGGTGGTGTGCACACATACACATGTGCACACGCATTCACACACACAGGAACCCTGTACAGCTTATATTCAATATTTTCACCCTTAGTGCTTGCCTAGTTCAAACGCCGTACCCTCTTAATTGGATTTTGGCCTACTGCCAGGTTCAGTGTTTGAGGGCTCTGTATCTGTGAAATAATGATCCTGAAATAAATAGCACCTCTCAGTAGAGGTATCTTTTTATGTAAAATTCTTAAAGGGAATGGAGAGGAACCAAATGCTTCTGTGTTTAGGAATTTATGGGAAAGTCACCAGAATGAGCCAAAACAGAGATTTCCAAGGACCTCACCAGTGTAAGTGGGGTGTGGGGCTATTTAGGATGAAAGAAAATATGAGTCCTCGCTGACTGCAAGAGATGAGTGGACTCCATCACTGATGGACCAATGATTGTGGAGATGCTAGTGTGGGGACTAAATAGATGTGACTTTCAAGTGCTTCAGAGACCAGTGGCCGGAGTTGCCTTTCTCAGGGGGGTCCTTTTGGGTGATAGAAATGGGAATAGGTGATATAAAATGGTTAAGCCTCTATCTTTAATCTGTTCCCTCAGGGCACCAGTTAGTAAGCATCTGGTGCAGAGACCCGGAGAGGGTGGGTTTATTCATCTGAGCAACACTCGGAGCACATGATGCAATACTGATGCCTGAGAAGAAATGCCGTCTTTGCATCTGTTTGAAATGGGCAGATGTGAGGACCCGAGACCAGTCTCTGTCTTGAGAAGAGGCTCCATTTTACTCGGTCTGATGAGTAGGAATCAGCGAATGCTTTCTCAGTGCTGAAATGTGAACTGAGGAGAAATGTTGATGGAGCCCTTTGACCTAATAAGGTAGATGTTTTAGAAAAGACTCCCTGGCTGGAGAGACCACTAATGTTCTCCCTGGAATTCAGGATTGACTAATGGCTTCACTGATTCATTTACTGATTAAACTAGTATGTTTGGATGCCTTTTCCAGGTTCTGTGCTGGGGATTCATTGGCGCATAAGACTAGGTCCCTACTCTCCTGGGACTTCCCAAGTAGTAGGAAAGATAGACAATAAACATGCAAACAGATAACTTAGATCTTTCCAGGGCTTGGTGAATAACTAAAAAACAAATGAAACAGGTAGCCTGATGGAGAATGAACAGGGTGTTTGTGTTCCTTTATCTAGGCAGATTAAAGAAGGGCCTCTGAATAGGTGGCAGTTAAACCAAAACACGATAGATTGAAGAGAAGCAGGTATGCCGTGACTTGGGGAGTATGAATTCTGGGGTGAAAGAGTGGCAGAGATTATGGTTCTGAGAGAGAGATGAGCTTGTGAATAGGGGTAAGGGTTGAGGAAGGCAAGGCCAGATCACGTAGGATCTGATTTCCCATGGTGAGGGAGTAAGCGTGATGGCAGGCCACTGAAGGGTAATCAGCAAGAAGTTTGAGCTGGAAGGCATTTTTGAGAGTGTGGTTCACTCATTTGGCAGAGAAGGAAATGACCTCCCTGCTCAGGTTTAGTAGTTTAGTGGGGAGGGGAGCATTGGAAAGTAAGGCACTGAACCTTGAGTCCCAACCACGTTCTTTTTACCAATGAAAAATGAGAGTTGGAAATAGCATCTTGTCCACTTATGTTTATTGCTTCTCTTCCTGGTGGTTTCTGGAGGCCAGAGGAGAAAAGACGAAGTGACAGAAGGGAGAGGGGCACTCTCTGTGATGAGGAAGTGGCTTTTACTTTCTACACAGGGCTGCCCTATGGTCTTTTATGAATCTAAATGTGCCTCTCATTTGGGAATGCTGGATGTGTCCCAACAGAAAGCATTTAAATGTTTAGTTTTTAAATGAGAAACATTGAAGGAGGGAAGGGAGAGATAATTTAGGAGTTTGGGATTAACAGATACACACTACTTGTATATAAAATAGATAAGCAACTTGGATCTAGTGAATATAGCACGGGAACTTTATTCAGTGTCTTGTGATAACCTGTAGTAGAAAAGAATCTGAAAAAGAATATATATATTCTGAATCATTTTGCTGTACACCTGAAACTAATACAACATTGTAAATCAACAATACTTCAACAAGAAATTTAAAAAGTTTAAAGATTGTAAAAAAAAAAATTGAAGAGACAAGTAAATACCACCTGTAATTAAATATTAAAATACTGCTGAATCCTACAAGGATTGTTGGTAATAAATGCATACACATTCTTTCTGATGTTCTTTTGGTGAACAAGGAAGAAGTTTTGGCTTTCAGCATGCTCTGTCTGACCAGAATTGTGATCACTGTTGATATTTTGACCAAATTGTTTGTTTGAGAGTTGCTTCATTCATTCATTCATTTAATGAGACACAAGCTTGAGCCAGTCCATAAGTCAAAAACAGGTCCAGTGTCTTTGAGGAGCCCACATTCTAGTGAAGAATGTATTTAGATGCTGGTGAGGCTGATATCTGTGTGTAGCAAGAGAATTGATTCCATAGTATCCTGTAAACTTGGGTTAGTGAGTGTGTTAGGCTTTCTGAGTGAGGCCATGAGGTCTCTGTGAGGGGTGACCAAAGGCCACCTTCTCCAGCCTCCTTCCTTTCACCAACCAGTTGGGCAGCAGAACCATGTGTCAGTTCCTTTGAGCCTGTTCTGAATGAGCCGTTTCCACGTTTCAGTCTTCATCCTTCTGCCACTGTTTCATGGCATCCTGGAACTGCATGCGGGCTAGTAGCTTCCTGAGACCCCCATCCATTCACCTGGTGGATGAGAAAACAGCCCCATGGGGCAGGTCACACAGCCAGGGTCCCTGCTTACTCAGCCTTTTCTACTCCACAGCTTTGCTTTACCTTGATAATTATTGGGTGTTTCTTATTTTCCCTTTCCATGCCCTTGATATGTTTTCTTCTATGATATTTTCGTCTTAGACATGGGATGAAAAGAACACCTTCTGTAATGGCTACAGCATACCTAGTGTGTGTGTCAGGCCCTGTTGTAAACACCTGACCCTTGAGAGTGATTGAACTCCTGTACACTTCTGTGTTGTAGGCTGTACTGTTACCTCATTTCACAGGTGAGGAAACTGAGGCAGAGGGGTTAAGCAACTGGCCCGACAGTGATGTGAGCTACTGAGAAGTAGTGCAGCCTGATTTTGGACCCAGGCAGCCTGCCTCCAGGACCAACTTTTAACCCCTCTCTCCTGCCTCACAGTGTACACAGAGCCAGTTTCCTTCACCGGGCTGAGCACACAGTGGCACACCCACGCAGCCACCTTAAATATTTTGGGAAGTTGATTCCAAGTACTTCGAATTAAGTAAATGTTCAACCATCTATGTCAGGAAAAGCGGCCTGGGGCTTGGTTTCATGATGTTTTTGGCTGTCATTTTTCGCAGTCTGAGGAGTAGGACAAACATTCCTCTTAGCACCCCCACTTTAACGTTCCACAGTGGAAGTTCCTGAAAACTCTCTTGGTTTTGGAAATATCCTCTGTGATCACCAGCCACTAAATTGCATCTGCCACCGAGGGCCCCAATGGGATCTGAACCGTTGTTCTTGGGAAATTCAAGCTTTGAGTGGATTTGTGTGTGTGTGTGTGTGTGTGTGTGTGTGTATTGTACATGTGGACAACTGTGCTTCAGGGTAAAAAAAAGCAATGGTGTATGTGTATGTGTTTTTTATGGAGGGTAGAGGAGGGTATATTTCGTTAACCCAACTGAGAAGGGTAGAACAATGTTCCAGAAGGGAGTCAATGAAATGAGTTTGCTTTAAAAAAAAAAAAAAAACCACACAACAAAAACCCAGTAGCCTGAGTCAGCCTGTGCAAGTGATTTGGGAGAGGAAGGGGAGATGATGTAATGGGTTCGGCATGTTCCCATCTTGGCCACTCAGTGCAGAGGGGCCTGGGGAGTTTGGGGAGGGTGTGTGCATGTGTGTGCAAAGTTAACGGGAGCGGGTGGGGGGTGAGGAAGAGCGGGTTGTAAAACAGGATTAATAACCCCTTGTCAGACCTTTCTCTGTTACTGTGTTTTTCAGTAATTTGGGTTTGAATGAAGGCTCTCTAGCCAATTAATGTTTATTTGTTTCTTTTGGCAAGACCCGTTGGGGGAGGAGGGTGAGATGGGTGAGTTTAAAATTTTTTGTTTTGTGTTTGCATTTTGGAAGAAGAGGCAGATAATGTGGGTCTGGGTTTTCCATGAAGGCTCCCCTGCCCCACCCCACCCCCAGCCCCAGCCCCAGCCCACCCCTTTAAGAGGCAGGAGGCAAGACATGGCCAGCTGGTGCCTTGAACTGACACAGGTGCAGAGGCTGTGGGGGGTGGGGAGCCAAGAATAATTACAGGTTTCTGAAGCATCAGGCCCCTCCTGACACAAGCGCTCGTCGCAAAAAAACTGCTCTTTATGAAAAATGAATGGTGAAACTGAACAACTGTCAGGACCATTGTTGTTATTGGGAAGCCATCACCCCTCAGAGGGGAGCCTCCTCCCGAGTCCCTGGGCTCTCATGAGTTGCTGGACGGAGCGCCCTCCTTCTCGAGTGAAGACTGGCGCTCTTATGCACAGTGATGGGTTTTGCCTGTACGGGTGTCCCGTCTGCATTTTTTCTTTCTTAAACCACACTTTCAGCCAATATCTAGGTCTTTGCTTTAGTGTAGGATGATTTTTCATTGACTATTAAGGCATGATTTATATTTTGTCCATGAAAATATAATGACCGAAACTGGGACATCTAATAAGACTTATTTTCAAGCTATAAATAACAAATGGGATTTCCTCCAGTGTATATCAAGCTACATCGAGGCTTAGTTGGGAGAAAAGGTGACAGTGGATCCCAGCATCTTAGGTGATTTGGCTGTGAAGGGCAGCGGTGTCTCTCCACCAGTCAGAAGCTGAATTTAGTCTTAATCCAGTGGCCAAGTAATAGCGAGGGACTGTTCTTAAGGCGGAGGGAGGGTAGGTGCAGCCATTGTGATCAGAGGCCAGAGCAGTAGCCTTTGAGTTGGTATGTTCTGAAAAGCAACATATGGAAAAATAGCCCTGAACCAGGATAGAAAGGCCTCTCAGGCATGGGTCCCTTTATCCCTAGTGGACACTTGATTTTAAGGGTCCAGACACTGTGAAGGAGGAAAATGCTTTTCTAAGTTGTTGGAGGTTGTGTGGGACCCTGTGCCTTCCTTCAAGGAGCAGAAGACCTGGCCCCCAACTCTGCCCAGGTTATGCGGCTTTGAAATTTGCCTTGACACTTAACTTGGATTTGAGTCGTTTGGGGGATTTCTTTCATACGCTGCAACTAAGGAATCCTTGGGAGATGAAAGGAGTATTTGAGGCTGCTTATTTCAAAGACATCACCCTCTCCCCAGGCCTTTAATCTTGTCCCCTTCCTCCCCAGCCTCCCCGAGGAAAAATATACAACAAATATTTTCTTTGTATGTTGAAAATAGCTTGAGGAGGAGGAACACTGAAGAGGTTTTCGTAGGCATTTCCCAACTTTCATGTGTGTTTAGAATTCCGCTAATTTTCACAGCGTTCTCTCAGAATTTACAGATTACTAGAGGGAAATATTTAATTTGGTTGCAGCTCCAGCAACCAGTGGATGTGAGAAACAGTGGGAAGGAATGCGGTCTTACAGTGGTCACAGTGCTGTGGTTATTCTGTGGGGCTCAGCAGTTCTGACAGTGGGGTGTCATATTGTTGTACCTCTGGGGTGTGCTATTGATGTGGTTTTTTTTAACCTAATAGCTAAAAAATGCAGTAAGAGATTTTCACTTATACCATATCCTTGCTTACCCACAATTTCTAGACAAAACTTACACTCTCCTTACCTCCCATCCTAATATTTTCTGGCGATGAAAGTCAAGAAAAAGTGAATATTAGTTAGAAAAATCACTTTCTAGGTTTTTCTTACAAGGTCGATTCTTTTCACTGGTTCATGCAACCTCTCTGCGACGAGTTCAGTTCAGTGCTGCATTCTCCTCCTCAAACCGGCTTTTGAGATATTGAAACCCAGGAAAATGGACAGAAAAATGAGGTGCTTGATGTGTGAGGTTCTCCCATAGGCTCACTGAGCTGATTAATCCTGGTGCTTCCTTCGTCTTCCTCCAACCCTGGAGAAAAATTGTGCAGAACTCCCTGGCCATGTTTTCCACTTCCTTTCCCATCTTTCAACTCTGACCTAATTTTAAAAGACTAGAAATGTGTCGGAACCATTATATCATATCATCCTTTGAAGGGAGAAAAAAAAATCACAAAGTTCCCATAAATATCAATCTTTGCAGTCCTAGAGAGTTTTTCAAGTTGGTTTCAGGAGTCAGAAGAATAAAGATTTTGCTAAAAAACGTGAAGTGTGAGTGTAGTTAATAAACTGGAAAGAATGAGTATTTTAGGAGATTGCTTTACCAAAGAAACCCAGATTACCCTACTGTCACTAGCTTGTTTTGTCACTTCAAATTTTCATTCTGGGATGTATGTGATGGTTTTAAAGCACAAAAAAGTAATTAAGCTTTAGGACACTCCCAGGAGAAAGGTAAGGGATTCTTCTCCCTGTTTCTATCCTTCAGACTCTTTGGGGACTGTGGCACCATGGTTAATAGCACGTGACAAAAACACACATAATAAATGTCAGAAAGGGGCTCCCATGGGCAGCCAAGTGTAGTTCACCTGCGTGTGCAGTTACCTGCGTGTGCAGTTACCTGGGTGAGCATGCTCCCTGGGAACCGAAGTCCACCCCTTCCTTGCCGGAAGCACCAGCAGCATCATTATCATCAGCATCATCGGGTCAAGGTCTGATCTCAGAAGAAGCATGACTTTGCAGGTTTCCACAAAGGAGAACGTTGTATCTCCCCATATTTTTGCATCCATATTCTTTCCCCAATTTCTTTTATCTCTTTGTTCTTCTAACTCTTGGATCTTTTAGGTGAACGAAATAGGTAGAATGCTTGGAATGAAGGGCAGCTGGCTAAAGGGAATACAAATGACTGATAATTGATTACAAACATAGGTAGTAGTAGGTGGCATTGTATTTCACTGACTCTATTATTCCAGAAAAAAAAAATCACTAGCAAAATACAATTTCTTTTGTTTTTTTCATTCACCAACTCAAGTATAGGTGAATCCAAAGACTCCAAATAACTACTCATAATGACACAGGTACTGAGTGGTGGTGAGAATGTTGGACCAGTGGCTTTTGAGGACCCCGGACTTCAGTTTGCCCCAACCAAACAGTGGGTGTAGTTACAGTGGTGGTGGTGGACAGGAGTTGTGAAGTGATTCTAGCTCATTTTTTAGAAAGTTCTTAACAACTCTACACCACTTCAAACACTTAGGTATATGTCCCATCTGAGATAGCAGAGGTCAAATTTAGCTCTAAAAGATTATTTTTATTGTCTGAGGCCTATGTGATATAGGCAATATGATCGTTGCTTTTAGGCGATCACAATCTTAATAAGCCAGACATACCACCAGTTTACAGACTCTTAGATTCATTTTGGAGATACTGTTTAATTGTGCAGGATTGAGGAGGGGTGTTTCTCAGCACTTGGCAGTCAGCATATTTTCTTAAGTCTATTTTTTCCTAGACCAGGCTTTCTGAAAGAGAGAGACTTTATGCTGAACTTTGAATGAAAGAATGATTAGTCGGAGAGAAAAATGAAAGATCGTGTCAATCATATGGACATGAAGTAAAGTAAGGAGAGAAAAATTAGGCGAGGGAAACCCTTTATCGGAGGGCTGTAGGGGAAATGGCAAAATTGCCTGGATTCATTTGCAGTCCTCACTGGCAGTTTTCATGTAAATTATGATGAGATAAGGACAGGTTGAACAAGAGCTGTTTGGTGACCTTGGCATCATCATGCCCACATATGACCAAATTTCTTATTTCTTGATCCTGTGAAGGTAACTGTCTGCTGCCAACAGCAGGGAGATTTTGATGAACTTATTTTGTGCTGCAAGACTTGGGTTATCCTGTTTTCTGTCAACGTCTGCCTTTGGAGCCTATTGAAGTAGCAGACATGGCAGTAATAGGTTTGAATTTTTTTCTTTTTTTAAACTAAGTCTTGGATTATCAATTTTAATAAGCATACTTCAACAAGAAGGCTGCGAACAGAATGGAGAGAGTATTTTAAAAGATTTCAGGGTGATTATTTTCAAAACCAAATTCAATAAACAAGATTATAGTGTGTAGCACAGGGAAATGTATACAAGATCTTTTGGTAGCTCACAGCAAAAAAAATGTCACAATGAATATATGTATGTTCATGTATAACTGAAAAATTGTGCTCTACACTGGAAATTTGACACAACATTGTAAAATGACTATAACTGAATAAAAAAAATGTTAAAAAAAAAACAAATTCAGGTGATATTTGTTAGAAAACTAGGAGAAGCAGCAGCCATGCATTCTGAAGTTGAGATATCAGAGAGCCTTCACAGAACTCATCTGACTCATAAATAATAAGAAAGTCACTCTGCACTTGGGCACATTTCCTGCCCATTGCTGGCTGTAGTGGATTTTTAAGAAGGTGGAGGCTGATCCGGTGGGTCAGGCCTTAAGCTGTATTGTTAGGTCAGGCTGAGGGAAGCCTCATTTCTCCAAGGTGAGGTACCAAACAGCCGTGATTTATGTCATTATATTGACACCTGCCGACACCAATTTGGAGTTTGCTGGCTAGAGTGTCATTGGGACAGAGTAAATCTCTTGTTCTGGTGGACAAACAAACATTTGAATCTATATTGAAATTTGCAGTCTGCAGATATTCCTGCTTTGTTGATGGATATTTTTTTTCTCTCTCTCTCTCAGATTATTTAGATTTACAGAAAAGTTGCAAAAATAGTACATAGAGTTCCTGTATACACTTTTCTCAGCTTCCCTAATGTTACAGAATCATAGTACAGGAAATTAACATTGATACAATACCATGAACTGATCTATACACTTTATTTGAATTACATTGTTTTTTTTTTCCCACCGATATCCTTTTTCTCATCCTGGATCCAGGCTGAGATCTTTGCATTTAGTTGTCTTATCTCCTTAGTTTCCTTCTATTTGTGACAGCTTCTCAGTCTTCTTTGTTCTTTATGACCTTGATACTTTTAAAGAATTTTGGCTAGTTATTTTGTAGAATGGCCCTCAACTTGGATGATGTTTTCTCATGATTAGATTGAGGTTGTGTACTTTTGGCAAGAATGGCACAGAATAATGTCATGTCCTTTCAGCCTGTGGTGTCAGGGGAACATAATGTCAATATGCCGCTAAATTTCATCGTATGGTTAAGGTGTCACATGCCAGGTTTCCCTACTGTAAAATTATCATTTTTGTCTTTGTAATTAATAAATGTCTCATTGTTGGGGGGATACTTTGAGACTAGGCAAGTGTCTTGTTTTTCATTATACTTTCATCTATTAATTTTAACATGCATTGGTGATTCTTGCCTGTAGTCATTATTACTTTGTTATTTGACTAATGGTGATTTTCTGTTTCCAACATTCCTTCTATGTTTATTAATTATAATTTTACTATAAGGAGCAGCTGACCTATCTCCCCCATTAGTGTATTTGTTCAACCATTTGTTTATATCACTATGGATTCATAGATATTAATTTTATTCCATGGGTTAGAATTTATTATTTATTTATTATTATCATTTATTGTTTATTGTTATCATTATTTATTATTTATTTGTTATTATCGTTATTCATTTTTATTGTTCAGATTGCCTAGATTTGGGCTTTGAGAGCTCCTTCAGGTTGGCTCCTCAGTCTTCCTGACATACCTTCATCACTTTATGAGCACTTCCTTACCTTCTGGTACCACTGGTTATTCTAGGCTCAGCTTTTATTTTCTTTGCCTCAGCCTTTGAATCAACTATTTCCCCAAGGAACCCTGGTTTATCCCTATACTGGATAGTGATATTTAGAAACCGAGATCTTCGTGCCAGGCAGGCTCACTGCTACTGGGGTGACTTTGCTCGTAGACTCTTCTCCTGATTGACAGAGCTAGGAAGTACATGTATGTATACTTACACGTGTATATACACATTTATTTCTATATATACCTGTGTGTGTGTGTGTATTAAAATTTATGAGTAAATACCCTAATACTCAAATTCCAATTAAACATCATAGGCGTTTCTTAAGGGAGTTCTTACAATTATTTTTTAAGAACATTAGGGATTAACTCTTTTGCTTGGAAATAATCTAACATTGAAATCCTCCTCATCCTTGACATTTTAACTTCCAACACTCCTGATGAGTTTCTGATTGACAAAATCTTCTCTACTTAAGCTTTATCACCAGCAGATACTATTTTTTTTATTCCAGTTCAAACATAATTCTTTTTTTTTAAATTGAAGTACAGTCAGTTACAATGTGTCAATTTCTGGTGTACAGCACAGTGTCCCATTCATGCATATACATACATATATTCATTTTCATGTTCTTTTTCATTAAAGGTTATTACAAGATGTTGAGTATAGTTTCCTGTGCTATACAGAAGAAATTTTTAAAATCTATTTTTATATATAGTGGCTAACATTTGCAAATTTCAGACTCTCAAATTTAGCCCTTCCCATCCCCTTTCCCCCAGTAACCATAAAATTGTTTACTATGTCTGCAAGTCTGTTTCTGTTTTGTAGATGAGTTTATTAGTGTCCTCTTTTTTTTTCTCTTTTTTAGATTCCACATATGAGTGATATAATATGGTATTTTTCTTTCTCTTTCTGGCTTATTTCTCTTAGAATGATGATCTCTAGGTCCATCCATGTTGCTGCTAATGGCATTATTCTTTTTTATGGCTGAATAGTATTCCATCATATAAATACACCACAACTTCTTTGTCCAGTCATCTGTTGATGGACATTTAGGTTGCTTCCATGTCTTGGCTGTTGTACCAGCAGATATTTTAAGAATTGGATTTCTCAAGACAAGAATAATTGCATCATGATTTCAGAGGTCTATTCAGCACATTCTGATGGGTACTCATGCTTCTCTAACTCTCAGGTGGAATAAGAATGCCTTGTGTTAGGACTGCAAGTGATAGCCTCTCTTAAGTGATCCAGATTTTCCCACATTTTAATGATGGGAAGTATCTCCATCTTTAGATCATTAGTGTGATCCATGTACTCTGGGATGCAAACTAGGGCATACTGGGTGGGTTATTTTTTAATCCTCCCTGAAAAGTATGTATATAAATGCATTAGAATATCTGTTCCTTAAAAATCTGAATATGAAGAGATCTGAGCTTACTAACAATCACAATTTCTTAGTGACTTTTGAATCTTTGAGCTAGAAACTATGTAAGAGCACGTGGTGTACGAAAGCTTTGTCCATAGACACTGGTGACTGTGGGTAAGAAATAGTCCTTGTGTGTGAGGCAGGGAACTGCCTCAAGGACCTCTTGTAACCCCATGATTCAGCTGACTTCTACCTGAAACATATCTGTGTCTCAGAAGTCTGGTGCTGCTCTGTAAGCAAAGCTCAAGGAGCATTACAGTTGTATTCCAGAACACGTATTAGTGGTCATTTCTAGGATTGCTAGCCTCAGCCTAGTCCAGGTTAGGGTCATCAGATGGCCTTTGAGGAGTGGAGTAGAACAGAATGTTCAAAATAACAGTGTAAAGTTGATTTGATAGACATTGTGTACCTGTTGGGTGGCAGACACTGTGCTTGGTAGATGATGGTTTAAAAAGGGAAGGGGAGGTTTAAGGGAGGTTTCAGGGGTGATATCTTATAAAATTCAGAAGTGAATTGATTGGAGCTAAGACCGAGGGTTTCAATATTGGAAAGAAGTAAAGGGTAATTTCTAGCATTGAGATGGAAAAGGAAAGGGAAAATCTTTGAAACATGGAATTCAGAAAAGGGGCAAATAAGGATAAGGTAGATTTCTAGATCTGAGAAGGTGGTAATGTTGGTTTTGAATTTAAAGTGGTGAGAAGCTTCTCAGCAAGAGCTATTATTTAATCAATAAGTAAATAGAATCAAAGTTACTTTTCCAATAAGCTTTCCTTGATTAATACCTCCATGTTATGTAGAATTCATTGTCCACTCATCCCCCAGGAACTTATCAACATACTTTATTATTATGTTATTTAGTATCACCTGCTTGTAAATTCATGTAATTTTTAGTTTGTAATTGTTTATTCTGCACCTACATCACATGAATCTATTTCTGTGGCTTCTCCTTTTAACACATAGAAAGCCTTGCACCTTGCTGTGAGCACAGTAGTTGAATGAACTGAGTGCTGAATGAAGATTGGAACCATTCATTAGTTTATACTGTTGAAAATCAACAGTGAGACCCAAAGGTGATTCATCGTTAAAAATCTGCTTTTCTTATTCAGGAATGCAGGGTTTTACCAGAAGGCTGAGTAAAAACCAATCTTTTGAAATGTCACCAAAATAAAATCCTTGACAGATACAACACAACTAGGTATATCATTAAAATATATTCTTCACAGCATAAAAGCCTAGAATCAGAACACTGGTTGAAAACGTAGAAGCTCTACGGAGGCAGTAAATTAGGAGCTAGTCACATTTTAAACTTGCCATCAGTGTTTCTTTGTTGAAGCCCAGAAGTTAGAGCAAATTGAATGGATGGCATGAGTTAGCATCGTGATTTTCTACCGAATTCTGGAAGAGTAGGATTTTAAATGAGAAGAGCTTTTAGATTACAAACTTAAATATCTGCTTTTTTGTAAAAGCACTTCCACCATCTTACAAAGACTTCTGAGCACCATGGATGAAGATTTGTTGAAACTCTAAACTTTTTGGGTTTTCTTCCCCTCATTTCTTTACCAGGGAAGAACTTTATATTGAAATAGATTGCATCTTATCTTTACCAATTCAGGTAGCTGTGTCTGAACTTATTTTTATCACATAGTCAGAGATGTTAAACTATTGTGATGGGACTCACGCTCCTTGCCCCACAAGGAGTAGCAACTGTATTCTGAATAACTTTCCATAAACAACAGGGGTTTTGTCTTGTGCATCAAAGGTTTTATAAGAGGTGTTCTTTAGAACAATGTCCACCCCTACTGGTTAGGGAATCCATTCCCAGGGCAGGACTTGCTGTTGGCTGAAGTCACATCTTAGTTTGGGTGGGCATCGTTTATGCTTTCAGAGCGAGTTGGAAAATTGACTTATTTTCGTGACTTGCAAAAAGTCTTTTTGAAAAGTGAAGTTGGACTGTGGGGAGTCCTATCTTGATATGGAAGCCTTGTCTGATTCTATTTGCTTCTTGCTTTCATGGGAACTCCTAGGGAGGCTCCGAGCATCTCACCTGCTGAACTGAATAGTGGGGCATGAGATCATTTTAACATCGAATGTTCTCAGGGAACTTGATGGTGTGAGATAGCCCTTCTGGGTTTCCAGTTCCCCATCAATTATAATAGTTGAGCTCATATGTGACCCTTATGAACCCATCAGAAGTGTCCAGGGAGAAAATAACAAGGTCAGCCCTTTCAACATGAGAATTTCAGATATGAGCCATGAAATGTTCTCTGTTCCTTCCTGTGTCTTCCTCTGCCTGTCAGCATGTGGTCCCGTGGTGTTCTCTGCCTCTGATGGCTGTTTCTCTCCCTCTCTCCTTCCCCTCTGCAGACATGCCTTGAATTGGAACGCTACCTACAGACGGAGCCTAGGAGGATCTCGGAGACCTTCGGGGAGGACTTGGACTGCTTCCTGCACGCTTCTTCTCCCCCGTGCATCGAGGAGAGCTTCCGGCACTTAGACCCCCTGCTGCTCCCAGTGGAAGCGACCATCTGCGAGAAGAGCTCAGCAGTGGACATTTTGCTCTCTCGGGACAAGTTGCTATCTGAGACCTGCCTCAGCCTCCAGCCGACCAGCTCTTCTCTAGACAGCTACACGGCCGTCAACCAGGCCCAGCTCAACGCAGTGACCTCATTAACACCCCCATCGTCCCCTGAGCTCAGCCGCCATCTGGTCAAAACCTCACAGACTCTCTCAGCCGTGGATGGCACGGTGACGTTGAAACTGGTGGCCAAGAAGGCCGCACTCAGCTCAGTAAAGGTGGGAGGGGTGGCAACAGCAGCGGCAGCCGTGACGGCAGCTGGGACAGTTAAGAGTGGACAGAGCGACAGTGAACAAGGAGGGGTAGGGGCTGAGGCATGCCCCGAAAACAAGAAGAGGGTTCACCGCTGTCAGTTTAACGGGTGCCGAAAAGTTTATACAAAAAGCTCCCACTTAAAGGCCCACCAGAGGACTCACACAGGTAGTGGTACAAGTTGGCCGCACGTGGTTTCTTCCTTTTCCTCCTTTAGCCTCATGGTGGGAAGGGCTTCTCTCTGTTCCCAGAAGGGGCTTCCATGCCCACTAGGAGGTGTAGAGAGGCAGGAGGGCCTGGGGGGGGAAGCAGGGTGACTCCCTCGTTACCTTAAGGTCTCCAGATGTCCCGAGCACAGGACATGGGTTTGTCACTCGCTGTCTCAGAGATACATTCAGGGGCCATGCCAACCACAGTGTAGAATCAAATACTCTTAAGGATGCCTGAACAGGGGCGCTGGAGGTGTGAGTCCCAGACGTACGTGACAGATGTGCTTGTCACTTTCCTGACACTTTTCATTGTGTTCAGGAGTGTAATTCTGCAGTTTTGATCAATGCTGGAATCTGAGGAGGTATATTTGAAAGAATTCACGGTTGAACAAGGTAGCCAGGGTGTCTCTATTCACTCTTTTTCCAGCATCCCTGATTTTTCATCAAAGTCACCAACAGCAGGAGGGTTTCAGAGTTCATTAGATGTGATCATTCTATAATTAATTGGCATCTCCTCTTTTGCATTGTTCTCTGGCGCGTGCTTTATGGAGAGATGGAAGAATTGCTTTTTAATGAGCTTGTTACTGAGAAGTTGCTAAAGTGATTACATTGCTATGTGTGTGGTAAAGGCGGTGGGGACCGATGGGGACTGGATATTTTACTCAGGACTTCTGTGGTGACTCCCAGGAATCACATCAATCTTGGGAGCTATGGGATCATTTGGAAGAGTGGGGTTTGCAGAGAAAAGAGTGAGATTGGCATTTTCCTTGAATCTGGTCTTTGTTCTCTGTTTTGAGGCAGAAGCTGAGGGCTGGTGTCTCTTCTTGGGGTTAACATTGCAGGAGCAATTACTGTCATTAGTGGTTTTTAAATGAGTCCCCGACAGCGTGTTGCCGGTATAGTTTTTTGCATACTGCGTGCACAAGGCAAGCTGAACGGGGGGAAGCTCTGGAAGTGTAAGCAGCAGAAGCAGTGTTGTCAGGAAGAAATGGGTGATTGGATCTGAGCTAGGAGACGTGTCTGTGAGAGGGCTCACTGCTCGTCTTCCTGGTGCTCTGCAGTGGTTTGTGGACTGAGCCATCAAACACATGTGCAAAGTTGATTGGCTGGAAAATTGGGAGAACCTGGGTTCTAGTTCTAACACTGTTACTAACTGCTTTGTGACCTTGAGTGCATCCCTGGACCTCACTGGACCTCATATTTCACATCTGCCAGACAATCATAAGGCCCCTCTCAGCTCTAAGATTCTGGAGGAGGAGAGGGTGTGACATGTCTTTGTGCAGGACAGAGGAGCTTTCCTGAGGCAGGAGTGTGTAATGTGTGCCTAGGCGCAGTCACCACCTTGGACCTTGGAGGGACTGTCATGGGAAGACGAGAGCAGACGATGCGTCCTCACAGCACAGGACTCGGGCGTGTTCTTCTCGAATTCCGAACTCGCTTTTCCACAGGGCCCTTGCTTGGCTCATGGGAAGGTCTGTACCATAACTTTCGAACCTGTGGCTCAGGCACAGATTGCACTCGTGGTTCCCACGGGAGTTTGGGATCGATTCCTCCAGTCCACAGACATCAAGGCAAAGCCTTCCTGCTGTTGTCAGCTTTTTTTTTTTTCTCTCTGATACTGTCCTGAAGGTTATTTTTATGTATATTTCTTTCTTTCTTTCTCAAGTCAGTGGGTAAAGTAAGGGAAAGATTGCACTACTCCCAGCTTCAGCCATGACTCATCTCCCCCTCCCCCCGGATACGAAGGCAGGATGAGGGGAGAGGGTGGAGTTCTGTTGCGGGTGTGGAATTCACATTATGAGCACATTTCTGAATGACCGACATGAAGACAGACTACGTCCTGCCTAGTATGGAGCCTGGACAGCTCTGGAGGGGCAGAGATTCCTCTCTGGGGGGTTCCAGAGCACTTTCTTCTTTTTCTTATCCCCTCTTTCCAACGGATGCGTTAGAGGGATAACTCTTAGCAGTGACACATTATTTGCTTTGTTTTTTGGGCATTGTTCAGAGCGATTATCAAGGTGGAGCTCATTATGTTTCCCAGCACCTGCAACCACTTGCCTTATAGTGGATTAAAGTGGAAAGACTCCTCCCCGTGGGGAATTTACCCCAGAAGGCACCATGCATTATTAGAAAGGCAGGACTGTAGAGTGGTTAAGAACAGGGCTTTGCAGTCAGGTTGACTTGGGTGTGAATTCTGGCCCTGCCACTTCCTAGATTTATGAATTGGAAAAGTGATTTATCTTCCCTGAGCCTCGGTTTCCTCATCTGTAAAACAGGGATAATTGTGTTTGCCTCCTAGCTTGTTTTGAAGATTAAATGAGTAAATATATGTAAAATACTTGGCAGATGGTAAGAGCTTATTAAAGATGGTAATAGGGTTGGTTGTAGTTGTGACTACTGCTGATGATAGATTAGTGATGATTTTGTGAAAAGAGCTTTATATAAACTAGAAATAAACCACTTAAAGTTAAATATCACCAAAAAGGAAGAAGCTTTTTCCTCCTCACTTCCATAATTTCAGTGTGGGGGTGATGATGCGTGGACACTAGTCGTGGAGGGTGAAATTGGACGTGCAGCTGTTGGACCAGTGCAGTTGGCAATAATGTAGAGCATGGCTTTCCTAAAACATCACAGGCAGCAATCGCCTTGCACCCTCCGGAAGCATTTTGTCAGTAAAGCCTCTGCAGAGGCAAGCATGGAGGGAAAAGTAGGTGCTATAAGAAAAAGAAATAGACAGGAGGAGAAGTAGAGGTGGAGATAGAGGATGTGGAGAGGGAATATGAATTAATTTGGATTAAATGGATAAGAATCAGGAGTACTTATTTGGAATTAGTGTGAAGGGGGCACATGGGGAACTGAAAACAAAGGTGATAATTTATGTGATGTGGATGAACTAAGAATAATGAAAAAAGCATGAAGGATGGAATCAAATTAAGTGCAGACATAGCAAGGAAGTGGACTAGTAAAAGCTTAAAGGCAAAGGTAAATGGTGATGGGAGTTCAGGTTGGAGACGAGTCTTCTGATAGAAGTGAGTGGAGTGGGGAGAGCCACTGACCAAATGCTGAGAAGAAGTTTAAAAACATGGGCTCCGGTTGGATTCAGGCAAGCTGTTTTAACACAGAGCTCACTTTAATTCAGTGAAAATATTTTCTTATCTTTCAGCAGAGGAAGTGTTTTGGGACATTAAAAAAAAGAGAGAGAGGGAGAGAGAAAGACAGAAAACCATCCAGGAGAAAGAAGGGAAATATTGGCGCTTTGTTCTCTAGAGTTATATATATGCTCTATCTCTTCTATATGGTAATATGTTGAAAAAGAGACACACTTGCAAAAATGAAATAAAATAAAATGTGTGGGTCTCTGTCTATGCATAAAGAAAGACAGTATGTTGTTGGTAACATGGATTTGCTTGCATTGAAGAATTTTTAAAAGTGTTATTCGCTTAATCTTTATATAGATAGAATTTACGGAGCTGGAAAAGATATGCGTCTTCTTCTTCTTCTTCTTCTTTTTTTTTCCCCCTTCTGTGGCTGTGTTTTGAGGATGCTGAATCCCTCAAACTTTTTGCCCTGGAGGATGTTAGGCAATGAGGTGATTTTTCTTTTTTTCAGGTAGCAGATGTTCAAGTTGGTAGCGAGGACACAAATACTGGTTGCCCAAGGAGGTGAAGTGAGGGATGGGGGAACCATGTAGGGGGGCGGGCAGAAGATGAGGCAGGGACTGGGACAAAGGGAATACTGTGAAGTAGCAGAATCTTAGTGAAAGGAAGCATATAAAAATGGACATATGGTTTATTCATTGGGAAGAGCACTTAGTGCTGGCAGGAGTTTAAAAATGTCCTTTAGCAGCCAAGCCATTACAGACCTTTCTCTCCCACTCTATTTTCTGGTCTTTGTATAATATATTTTTCTTTCTCAATAATTCAACTATTATGTTCATAGTTTTCTTCATCTTCTTGGAGACAGCTAAATAACCGTTATAGTTTGATGCAGGGGAATCCCTCACTTCCAGTTTTCATTTCTTTTTTTTTTTAATCTCTTGATTATGCTTATTTTCAGCAAAAATCATTCTGTTAAAACGTTAGTCATTTCTATTCAAAAAGAGAAAAAAATAATTTTCCACAATTCTTCTTAATCACTTCTGAGGAAAAAAAAAAAAAAAAGCTTGTGATCCAAATAGTGCTTTGTGTTAAGTGAGCAGACTTTTCTAATACGGAAATTCATATAAAAGCGGATCCATATTTACACTGTTAAAAGTGAGTCATGTTGGTAAAGTCAGGACAAAGGCCAGCAGTGAAATCTCTGGTTGTTGGTCACGGAAGAGGGAGAAGAGAGGCCATGTTCTCTCTTGTGCTACTTGGAGGGCTCTGTCTGTTGACTGCAATTGCTTTACCCTAATCCATGGGTGGTGATGAGGACATTCTAGATTTTGCACTGAAGGATGTAAAGGTATGCTTTTTAGGTGAGAAGATAAAACGAGTGTGCAGTTCACTTAGCATTTTATATCTGCTTTGGGGCAAGTCATTATGAATCAAGATGTGGCAAAATATCTTAGTTTAATTAGGATTTAGGGAAATGGTTTGTTTTTAAATGGGAAGGTGGCTAAAAAATGTTACAAACAAAAAGATGAGTGTAGTGTTTAAGAGACAAACAAAAGTGTTTATTTTATACATATAATGAAATTTCTTTAAAGTTTGAAATATAATTTACTTATTCAACAAATACTTATAAAGCACTTGCTACATGCCAGGCTATGTTCAGAGTGTTAAGAAACAAAATTCAACTGAGTAAATTTTAAAGATCATATTGGCTTTATTCAATGGTTCATCAGCTGGGCAGCATCCCATCCAGCAAATAGGGAAGAACTCTGAAGTGCTGTACACAATGAAAGACTTTTATAGGCAGAAGAGGTCAGGACAGGGAAGTTATAGCAGCAAAGAGCTGATTGTGGCAAATGTCATCTTCCTTTAGGGGATGACAAGGGGTCTGTCAGGCAGATTACCTTACTAGTGCTGACCAGATAATTCCAGGTTGATTGGTTTAAGATTCCATCCTGGGGGAGGCTGAAACTATATAGATTCCATCCTGGGGGAGGCTGAAACTATATAAGGTATTAAGTTTCAGTTTGGTGAAGTGGGGCTTAGCACAAATGACTCCATTTTGGGCCAGTTGTCTTTTTTTTTTTTTTTTAAACAATTCTCTTTTGATGAGACTCTTAGCCTGAGAGATGTGATCAAAATTTAAGGCGTTAGCACTACTCCCAGCTACTATTCTGAAGTTCTTGCAGTTTTTGCTAATTCCCTGAGTGCTATTCACAGGTCATGATTTAAGGTTCACACCTTTTAAGTTGGTCATTCTCTTTTTTTCTGGTCAGTTTGACTTGAGGTCTCCAGAGTTTGTCCAGGACCAAATGTCAGGTGGAGCTTTCTTCAGCTGTGAAATGTGTACCCAGGGTTTAATGCCTTCTAGTTTTGCAGCAGTGTCAGTTGTCAGGAGCACTTGATAAGGTCCTTTTCGTGAGTCTTGCTTTTGCAAAAAAACAAACAAACAGTAACTGTCTGTAAATTACAAAATATTTTAAAATTCCCATTGTTAAAAATCTGGTGAGAACTTGCTAAGGAAATGTATTTATTTCTGCGATATAAAACATTTTAAGATAGTACCTGGAGTCATGACTGATAACATTAACCAGAACATATAAGATTTCCAAGCATTTCATACAATTTCTGGAACACTTATGCTATACACCTATAGAAGGCTTAGTATTACGTATTTGACGGTGCTTCCCAGTGTAAACATATCAAATAAGCCTAATTAGTTTAACATCTCTTATTTTATAAGGAGCGAGAACAGATCTCTTGAGATGTTCAAGGGGCCCTCTGGAAAATCCCCAAGATAGTTTGAGGTCAAAAAACTTCATTTAGAATCTGATTTGGGGGAAATTTGTCAAAAATATCCATTTAACCAAAGTGACAGTAGATTCTGTTACAGGCAAATGTAGAAGGTTACATAGTTGTAAGCAAAACTTAGCTCTTTTAATATTGAGAAGGTCGGGTTTTCCTAAGTAGTCAAAGATCTGATAAAGATAATGTTAAGTACAGTAAGTTATTTTGGTAAGACACAAAATCTTCACTGTCCAGGCAGATTACTTAAAAAATTAGGAAAATTTCACAATCTGTTTTCAAAAAAGATTTACCAAAAGTCCAATAAAACCTTGTCATTTTACCAGAGAACACCAAATTCTAATTTTGTACCAGTGTACTTTTGCTATTAAAACTCATTTTTTTAACTTAAATAAATTCATTCTGATCTTAGCCGGGCTGATAACACACACAATTTGTTTCCTAAGATTCTTTTGCCACAGACTTTCTACAGTTTTGCCCCCTGTTTTTTTTCCTCTTTCTCATTCTGGAGCAATCAGTCATTTTACTTTCCTTATCTTTTTCATGCACAGTCGTTTTCCTTCATCCTTATTTTTTCTAAGTAGTTTTAATTACATATATTGATTAAAACAAGACTTAGAATCCTTAATTCATAGTGAAAACTAAGAAGTAAAAAATTGTGAACTGTCTCTTATACTGGCATTCTGTGGACTGGCAAATTTATAAGTACAATTCATAATTTCTAGAAGTATATTCTTCCTCATAATAAGTTTTCCAATGTGGCAAAAAAAAACCCAAACCATGTTTATTAGTAAGTCCAAATATCTTAAGATTCTCTAGGCAAAAGTAGATAAACCTATGTTCAGGACTAATGTTCTGGTATTTTGTTTGGAAATGATTGAGATATTCAGTGACTATCCATCATCAAATTTAACTTAGCAAAACTCTAAGGTTTCAAGCTACCAAAAAGATTTAAGGAAACTATTTTAGTAGACATACCATAAATCATAGTTATTGCTGGAAAGTGGAAACTCTTATCCCACTTACATCTATTTAAATCATTTGTTCTTAACAGTTATGTTTAGATTACTCATGAAAATTTTATCATCTCAAGTTATTTTTCTTGCTGAAAAATTTTGTAACAGAGAAAACATGAATTTATTTGGCTAGTAAACCCAGGTAGAATAAAAGTTGTATGTTTGCATTACTTTTAATGTCAATGACTCTGGAGACATGTCTATTTTGATTAAACCAACAAACTTAAACTAACTTTTATTTACTGAAGATTACCCTAGGTCACGTGAACTTGAAAAACATTTGGGTTAGTTTTCATATTTCTGAGACTATACTTAATTTATGTAGCATTTGTTTGTTTTTAAGCCAATTAAATAGAGCTCTTTACAGATTAATTTTAGCAATACTCTCCAGAGGTAGAGTGTTGTACACATCTGCAACACATACACAGTTGATCCTTGAACAATGTGGGCTTTAGGGTGCCAACCCTCTGCATAGCCAAAAGTCTGTGTGTGACTTATAATCAGCCTTCTGTATACAGGGTTCCTCTATATTTGCAGTTCAACCAACTGCAGATCATGTAGTATTGTAATCAATATTGGAAAAAACCTGCATATAAGTGGATCCGTGCAGTTCAAATCTGTGTTGTTCAAGGGTCAGCTGTGTATATAGACACACATAAACATACAGACAGATACAGAGGCCTTATAGCTTCCATTCTCAAATTTTAGCTACAAATCAGGTACAATAATACAAAACTCATTTATAAAATAAGCTGGATCCAAATTGTGTTCTTGGTAGATGGATAAGTTAAGGCTCAGATGGCTAAAGCTTTTTACTAATATTTGTGGACAAGACACTTAAGATTTTTCACTTGTCTAAGTTCCAAATAACTTCCCCCCACCTTTTTTCTCTTCTAATAAGAACTACCTCCCTGGGATTTGCACTTCCAAGAGATGGCCTAGATAAGGTTTCCTGGAGAAGGCCAGGTAGAACATTTACATCTCAAGGGCACAGGGAAAGAAGGCAAGTTACTTCAAGAAGGACTCTTGTTTCCTAAGGCCAGAATTTTTATAATAACAAGACTTTTGAGATGAATAGGGGAGCTTTGGGGATTGGACTTTGAGTTGTTTCTAGAACTGTATTTCTGGTTTTGCAAAAAATTTTAAGATACTGACAATTGCTTTTAATTCCTCAAAGAAGTGGGTTGTAGCCTAAATGATGTCAAGGGTTGATTTGCTCATCCAACCACATTATCTTCAATTTGCTTTTTTATACTGGGGAAAGGATTTCCAACTAAGATGAAAATGAAAAAATTTCTATGTTCTGGATTTAGAGCTGTTTGTCTTTGGAATGTTTTAGTAGATCCTTCCGCAAAGGCATCAGAATGTTTTTTGTTTGTTTGTTTTTTAACCCCTTTCTGGGTAGTTTCCTTTTATCTTAGGGGAGAAGGTTTAAAAAAATTTTTTTTTCTGTCAGGCTGTGAATATCAGCTTCCAGTCTGGCAGACTTCTGATCACAAAACTACCTAAAAATTATTTCAAATATCTTGTCATATTTCAGCTAAAACAAAGGATAAATATAAATAAATAATTTTTTAAAAAAATTCTGGCAGAATTGAACAAGCCTGTGGACTCAAACAGTGTCTCCAAAGAGGGTACAAAAGATATTACTTACCCAAGATTCAGAGCCCCTCCCAAAGATAGCCCCCCCCACAAAAACACCACTTAGATAATTCCTCTGAGAGCTGGCCATAGGCCTTCCCTGCAAATGGAATTCAACCCACATTTCTGTCCATCCACCTAGCTGTGAATGGGCTATAATCTACATTTCTGCCAAGTCATATTTTGGGGCTCCCGAGCTGACTGTGTTAAGAATTCTTATCCTTCTCTGCCTTCTGCTGGTTTTCCCAGGATCCCATCTGCAGGCACTAGTATCTGCTAAAATTTGACAAGTTTTTTCCATTAATTCTAATGTAATTTTTCCTGTTTAAGGAAATAATGTAGAGTTTACCAGAAAATCCTTCAGAGTGCTGTCAATCCTGGGAGGGGTGCATATGAGGGCTTTCCTTTGAGGGTAGACATAGGGGTGTCTGTAAGGTCACTAACGTGGCAGACTTTTGTTTACAGTCATGCAGTCGCTTTACAGTGGAAAGGCAATTCAGACAGAAGATTGGTAGAATGATACTCAAGTAAAGGAGGGTGGAGGGGAGAAGTGAGTTGTGCCCATCAGATGGTCTTTAGTTTTAGGTACCTCTTGAGTCTTTAATTTTCATTAGCTTTTTGTAACAAATCTTTCAGTGAAGGTATTTTGGAACTTGGGAGCTTTTGGAGCCTTCTGCCAATTGTAATAGGTATCCCATTCTGTTCCATTTGGGAACCCTTGCTTTAAAGCACACTTCTTAAACGATCATGTCTAACTGAAGCATTCACCGTAATGGCCATTGTCATTCTAGGTTGTCTTTGGTGAGATTTTGCTGTTGTTGTAGATGTTTATAGCTTCTGGGACCATAGTTCTTAGACATAAAATAAGCAGGTGTAGCAGAAGGTGTTTCACTCAATTCTTTGAGAGTTAAGGCTCTTTCTTTCTTTTTTTTTTAGTTAAGCCTTAGGTCTCTTGGAGCCAAAATTAATACTTGTGAGGGATATGGCTCTGGGTTGGGGATTGTGTGGTGTTTTATAACATACCTTGTTGTGTGGTAGTTAAGAATTCTTGAGATTGGTGGGTAACCTGGTATTAGTATGACCCGATTGGTGACTGGTTTATCCTAACACAGGAGTCTTTTGAGTTGGGTGACAAGTGCTCTAACAGCTTTTAAGTGCTCAATCATACCCATCAATTTTGTGGCTTTTGGCTTCTGAGATTCCCATTAGCAATAGTCTTTATCTCATATCCACATTAAATACTAGCAGTAACCAAAGAAATGTTACCAGACTGGCCAAGACAAGGCTTTAGATGCACACCACCAGCTGTTCCCAGTGTGGAACTATAGACTAAACCAACAAACCCTAGCAAATGGGAACTGCGAACTAACCAAGCACTAAGGATTGGCACTCTGTCAGAGCCTCCTGTCAGTCTCGACTGACCCATTAACTCTGGACTTGAAAGCCAATTAGATTGGGAGCTCAGTGCAAAGAGAGTAGAACTCAGAACTGAGAGGAACATACCCATAGCCCTTGGAAATGATGAGAAAGACAAAGAACTCAAAGGGTTTGCAGGTAACAGTGCCTGTGTTCTCGTTCTCTCTGAAGCTGTCAGAGGTTTCCTTTGGATCCCACCACTGCCCCCAAATCTGTTGAAAAAAACAAAATTCAACTGAGTAAATTTTAATGATCTTATTGGCTTTTATTCAGTGAGTCATGAATAGGGCAGCATCCCATCCAGCAAACAGAAAAGAACTCGGAAGTGCTGTATGAAATGAAAGACTTGTGTAGGCAGAAGAGGGCGGGACAGGGAAGTCACACCAGCAAAGAGCTGATTGTGGCGAACATCACCTTCCTTTAGGGGATGGCAGGGCTCCGTCAGGCCGGTTACTTCACTAGTGCTGACCGGGTAGTTCCAGATTGACTGGTTTAAGCTTTCATTCTTGGAGGAGGCTGAAACTGTAATTAAGTTAGGTATTAAGTCTTGGTTTGATGATGTGGGGCTTAGCACAAATGACTCCATTTTGGGCCTGTTGTCTCTTTTCTAACAAAAATCTTTTTACAAACATTAACCCTTTAAACCATATTAATGAAATGACTTAGGTACTGTTATTTCAGAGATGAGGAAAATGAGACCAGGAGAGGTCTAGTAACTTGCTCAATGTCACATAGCTCCCAGGTGTCTGGGCCAGGATTTGAACAAAACAGTATTGCTCCAGTCTGAGCTCTTAACTTCTATGCTGACTCATTGGGGAAAGAAGTCATACAGATATTTTTCTTCATAACCCATTATTAAGGGGAAATGAGAAACTTATACTTTAAATACAAATTGACAATGAAAACTACTTTAAGTGTCTTCTAAACAGATAAAAACTGGGAGGATCCTTAAATATCGTGCCTCATCAAGTGACTAAGAGTCAGAACAAGGAAATTAGGAAGGAATGGTCTTCCGTTTCCAGGCCCATTATTGTTACTGCAGTCGTTACTATTATTATGGTCATTACTATTAACCCATTTTTTTAAACCTCAGAATTAAAGACAAGCTTTCTTATCACATTCGCAGTTCACTCATTAAAATGACAGATGTTAATACTCTATCCGTACGGAATAATAAAAATAAGGATTATCACATATAGAGGAAACTAAGGACCAAAAATGTAAAAATGTCTTAGCCCAAGTTATACAACCTGCCATTGGCAGAATTAAAATTTGTCCCTTGTCTCCTGTCTCTGAGGCTTGCATTCTGTTGTAGATCATCTTGCTTCTTATTTACTTTGTTCATTCAGTCATCCTACAGACAGGTGTTAAGTGTCCATAGGTATCAGATGCCATGCCGCAGAGTGACCAGCAGTTACGGAAGGGCCGTGCAGGTAAGGAGTGCTGAAGAGAGGCAGGGCATTACACGAGAGCAGGGCTCCTGTCAGTGGTCAGAGCAGCATGGCTAATTCCGAGATACAAAGTTGCTTTTCTCTTTCTGGAAAGGGTGTTTTTCATTGATGCTGTTTATCTCTTAAAATGATGCCAATGTGATAACACACTAATTTATATAAATAGAAGCTCTAATTCAAGGTCAGGCATATCAGCAGGATAAAATTAAATACCTCAGTCTGGAACTGTAGGGGGCCCATCGACCATTTTCAACCTCTTCAGCTCCATAGATAAGAATTCTTTGAATTTATACAATAGCAACTGAAATAGGGCAATTTTAAGACATTAAAGGGCCTTTAATATGCTGAGACACATGGCTGCTAATGAAGTTTATCCATGTGTTGAGGCAGAAACTCATTAAACCCCTATTATGGGATGGAAACTAGCATAAGGGTTAACTGTTCAGTTCACAAGGTGGAGAGAGTTTAATAGGAGGGTTTGATAGTTGGGATTTAGCATATTCAAGGGTTTAAGAGAAAGAGTTTGAAAAGAAGGGATGTGAATGAGGTGGTGAAAAACAATTGAATGAATTTTCTAATTCAGAAAAATCTTAGAGCTTCACCACATGATAATTTAGCCATGTGCTAGCTCTTAACATTTATGAAGAAAAATTTAGGTAAACATATATTGAGTAGAATGGCTTAAACTCAGCACATACACAGCAAACACATTTATTTTATTATTATAAAATGGTAATAAATGTAAGCTTTGTGGGATGCCTGTTCCAAATGTCCTTTTAATGGATAATCAGTAGTCACAAAGTAAATAAATGTATTAAAATAAGAATTGAGGAGAAAAAACTATGAAATTAATAAGTATTTCACTCTAAACAATATATATTGAATACCCGCTATACTAGACACTATTCGTTACCCCATCTCTGAAAACTTCATTTTTTGATGCAAAAGCCTGTATATGGCTTCATAAAGTCATTGTATTTAGAACCTGGTTTCAAAAGAGAATAGAGCATGGATTGGAGAAGGGAGAACGGAAGAGGGAAGAGAAAAGAGGAATCTCATTTCAGAAAAGGCAGTGGAAGTAATAGAATTTTATAAATTCTAAGACTTAAAGGTTAGGCCAGCTCTGTTTGATAGAAAAGAGAAAAAGAGGGTCATGAGAAGTCTGCAGATGAAGGAATGACATTGGGAAGGCCAAGTGTGAACTTAAAAAAAAATACTTTCCGTTAATAAATAATGTATAGAAGCTGTTTCTACTATAGTAAGAATGTTAATAACCATGATCATCATGGTTATCCTGTATATATTATATTGGGAGGTTGGAGGAAGGTTAATCGAGATTTTATTTAAAAATGCATGCAAAGATGATATTATAAGAATTAATTGGTAGTAGGCAATACTTTCCTTATGTCTCTTGAAGTTGAAATAGTGATGGAGTGATTCTGTTTGAATCAGGAAAAAAAAAGAGTTTAAGAAGATCATGTGTAATAAAACAACCCCCTCCTTTAAAAACTTTGGAATAATCCCTTTGAAAAAATCAGTTAAAATATAAGGACGGATGAAAAAAATGTTTGTAAAATGATGTATCTTTCTTTGAAAAATACTCAGTTTGAGTTTAGTAGAAAATATAGTTGAAACCTTGAAAATGGATCATGAGGAAACAAACTTTTCATGTGAAGAAGTTAATTCTGATAAACAAATGGAACTCTTTAGGAATCCAGCCTACCATGGGCATTTGTGTAATGGGACTCAAAGCCAGGGTATTCAAGTACCAAATGGAGAGAGTCTGGCCCTTTTCAACCAGGCAGTGTCACTTTGTCCCCACCCTAATGGAGGTGAACTGGATGGCCTTGGACAAACCTGCTTCCTAAAAATCTCAGTTCCTTCCTTCTTCATGCCCTACCGAAGAACCTCATACTTGATGCTGTCCTGTACTGAGTCACTTCCTGCCTTTTCAGCCTTCCTTCACCCTCCTTTACATCAGAAAGGATCTGGTAGCAATATAATGTTGATTGGTGAATTACATATCCATCAACCAGTGTAAAACCCTGATGTCTTCTATTATTTTTTTTAGCCTTCAATTATGGGAGACTGTTAATGGAATTTCAGGAATCTGCAGGCAAGTAGAGAGACAAGATGTGTAGGAAGCTGGAGCAGCATTTTCCACCTCCCACTCTTTCCCCCTCCCCTGCTACTGGATTTTCTACATTTTCTAAGAGTAGCCTATTTTCAACCATTTAAAAAAGTAATGTATTGACAGGACAGTTACTAAGCTAAATGTTAATAGAAGCAAGACCATTCAAAATAATCAAAAGTCAGTCTCTTTTTAATGTGCTTGTTATTTGGCCAACCAGTGACAGAGTCGCTCCCCATTCCTGCAGTGTCCCCATGTTTGGTTGCCAGTGTTAGGACTTGACTGGCTTATATAATGGAGGTC